>NW_027325368.1:25947847-27147847 GCF_036924035.1 Leuresthes tenuis | reverse complement strand
AACTTTTTGAAGGTTTTCAACAAAATCCAAGATGGCGGAAAATCTAGTTAGACGGAAAATGACGTCATAGGGTGCGTTGGACTCGTCATGATCCAAGGATTCCAACGATACCTTGTTTTTGAAATTTGGATCAACGAGTCAAAAGTTATTTAGCTGAATGGGCTTCAAACTTTGACGTGTTGGTGGCGCTAGAGAGTTTTGAATTTGGGCACAAAATTTGTTGAATTTGCTAATGGGACTGTCCTAATTAGATGTGCCAAATTTCACAACTTTTTACCATTGCGTTAATGGGGCTGCCATAGACTTCAATTGCAGCGGAAAGTAGAAGAATAATAAGAAAAGCTACTAAAACAATAGGGTTCTGCAGCTTCGCTGCTAGACCCCTAATAAGAAAAACAGCTAAAACAATAGGGTTCTGCAGCTTCGCTGCTAGACCCCTAAATATAGCTGCAAGCAGCGATGGCGGGGTCTAGCAGAACAGCAGGTAAGCCTGCGGCTGCTCAGGAAGGCATCATGAGTCCATAGACCAAGTTTGGTGTTTGAAATGAACTCGTCTTCATCCAGGGATTCCAACGGTACCTCATTTGTCCAATTTGAACCAACGGCTCCAAAGCTATGAGCAAAATGCAGTTTTTCTACTTATAGCGCCCCCACTGGGTGGACGTTCACCAGACTTCTTGGGCTTCATACAGACTTGGTCATGAGTCTGTGTTATAAGTTTGATGTCAAAAGATTAAATGGTTGCTGAGATATGGCCTCACGTCCTGTTTGGCGCGTCATCGCTGAGTTTGATTGGATGCTACGGGCAAAGGGAAACGAAATAAAAAAATCAACATGATAGCTCTTGTGAGGCTTGGTCTGAACATTCTATGTGTCAAGTCCCGTGGAAATCAGACAATCTGGGTGACCTGTAATGCGTTTTGAAGGATTTTGATATAATTCAAAATGGCGGACAATCCAAGATGGCGCGCATGACGTCATGAGATTGATTGACCTCGGCTATATCCAGGGACTCCAACGGTACCTGATTTGTGATATTTGGACAAACAGGTGTAAAGTTATGAGCAAAAATGCATTTTTGCTAAATATAGCGCCACCTATAGGTCAAAGATCACTAAAATTCTTAGGCCTGTTAAGGATCGAGTTATGAGTCAGGGTCATAAGTTTGATGTCAAAAGACCAACCGGTTGCTGAGATATGGCCTCACGTCTTTTTTGGCGTTGTCGCCGTTAACTTTGATTGGTTGTAATGGGTGAACAAAGTCGAAATTGAAAAATCCGCTTCGTATCCTTTGTGCGGATTCGTCCAAAGATACTGTGTGCCAATTTTCATGAGAATTGGTCAAAATTTGTGACCTGTGAAACTTTTTGAAGGTTTTCAACAAAATCCAAGATGGCGGAAAATCTAGTTAGACGGAAAATGACGTCATAGGGTGCGTTGGACTCGTCATCATCCAAGGATTCCAGCGATATGTTGTTTTTGAAATTTGGATCAACAAGTCAAAAGTTATTTAGCTGAATGGGCTTCAAACTTTGACATGTTGGTGGCGCTAGAGAGTTTAGAATTTGGGCACGAAATTTGTTGAATTTGCTAATGGGACTGTCCTAATTAGATGTGCCAAATTTCACAACTTTTTACCATTGCGTTAATGGGGCTGCCATAGACTTCAATTGCAGCGGAAAGTAGAAGAATAATAATAATAATAATAAGAAAAGCTACTAAAACAATAGGGTTCTGCAGCTTCGCTGCTAGACCCCTAAATATAGCTGCAAGCAGCGATACGGGGTCTAGCAGAATAGCAGGTAAGCATACGGCTGCTCAGGAAGGCATCATGAGTCCATAGACCAAGTTTGGCGTTTGAAATTAACTCGTCATCATCCAGGGATTCCAACGGTACCTCATTTGTCCAATTTGAACCAACAGCTCCAAAGCTATGAGCAAAATGCAGTTTTTCTACTTATAGCGCCCCCTCTAGGTGGAAGTGCACCAGACTTCTTGGGCTTCTTAGAGACTTGATCATGAGTCTGTGTTAGAAGTTTGATGTCAAAAGAGCAAATGGTTGCTGAGATACGGCCTCACGTCCTGTTTGGCGCATCATCGCTGAATTTGATTGGCTGCTACGGGCAAACGGAAACGAAATAAAAAAATCAACATGATAGCTCTTGTGAGGCTTGGTCTGAACATTCTATATGTCAAGTCCCGTGGAAAGCAGACAATCTGGGTGACCTGTAATGCGTTTTGAAGGATTTTGATATAATTCAAAATGGCGGACAATCCAAGATGGCGCGCATGACGTCATGAGATTGATTGACCTCGGCTATATCCAGGGACTCCAACGGTACCTGATTTGTGATATTTGGACAAACAGGTGTAAAGTTATGAGCAAAAATGCATTTTTGCTAAAAATAGCGCCACCTATAGGTCAAAGATCACTAAAATTCTTAGGCCTGTTAAGGATCGAGTTATGAGTCAGTGTCATAAGTTTGATGTCAAAAGACCAACCGGTTGCTGAGATATGGCCTCACGTCCTTCTTGGCGTTGTCGCCGTTAACTTTGATTGGTTGTAATGGGTGAACAAAGTCGAAATTGAAAAATCCGCTTCGTATCCTTTGTGCGGATTCGTCCAAAGATACTGTGTGCCAATTTTCATGAGAATTGGTCAAAATTTGTGACCTGTGAAACTTTTTGAAGGTTTTCAACAAAATCCAAGATGGCGGAAAATCTAGTTAGACGGAAAATGACGTCATAGGGTGCGTTGGACTCGTCATCATCCAAGGATTCCAGCGATATGTTGTTTTTGAAATTTGGATCAACAAGTCAAAAGTTATTTAGCTGAATGGGCTTCAAACTTTGACATGTTGGTGGCGCTAGAGAGTTTAGAATTTGGGCACGAAATTTGTTGAATTTGCTAATGGGACTGTCCTAATTAGATGTGCCAAATTTCACAACTTTTTACCATTGCGTTAATGGGGCTGCCATAGACTTCAATTGCAGCGGAAAGTAGAAGAATAATAATAAATATAGCTGCAAGCAGCGATGGCGGGGTCTAGCAGAATAGCAGGTAAGCCTGCGGCTGATCAGGAAGGCATCATGAGTCCATAGACCAAGTTTGGTGTTTGAAATGAACTCGTCTTCATCCAGGGATTCCAACGGTACCTCATTTGTCCAATTTGAACAGACGGCTCCAAAGCTATGAGCAAAATGCAGTTTGTCTACTTATAGTGCCTCCACTGGGTGGAAGTGCAACAGACTTCTTGGGCCTCTTAAAGACTTGGTCATGAGTCTGTGTTAGAAGTTTGATGTCAAAAGATCAAATGGTTGCTGAGATATGGCCTCACGTCCTGTTTGGCGCGTCATTGCTGAGTTTGATTAGCTGCTACGGGCAAACGGAAGTGAATATAAAAATTTCACATGATAGCTCTTGTGGGGCATGGTCTGAAGATTCTATATGTCAAGTCCCGTGGAGATCAGACAATCTGGGTGACCTGTAATGCGTTTTGAAGGTTTTTGACATAATTCAAAATGGCGGACAATCCAAGATGGCGCGAATGACGTCATAGGATTCATTGACCTCGGCTATATCCACGGATTACAGGGGTATGTCATTTGTGAAATTTGGACAAACGGGTCCAAAGATATGAGCAAAAATGCATTTTTTCTAAATATAGCGCCACCTATAGGTCAAAGATCACCAAAATTCTTGGGCCTCTTCAAAATCGAGTTATGAATATGTGTTATGAGTTTGATGTCAAAAGATTAAATTGTTGCTGAGATATGGCCTCACGTCCTTTTTGGCGTAGTCGCCATCAACTTTGATTGGATATACTGGTTGAACAAAGTCAAATTTGAAGTAAAAAACGAGCAACTTTTGTGCGGATTGGTCTAAAGATACTCTGTGCCAATTTTCATGAGAATTGGTCAAAATTTGTGACCTGTGAAAATTTTTTAAGGTTTTCAACAAAATCCAAGATGGCGGAAAATCTAGTCAGACGGAAAATGACGTCATAGGGTGCGTTGGAATCGTCATGATCCAAGGATTCCAACGATGCCTTGTTTTTTAAATTTGGATCAACGAGTCAAAAGTTATTTAGCTGAATGGGCTTCAAACTTTGACCCGTTGGTGGCGCTAGAGAGTTTTGAATTTGGGCACGAAATTTGTTGAATTTGCTAATGGGAATGTGCTAAATAGATGTGCCAAATTTCACAACTTTTTACCATTGCGTTAATGGGGCTGCCATAGACTTCAATTGCAGCGGAAAGTAGATCAATAATAATAATAGGAAAAACTACTAAAACAATAGGGTTCTGCAGCTTCGCTGCTAGACCCCTAAAAATATAGCTGCAAGCAGCGATACGGGGTCTAGCAGAACAGCAGGTAAGCCTGCGGCTGCTCAGGAAGGCATCATGAGTCCATAGACCAAGTTTGGTGTTTGAAATGAACTCGTCTTCATCCAGGGATTCCAACGGTACCTCATTTGTCCAATTTGAACCAACGGCTCCAAAGCTATGAGCAAAATGCAGTTTTTCTACTTATAGCGCCCCCACTGGGTGGACGTTCACCAGACTTCTTGGGCCTCTTAAAGACTTGGTCATAAACCTGTGTTATAAGTTTGATGTCAAAAGATCAAATGGTTGCTGAGATATGGCCTCACGTCCTGTTTGGCGCGTCATCGCTGAGTTTGATTGGCTGCTACGGGCAAAGGGAAACGAAATAAAAAATACCACTTGATAGCTCTTATAAAGCTTGGTCTGAAGATTCTATATGTCAAGTCCCGTGGAAATCAGACAATTTGGATGACCTGTAATGCGTTTTGAAGGTTTTTGACATATTTCAAAATGGCGGTAAATCCAAGATCATGCGAATGACGTCATAGTATTGGTTGACCTTGGATATATTCAGGGATTACAACGGTACCTCATTTGTGAAATTTGGACAAACAGGTCCAAAGATATGAGTAGAAATGCATTTTTGCTAAATATAGCGCCACCTATAGGTCAAAGAGAGCCACAACTCTTGGGCCTGTTAGGGATCGAGTTATGAGTCTGTGATATAAGTTTGATGTCAATAGACCAACCGGTTGCTGAGATATGGCCTCACGTCCTTTTTGGCGTAGTCGCCGCCAACTTTGATTGGTTATAATGGGTGAACAAAGTCAAAATTAAAAAATCCGCTTCCTAGCTTTTGTGCGGATTCGTCCAAAGATACTCTCTGCTAATTTTCATGAGAATCGGTTAAAATTTGTGAACGAAGTTTCCTTTTGAAGGTTTTCAACAAAATCCAAGATGGCGGAAAATCTAGTCAGACGGAAAATGACGTCATAGGGTGCGTTGAACTCGTCATCATCCAAGGATTCCAACGATACCTTGTTTTTGAAATTTGGACCAACGAGTCAAAAGTTATTTAGCTGAATGTGCTTCAAACTTTGACATGTTGGTGGCGCTAGAGAGTTTTGAATTTGGGTTCCAAATTTGTTGAATTTGCTAATGGGACTGTCCTAAATAGATGTGCCAAATTTCACAACTTTTTACCATTGCGTTAATGGGGCTGCCATAGACTTCAATGGTGGCGGAAAGTAGAAGAATAATAAATATAGCTGCAAGCAGCGATGGCGGGGTCTAGCAGAACAGCAAGTAAGCCTGCGGCTACTCAGGAAGGCATCATGAGTCCACACACCAAGTTTGGTGTTTGAGATGAACTCGTCTTCATCCAGGGATTCCAACGGTACCTCATTTGTCCAATTTGAACCAACGGCTCCAAAGCTATGAGCAAAATGCAGTTTGTCTACTTATAGCGCCTCCACTGGGTGGAAGTGCAACAGACTTCTTGGGCCTCTTAAAGACTTGGTCATGAGTCTGTGTTATAAGTTTGATGTCAAAAGATCAAATGGTTGCTGAGATATGGCCTCACGTCCTGTTTGGTGCGTCATCGCTGAGTTTGATTGGATGCTACGGGCAAACGGTAGTGAATTAAAAAATATCACTGAAAAGCTCATGTGAGGCTCAGTCTGAAAACTCTATATGTCAAGTCCCGTGGAAATCAGACAATCTGGGTGACCTGTAATGCGTTTTGAAGGTTTTTGACATAATTCAAAATGGCGGTAAATCCAAGATGGCGCGAATGACGTCATCGTATTGGTTGACCTCGGATATATCCAGGGATTACAACGGTACCTCATTTGTGAAATTTGGACAAACGGGTCCAAAGATATGAGCAAAAATGCATTTTTGCTAAATATAGCGCCACCTATAGGTCAAAGATGGCCACAATTCTTGGGCCTGTTAGGGATCGAGTTATGAGTCTCTGATATAAGTTTGATGACAATAGACCAACCGGTTGCTGAGATATGGCCTCACGTCCTTTTTGGCGTAGTCGCCGCCAACTTTGATTGGTTATAATGGGTGAACAAAGTCGAAAATGAAAAATCCGCTTCCTAGCTTTTGTGCGGATTCGTCCAAAGATACTCTGTGCTAATTTTCATGAGAATCGGTCAAAATGTGTGAACGAAGAATCCTTTTGAAGGTTTTCAACAAAATCCAAGATGGCGGAAAATCTAGTCAGACGGAAAATGACGTCATAGGATGCGTTGGACTCGTCATGATCCAAGGATTCCAACGATACCTTGTTTTTGAAATTTGGATCAACGAGTCAAAAGTTATTTAGCTGAATGGGCTTCAAACTTTGACATGTTGGTGGCGCTAGAGAGTTTTGAATTTGGGCACCAAATTTGTTGAATTTGCTAATGGGAATGTGCTAAATAGATGTGCCAAATTTCACAACTTTTTACCATTGCGTTAATGGGGCTGCCATAGACTTCAATGGTGGCGGAAAGTAGAAGAATAATAATAATAATAAGAAAAGCTACTAAAACAATAGGGTTCTGCAGCTTCGCTGCTAGACCCCTAAATATAGCTGCAAGCAGCGATGGCGGGGTCTAGCAGAACAGCATGTAAGCCTGCGGCTGCTCAGGAAGGCATCATGAGTCCATAGACCAAGTTTGGCGTTTGAAATTAACTCGTCATCATCCAGGGATTCCAACAGTACCTCATTTGTCCAATTTGAAACAACGGCTCCAAAGCTATGAGCAAAATGCAATTTTGCCACTTATAGCGCCCCCTCTGGGTGGAAGTTCACCAGACTTCTTGGGCCTCTTACAGACTTGGTCATGAGTCTGGGTTATAAGTTTGATGTCAAAAGATTAAATGGTTGCTGAGATATGGCCTCACGTCCTATTTGGCGTGTCAGCGCTGAGTTTGATTGGCTGCTACGGGCAAACGGTAGGGAATTTAAAAATTCAAGGTGATAGCTCTTGTGAGGCTTAGTCTGAAGATTGTATGTGTCAAGTTCCATGGAATTCAGACAATCTGGGTGACCTGTAATGCATTTTGAAGGTTTTTGACATAATTCAAAATGGCGGACAATCCAAGATGGTGCGAATGACGTCATAGGGTTGGTTGACCTCGGATATATCCACGAATTACAACGGTACCTCATTTGTGAAATTTGGAAAAACGGGTCCAAAGTTATGAGCAAAAATGCATTTTTGCTAAATATAGCGCCCCCTATAGGTCAAAGATCACTATAATTCTTGGGACTGTTTGGGATCGAGTTATGAATATGTGTTATAAGTTTGATGTCAAAAGATTAAACTGTTGCTGAGATATGACCTCATGTCCTTTTTGGCGTAGTCGCCGCCAACTTTGAATTGATGTAGCTAATTAACAAAGTCGAAATTGAAAAATCCATCTCCTAACTTTTGTGCGGATTGGTCCAAAGATACTATATGCCAATTTTCATGAGATTTGGTCAAAATTTCTGACCTGTGAAAATTTTTTAAGGTTTTCAACAAAATCCAAGATGGCGGAAAATCTAGTCAGACGGAAAATGACGTCATAGGGTGCGTTGGACTCGTCATAATCCAAGGATTCCAATGATGCCTTGTTTTTGAAATTTGGATCAACGAGTCAAAAGTTATTTAGCTGAATGGGCTTCAAACTTTGACATGTTGGTGGCGCTAGAGAGTTTTGAATTTGGGCACGAAATTTGTTGAATTTGCTAATGGGAATGTGCTAAATAGATGTGCCAAATTTCACAACTTTTTACCATTGCGTTAATGGGGCTGCCATAGACTTCAATGGTGGCGGAAAGTAGAAGAATAATAATAAGAAAAACTACTAAAACAATAGGGTTCTGCAGCTTCGCTGCTAGACCCCTAATAAATATAGCTGCAAGCAGCGATGGCGGGGTCTAGCAGAACAGCAGGTAAGCCTGCGGCTGCTCAGGAGGGCATCATGAGTCCATAGACCAAGTTTGGTATTTCAGATGAACTCGTCTTCATCCAGGGATTCCAACGGTACCTCATTTGTCCAATTTGAACCAACGGCTCCAAAGCTATGAGCAAAATGCAGTTTTTCTACTTATAGCGCCCCCACTGGGTGGAAGTGCACCTGACTTCTTGGGCTTCATACAGACTTGGTCATGAGTCTGTGTTAGAAGTTTGATGTCAAAAGATTAAATGGTTGCTGAGATATGGCCTCACGTCCTGTTTGGCGCATCATCGCTGAATTTGATTGGCTGCTACGGGCAAAGGGAAACTAAATAAAAGATTCCACATAATAGTTCTTGTGAGGCTTGGTCTGAACATTCTATGTGTCAAGTCCCGTGGAAATCAGACAATCTGGGTGACCTGTAATGCATTTTGAAGGTTTTTGACATAATTCAAAATGGCGGACAATCAAAAATGGCGTGAATGACGTCATAGGATTGGTTGACCTCGGCTATATTCAGGGATTCCAGCTGTACCTCATTTGTGAAATTTGGACCAAGGGGTCGAAAGATATGAGCAAAAATGCATTTTTGCTAAAAATAGCGCCACCTATAGGTCAAATATCACTATAATTCTTGGGCCTCTTCGGGATTGAGTTATGAGTCTGTGGTATAAGTTTGATGTCAAAAGACCAACCGGTTGCTGAGATATGGCCTCACGTCCTTTTTGGCGTAGTCGCCGTCAACTTTGATTCGATGTACTGGGTGAACAAAGTCGAAATTGAAAAATCCGCTTCCTAACTTTTGTGCGGATTTGTCCTAAGATACTCTGTGCTAATTTTCATGAGAATCGGTTAAAATGTGTGAACGAAGAATCCTTTTGAAGGTTTTCAACAAAATCCAAGATGGCGGAAAATCTAGTCAGACGGAAAATGACGTCATAGGGTGCGTTGGAATCGTCATGATCCAAGGATTCCAACGATGCTTTGTTTTTTAAATTTGGATCAACGAGTCAAAAGTTATTTAGCTGAATGGGCTTCAAACTTTGACATGTTGGTGGCGCTAGAGAGTTTTGAATTTGGGCACGAAATTTGTTGAATTTGCTAATGGGAATGTGCTAAAGATATGGGCCAAATTTCATAACTTTTTACCATTGCGTTAATGGGGCTGCCATAGACTTCAATGGTGGCGGAAAGTAGAAGAATAATAATAATAAGAAAAACTACTAAAACAATAGGGTTCTGCAGCTTCGCTGCTAGACCCCTAATAAGAAAAACTACTAAAACAATAGGGTTCTGCAGCTTCGCTGCTAGACCCCTAAATATAGCTGCAAGCAGCGATACGGGGTCTAGCAGAATAGCAGGTAAGCCTGCGGCTGCTCAGGAAGGCATCATGAGTCCATAGACCAAATTTGGTGTTTGAAATGAACTCGTCTTCATCCAGGGATTCCAACGGTACCTCATTTGTCCAATTTGAACCAACGACTCCAAAGTTATGAGCAAAATGCATGTTTGCTACTTATAGCGCCCCCTCTGGGTGGACGTTCACCAGACTTCTTGGGCCTCTTACAGACTTGATCATGAGTCTGTGTTAGAAGTTTGATGTCAAAAGAGCAAATGGTTGCTGAGATACGGCCTCACGTCCTGTTTGGCGCATCATCGCTGAGTTTGATTGGCTGCTACGGGCAAACGGAAACGAAATAAAAAAATCAACATGATAGATCTTGTGAGGCTTGGTCTGAACATTCTATATGTCAAGTCCCGTGGAAAGCAGACAATCTGGGTGACCTGTAATGCGTTTTGAAGGTTTTTGATATAATTCAAAATGGCGGACAATCCAAGATGGCGCGCATGACGTCATGAGATTGATTGACCTCGGCTATATCCAGGGAATCCAACGGTACCTGATTTGTGATATTTGGACAAACAGGTGTAAAGTTAAGAGCAAAAATGCATTTTTGCTAAATATAGCGCCACCTATAGGTCAAAGATCACTAAAATTCTTAGGCCTGTTAAGGATCGAGTTATGAGTCAGTGTCATAAGTTTGATGTCAAAAGACCAACCGGTTGCTGAGATATGGCCTCACGTCCTTTTTGGCGTTGTCGCCGTTAACTTTGATTGGTTGTAATGGGTGAACAAAGTCGAAATTGAAAAATCCGCTTCGTATCCTTTGTGCGGATTCGTCCAAAGATACTGTGTGCCAATTTTCATGAGAATTGGTCAAAATTTGTGACCTGTGAAACTTTTTGAAGGTTTTCAACAAAATCCAAGATGGCGGAAAATCTAGTTAGACGGAAAATGACGTCATAGGGTGCGTTGGACTCGTCATGATCCAAGGATTCCAGCGATATGTTGTTTTTGAAATTTGGATAAACGAGTCAAAAGTTATTTAGCTGAATGGGCTTAAAACTTTGACATGTTGGTGGCGCTAGAGAGTTTTGAATTTGGGCACGAAATTTGTTGAATTTGCTAATGGGACTGTCCTAATTAGATGTGCCAAATTTCACAACTTTTTACCATTGCGTTAATGGGGCTGCCATAGACTTCAATTGCAGCGGAAAGTAGATCAATAATAAATATAGCTGCAAGCAGCGATGGCGGGGTCTAGCAGAATAGCAGGTAAGCCTGCGGCTGCTCAGGAAGGCATTATGAGTACATAGACCAAGTTTGGTGTTTGAGATGAACTCGTCTTCATCCAGGGATTCCAACGGTACCTCATTTGTCCAATTTGAACCAACGGCTCCAAAGTTATGAGCAAAATGCATGTTTGCTACTTATAGCGCCCCCTCTGGGTGGACGTTCACCAGACTTCTTGGGCCTCTTACAGACTTGATCATGAGTCTGTGTTAGAAGTTTGATGTCAAAAGAGCAAATGGTTGCTGAGATATGGCCTCACGTCCTGTTTGGCGCATCATTGCTGAATTTGATTGGCTGCTACGGGCAAACGGAACCGAAATAAAAAAATCAACATGATAGATCTTGTGAGGCTTGGTCTGAACATTCTATATGTCAAGTCCCGTGGAAAGCAGACAATCTGGGTGACCTGTAATGCGTTTTGAAGGTTTTTTATATAATTCAAAATGGCGGACAATCCAAGATGGCGCGCATGACGTCATGAGATTTATTGACCTCGGCTATATCCAGGGACTCCAACGGTACCTGATTTGTGATATTTGGACAAACAGGTGTAAAGTTATGAGCAAAAATGCATTTTTGCTAAATATAGCGCCACCTATGGGTCAAAGATCACTAAAATTCTTAGGCCTGTTAAGGATCGAGTTATGAGTCAGTGTCATAAGTTTGATGTCAAAAGACCAACCGGTTGCTGAGATATGGCCTCACGTCCTTTTTGGCGTTGTCGCCGTTAACTTTGATTGGTTGTAATGGGTGAACAAAGTCGAAATTGAAAAATCCGCTTCGTATCCTTTGTGCGGATTCGTCCAAAGATACTGTGTGCCAATTTTCATGAGAATTGGTCAAAATTTGTGACCTGTGAAACTTTTTGAAGGTTTTCAACAAAATCCAAGATGGCGGAAAATCTAGTCAGACGGAAAATGACGTCATAGGGTGCGTTGGACTCGTCATGATCCAAGGATTCCAGCGATATGTTGTTTTTGAAATTTGGATCAACGAGTCAAAAGTTATTTAGCTGAATGGGCTTCAAACTTTGACATGTTGGTGGCGCTAGAGAGTTTAGAATTTGGGCACGAAATTTGTTGAATTTGCTAATGGGACTGTCCTAATTAGATGTGCCAAATTTCACAACTTTTTACCATTGCGTTAATGGGGCTGCCATAGACTTCAATTGCAGCGGAAAGTAGATCAATAATAATAATAGGAAAAGCTAGTAAAACAATAGGGTTCTGCAGCTTCGCTGCTAGACCCCTAAATATAGCTGCAAGCAGCGATACGGGGTCTAGCAGAATAGCAGGTAAGCCTGCGGCTGCTCAGGACGGCATCATGAGTCCATAGACCAAGTTTGGTGATTGAGATGAACTCGTCTTCATCCAGGGATTCCAACGGTACCTCATTTGTCCAATTTGAACCAACGGCTCCAAAGCTATGAGCAAAATGCAGTTTTTCTACTTATAGCGCCCCCTCTGGGTTGACGTTCACCAGACTTCTTGGCCCTCTTACAGACTTGGTCATGAGTCTGTGTTAGAAGTTTGATGTCAAAAGATCAAATGGTTGCTAAGATATGGCCTCACGTCCTGTTTAGCGCGACATCGCTGAGTTTGATTGGCTGCTACGGGCAAAGGGAAACAAAATAAAAAATTCCTCATGATAGCTCTTGTGAGGCTTGGTCTGAACATTCTATATGTCAAGTCCCGTGGAAATCAGACAATCTGGGTGACCTGTAATGCGTTTTGAATGTTTTTGATATAATTCAAAATGGCAGACAATTAAAGATGGCGCACATGACGTCATAGTATTGGTTGACCTCGGATATATTCAGGGATTACAACGGTACCTCATATGTGAAATTTGGACAAACGGGTCCAAAGTTATGAGCAAAAATGCATTTTTGCTAAATATAGCGCCCCCTATTGGTCAAAGATCACTATAATTCTTCGGACTGTTTGGGATGGAGTTATGAATATGTGTTATGAGTTTGATGTCAAAAGATTATTCGGTTGCTGAGATATGGTCTCACGTGCTTTTTGGCGTAGTCGCCGCCAACTTTGAATTGATGTAGCTAAATAACAAAGTCGAAATTGAAAAATCCATCTCCTAACTTTTGTGCGGATTGGTCTAAAGATACTATGTGCCAATTTTCATGAGATTTGGTCAAAATTTGTGACCTGTGAAAATTTTTTAAGGTTTTCAACAAAATCCAAGATGGCGGAAAATCTAGTCAGACGGAAAATGACGTCATAGGTTGCGTTGGACTCGTCATGATCCAAGGATTCCAACGATATCTTGTTTTTGAAATTTGGACCAACGAGTCAAAAGTTATTTAGCTGAATGGGCTTCAAACTTTGACATGTTGGTGGCGCTAGAGAGTTTTGAATTTGGGCACGAAATTTGTTGAATTTGCTAATGGGACTGTCCTAAAGATATGTGCCAAATTTCACAACTTTTTACCATTGCGTTAATGGGGCTGCCATAGACTTCAATGGTGGCGGAAAGTAGAAGAATAATAATAAGAAAAACTACTAAAACAATAGGGTTCTGCAGCTTCGCTGCTAGACCCCTAAATATAGCTGCAAGCAGCGATACGGGGTCTAGCAGAATAGCAGGTAAGCCTGCGGCTGCTCAGGAAGGCATCATGAGTCCATAGACCAAGTTTGGTGTTTGAAATGAACTCGTCTTCATCCAGGGATTCCAACGGTACCTCATTTGTCCAATTTGAACAGACGGCTCCAAAGCTATGAGCAAAATGCAGTTTGTCTACTTATAGCGCCTCCACTGGGTGGAAGTGCAACAGACTTCTTGGGCCTCTTAAAGACTTGATCATGAGTCTGTGTTATAAGTTTGATGTCAAAAGATCAAATGGTTGCTGAGATATGGCCTCACGTCCTGTTTGGCGCGTCATCGCTGAGTTTGATTGGCTGCTACAGGCAAACGGAAGCAAATTAAAAAATTCCACCTAATAGCTCTTGTGAAGCTTGGTCTGAAGATTCTATCAGTCAAGTCCCGTGGAAATCAGACAATCTGGGTGACCTGTAATGCGTTTTGAAGGTTTTTGATACAATTCAAAATGGCGGACAATCCAAGATGGCGCGAATGACGTCCTAGGGTGTGTTGACCTCGGATATATCCACGGATTACAACGGTACCTCATTTGTGAAATTTGGACAAACGGGTCCATTGTTATGAGCAAAAATGAATTTTTGCTAAATATAGCGCCCCCTATATATCAAAGATCACTATAATTCTTGGGCCTGTTCGGGATTGAGTTCTGAGTCTTTGGTAAAAGTTTGATGTCATAAGACCAACCGGTTGCTGAGATATGGCCTCACGTCCTTTTTGGCGTAGCCGCCGCCAAATTTGATTGGTTATTGTGGGTGAACAAAGTCGAAATTGAAAAATCCGCTTCCTAACTTTTGTGCGGATTTGTCCAAAGATACTGTGTGCCAATTTTCATGAGAATCGGTTAAAATGTGTGAACGAAGAATCCTTTTGAAGGTTTTCAACAAAATCCAAGATGGCGGAAAATCTAGTCAGACGGAAAATGACGTCATAGGGTGCGTTGGAATCGTCATGATCCAAGGATTCCAACGATACATTGTTTTTGAAATTTGGACCAACGAGTCAAAAGTTATTTAGCTGAATGGGCTTCAAACTTTGACATGTTGGTGGCGCTAGAGAGTTTTGAATTTGGGTTCCAAATTTGTTGAATTTGCTAATGGGAATGTGCTAAATAGATGTGCCAAATTTCACAACTTTTTACCATTGCGTTAATGGGGCTGCCATAGACTTCAATGGTGGCGGAAAGTAGAAGAATAATAAGAAAAGCTACTAAAACAATAGGGTTCTGCAGCTTCGCTGCTAGACCCCTAATAATAATAATAGGAAAAGCTAGTAAAACAATAGGGTTCTGCAGCTTCGCTGCTAGACCCCTAATAATAATAAGAAAAGCTACTAAAACAATAGGGTTCTGCAGCTTCGCTGCTAGACCCCTAAATATAGCTGCAAGCAGCGATACGGGGTCTAGCAGAATAGCAGGTAAGCATACGGCTGCTCAGGAAGGCATCATGAGTCCATAGACCAAGTTTGGCGTTTGAAATTAACTCGTCATCATCCAGGGATTCCAACGGTACCTCATTTGTCCAATTTGAACCAACAGCTCCAAAGCTATGAGCAAAATGCAGTTTTTCTACTTATAGCGCCCCCTCTAGGTGGAAGTGCACCAGACTTCTTGGGCTTCTTAGAGACTTGATCATGAGTCTGTGTTAGAAGTTTGATGTCAAAAGAGCAAATGGTTGCTGAGATACGGCCTCACGTCCTGTTTGGCGCATCATCGCTGAATTTGATTGGCTGCTACGGGCAAACGGAAACGAAATAAAAAAATCAACATGATAGCTCTTGTGAGGCTTGGTCTGAACATTCTATATGTCAAGTCCCGTGGAAAGCAGACAATCTGGGTGACCTGTAATGCGTTTTGAAGGATTTTGATATAATTCAAAATGGCGGACAATCCAAGATGGCGCGCATGACGTCATGAGATTGATTGACCTCGGCTATATCCAGGGACTCCAACGGTACCTGATTTGTGATATTTGGACAAACAGGTGTAAAGTTATGAGCAAAAATGCATTTTTGCTAAAAATAGCGCCACCTATAGGTCAAAGATCACTAAAATTCTTAGGCCTGTTAAGGATCGAGTTATGAGTCAGTGTCATAAGTTTGATGTCAAAAGACCAACCGGTTGCTGAGATATGGCCTCACGTCCTTCTTGGCGTTGTCGCCGTTAACTTTGATTGGTTGTAATGGGTGAACAAAGTCGAAATTGAAAAATCCGCTTCGTATCCTTTGTGCGGATTCGTCCAAAGATACTGTGTGCCAATTTTCATGAGAATTGGTCAAAATTTGTGACCTGTGAAACTTTTTGAAGGTTTTCAACAAAATCCAAGATGGCGGAAAATCTAGTTAGACGGAAAATGACGTCATAGGGTGCGTTGGACTCGTCATGATCCAAGGATTCCAACGATACCTTGTTTTTGAAATTTGGATCAACGAGTCAAAAGTTATTTAGCTGAATGGGCTTCAAACTTTGACGTGTTGGTGGCGCTAGAGAGTTTTGAATTTGGGCACAAAATTTGTTGAATTTGCTAATGGGACTGTCCTAATTAGATGTGCCAAATTTCACAACTTTTTACCATTGCGTTAATGGGGCTGCCATAGACTTCAATTGCAGCGGAAAGTAGAAGAATAATAAGAAAAGCTACTAAAACAATAGGGTTCTGCAGCTTCGCTGCTAGACCCCTAATAAGAAAAACAGCTAAAACAATAGGGTTCTGCAGCTTCGCTGCTAGACCCCTAAATATAGCTGCAAGCAGCGATGGCGGGGTCTAGCAGAACAGCAGGTAAGCCTGCGGCTGCTCAGGAAGACATCATGAGTCCATAGACCAAGTTTGGTGTTTGAAATGAACTCGTCTTCATCCAGGGATTCCAACGGTACCTCATTTGTCCAATTTGAACCAACGGCTCCAAAGCTATGAGCAAAATGCAGTTTTTCTACTTATAGCGCCCCCACTGGGTGGACGTTCACCAGACTTCTTGGGCTTCATACAGACTTGGTCATGAGTCTGTGTTATAAGTTTGATGTCAAAAGATTAAATGGTTGCTGAGATATGGCCTCACGTCCTGTTTGGCGCGTCATCGCTGAGTTTGATTGGATGCTACGGGCAAAGGGAAACGAAATAAAAAAATCAACATGATAGCTCTTGTGAGGCTTGGTCTGAACATTCTATGTGTCAAGTCCCGTGGAAATCAGACAATCTGGGTGACCTGTAATGCGTTTTGAAGGATTTTGATATAATTCAAAATGGCGGACAATCCAAGATGGCGCGCATGACGTCATGAGATTGATTGACCTCGGCTATATCCAGGGACTCCAACGGTACCTGATTTGTGATATTTGGACAAACAGGTGTAAAGTTATGAGCAAAAATGCATTTTTGCTAAATATAGCGCCACCTATAGGTCAAAGATCACTAAAATTTTTAGGCCTGTTAAGGATCGAGTTATGAGTCAGTGTCATAAGTTTGATGTCAAAAGACCAACCGGTTGCTGAGATATGGCCTCACGTCTTTTTTGGCGTTGTCGCCGTTAACTTTGATTGGTTGTAATGGGTGAACAAAGTCGAAATTGAAAAATCCGCTTCGTATCCTTTGTGCGGATTCGTCCAAAGATACTGTGTGCCAATTTTCATGAGAATTGGTCAAAATTTGTGACCTGTGAAACTTTTTGAAGGTTTTCAACAAAATCCAAGATGGCGGAAAATCTAGTTAGACGGAAAATGACGTCATAGGGTGCGTTGGACTCGTCATCATCCAAGGATTCCAGCGATATGTTGTTTTTGAAATTTGGATCAACAAGTCAAAAGTTATTTAGCTGAATGGGCTTCAAACTTTGACATGTTGGTGGCGCTAGAGAGTTTAGAATTTGGGCACGAAATTTGTTGAATTTGCTAATGGGACTGTCCTAATTAGATGTGCCAAATTTCACAACTTTTTACCATTGCGTTAATGGGGCTGCCATAGACTTCAATTGCAGCGGAAAGTAGAAGAATAATAAATATAGCTGCAAGCAGCGATGGCGGGGTCTAGCAGAACAGCAGGTAAGCCTGCGGCTGCTCAGGAGGGCATCATGAGTCCATAGACCAAGTTTGGTATTTCAGATGAACTCGTCTTCATCCAGGGATTCCAACGGTACCTTATTTGTCCAATTTGAACCAACGGCTCCAAAGTTATGAGCAAAATGCATGTTTGCTACTTATAGCGCCCCCTCTGGGTGGACGTTCACCAGACTTCTTGGGCCTCTTACAGACTTGATCATGAGTCTGTGTTAGAAGTTTGATGTCAAAAGAGCAAATGGTTGCTGAGATACGGCCTCACGTCCTGTTTGGCGCATCATCGCTGAATTTGATTGGCTGCGACGGGCAAACGGAAACGAAATAAAAAAATCAACATAATAGCTCTTGTGAGGCTTGGTCTGAACATTCTATATGTCAAGTCCCGTGGAAAGCAGACAATCTGGGTGACCTGTAATGCATTTTGAAGGTTTTTAATATAATTCAAAATGGCGGACGATCCAAGATGGCGCGCATGACGTCATGAGATTTATTGACCTCGGCTATATCCAGGGACTCCAACGGTACCTGATTTGTGATATTTGGACAAACAGGTGTAAAGTTATGAGCAAAAATGCATTTTTGCTAAATATAGCGCCACCTATAGGTCAAAGATCACTAAAATTCTTAGGCCTGTTAAGGATCGAGTTATGAGTCAGTGTCATAAGTTTGATGTCAAAAGACCAACCGGTTGCTGAGATATGGCCTCACGTCCTTTTTGGCGTTGTCGCCGTTAACTTTGATTGGTTGTAATGGGTGAACAAAGTGGAAATTGAAAAATCCGCTTCGTATCCTTTGTGCGGATTCGTCCAAAGATACTGTGTGCCAATTTTCATGAGAATTGGTTAAAATTTGTGACCTGTGAAACTTTTTGAAGGTTTTCAACAAAATCCAAGATGGCGGAAAATCTAGTTAGACGGAAAATGACGTCATAGGGTGCGTTGGACTCGTCATGATCCAAGGATTCCAGCGATATGTTGTTTTTGAAATTTGGATCAACGAGTCAAAAGTTATTTAGCTGAATGGGCTTCAAACTTTGACCCGTTGGTGGCGCTAGAGAGTTTAGAATTTGGGCACGAAATTTGTTGAATTTGCTAATGGGATGTTCCTGAAGATATGGGCCAAATTTCACAACTTTTTACCATTGCGTTAATGGGGCTGCCATAGACTTCAATTGCAGCGGAAAGTAGAAGAATAATAAATATAGCTGCAAGCAGCGATGGCGGGGTCTAGCAGAATAGCAGGTAAGCCTGCGGCTTCTCAGGAAGGCATTATGAGTACATAGACCAAGTTTGGTGTTTGAGATGAACTCGTCTTCATCCAGGGATTCCAACGGTACCTCATTTGTCCAATTTGAACCAACGGCTCCAAAGCTATGAGCAAAATGCAGTTTTTCTACTTATAGCGCCCCCACTGGGTGGACGTTCACCAGACTTATTGGGCCTCTTAAAGACTTGGTCATGAGTCTGTGTTATAAGTTTGATGTCAAAAGATTAAATGGTTGCTGAGATATGGCCTCACGTCCTGTTTGGCGCGTCATTGCTGAGTTTGATTGGCTGCTACGGGCAAACGGAAGCGAATTTAAAAATTTCACATAATAGCTCTTGTGAGGCTTGTTCTGAAGATTCTATGTGTCAAGTCCCGTGGAAATCAGACAATCTGGGTGACCTGTAATGCGTTTTGGAGGTTTTTGACATAATTCAAAATGGCGGACAATCCCAGATGGCGCGAATGACGTCATAGGATTCGTTGACCTCGGCTATATCCACGGATTACAACGGTACCTCATTTGTGAAATTTGGACAAACGGGTCAAAAGTTATGAGGAAAAATGCATTTTTGCTAAATATAGCGCCACCTATTGGTCAAAGATCTCCAAAATTCTTGGGCCTCTTCAAGATCGAGTTATAAATATGTATTATGAGATTGATGTCAAAAGATTAACCGGTTGCTGAGATATGGTCTCACGTGCTTTTTTGCGTAGTCGCCGTCAACTTTGATTGGATGTACTGGGTGAACAAAGTCGAATTTGAAGTAAAAAACGAGCAACTTTTGTGCGGATTGGTCCAAAGATACTCCTTGCCAATTTTCATGAGAATTGGTCAAAATTTGTGACCTGTGAAACTTTTTGAAGGTTTTCAACAAAATCCAAGATGGCGGAAAATCTAGTTCGACGGAAAATGACGTCATAGGGTGCGTTGGAATCGTCATGATCCAAGGATTCCAACGATACCTTGTTTTTTAAATTTGGATCAACGAGTCAAAAGTTATTTAGCTGAATGGGCTTCAAACTTTGACATGTTGGTGGCGCTAGAGAGTTTTGAATTTGGGCACGAAATTTGTTGAATTTGCTAATGGGACTGTCCTAATTAGATGTGCCAAATTTCACAACTTTTTACCATTGCGTTAATGGGGCTGCCATAGACTTCAATTGCAGCGGAAAGTAGAAGAATAATAATAATAAGAAAAACTACTAAAACAATAGGGTTCTGCAGCTTCGCTGCTAGACCCCTAATAAGAAAAACAGCTAAAACAATAGGGTTCTGCAGCTTCGCTGCTAGACCCCTAATAATAATAATAAGAAAAGCTACTAAAACAATAGGGTTCTGCAGCTTCGCTGCTAGACCCCTAAATATAGCTGCAAGCAGCGATACGGGGTCTAGCAGAATAGCAGGTAAGCATACGGCTGCTCAGGAAGGCATCATGAGTCCATAGACCAAGTTTGGCGTTTGAAATTAACTCGTCATCATCCAGGGATTCCAACGGTACCTCATTTGTCCAATTTGAACCAACAGCTCCAAAGCTATGAGCAAAATGCAGTTTTTCTACTTATAGCGCCCCCTCTAGGTGGAAGTGCACCAGACTTCTTGGGCTTCTTAGAGACTTGATCATGAGTCTGTGTTAGAAGTTTGATGTCAAAAGAGCAAATGGTTGCTGAGATACGGCCTCACGTCCTGTTTGGCGCATCATCGCTGAATTTGATTGGCTGCTACGGGCAAACGGAAACGAAATAAAAAAATCAACATGATAGCTCTTGTGAGGCTTGGTCTGAACATTCTATATCTCAAGTCCCGTGGAAAGCAGACAATCTGGGTGACCTGTAATGCGTTTTGAAGGTTTTTGATATAATTCAAAATGGCGGACAATCCAAGATGGCGCGCATGACGTCATGAGATTTATTGACCTCGGCTATATCCAGGGACTCCAACGGTACCTGATTTGTGATATTTGGACAAACAGGTGTAAAGTTATGAGCAAAAACGCATTTTTGCTAAATATAGCGCCACCTATAGGTCAAAGATCACTAAAATTCTTAGGCCTGTTAAGGATCGAGTTATGAGTCAGTGTCATAAGTTTGATGTCAAAAGACCAACCGGTTGCTGAGATATGGCCTCACGTCCTTTTTGGCGTTGTCGCCGTTAACTTTGATTGGTTGTAATGGGTGAACAAAGTCGAAATTGAAAAATCCGCTTCGTATCCTTTGTGCGGATTCGTCCAAAGATACTGTGTGCCAATTTTCATGAGAATTGGTCAAAATTTGTGACCTGTGAAACTTTTTGAAGGTTTTCAACAAAATCCAAGATGGCGGAAAATCTAGTTAGACGGAAAATGACGTCATAGGGTGCGTTGGACTCGTCATCATCCAAGGATTCCAACGATGCCTTGTTTTTGAAATTTGGATCAACGAGTCAAAAGTTATTTAGCTGAATGGGCTTCAAACTTTGACATGTTGGTGGCGCTAGAGAGTTTAGAATTTGGGCACGAAATTTGTTGAATTTGCTAATGGGAATGTGCTAAATAGATGTGCCAAATTTCACAACTTTTTACCATTGCGTTAATGGGGCTGCCATAGACTTCAATTGCAGCGGAAAGTAGATCAATAATAAATATAGCTGCAAGCAGCGATGGCGGGGTCTAGCAGAACAGCAGGTAAGCCTGCGGCTGCTCAGGAAGGCATCATGAGTCCATAGACCAAGTTTGGTGTTTGAGATGAACTCGTCTTCATCCAGGGATTCCAACGGTACCTCATTTGTCCAATTTGAACCAACGGCTCCAAAGCTATGAGCAAAATGCAGTTTTTGTACTTATAGCGCCCCCTCTGGGTGGACGTTCACCAGACTTCTTGGGCCTCTTACAGACTTGGTCATGAGTCTGTGTTAGAAGTTTGATGTCAAAAGATCAAATGGTTGCTAAGATATGGCCTCACGTCCTGTTTAGCGCGTCATCGCTGAGTTTGATTGGCTGCTACGGGCAAACGGAAACAAAATAAAAAATTCCTCATGATAGCTCTTGTGAGGCTTGGTCTGAACATTTTATATGTCAAGTCCCGTGGAAATCAGACAATCTGGCTGACCTGTAATGCGTTTTGAATGTTTTTGATATGATTCAAAATGGCAGACAATTAAAGATGGCGCACATGACGTCATAGTATTGGTTGACCTCGGATATATTCAGGGATTACAACGGTACCTCATATGTGAAATTTGGACAAACGGGTCCAAAGTTATGAGCAAAAATGCATTTTTGCTAAATATAGCGCCCCCTATAGGTCAAAGATCACTATAATTCTTGGGACTGTTTGGGATCGAGTTATGAATATGTGTTATAAGTTTGATGTCAAAAGATTAAACTGTTGCTGAGATATGGCCTCACGTCCTTTTTGGCGTAGTCGCCGCCAACTTTGAATTGATGTAGCTAAATAACAAAGTCGAAATTGAAAAATTCATCTCCTAACTTTTGTGCGGATTGGTCTAAAGATACTATGTGCCAATTTTCATGAGATTTGGTCAAAATTTGTGACCTGTGAAAATTTTTTAAGGTTTTCAACAAAATCCAAGATGGCGGAAAATCTAGTCAGACGGAAAATTACGTCATAGGGTGCGTTGGACTCGTCATAATCCAAGGATTCCAACGATGCCTTGTTTTTTAAATTTGGAACAACGAGTCAAAAGTTATTTAGCTGAATGAGCTTGAAACTTTGACATGTTGGTGGCGCTAGAGAGTTTTGAATTTGGGCACGAAATTTGTTGAATTTGCTAATGGGAATGTGCTAAATAGATGTGCCAAATTTCACAACTTTTTACCATTGCGTTAATGGGGCTGCCATAGACTTCAATGGTGGCGGAAAGTAGAAGAATAATAAATATAGCTGCAAGCAGCGATGGCGGGGTCTAGCAGAATAGCAGGTAAGCCTGCGGCTGCTCAGGAAGGCATCATGAGTCCATAGACCAAGTTTGGTGTTTGAAATGAACTCGTCTTCATCCAGGGATTCCAACGGTACCTCATTTGTCCAATTTGAACCAACGGCTCCAAAGCTATGAGCAAAATGCAGTTTTTGTACTTATAGCGCCCCCACTGGGTGGACGTTCACCAGACTTCTTGGGCTTCTTACAGACTTGGTCATGAGTCTGTGTTATAAGTTTGATGTCAGAAGAGCAAATGGTTGCTGAGATATGGCCTCACGTCCTGTTTGGCGCATCATCGCTGAGTTTGATTGGCTGCTACGGGCAAAGGGAAACTAAATAAAAGATTCCACATAATAGTTCTTGTGAGGCTTGGTCTGAACATTCTATGTGTCAAGTCCCGTGGAAATCAGACAATCTGGGTGACCTGTAATGCATTTTGAAGGTTTTTGACATAATTCAAAATGGCGGACAATCAAAAATGGCGTGAATGACGTCATAGGATTGGTTGACCTCGGCTATATTCAGGGATTCCAGCTGTACCTCATTTGTGAAATTTGGACCAAGGGGTCGAAAGATATGAGCAAAAATGCATTTTTGTTAAATATAGCGCCCCCTATAGGTCAAATATCACTATAATTATTGGGACTGTTTGGGATCAAGTTATGAGTCTGTGGTATAAGTTTGATGTCAATAGACCAACCGGTTACTGAGATATGGCCTCACGTCCTTTTTGGTGTAGTCGCCACCAACTTTGATTGGTTATAATGGGTGAACAAAGTCAAAATTGAAAAATCCGCTTCCTAGCTTTTGTGCGGATTCGTCCAAAGATAATCTGTACTCATTTTCATGAGAATCGGTTAAAATTTGTGAACGAAGAATCCTTTTGAAGGTTTTCAACAAAATCCAAGATGGCGGAAAATCTAGTCAGACGGAAAATGACGTCATAGGGTGCGTTGGACTCGTCATGATCCAAGGATTCCAACGATACCTTGTTTTTGAAATTTGGACCAACGAGTCAAAAGTTATTTAGCTGAATGGGCTTCAAACTTTGACATGTTGGTGGCGCTAGAGAGTTTTGAATTTGGGTTCCAAATTTGTTGAATTTGCTAATGGGACTGTCCTAAATAGATGTGCAAAATTTCACAACTTTTTACCATTGCGTTAATGGGGCTGCCATAGACTTCAATGGTGGCGGAAAGTAGAAGAATAATAATAATAATAATAAGAAAAGCTACTAAAACAATAGGGTTCTGCAGCTTCGCTGCTAGACCCCTAAATATAGCTGCAAGCAGCGATACGGGGTCTAGCAGAATAGCAGGTAAGCATACGGCTGCTCAGGAAGGCATCATGAGTCCATAGACCAAGTTTGGCGTTTGAAATTAACTCGTCATCATCCAGGGATTCCAACGGTACCTCATTTGTCCAATTTGAACCAACAGCTCCAAAGCTATGAGCAAAATGCAGTTTTTCTACTTATAGCGCCCCCTCTAGGTGGAAGTGCACCAGACTTCTTGGGCTTCTTAGAGACTTGATCATGAGTCTGTGTTAGAAGTTTGATGTCAAAAGAGCAAATGGTTGCTGAGATATGGCCTCACGTCCTGTTTGGCGCGTAATCGCTGAGTTTGATTGGCTGCTACGGGCAAAGGAAAACAAAATAAAAAAATACACATTATAGCTCTTGTGAGGCTTGATCTGAACATTCTATATGTCAAGTCCCGTGGAAATCAGACAATTTGGGTGACCTGTAATGCGTTTTGGAGGTTTTTGACATAATTCAAAATGGCGGACAATCCAAGATGGCGCGCATGACGTCATGAGATTTATTGACCTCGGCTATATCCAGGGACTCCAACGGTACCTGATTTGTGATATTTGGACAAACAGGTGTAAAGTTATGAGCAAAAATGCATTTTTGCTAAATATAGCGCCACCTATAGGTCAAAAATCACTAAAATTCTTAGGCCTGTTAAGGATCGAGTTATGAGTCAGTGTCATAAGTTTGATGTCAAAAGACCAACCGGTTGCTGAGATATGGCCTCACGTCCTTTTTGGCGTTGTCGCCGTTAACTTTGATTGGTTGTAATGGGTGAACAAAGTCGAAATTGAAAAATCCGCTTCGTATCCTTTGTGCGGATTCGTCCAAAGATACTGTGTGCCAATTTTCATGAGAATTGGTCAAAATTTGTGACCTGTGAAACTTTTTGAAGGTTTTCAACAAAATCCAAGATGGCGGAAAATCTAGTTAGACGGAAAATGACGTCATAGGGTGCGTTGGACTCGTCATGATCCAAGGATTCCAGCGATATGTTGTTTTTGAAATTTGGATCAACGAGTCAAAAGTTATTTAGCTGAATGGGCTTCAAACTTTGACATGTTGGTGGCGCTAGAGAGTTTTGAATTTGGGCACGAAATTTGTTGAATTTGCTAATGGGACTGTCCTAATTAGATGTGCCAAATTTCACAACTTTTTACCATTGCGTTAATGGGGCTGCCATAGACTTCAATTGCAGCGGAAAGTAGATCAATAATAAATATAGCTGCAAGCAGCGATGGCGGGGTCTAGCAGAACAGCAGGTAAGCCTGCGGCTGCTCAGGAGGGCATCATGAGTCCATAGACCAAGTTTGGTATTTCAGATGAACTCGTCTTCATCCAGGGATTCCAACGGTACCTCATTTGTCCAATTTGAACCAACGGCTCCAAAGCTATGAGCAAAATGCAGTTTTTCTACTTATAGCGCCCCCACTGGGTGGAAGTGCACCTGACTTCTTGGGCTTCATACAGACTTGGTCATGAGTCTGTGTTAGAAGTTTGATGTCAAAAGATTAAATGGTTGCTGAGATATGGCCTCACGTCCTGTTTGGCGCATCATCGCTGAATTTGATTGGCTGCTACGGGCAAAGGGAAACTAAATAAAAGATTCCACATAATAGTTCTTGTGAGGCTTGGTCTGAACATTCTATGTGTCAAGTCCCGTGGAAATCAGACAATCTGGGTGACCTGTAATGCATTTTGAAGGTTTTTGACATAATTCAAAATGGCGGACAATCAAAAATGGCGTGAATGACGTCATAGGATTGGTTGACCTCGGCTATATTCAGGGATTCCAGCTGTACCTCATTTGTGAAATTTGGACCAAGGGGTCGAAAGATATGAGCAAAAATGCATTTTTGCTAAAAATAGCGCCACCTATAGGTCAAATATCACTATAATTCTTGGGCCTCTTCGGGATTGAGTTATGAGTCTGTGGTATAAGTTTGATGTCAAAAGACCAACCGGTTGCTGAGATATGGCCTCACGTCCTTTTTGGCGTAGTCGCCGTCAACTTTGATTCGATGTACTGGGTGAACAAAGTCGAAATTGAAAAATCCGCTTCCTAACTTTTGTGCGGATTTGTCCTAAGATACTCTGTGCTAATTTTCATGAGAATCGGTTAAAATGTGTGAACGAAGAATCCTTTTGAAGGTTTTCAACAAAATCCAAGATGGCGGAAAATCTAGTCAGACGGAAAATGACGTCATAGGGTGCGTTGGAATCGTCATGATCCAAGGATTCCAACGATGCTTTGTTTTTTAAATTTGGATCAACAAGTCAAAAGTTATTTAGCTGAATGGGCTTCAAACTTTGACATGTTGGTGGCGCTAGAGAGTTTTGAATTTGGGCACGAAATTTGTTGAATTTGCTAATGGGAATGTGCTAAAGATATGGGCCAAATTTCACAACTTTTTACCATTGCGTTAATGGGGCTGCCATAGACTTCAATGGTGGCGGAAAGTAGAAGAATAATAAATATAGCTGCAAGCAGCGATGGCGGGGTCTAGCACAATAGCAGGTAAGCCTGCGGCTGCTCAGGAAGGCATCATGAGTCCATAGACCAAGTTTGGTGTTTGAAATGAACTCGTCTTCATCCAGGGATTCCAACGGTACCTCATTTGTCCAATTTGAACAGACGGCTCAAAAGCTATGAGCAAAATGCAGTATGTCTACTTATAGCGCCTCCACTGGGTGGAAGTGCAACAGACTTCTTGGGCCTCTTAAAGACTTGGTCATGAGTCTGTGTTAGAAGTTTGATGTCAAAAGATCAAATGGTTGCTGAGATATGGCCTCACGTCCTGTTTGGCGCGTCATTGCTGAGTTTGATTAGCTGCTACGGGCAAACGGAAGTGAATATAAAAATTTCACATGATAGCTCTTGTGGGGCATGGTCTGAAGATTTTATATGTCAAGTCCCGTGGAGATCAGACAATCTGGGTGACCTGTAATGCGTTTTGAAGGTTTTTGACATAATTCAAAATGGCGGACAATCCAAGATGGCGCGAATGACGTCATAGGATTCGTTGACCTCGGCTATATCCACGGAATACAACGGTACCTCATTTGTGAAATTTGGACAAACGGGTCCAAAGATATGAGCAAAAATGCATTTTTTCTAAATATAGCGCCACCTATAGGTCAAAGATAACCACAATTCTTGGGCCTGTTAGGGATTGAGTTATGAGTCTGTGATATAAGTTTGATGTCAATAGACCAATTGGTTGCTGAGATATGGCCTCACGTCCTTTTTGGCGTAGTCGCCATCAACTTTGATTGGTTATTGTGGGTGAACAAAGTCGAAATTGAAAAATCCGCTTCCTAACTTTTGTGCGGATTCGTCCAAAGATACTCTCTGCTAATTTTCATGAGAATCGGTTAAAATTTGTGAACGAAGTTTCCTTTTGAAGGTTTTCAACAAAATCCAAGATGGCGGAAAATCTAGTCAGACGGAAAATGACGTCATAGGGTGCGTTGAACTCGTCATGATCCAAGGATTCCAACGATACCTTGTTTTTGAAATTTGGACCAACGAGTCAAAAGTTATTTAGCTGAATGTGCTTCAAACTTTGACATGTTGGTGGCGCTAGAGAGTTTTGAATTTGGGTTCCAAATTTGTTGAATTTGCTAATGGGACTGTCCTAAATAGATGTGCCAAATTTCACAACTTTTTACCATTGCGTTAATGGGGCTGCCATAGACTTCAATGGTGGCGGAAAGTAGAAGAATAATAATAAATATAGCTGCAAGCAGCGATACGGGGTCTAGCAGAACAGCAGGCAAGCCTGCGGCTGCTCAGGAGGACATCATGAGTCCATAGACCAAGTTTGGTGTTTGAGATGAACTCGTCTTCATCCAGGGATTCCAACGGTACCTCATTTGTCCAATTTGAACCAACGGCTCCAAAGCTATGAGCAAAATGCAGTTTTTGTACTTATAGCGCCCCCACTGGGTGGAAGTGTACCAGACTTCTTGGGCTTCATACAGACTTGGTCATGAGTCTGTGTTAGAAGTTTGATGTCAAAAGATTAAATGGTTGCTGAGATATGGCCTCACGTCCTGTTTGGCGCGTCATCGCTGAATTTGATTGGTTGCTACGGGCAAACGGAAGTGAATATAAAAATTTCACATGATAGCTCTTGTGCGGCTTGGTCTGAAGATTCTATATGTAAAGTTCCGTGGAAATCAGACAATCTGGGTGACCTGTAATGCGTTTTGAAGGTTTTTGATATAATTCAAAATGGCGGACAATCCAAGATGGCGCGAATGACGTCATAGAATTCGTTTACCTCCGCTATATCTACGGATTACAACGGTACCTCATTTGTGAAATTTGGACCAAGGGGTCGAAAGTTATGAGCAAAAATGCATTTTTGGTAAATACAGCGCCACCTATAGGTCAAAGGTTTCCAAAATTGTTGGGCCTTTTCAAGATCAAGTTATGAATATGTGTTATGAGTTTGATGTCAAAAGATTAAACTGTTGCTGAGATATGGCCTCACGTCCTTTTTGGCGTAGTCGCCGCCAACTTTGATTGGTTATTGTGGGTGAACAAAGTCGAAATTGAAAAATCCGCTTCCTAACTTTTGTGCGGATTCGTACAAAGATAATCTGTGCTAATTTTCATGAGAATCGGTTAAAATTTGTGAACGAAGAATCCTTTTGAAGGTTTTCAACATAATCCAAGATGGCGGAAAATCTAGTCAGACGGAAAATGACGGCATAGGGTGCGTTGGACTCGTCATGATCCAAGGATTCCAACGATACCTTGTTTTTTAAATTTGGATCAACGAGTCAAAAGTTATTTAGCTGAATGGGCTTCAAACTTTGACATGTTGGTGGCGCTAGAGAGTTTTGAATTTGGGTTCCAAATTTGTTGAATTTGCTAATGGGACTGTCCTAAATAGATGTGCCAAATTTCACAACTTTTTACCATTGCGTTAATGGGGCTGCCATAGACTTCAATGGTGGCGGAAAGTAGAAGAATAATAATAATAATAAGAAAAGCTACTAAAACAATAGGGTTCTGCAGCTTCGCTGCTAGACCCCTAATAAGAAAAACTACTAAAACAATAGGGTTCTGCAGCTTCGCTGCTAGACCCCTAAATATAGCTGCAAGCAGCGATGGCGGGGTCTAGCAGAACAGCAGGTAAGCCTGCGGCTGCTCAGGAAGGCATCATGAGTCCATAGACCAAGTTTTGTGTTTGAGGTGAACTCGTCTTCATCCAGGGATTCCAACGGTACCTCATTTGTCCAATTTGAACAGACGGCTCCAAAGCTATGAGCAAAATGCAGTTTTTCTACTTATAGCGCCCCCACTGGGTGGACGTTCACCAGACTTCTTGGGCCTCTTAAAGACTTGGTCATGAGTCTGTGTTATAAGTTTGATGTCAAAAGATCAAATGGTTGCTGAGATATGGCCTCACGTCCTGTTTGGCGCGTCATCGCTGAGTTTGATTGGCTGCTACGGGCAAACGGTAGCGAATTAAAAAATACCACTTGAATGCTCATGTGGGGCTCAGTCTGAAAATTCTATATGTCAAGTCCCGTGGAAATCAGACAATCTGGGTGACCTGTAATGCGTTTTGAAGGTTTTTGACATAATTCAAAATGGTGGACAATCCAAGATGGCGCGAATGACGTCATAGGATTGGTTGACCTCGGCTATATCCACGGATTACAACGGTACCTCATTTGTGAAATTTGGACAAACAGGTGTAAAGTTATGAGCAAAAATGCATTTTTGCTAAATATAGCGCCACCTATAGGTCAAAGATCACTATAATTCTTAAACCTGTTAAGGATCGAGTTATGAGTCTGTGTCATAAGTTTGATGTCAAAAGACCAACTGGTTGCTGAGATATGGCCTCACGTGCTTTTTGGCGTTGTCGCCGTTAACTTTGATTGGTTGTATTGGGTGAACAAAGTCGAAATTGAAAAATCCGCTTCGTATCCTTTGTGCGGATTCGTCCAAAGATACTGTGTGCCAATTTTCATGAGAATTGGTCAAAATTTGTGACCTGTGAAACTTTTTGAAGGTTTTCAACAAAATCCAAGATGGCGGAAAATCTAGTTAGACGGAAAATGACGTCATAGGGTGCGTTGGACTCGTCATGATCCAAGGATTCCAACGATGCCTTGTTTTCGAAATTTGGATCAACGAGTCAAAAGTTATTTAGCTGAATAGGCTTCAAACTTTGACATGTTGGTGGCGCTAGAGAGTTTTGAATTTGGGCACGAAATTTGTTGAATTTGCTAATGGGACTGTCCTAATTAGATGTGCCAAATTTCACAACTTTTTACCATTGCGTTAATGGGGCTGCCATAGACTTCAATTGCAGCGGAAAGTAGAAGAATAATAAATATAGCTGCAAGCAGCGATACGGGGTCTAGCAGAATAGCAGGTAAGCCTGCGGCTGCTCAGGAAGGCATCATGAGTCCACAGACCAAGTTTGGTATTTCAGATGAACTCGTCTTCATCCAGGGATTCCAACGGTACCTCATTTGTCCAATTTGAACCAACGGCTCCAAAGCTATGAGCAAAATGCAGTTTTTGTACTTACAGCGCCCCCACTGGGTGGAAGTGCACCTGACTTCTTGGGCTTCATACAGACTTGGTCATGAGTCTGTATTAGAAGTTTGATGTCAAAAGATTAAATGGTTGCTGAGATATGGCCTCACGTCGTGTTTGGCGCGTCATCGCTGAGTTTGATTGGCTGCTACGGGCAAAGGGAAACGAAATAAAAAATTCCACATGATAGCTCTTGTGAGGCTTGGTCTGACCAATCTATGTGTCAAGTCCCGTGGAAATCAGACAATCTGGGTGACCTGTAATGTGTTTTGAAGGTTTTTGATATAATTCAAAATGGCGGACAATCCAAGATGGCGCGAATGACGTCATAGGGTTGCTTGACCTCGGCTATATCCAGGGATTACAACAATACCTGATTTGTGAAATTTGGACAAACGGGTCCAAAGATATGACCAAAAATGCATTTTTGCTAAATATAGCGCCACCTATAGGTCAAAGGTCTCCAGAATTCTTGGGCCTCTTCAAGATCGAGTTATGAGTCTGTGTCATAAGTTTGATGTCAAAAGAATAAACTGTTGCTGAGATATGGCCTCACGTCCTTTTTGGCGTTGTCGCCGTTAACTTTGATTGGTTGTATTGGGTGAACAAAGTCGAAATTGAAAAATCCGCTTCGTATCCTTTGTGCGGATTCGTCCAAAGATACTGTGTGCCAATTTTCATGAGAATTGGTTAAAATTTGTGACCTGTGAAACTTTTTGAAGGTTTTCATCAAAATCCAAGATGGCGGAAAATCTAGTTAGACGGAAAATGACGTCATAGGGTGCGTTGGACTCGTCATGATCCAAGGATTCCAACGATGCATTGTTTTTGAAATTTGGATCAACGAGTCAAAAGTTATTTAGCTGAATGGGCTTCAAACTTTGACATGTTGGTGGCGCTAGAGAGTTTTGAATTTGGGCACGAAATTTGTTGAATTTGCTAATGGGACTGTCCTAATTAGATGTGCCAAATTTCACAACTTTTTACCATTGCGTTAATGGGGCTGCCATAGACTTCAATTGCAGCGGAAAGTAGAAGAATAATAATAATAATAATAAGAAAAGCTACTAAAACAATAGGGTTCTGCAGCTTCGCTGCTAGACCCCTAAATATAGCTGCAAGCAGCGATGGCGGGGTCTAGCAGAATAGCAGGTAAGCCTGCGGCTGCTCAGGAAGGCATTATGAGTACACAGACCAAGTTTGGTGTTTGAGATGAACTCGTCTTCATCCAGGGATTCCAACGGTACCTCATTTGTCCAATTTGAACCAACGGCTCCAAAGTTATGAGCAAAATGCATGTTTGCTACTTATAGCGCCCCCTCTGGGTGGACGTTCACCAGACTTCTTGGGCTTCTTACAGACTTGGTCATGAGTCTGTGTTAGAAGTTTGATGTCAAAAGAGCAAATAGTTGCTGAGATACGGCCTCACGTCCTGTTTGGCGCATCATCGCTGAATTTGATTGGCTGCTACGGGCAAACGGAAACGAAATAAAAAAATCAACATGATAGCTCTTGTGAGGCTTGGTCTGAACATTCTATATCTCAAGTCCCGTGGAAAGAAAGACAATCTGGGTGACCTGTAATGCGTTTTGAAGGTTTTTGATATAATTCAAAATGGCGGACAATCCAAGATGGCGCGCATGACGTCATGAGATTGATTGACCTCGGCTATATCCAGGGACTCCAAGGGTACTTGATTTGTGATATTTGGACAAACAGGTGTAAAGTTATGAGCAAAAATGCATTTTTGCTAAATATAGCGCCACCTATAGGTCAAAGATCACTAAAATTCTTAGACCTGTTAAGGATATAGTTATGAGTCAGTGTCATAAGTTTGATGTCAAAAGACCAACCGGTTGCTGAGATATGGCCTCACGTCTTTTTTGGCGTTGTCGCCGTTAACTTTGATTGGTTGTAATGGGTGAACAAAGTCGAAATTGAAAAATCCGCTTCGTATCCTTTGTGCGGATTCGTCCAAAGATATTGTGTGCCAATTTTCATGAGAATTGGTCAAAATTTGTGACCTGTGAAACTTTTTGAAGGTTTTCAACAAAATCCAAGATGGCGGAAAATCTAGTTAGACGGAAAATGACGTCATAGGATGCGTTGGACTCGTCATGATCCAAGGATTCCAGCGATATGTTGTTTTTGAAATTTGGATCAACGAGTCAAAAGTTATTTAGCTGAATGGGCTTCAAACTTTGACATGTTGGTGGCGCTAGAGAGTTTTGAATTTGGGCACGTAATTTGTTGAATTTGCTAATGGGAATGTGCTAAATAGATGTGCCAAATTTCACAACTTTTTACCATTGCGTTAATGGGGCTGCCATAGACTTCAATTGCAGCGGAAAGTAGAAGAATAATAATAAATATAGCTGCAAGCAGCGATACGGGGTCTAGCAGAATAGCAGGTAAGCCTGCGGCTGCTCAGGACGGCATCATGAGTCCATAGACCAAGTTTGGTGATTGAGATGAACTCGTCTTCATCCAGGGATTCCAACGGTACCTCATTTGTCCAATTTGAACCAACGGCTCCAAAGCTATGAGCAAAATGCAGTTTTTCTACTTATAGCGCCCCCTCTGGGTTGACGTTCACCAGACTTCTTGGCCCTCTTACAGACTTGGTCATGAGTCTGTGTTAGAAGTTTGATGTCAAAAGATCAAATGGTTGCTAAGATATGGCCTCACGTCCTGTTTAGCGCGTCATCGCTGAGTTTGATTGGCTGCTACGGGCAAAGGGAAACAAAATAAAAAATTCCTCATGATAGCTCTTGTGAGGCTTGGTCTGAACATTCTATATGTCAAGTCCCGTGGAAATCAGACAATCTGGGTGACCTGTAATGCGTTTTGAATGTTTTTGATATAATTCAAAATGGCAGACAATTAAAGATGGCGCACATGACGTCATAGTATTGGTTGACCTCGGATATATTCAGGGATTACAACGGTACCTCATATGTGAAATTTGGACAAACGGGTCCAAAGTTATGAGCAAAAATGCATTTTTGCTAAATATAGCGCCCCCTATAGGTCAAAGATCACTATAATTCTTCGGACTGTTTGGGATGGAGTTATGAATATGTGTTATAAGTTTGATGTCAAAAGATTAAACTGTTGCTGAGATATGGCCTCACCTCCTTTTTGGCGTAGTCGCCGCCAACTTTGAATTGATGTAGCTAAATAACAAAGTCGAAATTGAAAAATCCATCTCCTAACTTTTGTGCGGATTGGTCTAAAGATACTATGTGCCAATTTTCATGAGATTTGGTCAAAATTTGTGACCTGTGAAAATTTTTTAAGGTTTTCAACAAAATCCAAGATGGCGGAAAATCTAGTCAGACGGAAAATGACGTCATAGGTTGCGTTGGACTCGTCATGATCCAAGGATTCCAACGATATCTTGTTTTTGAAATTTGGACCAACGAGTCAAAAGTTATTTAGCTGAATGGGCTTCAAACTTTGACATGTTGGTGGCGCTAGAGAGTTTTGAATTTGGGCACGAAATTTGTTGAATTTGCTAATGGGACTGTCCTAAAGATATGGGCCAAATTTCACAACTTTTTACCATTGCGTTAATGGGGCTGCCATAGACTTCAATGGTGGCGGAAAGTAGAAGAATAATAAATATAGCTGCAAGCAGCGATGGCGGGGTCTAGCAGAACAGCAGGTAAGCCTGCGGCTGCTCAGGAAGGCATCATGAGTCCATAGACCAAGTTTGGCATTTGAAATGAACTCGTCTTCATCCAGGGATTCCAACGGTACCTCATTTGTCCAATTTGAACCAACGGCTCCAAAGCTATGAGCAAAATGCAGTTTTTGTACTTATAGCGCCCCCACTGGGTGGACGTTCACCAGACTTCTTGGGCTTCTTACAGACTTGATCATGAGTCTGTGTTAGAAGTTTGATGTCAAAAGAGCAAATGGTTGCTGAGATATGGCCTCACGTCCTGTTTGGCGCGTCATCGCTGAGTTTGATTGGCTGCTACGGGCAAACGGTAGCGAATTAAAAATACCACTTGAAAGCTAATGTGAGGCTCAGTCTGAAAATTCTATATGTCAAGTCCCGTGGAAATCAGACAATCTGGGTGACCTGTAATGCGTTTTGAAGGTTTTTGATATAATTCAAAATGGCGGACAATTAAAGATGGCGCACATGACGTCATAGGATTGGTTGACCTCGGATATATCCAGGGATTACAGCGGTACCTCATATGTGAAATTTGGACAAACGGGTCCAAAGATATGCTCAAAAATGCATTTTTGCTAAATATAGCACCACCTATAGGTCAAAGATAGCCACAATTTTTGGGCCAGTTAGGGATTGAGTTATGAGTCTGTGATATAAGTTTGATGTCAATAGACCAACTGGTTGCTGAGATATGGCCTCACGTCCTTTTTGGCGTAGTCGCCGCCAAATTTGATTGGTTATTGTGGGTGAACAAAGTCGAAATTGAAAAATCCGCTTCCTAACTTTTGTGCGGATTCGTCCAAAGATACTGTGTGCCAATTTTCATGAGAATCGGTTAAAATGTGTGAACGAAGAATCCTTTTGAAGGTTTTCAACAAAATCCAAGATGGCGGAAAATCTAGTCAGACGGAAAATGACGTCATAGGGTGCGTTGGAATCGTCATGATCCAAGGATTCCAACGATGCCTTGTTTTTTAAATTTGGATCAACGAGTCAAAAGTTATTTAGCTGAATGGGCTTCAAACTTTGACATGTTGGTGGCGCTAGAGAGTTTTGAGTTTGGTCACCAAATTTGTTGAATTTGCTAATGGGATTGTCCTAAAGATATGGGCCAAATTTCACAACTTTTTACCATTGCGTTAATGGGGCTGCCATAGACTTCAATGGTGGCGGAAAGTAGAAGAATAATAAATATAGCTGCAAGCAGCGATGGCGGGGTCTAGCAGAATAGCAGGTAAGCCTGCGGCTGCTCAGGAAGGCATCATGAGTCCATAGACCAAGTTTGGTGTTTGAAATGAACTCGTCTTCATCCAGGGATTCCAACGGTACCTCATTTGTCCAATTTGAACCAACGGCTCCAAAGCTATGAGCAAAATGCAGTTTTTGTACTTATAGCGCCCCCACTGGGTGGACGTTCACCAGACTTCTTGGGCTTCTTACAGACTTGGTCATGAGTCTGTGTTATAAGTTTGATGTCAGAAGAGCAAATGGTTGCTGAGATATGGCCTCACGTCCTGTTTGGCGCGTCATCGCTGAGTTTGATTGGCTGCTACGGGCAAACGGTAGCGAATTAAAAAATACCACTTGAAAGCTCATGTGAGGCTTAGTCTGAAAATTCTATTTGTCAAGTCCCGTGGAAATCAGACAATCTGGGTGACCTGTAATGCGTTTTGAAGTTTATTGATATAATTCAAAATGGCGGACAATTAAAGATGGCGCACATGACGTCATAGGATTGGTTGACCTTGGATATATCCAGGGATTACAGCGGTACCTCATATGTGAAATTTGGACAAACGGGTCCAAAGATATGCTCAAAAATGCATTTTTGCTAAATATAGCGCCACCTATAGGTCAAAGATAACCACAATTCTTGGGCCTGTTAGGGATTGAGTTATGAGTCTGTGATATAAGTTTGATGTCAATAGACCAATTGGTTGCTGAGATATGGCCTCACGTTCTTTTTGGCGTAGTCGCCGCCAACTTTGATTGGTTATTGTGGTTGAACAAAGTCGAAATTGAAAAATCCGCTTCCTAACTTTTGTGCGGATTCGTCCAAAGATACTCTCTGCTAATTTTCATGAGAATCGGTTAAAATTTGTGAACGAAGTTTCCTTTTGAAGGTTTTCAACAAAATCCAAGATGGCGGAAAATCTAGTCAGACGGAAAATGACGTCATAGGGTGCGTTGAACTCGTCATGATCCAAGGATTCCAACGATACCTTGTTTTTGAAATTTGGACCAACGAGTCAAAAGTTATTTAGCTGAATGTGCTTCAAACTTTGACATGTTGGTGGCGCTAGAGAGTTTTGAATTTGGGTTCCAAATTTGTTGAATTTGCTAATGGGACTGTCCTAAATAGATGTGCCAAATTTCACAACTTTTTACCATTGCGTTAATGGGGCTGCCATAGACTTCAATGGTGGCGGAAAGTAGAAGAATAATAATAATAATAAGAAAAGCTACTAAAACAATAGGGTTCTGCAGCTTCGCTGCTAGACCCCTAAATATAGCTGCAAGCAGCGATACGGGGTCTAGCAGAACAGCAGGCAAGCCTGCGGCTGCTCAGGAGGGCATCATGAGTCCACAGACCAAGTTTGGTGTTTGAGATGAACTCGTCTTCATCCAGGGATTCCAACGGTATCTCATTTGTCCAATTTGAACCAACGGCTCCAAAGCTATGAGCAAAATGCAGTTTTTGTACTTATAGCGCCCCCTCTGGGTGGAAGTGCACGTTCACCAGACTTCTTGGGCCTCTTAAAGACTTGGTCATAAGTCTGTGTTATAAGTTTGATGTCAAAAGATTAATTGGTTGCTGAGATATGGCCTCACGTCCTGTTTGGCGCGTCATCGCTGAGTTTGATTGGCTGCTACGGGCAAAGGGAAACAAAATAAAAAATTCCTCATGATAGCTCTTGTGAGGCTTGGTCTGAAAATTCTATATGTCAAGTCCCGTGGAAATCAGACAATCTGGGTGACCTGTAATGCGTTTTGAATGTTTTTGATATAATTCAAAATGGCAGACGATTAAAGATGGCGCACATGACGTCATAGTATTGGTTGACCTCGGATATATTCAGGGATTAGAACGGTACCTCATATGTGAAATTTGGACAAACGGGTCCAAAGTTATGAGCAAAAATGCATTTTTGCTAAATATAGCGCCCCCTATAGGTCAAATATCACTATAATTCTTGGGCCTCTTTGGAATCGAGTTATAAATATGTGTTATAAGTTTGATGTCAAAAGACCAACCGGTTGCTGAGATATGGCCTCACGTATTTTTTGGCGTTGTCGCCGTTAACTTTGATTGGTTGTATTGGGTGAACAAAGTCGAAATTGAAAAATCCGCTTCGTATCCTTTGTGCGGATTCGTCCGAAGATACTGTGTACCAATTTTCATGAGAATTGGTTAAAATCTGTGACCTGTGAAACTTTTTGAAGGTTTTCAACAAAATCCAAGATGGCGGAAAATCTAGTTAGACGGAAAATGACGTCATAGGGTGCGTTGGACTCGTCATGATCCAAGGATTCCAACGATACCTTGTTTTTGAAATTTGGATCAACGAGTCAAAAGTTATTTAGCTGAATGGGCTTCAAACTTTGACCCGTTGGTGGCGCTAGAGAGTTTAGAATTTGGGCACGAAATTTGTTGAATTTGCTAATGGGATGTTCCTGAAGATATGGGCCAAATTTCACAACTTTTTACCATTGCGTTAATGGGGCTGCCATAGACTTCAATTGCAGCGGAAAGTAGATCAATAATAAATATAGCTGCAAGCAGCGATGGCGGGGTCTAGCAGAATAGCAGGTAAGCCTGCGGCTGCTCAGGAAGGCATCATGAGTCCATAGACCAAGTTTGGTGTTTGAAATGAACTCGTCTTCATCCAGGGATTCCAACGGTACCTCATTTGTCCAATTTGAACCAACGGCTCCAAAGCTATGAGCAAAATGCAGTTTTTCTACTTATAGCGCCCCCACTGGGTGGACGTTCACCAGACTTCTTGGGCCTCTTAAAGACTTGGTCATGAGTCTGTGTTATAAGTTTGATGTCAAAAGATTAAATGGTTGCTGAGATATGGCCTCACGTCCTGTTTGGCGCGTCATCGCTGAGTTTGATTGGATGCTACGGGCAAACGGAAACGAAATAAAAAAATCAACATGATAGCTCTTTTGAGGCTTGGTCTGAACATTCTATATCTCAAGTCCCGTGGAAATCAGACAATCTGGGTGACCTGTAATGCGTTTTGAAGGTTTTTGATATAATTCAAAATGGCGGACAATCCAAGATGGCGCGCATGACGTCATGAGATTGATTGACCTCGGCTATATCCAGGGACTCCAACGGTACCTGATTTGTGATATTTGGACAAACAGGTGTAAAGTTATGAGCAAAAATGCATTTTTGCTAAATATAGCGCCAACTATAGGTCAAAGATCACTAAAATTCTTAGGCCTGTTAAAGATCGAGTTATGAGTCAGTGTCATAAGTTTGATGTCAAAAGACCAACCGGTTGCTGAGATATGGCCTCACGTCTTTTTTGGCGTTGTCGCCGTTAACTTTGATTGGTTGTAATGGGTGAACAAAGTCGAAATTGAAAAATCCGCTTCGTATCCTTTGTGCGGATTTGTCCAAAGATACTGTGTGCCAATTTTCATGAGAATTGGTCAAAATTTGTGACCTGTGAAACTTTTTGAAGGTTTTCAACAAAATCCAAAATGGCGGAAAATCTAGTTAGACGGAAAATGACGTCATAGGGTGCGTTGGACTCGTCATGATCCAAGGATTCCAGCGATATGTTGTTTTTGAAATTTGGATCAACGAGTCAAAAGTTATTTAGCTGAATGGGCTTCAAACTTTGACATGTTGGTGGCGCTAGAGAGTTTAGAATTTGGGCACGAAATTTGTTGAATTTGCTAATGGGACTGTCCTAATTAGATGTGCCAAATTTCACAACTTTTTACCATTGCGTTAATGGGGCTGCCATAGACTTCAATTGCAGCGGAAAGTAGAATAATAATAATAATAATAATAATAAGAAAAGCTACTAAAACAATAGGGTTCTGCAGCTTCGCTGCTAGACCCCTAAATATAGCTGCAAGCAGCGATGGCGGGGTCTAGCAGAACAGCGGGTAAGCCTGCGGCTGCTCAGAAAGGCATTGTGAGTACACAGACCAAGTTTGGTGTTTGAGATGAACTCGTCTTCATCCAGGGATTCCAACGGTACCTCATTTGTCCAATTTGAACCAACGGCTCCAAAGTTATGAGCAAAATGCATGTTTGCTACTTATAGCGCCCCCTCTGGGTGGACGTTCACCAGACTTCTTGGGCCTCTTACAGACTTGATCATGAGTCTGTGTTAGAAGTTTGATGTCAAAAGAGCAAATGGTTGCTGAGATACGGCCTCACGTCCTGTTTGGCGCATCATCGCTGAATTTGATTGGCTGCTACGGGCAAACGGAAACGAAATAAAAAAATCAACATGATAGCTCTTGTGAGGCTTGGTCTGAACATTCTATATCTCAAGTCCCGTGGAAAGCAGACAATCTGGGTGACCTGTAATGCATTTTGAAGGTTTTTGATATAATTCAAAATGGCGGACAATCCAAGATGGCGCGCATGACGTCATGAGATTGATTGACCTCGGCTATATCCAGGGACTCCAACGGTACCTGATTTGTGATATTTGGACAAACAGGTGTAAAGTTATGAGCAAAAATGCATTTTTGCTAAATATAGCGCCACCTATAGGTCAAAGATCACTAAAATTCTTAGGCCTGTTAAGGATCGAGTTATGAGGCAGTGTCATAAGTTTGATGTCAAAAGACCAACCGGTTGCTGAGATATGGCCTCACGTCTTTTTTGGCGTTGTCGCCGTTAACTTTGATTGGTTGTAATGGGTGAACAAAGTCGAAATTGAAAAATCCGCTTCGTATCCTTTGTGCGGATTCGTCCAAAGATACTGTGTGCCAATTGTCATGAGAATTGGTCAAAATTTGTGACCTGTGAAACTTTTTGAAGGTTTTCAACAAAATCTAAGATGGCGGAAAATCTAGTTAGACGGAAAATGACGTCATAGGGTGCGTTGGACTCGTCATGATCCAAGGATTCCAGCGATATGTTGTTTTTGAAATTTGGATCAACGAGTCAAAAGTTATTTAGCTGAATGGGCTTCAAACTTTGACCCGTTGGTGGCGCTAGAGAGTTTTGAATTTGGGCACGAAATTTGTTGAATTTGCTAATGGGACTGTCCTAATTAGATGTGCCAAATTTCACAACTTTTTACCATTGCGTTAATGGGGCTGCCATAGACTTCAATTGCAGCGGAAAGTAGATCAATAATAAATATAGCTGCAAGCAGCGATGGCGGGGTCTAGCAGAATAGCAGGTAAGCCTGCGGCTGCTCAGGAAGGCATCATGAGTACACAGACCAAGTTTGGTGTTTGAGATGAACTCGTCTTCATCCAGGGATTCCAACGGTACCTCATTTGTCCAATTTGAACAGACGGCTCCAAAGCTATGAGCAAAATGCAGTTTGTCTACTTATAGCGCCTCCACTGGGTGCAAGTGCAACAGACTTCTTGGGCTTCATACAGACTCGGTCATGAGTCTGTGTTAGAAGTTTGATGTCAAAAGATTAAATGGTTGCTGAGATATGGCCTCACGTCCTGTTTGGCGCGTCATTGCTGAGTTTGATTGGCTGCTACGGGCAAACGGAAGCGAATTTAAAAATTCCACATGATAGCTCTTGTGAGCCTTGGTCTTAAAATTCTGTATGTCAAGTCCCGTGGAAATCAGACAATTTGGGTGACCTGTAATGCGTTTTGGAGGTTTTTGACATAATTCAAAATGGCGGACAATCCAAGATGGGGCAAATGACGGCATAGGATTCGTTGACCTCGGATATATCCACGGATTACAACGGTACCTCATTTGTGAAATTTGGACAAAGGGGTCGAAAGTTATGAGCAAAAACGCATTTTTGCTAAATATAGCGCCACCTATAGATCGAAGATCACTAAAATTCTTAGGCCTGTTAAGGATCGAGTTATGAGTCTGTGGTATAAGTTTGATGTCAAAAGACCAACTGGTTGCTGAGATATGGCCTCACGTCCTTTTTGGCGTTGTCGCCATCAACTTTGATTGTTTGTATTGGGTGAACAAAGTCGAAATTGAAAAATCCGCTTCGTATCCTTTGTGCGGATTGGTCCAAAGATACTGTGTGCCAATTTTCATGAGAATTGGTAAAAATCTGTGACCTGTGAAACTTTTTGAAGGTTTTCAACAAAATCCAAGATGGCGGAAAATCTAGTTAGACGGAAAATGACGTCATAGGGTGCGTTGGACTCGTCATGATCCAAGGATTCCAGCGATATGTTGTTTTTGAAATTTGGATCAACGAGTCAAAAGTTATTTAGCTGAATGGGCTTCAAACTTTGACATGTTGGTGGCGCTAGAGAGTTTTGAATTTGGGCACGAAATTTGTTGAATTTGCTAATGGGACTGTCCTAATTAGATGTGCCAAATTTCAAAACTTTTTACCATTGCGTTAATGGGGCTGCCATAGACTTCAATTGCAGCGGAAAGTAGATCAATAATAATAATAATAATAAATATAGCTGCAAGCAGCGATACGGGGTCTAGCAGAACAGCAGGCAAGCCTGCGGCTGCTCAGGAGGACATCATGAGTCCATAGACCAAGTTTGGTGTTTGAGATGAACTCGTCTTCATCCAGGGATTCCAACGGTATCTCATTTGTCCAATTTGAACCAACGGCTCCAAAGCTATGAGCAAAATGCAGTTTTTGTACTTATAGCGCCCCCACTGGGTGGAAGTGCACCAGACTTCTTGGGCTTCATACAGACTTGGTCATAAGTCTGTGTTATAAGTTTGATGTCAAAAGATTAATTGGTTGCTGAGATATGGCCTCACGTCCTGTTTAGCGCGTCATCGCTGAGTTTGATTGGCTGCTATGGGCAAAGGGAAACGAAATAAAAGATTCCACGTGATAGCTCTTGTGAGGCTTGGTCTGAACATTCTATGTGTCAAGTCCCGTGGAAATCAGACAATCTGGGTGACCTGTAATGCATTTTGAAGGTTTTTGACATAATTCAAAATGGCGGACAATCCAAGATGGCGCGAATGACGTCATAGGGTTGCTTGACCTCGGCTATATCCAGGGATTACAACAATACCTGATTTGTGAAATTTGGACAAACGGGTCCAAAGATATGACCAAAAATGCATTTTTGCTAAATATAGCGCCACCTATAGGTCAAAGGTCTCCAGAATTCTTGGGCCTCTTCAAGATCGAGTTATGAGTCTGTGTCATAAGTTTGATGTCAAAAGAATAAACTGTTGCTGAGATATGGCCTCACGTCCTTTTTGGCATTGTCGCCGTTAACTTTGATTGGTTGTATTGGGTGAACAAAGTCGAAATTGAAAAATCCGCTTCGTATCCTTTGTGCGGATTCGTCCAAAGATACTGTGTGCCAATTTTCATGAGAATTGGTTAAAATTTGTGACCTGTGAAACTTTTTGAAGGTTTTCAACAAAATCCAAGATGGCGGAAAATCTAGTTAGACGGAAAATGACGTCATAGGGTGTGTTGGACTCGTCATCATCCAAGGATTCCAACGATGCCTTGTTTTTGAAATTTGGATCAACGAGTCAAAAGTTATTTAGCTGAATGGGCTTCAAACTTTGACCCGTTGGTGGCGCTAGAGAGTTTAGAATTTGGGCACGAAATTTGTTGAATTTGCTAATGGGATGTTCCTGAAGATATGGGCCAAATTTCACAACTTTTTACCATTGCGTTAATGGGGCTGCCATAGACTTCAATTGCAGCGGAAAGTAGAAGAATAATAATAAGAAAAACAGCTAAAACAATAGGGTTCTGCAGCTTCGCTGCTAGACCCCTAAATATAGCTGCAAGCAGCGATGGCGGGGTCTAGCAGAACAGCAGGTAAGCCTGCGGCTGCTCAGGAGGGCATCATGAGTACACAGACCAAGTTTGGTGTTTGAAATGAACTCGTCTTCATCCAGGGATTCCAACGGTACCTCATTTGTCCAATTTGAACCAACGGCTCCAAAGCTATGAGCAAAATGCAGTTTTTCTACTTATAGCGCCCCCACTGGGTGGACGTTCACCAGACTTCTTGGGCCTCTTAAAGACTTGGTCATGAGTCTGTGTTATAAGTTTGATGTCAAAAGATTAAATGGTTGCTGAGATATGGCCTCACGTCCTGTTTGGCGCGTCATTGCTGAGTTTGATTGGCTGCTACGGGCAAAGGGAAATGAAATAAAAAATTCCAGTTGATAGCTGTTGTGAGGCTTGGTCTGAAGATTCTATATGTCAAGTCCCGTGGAGATCAGACAATCTGGGTGACCTGTAATGCGTTTTGAAGGTTTTTGACATAATTCAAAATGGCGGACAATCCAAGATGGCGCGAATGACGTCATAGGATTCGTTGACCTCGGCTATATCCACGGATTACAACGGTACCTCATTTGTGAAATTTGGACAAACAGGTGTAAAGTTATGAGCAAAAATGCATTTTTGCTAAATATAGCGCCACCTATAGGTCAAAGATCACTATAATTCTTAAGCCTGTTAAGGATCGAGTTATGAGTCTGTGTCATAAGTTTGATGTCAAAAGACCAACCGGTTGCTGAGATATGGCCTCACGTGCTTTTTGGCGTTGTCGCCGTTAACTTTGATTGGTTGTAATGGGTGAACAAAGTCGAAATTGAAAAATCCGCTTCTTATCCTTTGTGCGGATTCGTCCAAAGATACTGTGTGCCAATTTTCATGAGAATTGGTCAAAATTTGTGACCTGTGAAACTTTTTGAAGGTTTTCAACAAAATCCAAGATGGCGGAAAATCTAGTTAGACGGAAAATGACGTCATAGGGTGCGTTGGACTCGTCATGATCCAAGGATTCCAACGATGCCTTGTTTTTTAAATTTGGATCAACGAGTCAAAAGTTATTTAGCTGAATGGGCTTCAAACTTTGACCCATTGGTGGCGCTAGAGAGTTTTGAATTTGGGCACGAAATTTGTTGAATTTGCTAATGGGACTGTCCTAATTAGATGTGCCAAATTTCACAACTTTTTACCATTGCGTTAATGGGGCTGCCATAGACTTCAATTGCAGCGGAAAGTAGAAGAATAATAAATATAGCTGCAAGCAGCGATACGGGGTCTAGCAGAATAGCAGGTAAGCCTGCGGCTGCTCAGGAAGGCATCATGAGTCCATAGACCAAGTTTGGTGTTTGAAATGAACTCGTCTTCATCCAGGGATTCCAACGGTACCTCATTTGTCCAATTTGAACCAACGGCTCCAAAGCTATGAGCAAAATGCAGTTTTTCTACTTATAGCGCCCCCACTGGGTGGACGTTCACCAGACTTCTTGGGCCTCTTAAAGTCTTGGTCATGAGTCTGTGTTATAAGTTTGATGTCAAAAGATTAAATGGTTGCTGAGATATGGCCTCACGTCCTGTTTGGCGCGTCATCGCTGAGTTTGATTGGCTGCTACGGGCAAACGGTAGCGAATTAAAAAATTTCACATGATAGCTCATGTGAGGCTCAGTCTGAAGATTCTATATGTCAAGTCCCGTGGAAATCAGACAATCTGGGTGACCTGTAATGCGTTTTGAAGGATTTTGATGGAATTCACAATGGCGGACAATCCAAGATGGCGCGCATGACGTCATGAGATTGATTGACCTCGGCTATATCCAGGGACTCCAATGGTACCTCATTTGTGATATTTGGACAAACAGGTGTAAAGTTATGAGCAAAAATGCATATTTGCTAAATATAGCGCCACCTATAGGTCAAAGATCACTAAAATTCTTAGGCCTGTTAAGGATCGAGTTATGAGTCAGTGTCATAAGTTTAATGTCAAAAGACCAACCGGTTGCTGAGATATGGCCTCACGTCCTTTTTGGCGTTGTCGCCGTTAACTTTGATTGGTTGTATTGGGTGAACAAAGTCGAAATTGAAAAATCCGCTTCGTATCCTTTGTGCGGATTCGTCCAAAGATACTGTGTGCCAATTTTCATGAGAATTGGTCAAAATTTGTGACCTGTGAAACTTTTTGAAGGTTTTCAACAAAATCCAAGATGGCGGAAAATCTAGTTAGACGGAAAATGACGTCATAGGGTGCGTTGGACTCGTCATGATCCAAGGATTCCAACGATACCTTGTTTTTGAAATTTGGATCAATGAGTCAAAAGTTATTTAGCTGAATGGGCTTCAAACTTTGACGTGTTGGTGGCGCTAGAGAGTTTTGAATTTGGGCACGAAATTTGTTGAATTTGCTAATGGGACTGTCCTAATTAGATGTGCCAAATTTCACAACTTTTTACCATTGCGTTAATGGGGCTGCCATAGACTTCAATTGCAGCGGAAAGTAGAAGAATAATAAGAAAAGCTACTAAAACAATAGGGTTCTGCAGCTTCGCTGCTAGACCCCTAAATATAGCTGCAAGCAGCGATACGGGGTCTAGCAGATCAGCAGGCAAGCCTGCGGCTGCTCAGGAGGGCATCATGAGTCCACAGACCAAGTTTGGTGTTTGAGATGAACTCGTCTTCATCCAGGGATTCCAACGGTACCTCATTTGTCCAATTTGAACCAACGGCTCCAAAGCTATGAGCAAAATGCAGTTTTTGTACTTATAGCGCCCCCACTGGGTGGACGTTCACCAGACTTCTTGGGCTTCTTACAGACTTGGTCATGAGTCTGTGTTAGAAGTTTGATGTCAGAAGAGCAAATGGTTGCTGAGATATGGCCTCACGTCCTGTTTGGCGCATCATCGCTGAGTTTGATTGGCTGCTACGATTAAACGGTAGCGAATTAAAAAATACCACTTGAAAGCTCATGTGAGGCTCTGTCTGAAAATTCTATATGTCAAGTCCCGTGGAAATCAGACAATCTGGGTGACCTGTAATGCGTTTTGAAGGTTATTGATATAATTCAAAATGGCGGACAATTAAAGATGGCGCACATGACGTCATAGGATTGGTTGACCTTGGATATATCCAGGGATTACAGCGGTACCTCATATGTGAAATTTGGACAAACGGGTCCAAAGATATGCTCAAAAATGCATTTTTGCTAAATATAGCGCCACCTATAGGTCAAAGATAACCACAATTCTTGGGCCTGTTAGGGATTGAGTTATGAGTCTGTGATATAAGTTTGATGTCAATAGACCAATTGGTTGCTGAGATATGGCCTCACGTCCTTTTTGGCGTAGTCGCCGCCAAATTTGATTGGTTATTGTGGGTGAACAAAGTCGAAATTGAAAAATCCGCTTCCTAACTTTTGTGCGGATTCGTCCAAAGATACTCTCTGCTAATTTTCATGAGAATCGGTTAAAATTTGTGAACGAAGTTTCCTTTTGAAGGTTTTCAACAAAATCCAAGATGGCGGAAAATCTAGTCAGACGGAAAATGACGTCATAGGGTGCGTTGAACTCGTTATCATCCAAGGATTCCAACGATACCTTGTTTTTGAAATTTGGACCAACGAGTCAAAAGTTATTTAGCTGAATGTGCTTCAAACTTTGACATGTTGGTGGCGCTAGAGAGTTTTGAATTTGGGTTCCAAATTTGTTGAATTTGCTAATGGGACTGTCCTAAATAGATGGGCCAAATTTCACAACTTTTTACCATTGCGTTAATGGGGCTGCCATAGACTTCAATGGTGGCGGAAAGTAGAAGAATAATAATAATAAGAAAAACTACTAAAACAATAGGGTTCTGCAGCTTCGCTGCTAGACCCCTAATAATAATAATAAGAAAAGCTACTAAAACAATAGGGTTCTGCAGCTTCGCTGCTAGACCCCTAATAATAATAGGAAAAGCTACTAAAACAATAGGGTTCTGCAGCTTCGCTGCTAGACCCCTAAATATAGCTGCAAGCAGCGATGGCGGGGTCTAGCAGAACAGCAAGTAAGCCTGCGGCTGCTCAGGACGGCATCATGAGTCCATAGACCAAGTTTTGTGTTTGAGATGAACTCGTCTTCATCCAGGTATTCCAACGGTACCTCATTTGTCCAATTTGAACAGACGGCTCCAAAGCTATGAGCAAAATGCAGTTTGTCTACTTATAGCGCCTCCACTGGTTGGAAGTGCAACAGACTTCTTGGGCCTCTTAAAGACTTGGTCATGAGTCTGTGTTAGAAGTTTGATGTCAAAAGATCAAATGGTTGCTGAGATATGGCCTCACGTCCTGTTTGGCGCGTCATTGCTGAGTTTGATTAGCTGCTACGGGCAAACGGAAGTGAATATAAAAATTTCACATGATAGCTCTTGTGGGGCTTGGTCTGAAGATTCTATATGTCAAGTCCCGTGGAGATCAGACAATCTGGGTGACCTGTAATGCGTTTTGAAGGTTTTTGACATAATTCAAAATGGCGGACAATCCAAGATGGCGCGAATGACGTCATAGGATTCGTTGACCTCGGCTATATCCACGGATTACAACGGTACCTCATTTGTGAAATTTGGACAAACGGGTCCAAAGATATGAGCAAAAATGCATTTATTCTAAAAATAGCGCCACCTATAGGTCAAAGGTCTCCAAAATTCTTGGGCCTCTTCAAAATCAAGTTATGAATATGTGTTATGAGTTTGATGTCAAAAGATTAAACTGTTGCTGAGATATGTCCTCACGTCCTTTTTGGCGTAGTCGCCATCAACTTTGATTGGATGTACTGGTTGAACAAAGTCAAATTTGAAGTAAAAAACGAGCAACTTTTGTGCGGATTGGTCTAAAGATACTCTGTGCCAATTTTCATGAGAATTGGTCAAAATTTGTGACCTGTGAAAATTTTTTAAGGTTTTCAACAAAATCCAAGATGGCGGAAAATCTAGTTAGACGGAAAATGACGTCATAGGGTGCGTTGGACTCGTCATGATCCAAGGATTCCAACGATGCCTTGTTTTTTAAATTTGGATCAACGAGTCAAAAGTTATTAAGCTGAATGGGCTTCAAACTTTGACCCATTGGTGGCGCTAGAGAGTTTTGAATTTGGGCACGAAATTTGTTGAATTTGCTAATGGGACTGTCCTAATTAGATGTGCCAAATTTCACAACTTTTTACCATTGCGTTAATGGGGCTGCCATAGACTTCAATTGCAGCGGAAAGTAGAAGAATAATAATAATAATAAATATAGCTGCAAGCAGCGATGGCGGGGTCTAGCAGAACAGCAGGTAAGCCTGCGGCTGCTCAGGAAGGCATCATGAGTCCATAGACCAAGTTTTGTGTTTGAGATGAACTCGTCTTCATCCAGGTATTCCAACGGTACCTCATTTGTCCAATTTGAACAGACGGCTCCAAAGCTATGAGCAAAATGCAGTTTGTCTACTTATAGCGCCTCCACTGGTTGGAAGTGCAACAGACTTCTTGGGCCTCTTAAAGACTTGGTCATGAGTCTGTGTTAGAAGTTTGATGTCAAAAGATCAAATGGTTGCTGAGATATGGCCTCACGTCCTGTTTGGCGCGTCATTGCTGAGTTTGATTAGCTGCTACGGGCAAACGGAAGTGAATATAAAAATTTCACATGATAGCTCTTGTGGGGCATGGTCTGAAGATTCTATATGTCAAGTCCCGTGGAGATCAGACAATCTGGGTGACCTGTAATGCGTTTTGAAGGTTTTTGACATAATTCAAAATGGCGGACAATCCAAGATGGCGCGAATGACGTCATAGGATTCGTTGACCTCGGCTATATCCACGGATTACAACGGTACCTCATTTGTGAAATTTGGACAAACGGGTCCAAAGATATGAGCAAAAATGCATTTTTTCTAAATATAGCGCCACCTATAGGTCAAAGGTCTCCAAAATTCTTGGGCCTCTTCAAAATCGAGTTATGAATATGTGTTATGAGTTTGATGTCAAAAGATTAAACTGTTGCTGAGATATGGCCTCACGTCCTTTTTGGCGTAGTCGCCATCAATTTTGATTGGAGATACTGGTTGAACAAAGTCAAATTTGAAGTAAAAAACGAGCAACTTTTGTGCGGATTGGTATAAAGATACTGTGTGCCAATTTTCATGAGAATTGGTCAAAATTTGTGACCTGTGAAAATTTTTTAAGGTTTTCAACAAAATCCAAGATGGCGGAAAATCTAGTTAGACGGAAAATGACGTCATAGGTTGCGTTGGACTCGTCATGATCCAAGGATTCCAACAATGCCTTGTTTTTTAAATTTGGATCAACGAGTCAAAAGTTAATTAGCTGAATGGGCTTCAAACTTTGACCCATTGGTGGCGCTAGAGAGTTTTGAATTTGGGCACGAAATTTGTTGAATTTGCTAATGGGAATGTGCTAAATAGATGTGCCAAATTTCACAACTTTTTACCATTGCGTTAATGGGGCTGCCATAGACTTCAATTGCAGCGGAAAGTAGAAGAATAATAAATATAGCTGCAAGCAGCGATACGGGGTCTAGCAGAATAGCAGACAAGCTGCTCAGAAAGGCATCATGAGTCCATAGACCAAGTTTGGTGTTTGAAATGAACTCGTCTTCATCCAGGGATTCCAACGGTATCTCATTTGTCCAATTTGAACCAACGGCTCCAAAGCTATGAGCAAAATGCAGTTTTTCTACTTATAGCGCCCCCACTGGGTGGAAGTGCACCTGACTTCTTGGGCCTCTTAAAGACTTGGTCATGAGTCTGTGTTATAAGTTTGATGTCAAAAGATCAAATGGTTGCTGAGATATGGCCTCACGTCCTGTTTGGCGCGTCATTGCTGAGTTCGATTGGCTGCTACGGGCAAACGGAAGCGAATTTAAAAATTTCACATAATAGCTCTTGTGAGGCTTGGTCTGAATATTTTATGTCTCAAGTCCCGTGGAAATCAGACAATCTGGGTGACCTGTAATGCGTTTTGGAGGTTTTTGACATAATTCAAAATGGCGGACAATCCGAGATAGCGCGAATGACATCATAGGATTCGTTGACCTCGGCTATATCCACGGATTACAACGGTACCTCATTTGTGAAATTTGGACAAACGGGTCAAAAGTTATGAGGAAAAATGCATTTTTGCTAAATATAGCGCCACCTATAGGTCAAAGTTCTCCAAAATTCTTGGGCCTCTTCAAGATCGAGTTATGAATATTTGTTATGAGTTTGATGTCAAAAGATTAACCGATTACTGAGATATGGTCTCACGTGCTTTTTGGCATAGTCGCCGTCAAATTTGATTGGATGTACTGGGTGAACAAAGTCGAATTTGAAGTAAAAAACGAGCAACTTTTGTGCGGATTGGTCCAAAGATAATCTGTGCCAATATTCATGAGAATTGGTCAAAATTTGTGACCTGTGAAAATTTTTTAAGGTTTTCAACAAAATCCAAGATGGCGGAAAATCTAGTTAGACGGAAAATGACGTCATAGGGTGCGTTGGACTCGTCATGATCCAAGGATTCCAACGATGCCTTGTTTTTGAAATTTGGATCAACGAGTCAAAAGTTATTTAGCTGAATGGGCTTCAAACTTTGACCCGTTGGTGGCGCTAGAGAGTTTTGAATTTGGGCACGAAATTTGTTGAATTTGCTAATGGGAATGTGCTAAATAGATGTGCCAAATTTCACAACTTTTTACCATTGCGTTAATGGGGCTGCCATAGACTTCAATTGCAGCGGAAAGTAGAAGAATAATAAGAAAAGCTACTAAAACAATAGGGTTCTGCAGCTTCGCTGCTAGACCCCTAATAAGAAAAACTACTAAAACAATAGGGTTCTGCAGCTTCGCTGCTAGACCCCTAAATATAGCTGCAAGCAGCGATACGGGGTCTAGCAGAACAGCAGGCAAGCCTGCGGCTGCTCAGGAGGGCATCATGAGTCCACAGACCAAGTTTGGTGTTTGAGATTAACTCGTCTTCATCCAGGGATTCCAACGGTATCTCATTTGTCCAATTTGAACCAACGGCTCCAAAGCTATGAGCAAAATGCAGTTTTTGTACTTATAGCGCCCCCTCTGGGTGGAAGTTCACCAGACTTCTTGGGCCTCTTACAGACTTGATCATGAGTCTGTGTTAGAAGTTTGATGTCAAAAGAGCAAATGGTTGCTGAGATATGGCCTCACGTCCAGTTTGGCGCGTCATCGCTGAGTGTGATTGGCTGCTACGGGCAGAGGGAAACGAAATAAAAAAATCCACATGATAGCTCTTGTGAGGCTTGGTCTGAAGATTCTATATGTCAAGTCCCGTGGAAATCAGACAATCTGGGTGACCTGTAATGCGTTTTGAAGGTTTTTGATATAATTCAAAATGGCGGACAATCCAAGATGGCGCGCATGACGTCATGAGATTGATTGACCTCGGCTATATCCAGGGACTCCAACGGTACCTGATTTGTGATATTTGGACAAACAGGTCCAAAGTTATGAGCAAAAATGCATTTTTGCTAAATATAGCGCCCCCTATAGGTCAAAGATCACTATAATTCTTGGGACTGTTTGGGATCGAGTTATGAATATGTGTTATAAGTTTGATGTCAAAAGATTAAACTGTTGCTGAGATATGGCCTCACGTCCTTTTTGGCGTAGTCGCCGCCAACTTTGAATTGATGTAGCTAAATAACAAAGTCGAAATTGAAAAATCCATCTCCTAACTTTTGTGCGGATTAGTCTAAAGATACTATGTGCCAATTTTCATGAGATTTGGTCAAAATTTGTGACCTGTGAAAATTTTCTAAGGTTTTCAACAAAATCCAAGATGGCGGAAAATCTAGTCAGACGGAAAATGACGTCATAGGGTGCGTTGGACTCGTCATAATCCAAGGATTCCAACGATGCCTTGTTTTTTAAATTTGGATCAACGAGTCAAAAGTTATTTAGCTGAATGAGCTTGAAACTTTGACATGTTGGTGGCGCTAGAGAGTTTTGAATTTGGGCACGAAATTTGTTGAATTTGCTAATGGGAATGTGCTAAATAGATGTGCCAAATTTCACAACTTTTTACCATTGCGTTAATGGGGCTGCCATAGACTTCAATGGTGGCGGAAAGTAGAAGAATAATAATAAGAAAAACTACTAAAACAATAGGGTTCTGCAGCTTCGCTGCTAGACCCCTAATAAGAAAAACTACTAAAACAATAGGGTTCTGCAGCTTCGCTGCTAGACCCCTAATAATAAGAAAAACTACTAAAACAATAGGGTTCTGCAGCTTCGCTGCTAGACCCCTAATAATAATAGGAAAAGCTAGTAAAACAATAGGGTTCTGCAGCTACGCTGCTAGACCCCTAATAATAGGAAAAGCTAGTAAAACAATAGGGTTCTGCAGCTTCGCTGCTAGACCCCTAAATATAGCTGCAAGCAGCGATGGCGGGGTCTAGCAGAACAGCAGGTAAGCCTGCGGCTGCTCAGGAAGGCATCATGAGTCCATAGACCAAGTTTGGTATTTCAGATGAACTCGTCTTCATCCAGGGATTCCAACGGTACCTCATTTGTCCAATTTGAACCAACGGCTCCAAAGCTATGAGCAAAATGCAGTTTTTCTACTTATAGCGCCCCCACTGGGTGGAAGTGCACCAGACCTCTTGGGCTTCATACAGACTTGGTCATGAGTCTGTATTAGAAGTTTGATGTCAAAAGATTAAATGGTTGCTGAGATATGGCCTCACGTCGTGTTTGGCGCGTCATCGCTGAGTTTGATTGGCTGCTACGGGCCAACGGAAACGAAATAAAAAAATCAACATGATAGCTCTTGTGAGGCTTGATCTGAACCTTCTATATGTCAAGTCCCGTGGAAATCAGACAATCTGGGTGACCTGTAATCTGTTTTGAAGGTTTTTGATATAATTCAAAATGGCGGACAATCAAAGATGGCGCGCATGACGTCATGAGATTGTTTGACCTCGGCTATATCCACGGATTACAACGGTACCTCATTTGTGATATTTGGACAAACAGGTGTAAAGTTATGAGCAAAAATGCATTTTTGCTAAAAATAGCGCCACCTATAGGTCAAAGATCACTTAAATTCTTAGGCCTGTTAAGGATCAAGTTATGAGTCAGTGTCATAAGTTTGATGTCAAAAGACCAACCGGTTGCTGAGATATGGCCTCACGTCCTTTTTGGGGTTGTCGCCGTTAACTTTGATTGGTTATAATGGGTGAACAAAGTCGAAATTGAAAAATCCGCTTCGTATCCTTTGTGCGGATTCGTCCAAAGATACTCTGTGCCAATTTTCATGAGAATTGGTCAAAATTTGTGACCTGTGAAACTTTTTGAAGGTTTTCAACAAAATCCAAGATGGCGGAAAATCTAGTTAGACGGAAAATGACGTCATAGGGTGCGTTGGACTCGTCATGATCCAAGGATTCCAGCGATATGTTGTTTTTGAAATTTGGATCAACGAGTCAAAAGTTATTTAGCTGAATGGGCTTCAAACTTTGACATGTTGGTGGCGCTAGAGAGTTTAGAATTTGGGCACGAAATTTGTTGAATTTGCTAATGGGACTGTCCTAATTAGATGTGCCAAATTTCACAACTTTTTACCATTGCGTTAATGGGGCTGCCATAGACTTCAATTGCAGCGGAAAGTAGAAGAATAATAATAAATATAGCTGCAAGCAGCGATGGCGGGGTCTAGCAGAACAGCAGGCAAGCCTGCGGCTGCTCAGGAGGGCTTCACGAGTCCACAGACCAAGTTTGGTGTTTGAGATGAACTCGTCTTCATCCAGGGATTCCAACGGTACCTCATTTGTCCAATTTGAACCAACGGCTCCAAAGCTATGAGCAAAATGCAGTTTTTGTACTTATAGCGCCCCCACTGGGTGGAAGTGCACCAGACTTCTTGGGCTTCATACAGACTTGATCATGAGTCTGTGTTAGATGTTTGATGTCAAAAGAGCAAATGGTTGCTGAGATATGGCCTCACGTCCTGTTTGGCGCGTCATTGCTGAGTTTGATTGGCTGCTACGGGCAAAAGGAAACTAAATAAAAAATTCCACATGATAGCTCTTGTGAGGCTTGGTCTGAAGATTCTATGTGTCAAGTCCCGTGGAAATCAGACAATCTGGGTGACCTGTAATGCGTTTTGAAGGTTTTTAACATAATTCAAAATGGCGGACAATCCAAGATGGCGCGCATGACGTCATGAGATTTATTGACCTCGGCTATATCCAGGGACTCCAACGGTACCTGATTTGTGATATTTGGACAAACAGGTGTAAAGTTATGAGCAAAAATGCATTTTTGCTAAATATAGCGCCACCTATAGGTCAAAGATCACTAAAATTCTTAGGCCTGTTAAGGATCGAGTTATGAGTCAGTGTCATAAGTTTGATGTCAAAAGACCAACCGGTTGCTGAGATATGGCCTCACGTCTTTTTTGGCGTTGTCGCCGTTAAATTTGATTGGTTGTAATGGGTGAACAAAGTCGAAATTGAAAAATCCGCTTCGTATCCTTTGTGCGGATTCGTCCAAAGATACTGTGTGCCAATTTTCATGAGCATTGGTCAAAATTTGTGACCTGTGAAACTTTTTGAAGGTTTTCAAAAAAATCCAAGATGGCGGAAAATCTAGTCAGACGGAAAATGACGTCATAGGGTGCGTTGGACTCGTCATGATCCAAGGATTCCAGCGATATGTTGTTTTTGAAATTTGGATCAACGAGTCAAAAGTTATTTAGCTGAATGCGCTTCAAACTTTGACATGTTGGTGGCGCTAGAGAGTTTTGAATTTGGGCACGAAATTTGTTGAATTTGCTAATGGGACTGTCCTAATTAGATGTGCCAAATTTCACAACTTTTTACCATTGCGTTAATGGGGCTGCCATAGACTTCAATTGCAGCGGAAAGTAGATCAATAATAATAATAATAGGAAAAGCTAGTAAAACAATAGGGTTCTGCAGCTTCGCTGCTAGACCCCTAATAATAATAATAATAGGAAAAGCTAGTAAAACAATAGGGTTCTGCAGCTTCGCTGCTAGACCCCTAAATATAGCTGCAAGCAGCGATGGCGGGGTCTAGCAGAACAGCAGGTAAGCCTGCGGCTGCTCAGGAAGGCATCATGAGTCCACACACCAAGTTTGGTGTTTGAGATGAACTCGTCTTCATCCAGGGATTCCAACGGTACCTCATTTGTCCAATTTGAACCAACGGCTCCAAAGTTATGAGCAAAATGCATGTTTGCTACTTATAGCGCCCCCTCTGGGTGGACGTTCATCAGACTTCTTGGGCCTCTTACAGACTTGATCTTGAGTCTGTGTTAGAAGTTTGATGTCAAAAGAGCAAATGGTTGCTGAGATACGGCCTCACGTCCTGTTTGGCGCATCATCGCTGAATTTGATTGGCTGCTACGGGCAAACGATAACGAAATAAAAAAATCAACATGATAGCTCTTATGAGGCTTGGTCTGAACATTCTATATGTCAAGTCCCGTGGAAAGCAGACAATCTGGGTGACCTGTAATGCGTTTTGAAGGTTTTTGATATAATTCAAAATGGCGGACAATCCAAGATGGCGCGCATGACGTCATGAGATTGATTGACCTCGGCTATATCCAGGGACTCCAACGGAACCTGATTTGTGATATTTGGACAAACAGGTTTAAAGTTATGAGCAAAAATGCATTTTTGCTAAATATAGCGCCACCTATAGGTCAAAGATCACTAAAATTCTTAGGCCTGTTAAGGATCAAGTTATGAGTCAGTGTCATAAGTTTGATGTCAAAAGACCAACCGGTTGCTGAGATATGGCCTCACGTCCTTTTTGGCATTGTCGCCGTTAACTTTGATTGGTTGTAGTGGGTGAACAAAGTCGAAATTGAAAAATCCGCTTCGTATCCTTTGTGCGGATTCGTCCAAAGATACTGTGTGCCAATTTTCATGAGAATTGGTCAAAATTTGTGACCTGTGAAACTTTTTGAAGGTTTTCAACAAAATCCAAGATGGCGGAAAATCTAGTTAGACGGAAAATGACGTCATAGGGTGCCTTGGACTCGTCATGATCCAAGGATTCGAAAGATACCTTGTTTTTTAAATTTGGACCAACGAGTCAAAAGTTATTTAGCTGAATGGGCTTCAAATTTTGACATGGTGGTGGCGCTAGAGAGTTTTGAATTTGGGCACCAAATTTGTTGAATTTGCTAATGGGAATGTGCTAAATAGATGTGCTAAATTTCACAACTTTTTACCATTGCGTTAATGGGGCTGCCATAGACTTCAATTGCAGCGGAAAGTAGAAGAATAATAATAAGAAAAACAGCTAAAACAATAGGGTTCTGCAGCTTCGCTGCTAGACCCCTAATAATAAGAATAATAAGAAAAGCTACTAAAACAATAGGGTTCTGCAGCTTCGCTGCTAGACCCCTAAATATAGCTGCAAGCAGCGATGGCGGGGTCTAGCAGAACAGCAGGTAAGCCTGCGGCTGCTCAGGAGGGCATCATGAGTCCATAGACCAAGTTTGGTGTTTGAAATGAACTCGTCTTCATCCAGGGATTCCAACGGTACCTCATTTGTCCAATTTGAACAGACGGCTCCAAAGCTATGAGCAAAATGCAGTTTGTCTACTTATAGCGCCTCCACTGGGTGGAAGTGCAACAGACTTCTTGGGCCTCTTAAAGACTTGGTCATGAGTCTGTGTTAGAAGTTTGATGTCAAAAGATCAAATGGTTGCTGAGATATGGCCTCACGTCCTGTTTGGTGCGTCATTGCTGAGTTTGATTGGCTGCTACGGGCAAACGGTAGTGAATAAAAAAATATCACTGAAAAGCTCATGTGAGGCTCAGTCTGAAGATTCTTTATGTCAAGTCCCGTGGAAATCAAACAATCTGGGTGACCTGTAATGCGTTTTGAAGGTTTTTGATATAATTCAAAATGGCGGACAATCCAAGATGGCGCGCATGACGTCATGAGATTGATTGACCTCGGCTATATCCAGGGACTCCAACGGAACCTGATTTGTGAAATTTGGACAAACAGGTGTAAAGTTATGAGCAAAAATGCATTTTTGCTAAATATAGCGCCACCTATAGGTCAAAGATCACTAAAATTCTTAGGCCTGTTAAGGATCGAGTTATGAGTCAGTGTCATAAGTTTGATGTCAAAAGACCAACTGGTTGCTGAGATATGGCCTCACGTCCTTTTTGGCGTTGTCGCCGTTAACTTTGATTGGTTGTAATGGGTGAACAAAGTCGAAATTGAAAAATCCGCTTCGTATCCTTTGTGCGGATTCGTCCAAAGATACTGTGTGCCAATTTTCATGAGAATTGGTCAAAATTTGTGACCTGTGAAACTTTTTGAAGGTTTTCAACAAAATCCAAGATGGCGGAAAATCTAGTTAGACGGAAAATGACGTCATAGGGTGCGTTGGACTCGTCATGATCCAAGGATTCCAGCGATATGTTGTTTTTGAAATTTGGATCAACGAGTCAAAAGTTATTTAGCTGAATGCGCTTCAAACTTTGACATGTTGGTGGCGCTAGAGAGTTTTGAATTTGGGCACGAAATTTGTTGAATTTGCTAATGGGAATGTGCTAAATAGATGTGCCAAATTTCACAACTTTTTACCATTGCGTTAATGGGGCTGCCATAGACTTCAATTGCAGCGGAAAGTAGAAGAATAATAAATATAGCTGCAAGCAGCGATGGCGGGGTCTAGCAGAACAGCAGGTAAGCCTGCGGCTGCTCAGGAGGGCATCATGAGTCCACAGACCAAGTTTGGTATTTGAGATGAACTCGTCTTCATCCAGGGATTCCAACGGTACCTCATTTGTCCAATTTGAACCAACGGCTCCAAAGCTATGAGCAAAATGCAGTTTTTGTACTTACAGCGCCCCCACTGGGTGGAAGTGCACCTGACTTCTTGGGCTTCATACAGACTTGGTCATGAGTCTGTATTAGAAGTTTGATGTCAAAAGATTAAATGGTTGCTGAGATATGGCCTCACGTCGTGTTTGGCGCATCATCGCTGAGTTTGATTGGCTGCTACGGGCAAAGGGAAACGAAATAAAAAATTCCACATGATAGCTCTTGTGAGGCTTGGTCTGACCATTCTATGTGTCAAGTCCCGTGGAAATCAGACCATCTGGGTGACCTGTAATGTGTTTTGAAGGTTTTTGATATAATTCAAAATGGCGGACAATCAAAGATGGCGCGAATGACGTCATAGGGTTGCTTGACCTCGGCTATATCCAGGGATTACAACAATACCTCATTTGTGAAATTTGGACAAACGGGTCCAAAGATATGACCAAAAATGCATTTTTGCTAAATATAGCGCCACCTATAGGTCAAAGGTCTTCAGAATTCTTGGGCCTCTTCAAGATCGAGTTATGAGTCTGTGTCATAAGTTTGATGTCAAAAGACCAACCGGTTGCTGAGATATGGCCTCACGTCCTTTTTGGCGTTGTCGCCGTTAACTTTGATTGGTTGTATTGGGTGAACAAAGTCGAAATTGAAAAATCCGCTTCATATCCTTTGTGCGGATTCGTCCAAAGATACTGTGTGCCAATTTTCATGAGAATTGGTTAAAATTTGTGACCTGTGAAACTTTTTGAAGGTTTTCAACAAAATCCAAGATGGCGGAAAATCTAGTTAGACGGAAAATGACGTCATAGGGTGCGTTGGACTCGTCATCATCCAAGGATTCCAACGATACCTTGTTTTTGAAATTTGGATCAACGAGTCAAAAGTTATTTAGCTGAATGGGCTTCAAACTTTGACCCGTTGGTGGCGCTAGAGAGTTTTGAATTTTGGCACGAAATTTGTTGAATTTGCTAATGGGACTGTCCTAATTAGATGTGCCAAATTTCACAACTTTTTACCATTGCGTTAATGGGGCTGCCATAGACTTCAATTGCAGCGGAAAGTAGATCAATAATAAATATAGCTGCAAGCAGCGATACGGGGTCTAGCAGAATAGCAGATAAGCCTGCGGCTGCTCAGGACGGCATCATGAGTCCATAGACCAAGTTTGGTGATTGAGATGAACTCGTCTTCATCCAGGGATTCCAACGGTACCTCATTTGTCCAATTTGAACCAACGGCTCCAAAGCTATGAGCAAAAGGCAGTTTTTCTACTTATAGCGCCCCCTCTGGGTGGAAGTTCCCCAGACTACTTGGGCCTCTTACACACTTGGTCATGAGTCTGGGTTATAAGTTTGATGTCAAAAGATTAAATCGTTGCTGAGATATGGCCTCACGTCCTGTTTGGCGCGTCATTGCTGAGTTTGATTAGCTTCTACGGGCAAACGGAAGTGAATATAAAAATTTCACATGATAGCTCTTGTGGGGCATGGTCTGAAGATTCTATATGTCAAGTCCCGTGGAGATCAGACAATCTGGGTGACCTGTAATGCGTTTTGAAGGTTTTTGACATAATTCAAAATGGCGGACAATCCAAGATGGCGCGAATGACGTCATAGGATTCGTTGACCTCGGCTATATCCACGGATTACAACGGTACCTCATTTGTGAAATTTGGACAAACGGGTCCAAAGATATGAGCAAAAATGCATTTTTTCTAAATATAGCGCCACCTATAGGTCAAAGGTCTCCAAAATTCTTGGGCCTCTTCAAGATCGAGTTATGAATATGTGTTATGAGTTTGATGTCAAAAGACCAACCGGTTGCTGAGATATGGCCTCACGTCTTTTTTGGCGTTGTCGCCGTTAACTTTGATTGGTTGTAATGGGTGAACAAAGTCGAAATTGAAAAATCCGCTTCGTATCCTTTGTGCGGATTCGTCCAAAGATACTGTGTGCCAATTTTCATGAGAATTGGTCAAAATTTGTGACCTGTGAAACTTTTTGAAGGTTTTCAACAAAATCCAAGATGGCGGAAAATCTAGTCAGACGGAAAATGACGTCATAGGGTGCGTTGGACTCGTCATGATCCAAGGATTCCAGCGATATGTTGTTTTTGAAATTTGGATCAACGAGTCAAAAGTTATTTAGCTGAATGCGCTTCAAACTTTGACATGTTGGTGGCGCTAGAGAGTTTAGAATTTGGGCACGAAATTTGTTGAATTTGCTAATGGGAATGTGCTAAATAGATGTGCCAAATTTCACAACTTTTTACCATTGCGTTAATGGGGCTGCCATAGACTTCAATTGCAGCGGAAAGTAGAAGAATAATAATAATAATAAGAAAAACAGCTAAAACAATAGGGTTCTGCAGCTTCGCTGCTAGACCCCTAAATATAGCTGCAAGCAGCGATGGCGGGGTCTAGCAGAATAGCAGGTAAGCCTGCGGCTGCTCAGGAAGGCATCATGAGTCCATAGACCAAGTTTGGTGTTTGAAATGAACTCGTCTTCATCCAGGGATTCCAACGGTACCTCATTTGTCCAATTTGAACCAACGGCTCCAAAGCTATGAGCAAAATGCAGTTTTTGTACTTATAGCGCCCCCACTGGGTGGACGTTCACCAGACTTCTTGGGCTTCTTACAGACTTGGTCATGAGTCTGTGTTAGAAGTTTGATGTCAGAAGAGCAAATGGTTGCTGAGATATGGCCTCACGTCCTGTTTGGCGCGTCATCGCTGAGTTTGATTGGCTGCTACGGGCAAAGGGAAACAAAATAAAAAATTCCTCATGATAGCTCTTGTGAGGCTTGGTCGGAACATTCTATATGTCAAGTCCCGTGGAAATCAGACAATCTGGGTGACCTGTAATGCGTTTTGAATGTTTTTGATATAATTCAAAATGGCAGACAATTAAAGATGGCGCACATGACGTCATAGTATTGGTTGACCTCGGATATATTCAGGGATTACAACGGTACATCATATGTGAAATTTGGACAAACGGGTCCAAAGTTATGAGCAAAAATGCATTTTCGCTAAATATAGCGCCCCCTATGGGTCAAAGATCACTATAATTCTTGGGACTGTTTGGGATTGAGTTATGAATATGTGTTATAAGTTTGATGTCAAAAGATTAAACGTTTGCTGAGATATGGCCTCACGTCCTTTTTGGCGTAGTCGCCGCCAAATTTGAATTGATGTAGCTAAATAACAAAGTCGAAATTGAAAAATCCATCTCCTAACTTTTGTGCGGATTGGTCCAAAGATACTATGTGCCAATTTTCATGAGATTTGGTCAAAATGTCTGACCTGTGAAAATTTTTTAAGGTTTTCAACAAAATCCAAGATGGCGGAAAATCTAGTCAGACGGAAAATGACGTCATAGGGTGCGTTGGACTCGTCATAATCCAAGGATTCCAACGATGCCTTGTTTTTGAAATTTGGATCAACGAGTCAAAAGTTATTTAGCTGAATGAGCTTGAAACTTTGACATGTTGGTGGCGCTAGAGAGTTTTGAATTTGGGCACGAAATTTGTTGAATTTGCTAATGGGAATGTGCTAAATAGATGTGCCAAATTTCACAACTTTTTACCATTGCGTTAATGGGGCTGCCATAGACTTCAATGGTGGCGGAAAGTAGAAGAATAATAATAAGAAAAACTACTAAAACAATAGGGTTCTGCAGCTTCGCTGCTAGACCCCTAAATATAGCTGCAAGCAGCGATGGCGGGGTCTAGCAGAACAGCATGTAAGCCTGCGGCTGCTCAGGAAGGCATCATGAGTTCATAGACCAAGTTTTGTGTTTGAGATGAACTCGTCTTCATCCAGGGATTCCAACGGTACCTCATTTGTCCAATTTGAAACAACGGCTCCAAAGCTATGAGCAAAATGCAATTTTGCCACTTATAGCGCCCCCTCTGGGTGGAAGTGCACCAGACTTCTTGGGCCTCTTCCAGACTTGGTCATGAGTCTGGGTTATAAGTTTGATGTCAAAAGATTAAATGGTTGCTGAGATATGGCCTCACGTCCTATTTGGCGTGTCAGCGCTGAGTTTGATTGACTGCTACGGGTAAACGGAATCGAATGTAAAAATTCCAGGTGATAGCTCTTGTGAGGCTTAGTCTGAAGATTCTATGTGTCAAGTCCCGTGGAAATCAGACAATCTGGGTGACCTGTAATGCGTTTTGAAGGTTTTTAACATAATTCAAAATGGCGGACAATCCAAGATGGCGCGCATGACGTCATGAGATTTATTGACCTCGGCTATATCCAGGGACTCCAACGGTACCTGATTTGTGATATTTGGACAAACAGGTGTAAAGTTATGAGCAAAAATGCATTTTTGCTAAATATAGCGCCACCTATAGGTCAAAGATCACTAAAATTCTTAGGCCTGTTAAGGATCGAGTTATGAGTCAGTGTCATAAGTTTGATGTCAAAAGACCAACCGGTTGCTGAGATATGGCCTCACGTCTTTTTTGGCGTTGTCGCCGTTAAATTTGATTGGTTGTAATGGGTGAACAAAGTCGAAATTGAAAAATCCGCTTCGTATCCTTTGTGCGGATTCGTCCAAAGATACTGTGTGCCAATTTTCATGAGCATTGGTCAAAATTTGTGACCTGTGAAACTTTTTGAAGGTTTTCAAAAAAATCCAAGATGGCGGAAAATCTAGTCAGACGGAAAATGACGTCATAGGGTGCGTTGGACTCGTCATGATCCAAGGATTCCAGCGATATGTTGTTTTTGAAATTTGGATCAACGAGTCAAAAGTTATTTAGCTGAATGCGCTTCAAACTTTGACATGTTGGTGGCGCTAGAGAGTTTTGAATTTGGGCACGAAATTTGTTGAATTTGCTAATGGGACTGTCCTAATTAGATGTGCCAAATTTCACAACTTTTTACCATTGCGTTAATGGGGCTGCCATAGACTTCAATTGCAGCGGAAAGTAGATCAATAATAATAATAATAGGAAAAGCTAGTAAAACAATAGGGTTCTGCAGCTTCGCTGCTAGACCCCTAATAATAATAATAATAGGAAAAGCTAGTAAAACAATAGGGTTCTGCAGCTTCGCTGCTAGACCCCTAAATATAGCTGCAAGCAGCGATGGCGGGGTCTAGCAGAACAGCAGGTAAGCCTGCGGCTGCTCAGGAAGGCATCATGAGTCCACACACCAAGTTTGGTGTTTGAGATGAACTCGTCTTCATCCAGGGATTCCAACGGTACCTCATTTGTCCAATTTGAACCAACGGCTCCAAAGTTATGAGCAAAATGCATGTTTGCTACTTATAGCGCCCCCTCTGGGTGGACGTTCATCAGACTTCTTGGGCCTCTTACAGACTTGATCTTGAGTCTGTGTTAGAAGTTTGATGTCAAAAGAGCAAATGGTTGCTGAGATACGGCCTCACGTCCTGTTTGGCGCATCATCGCTGAATTTGATTGGCTGCTACGGGCAAACGATAACGAAATAAAAAAATCAACATGATAGCTCTTATGAGGCTTGGTCTGAACATTCTATATGTCAAGTCCCGTGGAAAGCAGACAATCTGGGTGACCTGTAATGCGTTTTGAAGGTTTTTGATATAATTCAAAATGGCGGACAATCCAAGATGGCGCGCATGACGTCATGAGATTGATTGACCTCGGCTATATCCAGGGACTCCAACGGAACCTGATTTGTGATATTTGGACAAACAGGTTTAAAGTTATGAGCAAAAATGCATTTTTGCTAAATATAGCGCCACCTATAGGTCAAAGATCACTAAAATTCTTAGGCCTGTTAAGGATCAAGTTATGAGTCAGTGTCATAAGTTTGATGTCAAAAGACCAACCGGTTGCTGAGATATGGCCTCACGTCCTTTTTGGCATTGTCGCCGTTAACTTTGATTGGTTGTAGTGGGTGAACAAAGTCGAAATTGAAAAATCCGCTTCGTATCCTTTGTGCGGATTCGTCCAAAGATACTGTGTGCCAATTTTCATGAGAATTGGTCAAAATTTGTGACCTGTGAAACTTTTTGAAGGTTTTCAACAAAATCCAAGATGGCGGAAAATCTAGTTAGACGGAAAATGACGTCATAGGGTGCCTTGGACTCGTCATGATCCAAGGATTCGAAAGATACCTTGTTTTTTAAATTTGGACCAACGAGTCAAAAGTTATTTAGCTGAATGGGCTTCAAATTTTGACATGGTGGTGGCGCTAGAGAGTTTTGAATTTGGGCACCAAATTTGTTGAATTTGCTAATGGGAATGTGCTAAATAGATGTGCTAAATTTCACAACTTTTTACCATTGCGTTAATGGGGCTGCCATAGACTTCAATTGCAGCGGAAAGTAGAAGAATAATAAATATAGCTGCAAGCAGCGATACGGGGTCTAGCAGAATAGCAGGTAAGCCTGCGGCTGCTCAGGAAGGCATCATGAGTCAATAGACCAAGTTTGGTGTTTGAAATGAACTCGTCTTCATCCAGGGATTCCAACGGTACCTCATTTGTCCAATTTGAACCAACGGCTCCAAAGCTATGAGCAAAATGCAGTTTTTCTACTTATAGCGCCCCCTCTCGGTGGAAGTTCACCATACTTCTTGGGCCTCTTAAAGACTTGGTCATGAGTCTGTGTTAGAAGTTTGATGTCAAAAGATCAAATGGTTGCTAAGATATGGCCTCACGTCCTGTTTGGTGCGTCATCGCTGAGTTTGATTGGCTGCTACGGGCAAACGGTAGTGAATTAAAAAATATCACTGAAAAGCTCATGTGAGGCTCAGTCTGAAGATTCTATATGTCAAGTCCCGTGGAAATCAGACAATCTGGGTGACCTGTAATGCGTTTTGAAGGATTTTGACATAATTCAAAATGGCGGTAAATCCAAGATGGCGCGAATGACGTCATCGTATTGGTTGACCTCGGATATATCCAGGGATTACAACGGTACCTCATTTGTGAAATTTGGACAAACGGGTCCAAAGATATGAGCAAAAATGCATTTTTGCTAAATATAGCGCCACCTATAGGTCAAAGATGGCCACAATTCTTGGGCCTGTTAGGGATCGAGTTATGAGTCTGTGATATAAGTTTGATGACAATAGACCAACCGGTTGCTGAGATATGGCCTCACGTCCTTTTTGGCATAGTCGCCGCCAAATTTGATTGGTTATTGTGGGTGAACAAAGTCGAAAATGAAAAATCCGCTTCCTAGCTTTTGTGCGGATTCGTCCGAAGATACTCTGTGCTAATTTTCATGAGAATCGGTCAAAATGTGTGAACGAAGAATCCTTTTGAAGGTTTTCAACAAAATCCAAGATGGCGGAAAATCTAGTCAGACGGAAAATGACGTCATAGGATGCGTTGGACTCGTCATGATCCAAGGATTCCAACGATACCTTGTTTTTTAAATTTGGACCAACGAGTCAAAAGTTATTTAGCTGAATGGGCTTCAAACTTTGACATGTTGGTGGCGCTAGAGAGTTTTGAATTTGGGTTCCAAATTTGTTGAATTTGCTAATGGGAATGTGCTAAATAGATGTGCCAAATTTCACAACTTTTTACCATTGCGTTAATGGGGCTGCCATAGACTTCAATGGTGGCGGAAAGTAGAAGAATAATAATAAATATAGCTGCAAGCAGCGATGGCGGGGTCTAGCACAATAGCAGGTAAGCCTGCGGCTGCTCAGGAAGGCATCATGAGTCCATAGACCAAGTTTGGTGTTTGAAATGAACTCGTCTTCATCCAGGGATTCCAACGGTACCTCATTTGTCCAATTTGAACAGACGGCTCCAAAGCTATGAGCAAAATGCAGTATGTCTACTTATAGCGCCTCCACTGGGTGGAAGTGCAACAGACTTCTTGGGCCTCTTAAAGACTTGGTCATGAGTCTGTGTTAGAAGTTTGATGTCAAAAGATCAAATGGTTGCTGAGATATGGCCTCACGTCCTGTTTGGCGCGTCATTGCTGAGTTTGATTAGCTGCTACGGGCAAACGGAAGTGAATATAAAAATTTCACATGATAGCTCTTGTGGGGCATGGTCTGAAGATTCTATATGTCAAGTCCCGTGGAGATCAGACAATCTGGGTGACCTGTAATGCGTTTTGAAGGTTTTTGACATAATTCAAAATGGCGGAGAATCCAAGATGGCGCGAATGACGTCATAGGATTCGTTGACCTCGGCTATATCCACGGAATACAACGGTACCTCATTTGTGAAATTTGGACAAACGGGTCCAAAGATATGAGCAAAAATTCATTTTTTCTAAATATAGCGCCACCTATAGGTCAAAGGTCTCCAAAATTCTTGGGCCTCTTCAAGATCGAGTTATGAATATGTGTTATGAGTTTGATGTCAAAAGACCAACCGGTTGCTGAGATATGGCCTCACGTCTTTTTTGGCGTTGTCACCGTTAACTTTGATTGGTTGTAATGGGTGAACAAAGTCGAAATTGAAAAATCCGCTTCGTATCCTTTGTGCGGATTCGTCCAAAGATACTGTGTGCCAATTTTCATGAGAATTGGTCAAAATTTGTGACCTGTGAAACTTTTTGAAGGTTTTCAACAAAATCCAAGATGGCGGAAAATCTAGTTAGACGGAAAATGACGTCATAGGGTGCGTTGGACTTGTCATGATCCAAGGATTCCAGCGATATGTTGTTTTTGAAATTTGGATCAACGAGTCAAAAGTTATTTAGCTGAATGGGCTTCAATCTTTGACCCGTTGGTGGCGCTAGAGAGTTTTGAATTTGGGCACGAAATTTGTTGAATTTGCTAATGGGACTGTCCTAAATAGATGTGCCAAATTTCACAACTTTTTACCATTGCGTTAATGGGGCTGCCATAGACTTCAATTGCAGCGGAAAGTAGATCAATAATAAATATAGCTGCAAGCAGCGATGGCGGGGTCTAGCAGAATAGCAGGTAAGCCTGCGGCTGCTCAGGAAGGCATCATGAGTCCATAGACCAAGTTTGGTGTTTGAAATGAACTCGTCTTCATCCAGGGATTCCAACGGTACCTCATTTGTCCAATTTGAACCAACGGCTCCAAAGCTATGAGCAAAATGCAGTTTTTGTACTTATAGCGCCCCCACTGGGTGGACGTTCACCAGACTTCTTGGGCTTCTTACAGACTTGGTCATGAGTCTGTGTTAGAAGTTTGATGTCAGAAGAGCAAATGGTTGCTGAGATATGGCCTCACGTCCTGTTTGGCGCGTCATCGCTGAGTTTGATTGGCTGCTACGGGCAAACGGTAGCGAATTAAAAAAATACCACTTGAAAGCTCATGTGAGGCTTAGTCTGAAAATTCTATATGTCAAGTCCCGTGGAAATCAGACAATCTGGGTGACCTGTAATGCGTTTTGAAGGTTATTGATATAATTCAAAATGGCGGACAATTAAAGATGGCGCACATGACGTCATAGGATTGGTTGACCTTGGATATATCCAGGGATTACAGCGGTACCTCATATGTGAAATTTGGACAAACGGGTCCAAAGATATGCTCAAAAATGCATTTTTGCTAAATATAGCGCCACCTATAGGTCAAAGATAACCACAATTCTTGGGCCTGTTAGGGATTGAGTTATGAGTTTGTGATATAAGTTTGATATCAATAGACCAATTGGTTGCTGAGATATGGCCTCACGTCCTTTTTGGCGTAGTCGCCGCCAACTTTGATTGGTTATTGTGGGTGAACAAAGTCGAAATTGAAAAATCCGCTTCCTAACTTTTGTGCGGATTCGTCCAAAGATACTCTCTGCTAATTTTCATGAGAATCGGTTAAAATTTGTGAACGAAGTTTCCTTTTGAAGGTTTTCAACAAAATCCAAGATGGCGGAAAATCTAGTCAGACGGAAAATGACGTCATAGGGTGCGTTGAACTCGTCATGATCCAAGGATTCCAACGATACCTTGTTTTTGAAATTTGGACCAACGAGTCAAAAGTTATTTAGCTGAATGTGCTTCAAACTTTGACATGTTGGTGGCGCTAGAGAGTTTTGAATTTGGGTTCCAAATTTGTTGAATTTGCTAATGGGACTGTCCTAAATAGATGTGCCAAATTTCACAACTTTTTACCATTGCGTTAATGGGGCTGCCATAGACTTCAATGGTGGCGGAAAGTAGAAGAATAATAAATATAGCTGCAAGCAGCGATGGCGGGGTCTAGCAGAATAGCAGGTAAGCCTGCGGCTGCTCAGGAAGGCATCATGAGTCCATAGACCAAGTTTGGTGTTTGAAATGAACTCGTCTTCATCCAGGGATTCCAACGGTACCTCATTTGTCCAATTTGAACCAACGGCTCCAAAGCTATGAGCAAAATGCAGTTTTTGTACTTATAGCGCCCCCACTGGGTGGACGTTCACCAGACTTCTTGGGCTTCTTACAGACTTGGTCATGAGTCTGTGTTATAAGTTTGATGTCAGAAGAGCAAATGGTTGCTGAGATATGGCCTCACGTCCTGTTTGGCGCATCATCGCTGAGTTTGATTGGCTGCTACGGGCAAAGGGAAACTAAATAAAAGATTCCACATAATAGTTCTTGTGAGGCTTGGTCTGAACATTCTATGTGTCAAGTCCCGTGGAAATCAGACAATCTGGGTGACCTGTAATGCATTTTGAAGGTTTTTGACATAATTCAAAATGGCGGACAATCAAAAATGGCGTGAATGACGTCATAGGATTGGTTGACCTCGGCTATATTCAGGGATTCCAGCTGTACCTCATTTGTGAAATTTGGACCAAGGGGTCGAAAGATATGAGCAAAAATGCATTTTTGTTAAATATAGCGCCCCCTATAGGTCAAATATCACTATAATTATTGGGACTGTTTGGGATCAAGTTATGAGTCTGTGGTATAAGTTTGATGTCAATAGACCAACCGGTTACTGAGATATGGCCTCACGTCCTTTTTGGTGTAGTCGCCACCAACTTTGATTGGTTATAATGGGTGAACAAAGTCAAAATTGAAAAATCCGCTTCCTAGCTTTTGTGCGGATTCGTCCAAAGATAATCTGTACTCATTTTCATGAGAATCGGTTAAAATTTGTGAACGAAGAATCCTTTTGAAGGTTTTCAACAAAATCCAAGATGGCGGAAAATCTAGTCAGACGGAAAATGACGTCATAGGGTGCGTTGGACTCGTCATGATCCAAGGATTCCAACGATACCTTGTTTTTGAAATTTGGACCAACGAGTCAAAAGTTATTTAGCTGAATGGGCTTCAAACTTTGACATGTTGGTGGCGCTAGAGAGTTTTGAATTTGGGTTCCAAATTTGTTGAATTTGCTAATGGGACTGTCCTAAATAGATGTGCAAAATTTCACAACTTTTTACCATTGCGTTAATGGGGCTGCCATAGACTTCAATGGTGGCGGAAAGTAGAAGAATAATAAATATAGCTGCAAGCAGCGATGGCGGGGTCTAGCAGAACAGCAGATAAGCCTGCGGATGCTCAGGAAGGCATCATGAGTCCATAGACCAAGTTTGGTGTTTGAGATGAACTAGTCTTCATCCAGGGATTCCAACGGTACCTCATTTGTCCAATTTGAACCAACGGCTCCAAAGTTATGGGCAAAATGCATGTTTGCTACTTATAGCGCCCCCTCTGAGTTGAAGTTCACCAGACTTCTTGGGCCTCTTAAAGGCTTGATCATGAGTCTGTGTTATAAGTTTGATGTCAACAGATTAAATGGTTGCTGAGATATGGCCTCACGTCCTGTTTGGCGCGTCATCGCTGAGTTTGATTGGCTGCTACGGGCAAAGGGAAACGAAATAAAATATTCCACATGATAGCTCTTGTGAGGCTTGGTCTGAATATTCTATGTGTCAAGTCCCGTGGAAATCAGACAATCTGGGTGACCTGTAATGCGTTTTGAAGGTTTTTGATATAATTCAAAATGGCGGACAATCCAAGATGGCGCGAATGACGTCACGAGGTTGGTTGACCTCGGCTATATCCAGGGACTCCAGCTGTACCTCATTTGTGAAATTTGGACAAACGGGTCAAAAGATATGAGTAAAAATGCATTTTTGCTAAATATAGCGCCACCTATAGGTCAAAGATAACTATAATTCTTGTGCCTGTTAAAGATTGAGTTATGAGTCTGTGTTATAAGTTTGATGTCAAAAGATCAACCGGTTGCTGAGATATGGCCTCACGTCCTTTTTGGCGTAGTCGCCGCCAAATTTGATTGGTTATTGTGGGTGAACAAAGTCGAAATTGAAAAATCCGCTTCCTAACTTTTGTGCGGAATTGTCCAAAGATACTCTGTGCCAATTTTCATGAGAATCGGTTAAAATGTGTGAACGAAGAATCCTTTTGAAGGTTTTCAACAAAATCCAAGATGGCGGAAAATCTAGTCAGACGGAAAATGACGTCATAGGGTGCGTTGGAATCGTCATGATCCAAGGATTCCAACGATACCTTGTTTTTGAAATTTGGACCAACGAGTCAAAAGTTATTTAGCTGAATGGGCTTCAAACTTTGACATGTTGGTGGCGCTAGAGAGTTTTGAGTTTGGGCACCAAATTTGTTGAATTTGCTAATGGGATTGTCCTAAAGATATGGGCCAAATTTCACAACTTTTTACCATTGCGTTAATGGGGCTGCCATAGACTTCAATGGTGGCGGAAAGTAGAAGAATAATAAGAAAAGCTACTAAAACAATAGGGTTCTGCAGCTTCGCTGCTAGACCCCTAATAATAAGAAAAGCTACTAAAACAATAGGGTTCTGCAGCTTCGCTGCTAGACCCCTAATAAGAAAAACAGCTAAAACAATAGGGTTCTGCAGCTTCGCTGCTAGACCCCTAATAATAAGAATAATAAGAAAAGCTACTAAAACAATAGGGTTCTGCAGCTTCGCTGCTAGACCCCTAAATATAGCTGCAAGCAGCGATGGCGGGGTCTAGCAGAACAGCAGGTAAGCCTGCGGCTGCTCAGGAGGGCATCATGAGTCCATAGACCAAGTTTGGTGTTTGAAATGAACTCGTCTTCATCCAGGGATTCCAACGGTACCTCATTTGTCCAATTTGAACAGACGGCTCCAAAGCTATGAGCAAAATGCAGTTTGTCTACTTATAGCGCCTCCACTGGGTGGAAGTGCAACAGACTTCTTGGGCCTCTTAAAGACTTGGTCATGAGTCTGTGTTAGAAGTTTGATGTCAAAAGATCAAATGGTTGCTGAGATATGGCCTCACGTCCTGTTTGGTGCGTCATTGCTGAGTTTGATTGGCTGCTACGGGCAAAGGGAAACAAAATAAAAAATTCCTCATGATAGCTCTTGTGAGGCTTGGTCGGAACATTCTATATGTCAAGTCCCGTGGAAATCAGACAATCTGGGTGACCTGTAATGCGTTTTGAATGTTTTTGATATAATTCAAAATGGCAGACAATTAAAGATGGCGCACATGACGTCATAGTATTGGTTGACCTCGGATATATTCAGGGATTACAACGGTACATCATATGTGAAATTTGGACAAACGGGTCCAAAGTTATGAGCAAAAATGCATTTTCGCTAAATATAGCGCCCCCTATGGGTCAAAGATCACTATAATTCTTGGGACTGTTTGGGATTGAGTTATGAATATGTGTTATAAGTTTGATGTCAAAAGATTAAACGTTTGCTGAGATATGGCCTCACGTCCTTTTTGGCGTAGTCGCCGCCAAATTTGAATTGATGTAGCTAAATAACAAAGTCGAAATTGAAAAATCCATCTCCTAACTTTTGTGCGGATTGGTCCAAAGATACTATGTGCCAATTTTCATGAGATTTGGTCAAAATGTCTGACCTGTGAAAATTTTTTAAGGTTTTCAACAAAATCCAAGATGGCGGAAAATCTAGTCAGACGGAAAATGACGTCATAGGGTGCGTTGGACTCGTCATAATCCAAGGATTCCAACGATGCCTTGTTTTTGAAATTTGGATCAACGAGTCAAAAGTTATTTAGCTGAATGAGCTTGAAACTTTGACATGTTGGTGGCGCTAGAGAGTTTTGAATTTGGGCACGAAATTTGTTGAATTTGCTAATGGGAATGTGCTAAATAGATGTGCCAAATTTCACAACTTTTTACCATTGCGTTAATGGGGCTGCCATAGACTTCAATGGTGGCGGAAAGTAGAAGAATAATAAGAAAAACTACTAAAACAATAGGGTTCTGCAGCTTCGCTGCTAGACCCCTAAATATAGCTGCAAGCAGCGATGGCGGGGTCTAGCAGAACAGCATGTAAGCCTGCGGCTGCTCAGGAAGGCATCATGAGTTCATAGACCAAGTTTTGTGTTTGAGATGAACTCGTCTTCATCCAGGGATTCCAACGGTACCTCATTTGTCCAATTTGAAACAACGGCTCCAAAGCTATGAGCAAAATGCAATTTTGCCACTTATAGCGCCCCCTCTGGGTGGAAGTGCACCAGACTTCTTGGGCCTCTTCCAGACTTGGTCATGAGTCTGGGTTATAAGTTTGATGTCAAAAGATTAAATGGTTGCTGAGATATGGCCTCACGTCCTATTTGGCGTGTCAGCGCTGAGTTTGATTGACTGCTACGGGTAAACGGAATCGAATGTAAAAATTCCAGGTGATAGCTCTTGTGAGGCTTAGTCTGAAGATTCTATGTGTTAAGTCCCATGGAATTCAGACAATCTGGGTGACCTGTAATGCATTTTGAAGGTTTTTGACATAATTCAAAATGGCGGACAATCCAAGATGGCGCGCATGACGTCATGAGATTGATTGACCTCTGCTATATCCAGGGATTACAGCGGTACCTCATTTGTGAAATTTGGACAAACGGGTCCAAAGATATGAGCAAAAATGCATTTTTGCTAAATATAGCGCCACCTATAGGTCAAAGATCACTAAAATTCTTAGGCCTGTTAAGGATCGAGTTATGAGTCAGTGTCATAAGTTTGATGTCAAAAGACCAACCGGTTGCTGAGATATGGCCTCACGTCTTTTTTGGCGTTGTCGCCGTTAACTTTGATTGGTTGTAATGGGTGAACAAAGTCGAAATTGAAAAATCCGCTTCGTATCCTTTGTGCGGATTCGTCCAAAGATACTGTGTGCCAATTTTCATGAGGATTGGTCAAAATTTGTGACCTGTGAAACTTTTTGAAGGTTTTCAACAAAATCCAAGATGGCGGAAAATCTAGTTAGACGGAAAATGACGTCATAGGGTGCGTTGGACTCGTCATGATCCAAGGATTCCAGCGATATGTTGTTTTTGAAATTTGGATCAACAAGTCAAAAGTTATTTAGCTGAATGGGCTTCAAACTTTGACATGTTGGTGGCGCTAGAGAGTTTAGAATTTGGGCACGAAATTTGTTGAATTTGCTAATGGGACTGTCCTAATTAGATGTGCCAAATTTCACAACTTTTTACCATTGCGTTAATGGGGCTGCCATAGACTTCAATTGCAGCGGAAAGTAGAAGAATAATAATAAATATAGCTGCAAGCAGCGATGGCGGGGTCTAGCAGAATAGCAGGTAAGCCTGCGGCTGCTCAGGAAGGCATCATGAGTCCATAGACCAAGTTTGGTGTTTGAAATGAACTCGTCTTCATCCAGGGATTCCAACGGTACCTCATTTGTCCAATTTGAACCAACGGCTCCAAAGCTATGAGCAAAATGCAGTTTTTCTACTTATAGCGCCCCCACTGGGTGGACGTTCACCAGACTTCTTGGGCCTCTTAAAGACTTGGTCATGAGTCTGTGTTATAAGTTTGATGTCAAAAGATTAAATGGTTGCTGAGATATGGCCTCACGTCCTGTTTGGCGCGTCATCGCTGAGTTTGATTGGATGCTACGGGCAAAGGGAAACGAAATAAAAAAATCAACATGATAGCTCTTGTGCGGCTTGGTCTGAACATTCTTTGTGTCAAGTCCCGTGGAAATCAGACAATCTGGGTGACCTGTAATGCGTTTTGAAGGATTTTGATATAATTCAAAATGGCGGACAATCCAAGATGGCGCGCATGACGTCATGAGATTGATTGACCTCGGCTATATCCAGGGACTCCAAAGGTACCTGATTTGTGATATTTGGACAAACAGGTGTAAAGTTATGAGCAAAAATGCATTTTTGCTAAATATAGCGCCACCTATAGGTCAAAGATCACTAAAATTCTTAGGCCTGTTAAGGATCGAGTTATGAGTCAGTGTCATAAGTTTGATGTCAAAAGACCAACCGGTTGCTGAGATATGGCCTCACGTCTTTTTTGGCGTTGTCGCTGTTAACTTTGATTGGTTGTAATGGGTGAACAAAGTCGAAATTGAAAAATCCGCTTCGTATCCTTTGTGCGGATTCGTCCAAAGATACTGTGTGCCAATTTTCATGAGAATTGGGCAAAATTTGTGACCTGTGAAACTTTTTGAAGGTTTTCAACAAAATCCAAGATGGCGGAAAATCTAGTCAGACGGAAAATGACGTCATAGGGTGCGTTGGACTCGTCATCATCCAAGGATTCCAGCGATATGTTGTTTTTGAAATTTGGATCAACAAGTCAAAAGTTATTTAGCTGAATGGGCTTCAAACTTTGACATGTTGGTGGCGCTAGAGAGTTTAGAATTTGGGCACGAAATTTGTTGAATTTGCTAATGGGACTGTCCTAATTAGATGTGCCAAATTTCACAACTTTTTACCATTGCGTTAATGGGGCTGCCATAGACTTCAATTGCAGCGGAAAGTAGAAGAATAATAAATATAGCTGCAAGCAGCGATGGCGGGGTCTAGCAGAACAGCAGGTAAGCCTTCGGCTGCTCAGGAAGTCATCATGAGTCCATACAAAGAGTTTTGTGTTTGAGATGAACTCGTCTTCATCCAGGGATTCCAACGGTACCTCATTTGTCCAATTTGAACCAACGGCTCCAAAGTTATGAGCAAAATGCATGTTTGCTACTTATAGCGCCCCCTCTGGGTGGACGTTCACCAGACTTCTTGGGCCTCTTACAGACTTGATCATGAGTCTGTGTTAGAAGTTTGATGTCAAAAGAGCAAATGGTTGCTGAGATACGGCCTCACGTCCTGTTTGGCGCATCATCGCTGAGTTTGATTGGCTGCTACGGGCAAACGGAAACGAAATAAAAAAATCAACATGATAGATCTTGTGAGGCTTGGTCTGAACATTCTATATGTCAAGTCCCGTGGAAAGCAGACAATCTGGGTGACCTGTAATGCGTTTTGAAGGTTTTTGATATAATTCAAAATGGCGGACAATCCAAGATGGCGCGCATGACGTCATGAGATTGATTGACCTCGGCTATATCCAGGGACTCCAACGGTACCTGATTTGTGATATTTGGACAAACAGGTGTAAAGTTATGAGCAAAAATGCATTTTTGCTAAATATAGCGCCACCTATAGGTCAAAGATCACTAAAATTCTTAGGCCTGTTAAGGATCGAGTTATGAGTCAGTGTCATAAGTTTGATGTCAAAAGACCAACCGGTTGCTGAGATATGGCCTCACGTCCTTTTTGGCGTTGTCGCCGTTAACTTTGATTGGTTGTAATGGGTGAACAAAGTCGAAATTGAAAAATCCGCTTCGTATCCTTTGTGCGGATTCGTCCAAAGATATTGTGTGCCAATTTTCATGAGAATTGGTCAAAATTTGTGACCTGTGAAACTTTTTGAAGGTTTTCAACAAAATCCAAGATGGCGGAAAATCTAGTTAGACGGAAAATGACGTCATAGGGTGCGTTGGACTCGTCATGATCCAAGGATTCCAGCGATATGTTGTTTTTGAAATTTGGATCAACGAGTCAAAAGTTATTTAGCTGAATGGGCTTAAAACTTTGACATGTTGGTGGCGCTAGAGAGTTTAGAATTTGGGCACGAAATTTGTTGAATTTGCTAATGGGACTGTCCTAATTAGATGTGCCAAATTTCACAACTTTTTACCATTGCGTTAATGGGGCTGCCATAGACTTCAATTGCAGCGGAAAGTAGATCAATAATAATAATAGGAAAAGCTAGTAAAACAATAGGGTTCTGCAGCTTCGCTGCTAGACCCCTAAATATAGCTGCAAGCAGCGATACGGGGTCTAGCAGAATAGCAGGTAAGCCTGCGGCTGCTCAGGAGGGGCATCATGAGTCCACAGACCAAGTTTAGTGTTTGAGATGAACTCGTCTTCATCCAGGGATTGCAACGGTACCTCATTTGTCCAATTTGAACCAACGGCTCCAAAGCTATGAGCAAAATGCAGTTTTTGTACTTATAGCGCCCCCTGTAGGTGGAAGTTCCCCAGACTTCTTGGGCCTCTTACAGACTTGGTCATGAGTCTGGGTTATAAGTTTGATGTCAAAAGATTAAATCGTTGCTGAGATATGGCCTCACGTCCTATTTGGCGTGTCAGCGCTGAGTTAGATTGGCTGCTACGGGAAAAGGGAAACGAAATAAAAAATTCCACATGATAGCTGTTGTGAGGCTTGGTCTGAAGATTCTATATGTCAAGTCCCGTGGAGATCAGACAATCTGGGTGACCTGGAATGCGTTTTTAAGGTTTTTGACATAATTCAAAATGGCAGACAATCCAAGATGGCGCGAATGACGTCATAGGATTCGTTGACCTCGGCTATATCCAGGGACTCCAACGGTACCTCATTTGTGAAATTTGGACAAACGGTTCCAAAGATATGAGCAAAAATGCATTTTTTCTAAATATAGCGCCACCTATAGGTCAAAGGTCTCCAAAATTCTTGGGCCTCTTCAAAATCGAGTTATGAATATGTGTTATGAGTTTGATGTCAAAAGATTAAACTGTTGCTGAGATATGGTCTCACGTCCTTTTTGGCGTAGTCGCCATCAATTTTGATTGGATATACTGGTTGAACAAAGTCAAATTTGAAGTAAAAAACGAGCAACTTTTGTGCGGATTGGTCCAAAGATACTTTGTGTCAATTTTCATGAGAATTGGTCAAAATTTGTGACCTGTGAAAATTTTTTAAGGTTTTCAACAAAATCCAAGATGGCGGAAAATCTAGTTAGACGGAAAATGACGTCATATGGTGCGTTGGAATCGTCATGATCCAAGGATTCCAACGATGCCTTGTTTTTGAAATTTGGATCAACGAGTCAAAAGTTATTTAGCTGAATGGGCTTCAAACTTTGACCCGTTGGTGGCGCTAGAGAGTTTTGAATTTGGGCACGAAATTTGTTGAATTTGCTAATGGGAATGTGCTAAATAGATGTGCCAAATTTCACAACTTTTTACCATTGCGTTAATGGGGCTGCCATAGACTTCAATTGCAGCGGAAAGTAGATCAATAATAAATATAGCTGCAAGCAGCGATGGCGGGGTCTAGCAGAACAGCAGGTAAGCCCGCGGCTGCTCAGGAAGGCATCATGAGTCCATAGACCAAGTTTGGTGTTTGAGATGAACTCGTCTTCATCCAGGGATTCCAACGGTATCTCATTTGTCCAATTTGAACCAAAGGCTCCAAACCTATGAGCAAAATGAAGTTTTTGTACTTATAGCGCCCCCACTGGGTGGAAGTGCACCAGACTTCTTGGGCTTCATACAGACTTGGGCATGAGTCTGTCTTAGAAGTTTGATGTCAAAAGATTATTTGGTTGCTGAGATATGGCCTCACGTCCTGTTTGGCGTGTCATCGCTGAGTTTCATTGGCTGCTACGGGCAAAGGGAAAAGAAATAAAAAATTCCACATGATAGCTCTTGTGAGGCTTGGTCTGAAGATTCTATATGTCAAGTCCCGTGGAAATCAGACAATCTGGGTGACCTGTAATGCGTTTTGGAGGTTTTTGACATAATTAAAAATGGCGGACAATCCAAGATGGCGCAAATGAGGTCATGGGATTCGTTGACCTCGGATATATCCACGGATTACAACGGTACCTTATTTGTGAAATTTGGACAAACGGGTCCAGAGATATGAGTAAAAATGCATTTTTGCTAAATATAGCGCCCCCTATAGGTCAAAGATCACTATAATTCTTGGGACTGTTTGGGATCGAGTTATGAATATGTGTTATAAGTTTGATGTCAAAAGATTAAACTGTTGCTGAGATATGGCCTCACGTCCTTTTTGGCGTAGTCGCCGCCAACTTTGAATTGATGTAGCTAAATAACAAAGTCGAAATTGAAAAATCCATCTCCTAACTTTTGTGCGGATTGGTCTAAAGATACTATGTGCCAATTTTCATGAGATTTGGTCAAAATTTGTGACCTGTGAAAATTTTTTAAGGTTTTCAACAAAATCCAAGATGGCGGAAAATCTAGTCAGACGGAAAATGACGTCATAGGGTGCGTTGGACTCGTCATAATCAAAGGATTCCAACGATGCCTTGTTTTTGAAATTTGGATCAACGAGTCAAAAGTTATTTAGCTGAATGAGCTTGAAACTTTGACATGTTGGTGGCGCTAGAGAGTTTTGAATTTGGGCACGAAATTTGTTGAATTTGCTAATGGGAATGTGCTAAATAGATGTGCCAAATTTCACAACTTTTTACCATTGCGTTAATGGGGCTGCCATAGACTTCAATGGTGGCGGAAAGTAGAAGAATAATAAATATAGCTGCAAGCAGCGATGGCGGGGTCTAGCAGAACAGCGGGTAAGCCTGCGGCTGCTCAGAAAGGCATCGTGAGTCCATAGACCAAGTTTGGTGTTTGAAATGAACTCGTCTTCATCCAGGGATTCCAACGGTACCTCATTTGTCCAATTTGAACCAACGGCTCCAAAGCTATGAGCAAAATGCATTTTTTCTACTTATAGCGCCCCCTCTGGGTGGACGTTCACCAGACTTCTTGGGCCTCTTACAGACTTGATCATGAGTCTGTGTTAGAAGTTTGATGTCAAAAGAGCAAATGGTTGCTGAGATATGGCCTCACGTCCTGTTTGGCGCGTCATCGCTGAGTTTGATTGGCTGCTACGGGCAAAGGGAAACTAAATAAAAGATTCCACATGATAGCTCTTGTGAGGCTTGGTCTGAACATTCTGTGTGTCAAGTCCCGTGGAAATCAGACAATCTGGGTGACCTGTAATGCATTTTGAAGGTTTTTGACATAATTCAAAATGGCGGACAATCAAAAATGGTGTGAATGACATCATAGGATTGGTTGACCTCGGCTATATTCAGGGATTCCAGCTGTACCTCATTTGTGAAATTTGGACCAAGGGGTCGAAAGATATGAGCAAAAATGCATTTTTGCTAAAAATAGCGCCACCTATAGGTCAAATATCACTATAATTCTTGGGCCTCTTCGGGATTAAGTTATGAGTCTGTGGTTTAAGTTTGATGTCAAAAGACCAACCGGTTGCTGAGATATGGCCTCAGGTATTTTTTGGCGTTGTCGCCGTTAACTTTGATTGGTTGTATTGGGTGAACAAAGTCGAAATTGAAAAATCCGCTTCGTATCCTTTGTGCGGATTCGTCCAAAGATACTGTGTGCCAATTTTCATGAAAATTGGTCAAAATTTGTGACCTGTGAAACTTTTTGAAGGTTTTCAACAAAATCCAAGATGGCGGAAAATCTAGTCAGACGGAAAATGACGTCATAGGGTGCGTTGGACTCGTCATGATCCAAGGATTCCAACGATACATTGTTTTTGAAATTTGGATCAACGAGTCAAAAGTTATTTAGCTGAATGTGCTTCAAACTTTGACGTGTTGGTGGCGCTAGAGAGTTTAGAATTTGGGCACGAAATTTGTTGAATTTGCTAATGGGATGTTCCTGAAGATATGGGCCAAATTTCACAACTTTTTACCATTGCGTTAATGGGGCTGCCATAGACTTCAATTGCAGCGGAAAGTAGAAGAATAATAAGAAAAGCTACTAAAACAATAGGGTTCTGCAGCTTCGCTGCTAGACCCCTAATAAGAAAAACTACTAAAACAATAGGGTTCTGCAGCTTCGCTGCTAGACCCCTAATAATAGGAAAAACTACTAAAACAATAGGGTTCTGCAGCTTCGCTGCTAGACCCCTAAATATAGCTGCAAGCAGCGATGGCGGGGTCTAGCAGAACAGCAGGTAAGCCTGCGGCTGCTCAGGAAGGCGTCATGAGTCCATAGACCAAGTTTGGTGTTTGAAATGAACTCGTCTTCATCCAGGGATTCCAACGGTACCTCATTTGTCCAATTTGAACCAACGGCTCCAAAGCTATGAGCAAAATGCAGTTTTTCTACTTATAGCGCCCCCACTGGGTGGAAGTGCACCGAACTTCTTGGGCTTCTTACAGACCTGATCATGAGTCTGTGTTAGAAGTTTGATGTCAAAAGAGCAAATGGTTGCTGAGATATGGCCTCACGTCCTGTTTGGCGCGTCATCGCTAAGTTTGATTGGCTGCTACGGGCAAAGGGAAACGAAATAAAAAAATCCACATAATAGCTCTTATGAGGCTTGGTCTGAAGATTCTATATGTCAAGTCCCGTGGAGATCAGACAATCTGGGTGACCTGTAATGCGTTTTGAAGGTTTTTGACATAATTCAAAATGGCGGACAATCCAAGATGGCGCGAATGACGTCATAGGATTCGTTGACCTCGGCTATATCCACGGATTACAACGGTACCTAATTTGTGAAATTTGGACAAACGGGTCCAAAGATATGAGCAAAAATGCATTTATTCTAAATATAGCGCCACCTATAGGTCAAAGGTCTCCAAAATTCTTGGGCCTCTTCAAAATCAAGTTATGAATATGTGTTATGAGTTTGATGTCAAAAGATTAAACTGTTGCTGAGATATGTCCTCACGTCCTTTTTGGCGTAGTCGCCATCAACTTTGATTGGATGTACTGGTTGAACAAAGTCAAATTTGAAGTAAAAAACGAGCAACTTTTGTGCGGATTGGTCTAAAGATACTCTGTGCCAATTTTCATGAGAATTGGTCAAAATTTGTGACCTGTGAAATTTTTTTAAGGTTTTCAACAAAATCCAAGATGGCGGAAAATCTAGTTAGACGGAAAATGACGTCATAGGGTGCGTTGGACTCGTCATGATCCAAGGATTCCAACGATGCCTTGTTTTTTAAATTTGGATCAACGAGTCAAAAGTTATTTAGCTGAATGGGCTTCAAACTTTGACATGTTGGTGGCGCTAGAGAGTTTTGAATTTGGGCACGAAATTTGTTGAATTTGCTAATGGGACTGTCCTAATTAGATGTGCCAAATTTCACAACTTTTTACCATTGCGTTAATGGGGCTGCCATAGACTTCAATTGCAGCGGAAAGTAGAAGAATAATAATAATAATAATAATAAGAAAAACTACTAAAAATATAGCTGCAAGCAGCGATGGCGGGGTCTAGCAGAACAGCAGGTAAGCCTGCGGCTGCTCAGGAAGGCATCATGAGTCCATAGACCAAGTTTGGCGTTTGAAATGAACTCGTCTTCATCCAGGGATTCCAACGGTACCTCATTTGTCCAATTTGAACAGACGGCTCCAAAGCTATGAGCAAAATGCAGTTTGTCTACTTATAGCGCCTCCACTGGGTGGAAGTGCAACAGACTTCTTGGGCCTCTTAAAGACTTGGTCATGAGTCTGTGTTAGAAGTTTGATGTCAAAAGATCAAATGGTTGCTGAGATATGGCCTCACGTCCTGTTTGGCGCGTCATTGCTGAGTTCGATTGGCTGCTACGGGCAAACGGAAGCGAATTTAAAAATTTCACATAATAGCTCTTGTGAGGCTTGGTCTGAAGATTTTATGTGTCAAGTCCCGTGGAGATCAGACAATCTGGGTGACCTGTAATGTGTTTTGGAGGTTTTTGACATAATTCAAAATGGCGGACAATCCGAGATGGCGCGAATGACGTCATAGGATTCGTTGACCTCGGCTATATCCACGGATTACAACGGTACCTCATTTGTGAAATTTGGACAAACGGGTCAAAAGTTATGAGGAAAAATGCATTTTTGCTAAATATAGCGCCACCTATAGGTCAAAGTTCTCCAAAATTCTTGGGCCTCTTCATGATCGAGTTATGAATATGTGTTATGAGTTTGATGTCAAAAGATTAACCGGTTACTGAGATATGGTCTCACGTGCTTTTTGGCGTAGTCGCCGTCAACTTTGATTGGATGTACTGGGTGAACAAAGTCGAATTTGAAGTAAAAAACGAGCAACTTTTGTGCGGATTGGTCCAAAGATAATCTGTGCCAATTTTCATGAGAATTGGTCAAAATTTGTGACCTGTGAAAATTTTTTAAGGTTTTCAACAAAATCTAAGATGGCGGAAAATCTAGTTAGACGGAAAATGACGTCATAGGGTGCGTTGGAATCGTCACGATCCAAGGATTCCAACGATACCTGGTTTTTGAAATTTGGATCAACGAGTCAAAAGTTATTTAGCTGAATGGGCTTCAAACTTTGACATGTTGGTGGCGCTAGAGAGTTTTGAATTTGGGCACGAAATTTGTTGAATTTGCTAATGGGACTGTCCTAATTAGATGTGCCAAATTTCACAACTTTTTACCATTGCGTTAATGGGGCTGCCATAGACTTCAATTGCAGCGGAAAGTAGAAGAATAATAATAATAATAAGAAAAGCTAGTAAAACAATAGGGTTCTGCAGCTTCGCTGCTAGACCCCTAACAATAGGGTTCTGCAGCTTCGCTGCTAGACCCCTAATAAGAAAAACAGCTAAAACAATAGGGTTCTGCAGCTTCGCTGCTAGACCCCTAATAATAGGAAAAACTACTAAAACAATAGGGTTCTGCAGCTTCGCTGCTAGACCCCTAATAAATATAGCTGCAAGCAGCGATGGCGGGGTCTAGCAGAATAGCAGGTAAGCCTGCGGCTGCTCAGGAAGGCATTATGAGTACACAGACCAAGTTTGGTGTTTGAGATGAACTCGTCTTCATTCAGGGATTCCAACGGTACCTCATTTGTCCAATTTGAACCAACGGCTCCAAAGCTATGACCAAAATGCAGTTTTTCTACTTATAGCGCCCCCTCTGGGTGGAAGTGCACCAGACTTCTTGGGCCTCTTACAGACTTGGTCATGAGTCTGGGTTATAAGTTTGATGTCAAAAGATTAAATCGTTGCTGAGATATGGCCTCACGTCCTATTTGGCGTGTCAGCGCTGAGTTTGATTGGCTGCTACGGGCAAAGGGAAACGAAATAAAAAGATCCACATGATAGCTCTTGTGAGGCTTGGTCTAAAGATTCTATATGTCAAGTCCCGTGGAAATCAGACAATCTGGGTGACCTGTAATGCGTATTGAAGGTTTTTTATATAATTCAAAATGGCGGACAATCCAAGATGGCGCTCATGACGTCATGAGATTGATTGACCTCGGATATATCCAGGGACTCCAACGGTACCTGATTTGTGATATTTGGACAAACAGGTGTAAAGTTATGAGAAGAAATTCATTTTTGCTAAATATAGCGCCACCTATAGGTCAAAGATCACTACAATTCTTAGGCCTGTTAAGGATCGAGTTATGAGTCAGTGTCATAAGTTTGATGTCAAAAGACCAACCGGTTGCTGAGATATGGCCTCACGTCCTTTTTGGCGTTGTCGCCGTTAACTTTGATTGATTGTAATAGGTGAACAAAGTCGAAATTGAAAAATCCGCTTCGTATCCTTTGTGCGGATTCGTCCAAAGATACTGTGTGCCAATTTTCATGAGAATTGGTCAAAATTTGTGACCTGTGAAACTTTTTGAAGGTTTTCAACAAAATCCAAGATGGCGGAAAATCTAGTTAGACGGAGAATGACGTCATAGGGTGCGTTGGACTCGTCATGATCCAAGGATTCCAGCGATATGTTGTTTTTGAAATTTGGATCAACGAGTCAAAAGTTATTTAGCTGAATGGGCTTCAAACTTTGACCCGTTGGTGGCGCTAGAGAGTTTTGAATTTGGGCACGAAATTTGTTGAATTTGCTAATGGGATGTTCCTGAAGATATGGGCCAAATTTCACAACTTTTTACCATTGCGTTAATGGGGCTGCCATAGACTTCAATTGCAGCGGAAAGTAGAAGAATAATAATAAGAAAAACAGCTAAAACAATAGGGTTCTGCAGCTTCGCTGCTAGACCCCTAATAATAATAATAAGAAAAGCTACTAAAACAATAGGGTTCTGCAGCTTCGCTGCTAGACCCCTAATAATAATAGGAAAAACTACTAAAACAATAGGGTTCTGCAGCTTCGCTGCTAGACCCCTAATAATAATAATAAATATAGCTGCAAGCAGCGATGGCGGGGTCTAGCAGAATAGCAGGTAAGCCTGCGGCTGCTCAGGAAGCCTTCATGAGTCCATAGACCAAGTTTGGTGTTTGAAATGAACTCGTCTTCATCCAGGGATTCCAACGGTACCTCATTTGTCCAATTTGAACAGACGGCTCCAAAGCTATGAGCAAAATGCAGTTTTTGTACTTATAGCGCCCCCACTGGGTGGAAGTGCACCAGACTTCTTGGGCTTCATACAGACTTGATCATGAGTCTGTGTTAGATGTTTGATGTCAAAAGAGCAAATGGTTGCTGAGATATGGCCTCACGTCCTGTTTGGCGCGTCATTGCTGAGTTTGATTGGCTGCTACGGGCAAAAGGAAACTAAATAAAAAATTCCACATGATAGCTCTTGTGAGGCTTGGTCTGAAGATTCTATGTGTCAAGTCCCGTGGAAATCAGACAATCTGGGTGACCTGTAATGCGTTTTGAAGGTTTTTAACATAATTCAAAATGGCGGACAATCCAAGATGGCGCGCATGACGTCATGAGATTTATTGACCTCGGCTATATCCAGGGACTCCAACGGTACCTGATTTGTGATATTTGGACAAACAGGTGTAAAGTTATGAGCAAAAATGCATTTTTGCTAAATATAGCGCCACCTATAGGTCAAAGATCACTAAAATTCTTAGGCCTGTTAAGGATCGAGTTATGAGTCAGTGTCATAAGTTTGATGTCAAAAGACCAACCGGTTGCTGAGATATGGCCTCACGTCTTTTTTGGCGTTGTCGCCGTTAAATTTGATTGGTTGTAATGGGTGAACAAAGTCGAAATTGAAAAATCCGCTTCGTATCCTTTGTGCGGATTCGTCCAAAGATACTGTGTGCCAATTTTCATGAGCATTGGTCAAAATTTGTGACCTGTGAAACTTTTTGAAGGTTTTCAAAAAAATCCAAGATGGCGGAAAATCTAGTCAGACGGAAAATGACGTCATAGGGTGCGTTGGACTCGTCATGATCCAAGGATTCCAGCGATATGTTGTTTTTGAAATTTGGATCAACGAGTCAAAAGTTATTTAGCTGAATGCGCTTCAAACTTTGACATGTTGGTGGCGCTAGAGAGTTTTGAATTTGGGCACGAAATTTGTTGAATTTGCTAATGGGACTGTCCTAATTAGATGTGCCAAATTTCACAACTTTTTACCATTGCGTTAATGGGGCTGCCATAGACTTCAATTGCAGCGGAAAGTAGATCAATAATAATAAATATAGCTGCAAGCAGCGATGGCGGGGTCTAGCAGAATAGCAGGTAAGCCTGCGGCTGCTCAGGAAGGCATCATGAGTCCATAGACCAAGTTTGGTGTTTGAAATGAACTCGTCTTCATCCAGGGATTCCAACGGTACCTCATTTGTCCAATTTGAACCAACGGCTCCAAAGCTATGAGCAAAATGCAGTTTTTGTACTTATAGCGCCCCCACTGGGTGGAAGTTCACCAGACTTCTTGGGCTTCTTACAGACTTGGTCATGAGTCTGTGTTATAAGTTTGATGTCAGAAGAGCAAATGGTTGCTAAGATATGGCCTCACGTCCTGTTTGGCGCATCATCGCTGAATTTGATTGGCTGCTACGGGCAAACGGAAACGAAATAAAAAAATCAACATGATAGCTCTTGTGAGGCTTGGTCTGAACATTCTATATGTCAAGTCCCGTGGAAATCAGACAATCTGGGTGACCTGTAATGCGTTTTGAAGGTTTTTGATATAATTCAAAATGGCGGACAATCCAAGATGGCGCGCATGACGTCATGAGATTGTTTGACCTCGGCTATATCCAGGGACTCCAACGGTACCTGATTTGTGATATTTGGACAAACAGGTGTAAAGTTATGAGCAAAAATGCATTTTTGCTAAATATAGCGCCACCTATAGGTCAAAGATCACTATAATTCTTGGGCCTGTTAAGGATCGAGTTATGAGTCAGTGTCATAAGTTTTATGTCAAAAGACCAACCGGTTGCTGAGATATGGCCTCACGTCCTTTTTGGCGTTGTTGCCGTTAACTTTGATTGGTTGTAATGGGTGAACAAAGTCGAAATTGAAAAATCCGCTTCGTATTCTTTGTGCGGATTTGTCCAAAGATACTGTGTGCCAATTTTCATGAGAATTGGTCAAAATTTGTGACCTGTGAAACTTTTTGAAGGTTTTCAACAAAATCCAAGATGGCGGAAAATCTAGTTAGACGGAAAATGACGTCATAGGGTGCGTTGGACTCGTCATGATCCAAGGATTCCAGCGATATGTTGTTTTTGAAATTTGGATCAACGAGTCAAAAGTTATTTAGCTGAATGGGCTTCAAACTTTGACATGTTGGTGGCGCTAGAGAGTTTTGAATTTGGGCACGAAATTTGTTGAATTTGCTAATGGGATGTTCCTGAAGATATGGGCCAAATTTCACAACTTTTTACCATTGCGTTAATGGGGCTGCCATAGACTTCAATTGCAGCGGAAAGTAGAAGAATAATAATAAGAAAAACAGCTAAAACAATAGGGTTCTGCAGCTTCGCTGCTAGACCCCTAATAATAATAATAATAGGAAAAGCTAGTAAAACAATAGGGTTCTGCAGCTTCGCTGCTAGACCCCTAAATATAGCTGCAAGCAGCGATGGCGGGGTCTAGCAGAACAGCAGGTAAGCCTGCGGCTGCTCAGGAAGGCATCATGAGTCCACACACCAAGTTTGGTGTTTGAGATGAACTCGTCTTCATCCAGGGATTCCAACGGTACCTCATTTGTCCAATTTGAACCAACGGCTCCAAAGTTATGAGCAAAATGCATGTTTGCTACTTATAGCGCCCCCTCTGGGTGGACGTTCATCAGACTTCTTGGGCCTCTTACAGACTTGATCTTGAGTCTGTGTTAGAAGTTTGATGTCAAAAGAGCAAATGGTTGCTGAGATACGGCCTCACGTCCTGTTTGGCGCATCATCGCTGAATTTGATTGGCTGCTACGGGCAAACGATAACGAAATAAAAAAATCAACATGATAGCTCTTATGAGGCTTGGTCTGAACATTCTATATGTCAAGTCCCGTGGAAAGCAGACAATCTGGGTGACCTGTAATGCGTTTTGAAGGTTTTTGATATAATTCAAAATGGCGGACAATCCAAGATGGCGCGCATGACGTCATGAGATTGATTGACCTCGGCTATATCCAGGGACTCCAACGGAACCTGATTTGTGATATTTGGACAAACAGGTTTAAAGTTATGAGCAAAAATGCATTTTTGCTAAATATAGCGCCACCTATAGGTCAAAGATCACTAAAATTCTTAGGCCTGTTAAGGATCAAGTTATGAGTCAGTGTCATAAGTTTGATGTCAAAAGACCAACCGGTTGCTGAGATATGGCCTCACGTCCTTTTTGGCATTGTCGCCGTTAACTTTGATTGGTTGTAGTGGGTGAACAAAGTCGAAATTGAAAAATCCGCTTCGTATCCTTTGTGCGGATTCGTCCAAAGATACTGTGTGCCAATTTTCATGAGAATTGGTCAAAATTTGTGACCTGTGAAACTTTTTGAAGGTTTTCAACAAAATCCAAGATGGCGGAAAATCTAGTTAGACGGAAAATGACGTCATAGGGTGCCTTGGACTCGTCATGATCCAAGGATTCGAAAGATACCTTGTTTTTTAAATTTGGACCAACGAGTCAAAAGTTATTTAGCTGAATGGGCTTCAAATTTTGACATGGTGGTGGCGCTAGAGAGTTTTGAATTTGGGCACCAAATTTGTTGAATTTGCTAATGGGAATGTGCTAAATAGATGTGCTAAATTTCACAACTTTTTACCATTGCGTTAATGGGGCTGCCATAGACTTCAATTGCAGCGGAAAGTAGAAGAATAATAAGAAAAGCTACTAAAACAATAGGGTTCTGCAGCTTCGCTGCTAGACCCCTAATAATAAGAATAATAAGAAAAGCTACTAAAACAATAGGGTTCTGCAGCTTCGCTGCTAGACCCCTAAATATAGCTGCAAGCAGCGATGGCGGGGTCTAGCAGAACAGCAGGTAAGCCTGCGGCTGCTCAGGAGGGCATCATGAGTCCATAGACCAAGTTTGGTGTTTGAAATGAACTCGTCTTCATCCAGGGATTCCAACGGTACCTCATTTGTCCAATTTGAACAGACGGCTCCAAAGCTATGAGCAAAATGCAGTTTGTCTACTTATAGCGCCTCCACTGGGTGGAAGTGCAACAGACTTCTTGGGCCTCTTAAAGACTTGGTCATGAGTCTGTGTTAGAAGTTTGATGTCAAAAGATCAAATGGTTGCTGAGATATGGCCTCACGTCCTGTTTGGTGCGTCATTGCTGAGTTTGATTGGCTGCTACGGGCAAACGGTAGTGAATAAAAAAATATCACTGAAAAGCTCATGTGAGGCTCAGTCTGAAGATTCTTTATGTCAAGTCCCGTGGAAATCAGACAATCTGGGTGACCTGTAATGCGTTTTGAAGGTTTTTGATATAATTCAAAATGGCGGACAATCCAAGATGGCGCGCATGACGTCATGAGATTGATTGACCTCGGCTATATCCAGGGACTCCAACGGAACCTGATTTGTGAAATTTGGACAAACAGGTGTAAAGTTATGAGCAAAAATGCATTTTTGCTAAATATAGCGCCACCTATAGGTCAAAGATCACTAAAATTCTTAGGCCTGTTAAGGATCGAGTTATGAGTCAGTGTCATAAGTTTGATGTCAAAAGACCAACTGGTTGCTGAGATATGGCCTCACGTCCTTTTTGGCGTTGTCGCCGTTAACTTTGATTGGTTGTAATGGGTGAACAAAGTCGAAATTGAAAAATCCGCTTCGTATCCTTTGTGCGGATTCGTCCAAAGATACTGTGTGCCAATTTTCATGAGAATTGGTCAAAATTTGTGACCTGTGAAACTTTTTGAAGGTTTTCAACAAAATCCAAGATGGCGGAAAATCTAGTTAGACGGAAAATGACGTCATAGGGTGCGTTGGACTCGTCATGATCCAAGGATTCCAGCGATATGTTGTTTTTGAAATTTGGATCAACGAGTCAAAAGTTATTTAGCTGAATGCGCTTCAAACTTTGACATGTTGGTGGCGCTAGAGAGTTTTGAATTTGGGCACGAAATTTGTTGAATTTGCTAATGGGAATGTGCTAAATAGATGTGCCAAATTTCACAACTTTTTACCATTGCGTTAATGGGGCTGCCATAGACTTCAATTGCAGCGGAAAGTAGAAGAATAATAAATATAGCTGCAAGCAGCGATGGCGGGGTCTAGCAGAACAGCAGGTAAGCCTGCGGCTGCTCAGGAGGGCATCATGAGTCCACAGACCAAGTTTGGTATTTGAGATGAACTCGTCTTCATCCAGGGATTCCAACGGTACCTCATTTGTCCAATTTGAACCAACGGCTCCAAAGCTATGAGCAAAATGCAGTTTTTGTACTTACAGCGCCCCCACTGGGTGGAAGTGCACCTGACTTCTTGGGCTTCATACAGACTTGGTCATGAGTCTGTATTAGAAGTTTGATGTCAAAAGATTAAATGGTTGCTGAGATATGGCCTCACGTCGTGTTTGGCGCATCATCGCTGAGTTTGATTGGCTGCTACGGGCAAAGGGAAACGAAATAAAAAATTCCACATGATAGCTCTTGTGAGGCTTGGTCTGACCATTCTATGTGTCAAGTCCCGTGGAAATCAGACCATCTGGGTGACCTGTAATGTGTTTTGAAGGTTTTTGATATAATTCAAAATGGCGGACAATCAAAGATGGCGCGAATGACGTCATAGGGTTGCTTGACCTCGGCTATATCCAGGGATTACAACAATACCTCATTTGTGAAATTTGGACAAACGGGTCCAAAGATATGACCAAAAATGCATTTTTGCTAAATATAGCGCCACCTATAGGTCAAAGGTCTTCAGAATTCTTGGGCCTCTTCAAGATCGAGTTATGAGTCTGTGTCATAAGTTTGATGTCAAAAGACCAACCGGTTGCTGAGATATGGCCTCACGTCCTTTTTGGCGTTGTCGCCGTTAACTTTGATTGGTTGTATTGGGTGAACAAAGTCGAAATTGAAAAATCCGCTTCGTATCCTTTGTGCGGATTCGTCCAAAGATACTGTGTGCCAATTTTCATGAGAATTGGTTAAAATTTGTGACCTGTGAAACTTTTTGAAGGTTTTCAACAAAATCCAAGATGGCGGAAAATCTAGTTAGACGGAAAATGACGTCATAGGGTGCGTTGGACTCGTCATCATCCAAGGATTCCAACGATACCTTGTTTTTGAAATTTGGATCAACGAGTCAAAAGTTATTTAGCTGAATGGGCTTCAAACTTTGACCCGTTGGTGGCGCTAGAGAGTTTTGAATTTTGGCACGAAATTTGTTGAATTTGCTAATGGGACTGTCCTAATTAGATGTGCCAAATTTCACAACTTTTTACCATTGCGTTAATGGGGCTGCCATAGACTTCAATTGCAGCGGAAAGTAGATCAATAATAATAATAATAGGAAAAGCTACTAAAACAATAGGGTTCTGCAGCTTCGCTGCTAGACCCCTAATAAATATAGCTGCAAGCAGCGATTGCGGGGTCTAGCAGAATAGCAGGTAAGCCTGCGGCTGCTCAGGAAGGCATCATGAGTCCATAGACCAAGTTTGGTATTTGAGATGAACTCGTCTTCATCCAGGGATTCCAACGGTACCTCATTTGTCCAATTTGAACCAAAGGCTCCAAAGCTATGAGCAAAATGCAGTTTTTCTACTTATAGCGCCCCCACTGGGTGGAAGTGCACCAGACTTCTTGGGCTTCATACAGACTTGGTCATGAGTCTGTATTAGAAGTTTGATGTCAAAAGATTAAATGGTTGCAGAGATATGGCCTCACGTCGTGTTTGGCGCGTCATCGCTGAGTTTGATTGGCTGCTACGGGCAAAGGGAAACGAAATAAAATATTCCACATGATAGCTCTTGTGAGGCTTGGTCTGACCATTCTATGTGTCAAGTCCCGTGGAAATCAGACAATCTGGGTGACCTGTAATGTGTTTTGAAGGTTTTTGATATAATTCAAAATGGCGGACAATCAAAGATGGCGCGAATGGCGTCATAGGGTTGGTTGACCTCGGCTATATCCAGGGATTACAACAATACCTCATTTTTGAAATTTGGACAAACGGGTCCAAAGATATGACCAAAAATGCATTTTTGCTAAATATAGCGCCACCTATAGGTCAAAGGTCTCCAGAATTCTTGGGCCTCTTCAAGATCGAGTTATGAGTCTGTTTCATAAGTTTGATGTCAAAAGAATAAACTGTTGCTGAGATATGGCCTCACGTCCTTTTTGGCGTTGTCGCCGTTAACTTTCATTGGTTGTATTGGGTGAACAAAGTCGAAATTGAAAAATCCGCTTCGTATCCTTTGTGCGGATTCGTCCAAAGATACTGTGTGCCAATTTTCTTGAGAATTGGTTAAAATTTGTGACCTGTGAAACTTTTTGAAGGTTTTCAACAAAATCCAAGATGGCGGAAAATCTAGTTAGACGGAAAATGACGTCATAGGGTGCGTTGGACTCGTCATCATCCAAGGATTCCAACGATGCCTTGTTTTTGAAATTTGGATCAACGAGTCAAAAGTTATTTAGCTGAATGGGCTTCAAACTTTGACCCGTTGGTGGCGCTAGAGAGTTTAGAATTTGGGCACGAAATTTGTTGAATTTGCTAATGGGATGTTCCTGAAGATATGGGCCAAATTTCACAACTTTTTACCATTGCGTTAATGGGGCTGCCATAGACTTCAATTGCAGCGGAAAGTAGAAGAATAATAATAAGAAAAACAGCTAAAACAATAGGGTTCTGCAGCTTCGCTGCTAGACCCCTAATAAATATAGCTGCAAGCAGCGATACGGGGTCTAGCAGAATAGCAGGTAAGCCTGCGGCTGCTCAGGAAGGCATCATGAGTCCATAGACCAAGTTTGGTGTTTGAAATGAACTCGTCTTCATCCAGGGATTCCAACGGTACCTCATTTGTCCAATTTGAACAGACGGCTCCAAAGCTATGAGCAAAATGCAGTTTTTCTACTTATAGCGCCCCCTCTGGGTGGAAGTGCACCAGACTTCTTGGGCTTCTTACAGACTTGGTCATGACTCTGTGTTTTAAGTTTGATGTCAAAAGATTAAATGGTTGCTGAGATATGGCCTCACGTCCTGTTTGGCGCGTCATTGCTGAGCTTGATTGGCTGCTACGGGCAAACGGAAGCGAATTTAAAAATTCCACATGATAGCTCTTGTGAGCCTTGGTCTTAAAATTCTATATGTCAAGTCCCGTGGAAATCAGACAATTTGGGTGACCTGTAATGCGTTTTGGAGGTTTTTGACATAATTCAAAATGGCGGACAATCCAAGATGGCGCAAATGACGGCATAGGATTCGTTGACCTCGGCTATATCCACGGATTACAACGGTACCTCATTTGTGAAATTTGGACAAACAAGTGTAAAGTTATGAGCAAAAATGCATTTTTGCTAAATATAGCGCCACCTATAGGTCAAAGATCACTGAAATTCTTAGGCCTGTTAAGGATCGAGTTATGAGTCAGTGTCATAAGTTTGATGTCAAAAGACCAACCGGTTGCTGAGATATGGCCTCACGTCCTTTTTGGCGTTGTCACCATCAACTTTGATTGTTTGTATTGGGTGAACAAAGTCGAAATTGAAAAATCCGCTTCGTATCCTTTGTGCGGATTCGTCCAAAGATACTGTGTGCCAATTTTCATGAGAATTGGTCAAAATCTGTGACCTGTGAAACTTTTTGAAGGTTTTCAACAAAATCCAAGATGGCGGAAAATCTAGTTAGACGGAAAATGACGTCATAGGGTGCGTTGGACTCGACATGATCCAAGGATTCCAACGATGCCTTGTTTTTGAAATTTGGATCAACGAGTCAAAAGTTATTTAGCTGAATGGGCTTCAAACTTTGACCCGTTGGTGGCGCTAGAGAGTTTTGAATTTGGGCACGAAATTTGTTGAATTTGCTAATGGGACTGTCCTAAATAGATGTGCCAAATTTCACAACTTTTTACCATTGCGTTAATGGGGCTGCCATAGACTTCAATTGCAGCGGAAAGTAGATCAATAATAAATATAGCTGCAAGCAGCGATACGGGGTCTAGCAGAATAGCAGGTAAGCCTGCGGCTGCTCAGGAAGGCATCATGAGTCCATAGACCAAGTTTGGTGTTTGAAATGAACTCGTCTTCATCCAGGGATTCCAACGGTACCTCATTTGTCCAATTTGAAACAACGGCTCCAAAGCTATGAGCAAAATGCAGTTTTTCTACTTATAGCGCCCCCACTGGGTGGACGTTCACCAGACTTCTTGGGCCTCTTAAAGACTTGGTCATGAGTCTGTGTTATAAGTTTGATGTCAAAAGATTAAATGGTTGCTGAGATATGGCCTCACGTCCTGTTTGGCGCGTCATCGCTGAGTTTGATTGGCTGCTACGGGCAAACGGTAGCGAATTAAAAAATACCACTTGAAAGCTCATGTGAGGCTCAGTCTGAAGATTCTATATGTCAAGTCCCGTAGAAATCAGACAATCTGGGTGACCTGTAATGCGTTTTGAAGGATTTTGATGGAATTCACAATGGCGGACAATCCAAGATGGCGCGCATGACGTCATGAGATTGATTGACCTCGGCTATATCCAGGGACTCCAATGGTACCTCATTTGTGATATTTGGACAAACAGGTGTAAAGTTATGAGCAAAAATGCATATTTGCTAAATATAGCGCCACCTATAGGTCAAAGATCACTAAAATTCTTAGGCCTGTTAAGGATCGAGTTATGAGTCAGTGTCATAAGTTTAATGTCAAAAGACCAACCGGTTGCTGAGATATGGCCTCACGTCCTTTTTGGCGTTGTCGCCGTTAACTTTGATTGGTTGTATTGGGTGAACAAAGTCGAAATTGAAAAATCCGCTTCGTATCCTTTGTGCAGATTCGTCCACAGATACTGTGTGCCAATTTTCATGAGAATTGGTCAAAATTTGTGACCTGTGAAACTTTTTGAAGGTTTTCAACAAAATCTAAGATGGCGGAAAATCTAGTTAGACGGAAAATGACGTCATAGGGTGCGTTGGACTCGACATGATCCAAGGATTCCAACGATACCTTGTTTTTTAAATTTGGATTAACGAGTCAAAAGTTATTTAGCTGAATGGGCTTCAAACTTTGACGTGTTGGTGGCGCTAGAGAGTTTTGAATTTGGGCACGAAATTTGTTGAATTTGCTAATGGGACTGTCCTAATTAGATGTGCCAAATTTCACAACTTTTTACCATTGCGTTAATGGGGCTGCCATAGACTTCAATTGCAGCGGAAAGTAGAAGAATAATAAGAAAAGCTACTAAAACAATAGGGTTCTGCAGCTTCGCTGCTAGACCCCTAAATATAGCTGCAAGCAGCGATACGGGGTCTAGCAGAACAGCAGGCAAGCCTGCGGCTGCTCAGGAGGACATCATGAGTCCATAGACCAAGTTTGGTGTTTGAGATGAACTCGTCTTCATCCAGGGATTCCAACGGTATCTCATTTGTCCAATTTGAACCAAAGGCTCCAAAGCTATGAGCAAAATGCAGTTTTTGTACTTTTAGCGCCCCCACTGGGTGGAAGTGCACCAGACTTCTTGGGCTTCATACAGACTTGGTCATGAGTCTGTGTTAGAAGTTTGATGTCAAAAGAGCAAATGGTTGCTGAGATATGGCCTCACGTCCTGTTTGGCGCGTCATTGCTGAGTTTGATTGGTTGCTTTGGGCAAAGGGAAACGAAATAAAAAAATCCACATCACAGCTCTTGTGAGGCTTGGTCTGAAAATTCTATATATCAAGTCCCGTGGAAATCAGACAATCTGGGTGACCTGTAATGCGTTTTGGAGGTTTTTGACATAATTCAAAATGGCGGACAATCCAAGATGGCGCGAATGACGTCATAGGATTCGTTGACCTCGGCTATATCCACGGATTACAACGGTACCTCATTTGTGAAATTTGGACAAACGGGTCCAAAGATATGAGCAAAAATGCATTTTTTCTAAATATAGCGCCACCTATAGCTCAAAGGTCTCCAAAATTCTTGGGCCTCTTCAAGATCGAGTTATGAATATGTGTTATGAGTTTGATGTCAAAACACCAACCGGTTGCTGAGATATGGCCTCACGTCTTTTTTGGCGTTGTCGCCGTTAACTTTGATTGGTTGTAATGGGTGAACAAAGTCGAAATTGAAAAATCCGCTTCGTATCCTTTGTGCGGATTCGTCCAAAGATACTGTGTGCCAATTTTCATGAGAATTGGTCAAAATTTGTGACCTGTGAAACTTTTTGAAGGTTTTCAACAAAATCCAAGATGGCGGAAAATCTAGTCAGACGGAAAATGACGTCATAGGGTGCGTTGGACTCGTCATGATCCAAGGATTCCAGCGATATGTTGTTTTTGAAATTTGGATCAACGAGTCAAAAGTTATGTAGCTGAATGCGCTTCAAACTTTGACATGTTGGTGGCGCTAGAGAGTTTTGAATTTGGGCACGAAATTTGTTGAATTTGCTAATGGGAATGTGCTAAATAGATGTGCCAAATTTCACAACTTTTTACCATTGCGTTAATGGGGCTGCCATAGACTTCAATTGCAGCGGAAAGTAGAAGAATAATAAATATAGCTGCAAGCAGCGATGGCGGGGTCTAGCAGAATAGCAGGTAAGCCTGCGGCTGCTCAGGAAGGCATTATGAGTACATAGACCAAGTTTGGTGTTTGAGATGAACTCGTCTTCATCCAGGGATTCCAACGGTACCTCATTTGTCCAATTTGAAACAGCGGCTCCAAAGTTATGAGCAAAATGCATTTTTGCTACTTATAGCGCCCCCTGTGCTTGGAAGTTCACCAGACTTCTTGGGCTTCTTACAGACTTGGTCATGAGTCTGTTTTAGAAGTTTGATGTCAAAAGATTAAATGGTTGCTGAGATATGGCCTCACGTCCTGTTTGGCGCGTCATTGCTGAGTTTGATTGGCTACTACGGGCAAACGGAAGTGAATATAAAAATTTCACATGATAGCTCTTGTGGGGCATGGTCTGAAGATTCTATATGTCAAGTCCCGTGGAGATCAGACAATCTGGGTGACCTGTAATGCGTTTTAAAGGTTTTTGACATAATTCAAAATGGCGGACAATCCAAGATGGCGCGAATGACGTCATACGATTCGTTGACCTCGGCTATATCCACGGATTACAACGGTACCTCATTTGTGAAATTTGGACAAACGGGTCCAAAGATATGAGCAAAAATGCATTTTTTCTAAATATAGCGCCACCTATAGGTCAAAGGTCTCCAAAATTCTTGGGCCTCTTCAAAATCGAGTTATGAATATGTGTTATGAGTTTGATGTCAAAAGATTAAACTGTTGCTGAGATATGGCCTCACGTGCTTTTTGGCGTAGTCGCCATCAACTTTGATTGGATGTACTGGTTGAACAAAGTCAAATTTGAAGGAAAAAACGAGCAACTTTTGTGCGGATTGGCCTAAGGATACTCTGTGCCAATTTTCATGAGAATTGGTCAAAATTTGTGACCTGTGAAAATTTTTTAAGGTTTTCAACAAAATCCAAGATGGCGGAAAATCTAGTCAGACGGAAAATGACGTCATAGGGTGCGTTGGACTCGTCATGATCCAAGGATTCCAGCGATATGTTGTTTTTGAAATTTGGATCAACGAGTCAAAAGTTATGTAGCTGAATGCGCTTCAAACTTTGACATGTTGGTGGCGCTAGAGAGTTTTGAATTTGGGCACGAAATTTGTTGAATTTGCTAATGGGAATGTGCTAAATAGATGTGCCAAATTTCACAACTTTTTACCATTGCGTTAATGGGGCTGCCATAGACTTCAATTGCAGCGGAAAGTAGAAGAATAATAAATATAGCTGCAAGCAGCGATGGCGGGGTCTAGCAGAATAGCAGGTAAGCCTGCGGCTGCTCAGGAAGGCATTATGAGTACATAGACCAAGTTTGGTGTTTGAGATGAACTCGTCTTCATCCAGGGATTCCAACGGTACCTCATTTGTCCAATTTGAAACAGCGGCTCCAAAGTTATGAGCAAAATGCATTTTTGCTACTTATAGCGCCCCCTGTGCTTGGAAGTTCACCAGACTTCTTGGGCTTCTTACAGACTTGTTCATGAGTCTGTTTTAGAAGTTTGATGTCAAAAGATTAAATGGTTGCTGAGATATGGCCTCACGTCCTGTTTGGCGCGTCATTGCTGAGTTTGATTGGCTACTACGGGCAAACGGAAGTGAATATAAAAATATCACATGATAGCTCTTGTGGGGCATGGTCTGAAGATTCTATATGTCAAGTCCCGTGGAGATCAGACAATCTGGGTGACCTGTAATGCGTTTTAAAGGTTTTTGACATAATTCAAAATGGCGGACAATCCAAGATGGCGCGAATGACGTCATACGATTCGTTGACCTCGGCTATATCCACGGATTACAACGGTACCTCATTTGTGAAATTTGGACAAACGGGTCCAAAGATATGAGCAAAAATGCATTTTTTCTAAATATAGCGCCACCTATAGGTCAAAGGTCTCCAAAATTCTTGGGCCTCTTCAAAATCGAGTTATGAATATGTGTTATGAGTTTGATGTCAAAAGATTAAACTGTTGCTGAGATATGGCCTCACGTGCTTTTTGGCGTAGTCGCCATCAACTTTGATTGGATGTACTGGTTGAACAAAGTCAAATTTGAAGGAAAAAACGAGCAACTTTTGTGCGGATTGGCCTAAGGATACTCTGTGCCAATTTTCATGAGAATTGGTCAAAATTTGTGACCTGTGAAAATTTTTTAAGGTTTTCAACAAAATCCAAGATGGCGGAAAATCTAGTCAGACGGAAAATGACGTCATAGGGTGCGTTGGACTCGTCATGATCCAAGGATTCCAGCGATATGTTGTTTTTGAAATTTGGATCATCGAGTCAAAAGTTATTTAGCTGAATGGGCTTCAAACTTTGACATGTTGGTGGCGCTAGAGAGTTTAGAATTTGGGCACGAAATTTGTTGAATTTGCTAATGGGACTGTCCTAATTAGATGTGCCAAATTTCACAACTTTTTACCATTGCGTTAATGGGGCTGCCATAGACTTCAATTGCAGCGGAAAGTAGAAGAATAATAATAATAATAATAATAAGAAAAGCTACTAAAACAATAGGGTTCTGCAGCTTCGCTGCTAGACCCCTAATAATAAATATAGCTGCAAGCAGCGATGGCGGGGTCTAGCAGAACAGCAGGTAAGCCTGCGGCTGCTCAGGAAGGCATCATGAGTCCATAGACCAAGTTTGGTGTTTGAGATGAACTCGTCTTCATCCAGGGATTCCAACGGTACCTCATTTGTCCAATTTGAACCAACGGCTCCAAAGCTATGAGCAAAATGCAGTTTTTGTACTTATAGCGCCCCCTCTGGGTGGACGTTCACCAGACTTCTTGGGCCTCTTACAGACTTGGTCATGAGTCTGTGTTAGAAGTTTGATGTCAAAAGATCAAATGGTTGCTAAGATATGGCCTCACGTCCTGTTTAGCGCGTCATCGCTGAGTTTGATTGGCTGCTACGGGCAAAGGGAAACAAAATAAAAAATTCCTCATGATAGCTCTTGTGAGGCTTGGTCTGAACATTCTATATGTCAAGTCCCGTGGAAATCAGACAATCTGGGTGACCTGTAATGCGTTTTGAATGTTTTTGATATAATTCAAAATGGCAGACAATTAAAGATGGCGCACATTACGTCATAGTATTGGTTGACCTCGGATATATTCAGGGATTACAACGGTACCTCATATGTGAAATTTGGACAAACGGGTCCAAAGTTATGAACAAAAATGCATTTTTGCTAAATATAGCGCCACCTATAGGTCAAAGATCACTATAATTCTTGGGACTGTTTGGGATCGAGTTATGAATATGTGTTATAAGTTTGATGTCAAAAGATTAAACTGTTGCTGAGATATGGCCTCACGTCCTTTTTGGCGTAGTCGCCGCCAACTTTGAATTGATGTAGCTAAATAACAAAGTCGAAATTGAAAAATCCATCTCCTAACTTTTGTGCGGATTGGTCTAAAGATACTATGTGCCAATTTTCATGAGATTTGGTCAAAATTTGTGACCTGTGAAAATTTTTTAAGGTTTTCAACAAAATCCAAGATGGCGGAAAATCTAGTCAGACGGAAAATGACGTCATAGGGTGCGTTGGACTCGTCATGATCCAAGGATTCCAACGATGCCTTGTTTTTTAAATTTGGATCAACGAGTCAAAAGTTATTTAGCTGAATGGGCTTCAAACTTTGACATGTTGGTGGCGCTAGAGAGTTTTGAGTTTGGTCACCAAATTTGTTGAATTTGCTAATGGGATTGTCCTAAAGATATGGGCCAAATTTCACAACTTTTTACCATTGCGTTAATGGGGCTGCCATAGACTTCAATGGTGGCGGAAAGTAGAAGAATAAATATAGCTGCAAGCAGCGATGGCCGGGTCTAGCAGAATAGCAGGTAAGCCTGCGGCTGCTCAGGAAGGCATCATGAGTCCATAGACCAAGTTTGGTGTTTGAAATGAACTCGTCTTCATCCAGGGATTCCAACGGTACCTCATTTGTCCAATTTGAACCAACGGCTCCAAAGCTATGAGCAAAATGCAGTTTTTGTACTTATAGCGCCCCCACTGGGTGGACGTTCACCAGACTTCTTGGGCTTCTTACAGACTTGGTCATGAGTCTGTGTTAGAAGTTTGATGTCAGAAGAGCAAATGGTTGCTGAGATATGGCCTCACGTCCTGTTTGGCGCATCATCGCTAAGTTTGATTGGCTGCTACGGGCAAACGGTAGCGAATTAAAAAATACCACTTGAAAGCTCATGTGAGGCTCAGTCTGAAAATTCTATATGTCAAGTCCCGTGGAAATCAGACAATCTGGGTGACCTGTAATGCGTTTTGAAGGTTATTGATATAATTCAAAATGGCGGACAATTAAAGATGGCGCACATGACGTCATAGGATTGGTTGACCTTGGATATATCCAGGGATTACAACGGTACCTCATTTGTGAAATTTGGACAAACGGGTCCAAAGATATGCTCAAAAATGCATTTTTGCTAAATATAGCGCCACCTATAGGTCAAAGATAACCACAATTCTTGGGCCTGTTAGGGATTGAGTTATGAGTCTGTGATATAAGTTTGATGTCAATAGACCAATTGGTTGCTGAGATATGGCCTCACGTCCTTTTTGGCGTAGTCGCCGCCAACTTTGATTGGTTATTGTGGGTGAACAAAGTCGAAATTGAAAAATCCGCTTCCTAACTTTTGTGCGGATTCGTCCAAAGATACTCTCTGCTAATTTTCATGAGAATCGGTTAAAATTTGTGAACGAAGTTTCCTTTTGAAGGTTTTCAACAAAATCCAAGATGGCGGAAAATCTAGTCAGACGGAAAATGACGTCATAGGGTGCGTTGAACTCGTCATCATCCAAGGATTCCAACGATACCTTGTTTTTGAAATTTGGACCAACGAGTCAAAAGTTATTTAGCTGAATGTGCTTCAAACTTTGACATGTTGGTGGCGCTAGAGAGTTTTGAATTTGGGTTCCAAATTTGTTGAATTTGCTAATGGGACTGTCCTAAATAGATGTGCCAAATTTCACAACTTTTTACCATTGCGTTAATGGGGCTGCCATAGACTTCAATGGTGGCGGAAAGTAGAAGAATAATAAATATAGCTGCAAGCAGCGATGGCGGGGTCTAGCAGAATAGCAGGTAAGCCTGCGGCTGCTCAGGAAGGCATCATGAGTCCATAGACCAAGTTTGGTGTTTGAAATGAACTCGTCTTCATCCAGGGATTCCAACGGTACCTCATTTGTCCAATTTGAACAGACGGCTCCGAAGCTATGAGCAAAATGCAGTTTGTCTACTTATAGCGCCTCCACTGGGTGGAAGTGCAACAGACTTCTTGGGCCTCTTAAAGACTTGGTCATGAGTCTGTGTTAGAAGTTTGATGTCAAAAGATCAAATGGTTGCTGAGATATGGCCTCACGTCCTGTTTGGCGCGTCATTGCTGAGTTTGATTAGCTGCTACGGGCAAACGGAAGTGAATATAAAAATTTCACATGATAGCTCTTGTGGGGCTTGGTCTGAAGATTCTATATGTCAAGTCCCGTGGAGATCAGACAATCTGGGTGACCTGTAATGCATTTTGAAGGTTTTTGACATAATTCAAAATGGCGGACAATCCAAGATGGCGCGAATGACGTCATAGGATTCGTTGATCTCGGCTATATCCAGGGACTCCAACGGTACCTCATTTGTGAAATTTGGACAAACGGGTCCAAAGTTATGAGCAAAAATGCATTTTTGCTAAATATAGCGCCCCCTATAGATCAAAGATCACTTTTATTATTGGGACTGTTTGGGATCAAGTTATGAGTCTGTGGTAAAAGTTTGATGTCATAAGACCAACCGGTTGCTGAGATATGGCCTCACGTCCTTTTTGGCGTAGTCACCGCCAAATTTGATTGGTTATTGTGGGTGAACAAAGTCGAAATTGAAAAATCCGCTTCCTAACTTTTGTGCGGATTGGTCCAAAGATAGTCTGTGCCAATTTTCATGAGAATCGGTTAAAACGTGTGAACGAAGAATCCTTTTGAAGGTTTTCAACAAAATCCAAGATGGCGGAAAATCTAGTCAGACGGAAAATGACGTCATAGGGTGCGTTGGAATCGTCATGATCCAAGGATTCCAACGATGCCTTGTTTTTGAAATTTGGATCAACGAGTCAAAAGTTATTTAGCTGAATGGGCTTCAAACTTTGACATGTTGGTGGCGCTAGAGAGTTTTGAGTTTGGGCACCAAATTTGTTGAATTTGCTAATGGGATTGTCCTAAAGATATGTGCCAAATTTCACAACTTTTTACCATTGCGTTAATGGGGCTGCCATAGACTTCAATGGTGGCGGAAAGTAGAAGAATAATAAGAAAAGCTACTAAAACAATAGGGTTCTGCAGCTTCGCTGCTAGACCCCTAATAATAAGAAAAACTACTAAAACAATAGGGTTCTGCAGCTTCGCTGCTAGACCCCTAATAAGAAAAGCTACTAAAACAATAGGGTTCTGCAGCTTCGCTGCTAGACCCCTAAATATAGCTGCAAGCAGCGATACGGGGTCTAGCAGAACAGCAGGCAAGCCTGCGGCTGCTCAGGAGGGCATCATGAGTCCATAGACCAAGTTTGGTGTTTGAGATTACCTCGTCTTCATCCAGGGATTCCAACGGTATCTCATTTGTCCAATTTGAACCAACGGCTCCAAAGCTATGAGCAAAATGCAGTTTTTCTACTTATAGCGCCCCCACTGGGTGGACGTTCACCAGACTTCTTGGGCCTCTTAAAAACTTGGTCATGAGTCTGTGTTATAAGTTTCATGTCAAAAGATTAAATGGTTGCTGAGATATGGCCTCACGTCCAGTTTGGCGCGTCATTGCTGAGTTTGATTGGCTGCTACGGGCAAACGGTAGCGAATTAAAAAATACCACTTGAAAGCTCATGTGAGGCTTAATCTGAAAATTCTATATGTCAAGTCCCGTGGAAATCAGACAATCTGGGTGACCTGTAATGCGTTTTGAAGGTTATTGATATAATTCAAAATGGCGGACAATTAAAGATGGCGCACATGACGTCATAGGATTGGTTGACCTTGGATATATCCACGGATTACAGCGGTACCTCATATGTGAAATTTGGACAAACGGGTCCAAAGATATGCTCAAAAATGCATTTTTGCTAAATATAGCGCCACCTATAGGTCAAAGATAACCACAATTCTTGGGCCTGTTAGGGATTGAGTTATGAGTCTGTGATATAAGTTTGATGTCAATAGACCAATTGGTTGCTTAGATATGGCCTCACGTCCTTTTTGGCGTAGTCGCCGCCAACTTTGATTGGTTATTGTGGGTGAACAAAGTCGAAATTGAAAAATCCGCTTCCTAACTTTTGTGCGGATTCGTCCAAAGATACTCTCTGCTAATTTTCATGAGAATCGGTTAAAATTTGTGAACGAAGTTTCCTTTTGAAGGTTTTCAACAAAATCCAAGATGGCGGAAAATCTAGTCAGACGGAAAATGACGTCATAGGGTGCGTTGAACTCGTCATGATCCAAGGATTCCAACGATACCTTGTTTTTGAAATTTGGACCAACGAGTCAAAAGTTATTTAGCTGAATGGGCTTCAAACTTTGACATGTTGGTGGCGCTAGAGAGTTTTGAATTTGGGTTCCAAATTTGTTGAATTTGCTAATGGGACTGTCCTAAATAGATGTGCCAAATTTCACAACTTTTTACCATTGCGTTAATGGGGCTGCCATAGACTTCAATGGTGGCGGAAAGTAGAAGAATAATAATAAATATAGCTGCAAGCAGCGATGGCGGGGTCTAGCAGAACAGCAGGTAAGCCTGCGGCTGCTCAGGAAGGCATCATGAGTCCATAGACCAAGTTTGGTGTTTGAAATGAACTCGTCTTCATCCAGGGATTCCAACGGTACCTCATTTGTACAATTTGAAACAACGGCTCCAAAGCTATGAGCAAAATGCAGTTTTTGTACTTATAGCGCCCCCTGTGGGTGGAAGTTCCCCAGACTACTTGGGCCTCTTACACACTTGGTCATGAGTCTGGGTTATAAGTTTGATGTCAAAAGATTAAATCGTTGCTGAGATATGGCCTCACGTCCTATTTGGCGTGTCAGCGCTGAGTTTGATTGGCTGCTACGGGCAAAGGGAAACGAAATAAAAAATTCCACATGATAGCTCTTGTGAGGCTTGGTCTGAAGATTCTATGTGTCAAGTCCCGTGGAGATCAGACAATCTGGGTGACCTGTAATGCGTTTTGAAGGTTTTTGACATAATTCAAAATGGCGGACAATCCAAGATGGCGCGAATGACGTCATAGGATTCGTTGACCTCGGCTATATCCACGGATTACAACGGTACCGCATTTGTGAAATTTGGACAAACGGGTCCAAAGATATGAGCAAAAATGCATTTTTTCTAGATATAGCGCCACCTACAGGTCAAAGGTCTCCAAAATTCTTGGGCCTCTTCAAAATCGAGTTATAAATATGTGTTATGAGTTTGATGTCAAAAGATTAAACTGTTGCTGAGATATGGCCTCACGTCCTTTTTGGCGTAGTCGCCGCCAACTTTGAATTGATGTAGCTAAATAACAAAGTCGAAATTGAAAAATCCATCTCCTAACTTTTGTGCGGATTGGTCTAAAGATACTATGTGCCAATTCTCATGAGATTTGGTTAAAATTTGTGACCTGTGAAAATTTTTGAAGGTTTTCAACAAAATCCAAGATGGCGGAAAATCTAGTCAGACGGAAAATGACGTCATAGGGTGCGTTGGACTCGTCATCATCCAAGGATTCCAACGATGCCTTGTTTTTGAAATTTGGATCAACGAGTCAAAAGTTATTTAGCTGAATGAGCTTGAAACTTTGACATGTTGGTGGCGCTAGAGAGTTTTGAATTTGGGCACGAAATTTGTTGAATTTGCTAATGGGAATGTGCTAAATAGATGTGCCAAATTTCACAACTTTTTACCATTGCGTTAATGGGGCTGCCATAGACTTCAATGGTGGCGGAAAGTAGAAGAATAATAATAAGAAAAACTACTAAAACAATAGGGTTCTGCAGCTTCGCTGCTAGACCCCTAAATATAGCTGCAAGCAGCGATGGCGGGGTCTAGCAGAATAGCAGGTAAGCCTGTGGCTGCTCAGGAAGGCATCATGAGTCCATAGACCAAGTTTGGTGTTTGAAATGAACTCGTCTTCATCCCGGGATTCCAACGGTACCTCATTTGTTCAATTTGAACAGACGGCTCCAAAGCTATGAGCAAAATGCAGTTTGTCTACTTATAGCGCCTCCACTGGGTGGAAGTGCAACAGACTTCTTGGGCCTCTTAAAGACTTGGTCATGAGTCTGTGTTATAAGTTTGATGTCAAAAGATCAAATGGTTGCTGAGATATGGCCTCACGTCCTGTTTGGTGCGTCATCGCTGAGTTTGATTGGCTGCTACGGGCAAACGGTAGTGAATTAAAAAATATCACTGAAAAGCTCATGTGAGGCTCAGTCTGAAGATTCTATATGTCAAGTCCCGTGGAAATCAGACAATCTGGGTGACCTGTAATGCGTTTTGAAGGTTTTTGACATATTTCAAAATGGCGGTAAATCCAAGATGGCGCGAATGACGTCATCGTATTGGTTGACCTCGGATATATCCAGGGATTACAACGGTACCTCATTTGTGAAATTTGGACAAACGGGTCCAAAGATATGAGCAAAAATGCATTTTTGCTAAATATAGCGCCACCTATAGGTCAAAGATGGCCACAATTCTTGGGCCTGTTAGGGATCGAGTTATGAGTCTGTGATATAAGTTTGATGACAATAGACCAACCGGTTGCTGAGATATGGCCTCACGTCCTTTTTGGCGTAGTCGCCGCCAACTTTGATTGGTTATAATGGGTGAACAAAGTCGAAAATGAAAAATCCGCTTCCTAACTTTTGTGCGGATTCGTCCAAAGATACTCTGTGCTAATTTTCATGAGAATCGGTCAAAATGTGTGAACGAAGAATCCTTTTGAAGGTTTTCAACAAAATCCAAGATGGCGGAAAATCTAGTCAGACGGAAAATGACGTCATAGGGTGCGTTGGACTCGTCATGATCCAAGGATTCCATCGATACCTTGTTTTTTAAATTTGGATCAACGAGTCAAAAGTTATTTAGCTGAATGGGCTTCAAACTTTGACATGTTGGTGGCGCTAGAGAGTTTTGAATTTGGGTTCCAAATTTGTTGAATTTGCTAATGGGACTGTCCTAAATAGATGCGCCAAATTTCACAACTTTTTACCATTGCGTTAATGGGGCTGCCATAGACTTCAATGGTGGCGGAAAGTAGAAGAATAATAATAAATATAGCTGCAAGCAGCGATGGCGGGGTCTAGCAGAATAGCAGGTAAGCCTGCGGCTGCTCAGGAAGGCATCATGAGTCCATAGACCAAGTTTGGTGTTTGAAATGAACTCGTCTTCATCCAGGGATTCCAACGGTACCTCATTTGTCCAATTTGAACCAACGGCTCCAAAGCTATGAGCAAAATGCAGTTTTTGTACTTATAGCGCCCCCACTGGGTGGACGTTCACCAGACTTCTTGGGCTTCTTACAGACTTGGTCATGAGTCTGTGTTAGAAGTTTGATGTCAGAAGAGCAAATGGTTGCTGAGATATGGCCTCACGTCCTGTTTGGCGCATCATCGCTGAGTTTGATTGGCTGCTACGGGCAAACGGTAGCGAATTAAAAAATACCACTTGAAAGCTCATGTGAGGCTCAGTCTGAAAATTCTATATGTCAAGTCCCGTGGAAATCAGACAATCTGGGTGACCTGTAATGCGTTTTGAAGGTTTTTGATATAATTCAAAATGGCGGACAATTAAAGATGGCGCACATGACGTCATAGGATTGGTTGACCTTGGATATATCCAGGGATTACAACGGTACCTCATTTGTGAAATTTGGACAAACGGGTCCAAAGATATGCTCAAAAATGCATTTTTGCTAAATATAGCGCCACCTATAGGTCAAAGATAACCACAATTCTTGGGCCTGTTAGGGATTGAGTTATGAGTCTGTGATATAAGTTTGATGTCAATAGACCAATTGGTTGCTGAGATATGGCCTCACGTCCTTTTTGGCGTAGTCGCCGCCAACTTTGATTGGTTATTGTGGGTGAACAAAGTCGTAATTGAAAAATCCGCTTCCTAACTTTTGTGCGGATTCGTCCAAAGATACTCTCTGCTAATTTTCATGAGAATCGGTTAAAATTTGTGAACGAAGTTTCCTTTTGAAGGTTTTCAACAAAATCCAAGATGGCGGAAAATCTAGTTAGACGGAAAATGACGTCATAGGGTGCGTTGAACTCGTCATCATCCAAGGATTCCAACGATGCCTTGTTTTTGAAATTTGGACCAACGAGTCAAAAGTTATTTAGCTGAATGTGCTTCAAACTTTGACATGTTGGTGGCGCTAGAGAGTTTTGAATTTGGGTTCCAAATTTGTTGAATTTGCTAATGGGACTGTCCTAAATAGATGTGCCAAATTTCACAACTTTTTACCATTGCGTTAATGGGGCTGCCATAGACTTCAATGGTGGCGGAAAGTAGAAGAATAATAATAATAAGAAAAACTACTAAAACAATAGGGTTCTGCAGCTTCGCTGCTAGACCCCTAAATATAGCTGCAAGCAGCGATGGCGGGGTCTAGCAGAACAGCAGGTAAGCCTGCGGCTGCTCAGGAAGGCATCATGAGTCCATAGACCAAGTTTTGTGTTTGAGATGAACTCGTCTTCATCCAGGGATTCCAACGGTACCTCATTTGTCCAATTTGAACCAACGGCTCCAAAGCTATGAGCAAAATGCAGTTTTTCTACTTATAGCGCCCCCACTGGGTGGACGTTCACCAGACTTCTTGGGCCTCTTAAAGACTTGGTCATGACTCTGTGTTATAAGTTTGATGTCAAAAGATTAAATGGTTGCTGAGATATGGCCTCACGTCCTGTTTGGCGCGTCATCGCTGAGTTTGATTGGCTGCTACGGGCAAAGGGAAATGAAATAAAAAATTCCAGGTGATAGCTGTTGTGAGGCTTGGTCTGAAGATTCTATATGTCAAGTCCCGTGGAGATCAGACAATCTGGGTTACCTGTAATGCGTTTTGAAGGTTTTTGACATAATTCAAAATGGCGGACAATCCAAGATGGCGCGAATAACGTCATAGGATTTGTTGACCTCGGCTATATCCACGGATTACAACTGTACGTCATTTGTGAAATTTGGACAAACGGGTCCAAAGATATGACCAAAAATGCATTTTTTCTAAATATAGCGCCACCTATAAGTCAAAGGTCTCCAAAATTCTTGGGCCTCTTCAAAATCGAGTTATGAATATGTGTTATGAGTTTGATGTCAAAAGATTAAACTGTTGCTGAGATATGGCCTCACGTGCTTTTTGGCGTAGTCGCCATCAACTTTGATTGGATGTACTGGTTGAACAAAGTCAAATTTGAAGTAAAAAACGAGCAACTTTTGTGCGGATTGGCCTAAAGATACTCTGTGCCAATTTTCATGAGAATTGGTCAAAATTTGTGACCTGTGAAAATTTTTTAAGGTTTTCAACAAAATCCAAGATGGCGGAAAATCTAGTTAGACGGAAAATGACGTCATATGGTGCGTTGGAATCGTCATGATCCAAGGATTCCAACGATGCCTTGTTTTTGAAATTTGGATCAACGAGTCAAAAGTTATTTAGCTGAATGGGCTTCAAACTTTGACATGTTGGTGGCGCTAGAAAGTTTAGAATTTGGGCACGAAATTTGTTGAATTTGCTAATGGGAATGTGCTAAATAGATGTGCCAAATTTCACAACTTTTTACCATTGCGTTAATGGGGCTGCCATAGACTTCAATTGCAGCGGAAAGTAGAAGAATAATAATAATAATAAGAAGAAAAGCTACTAAAACAATAGGGTTCTGCAGCTTCGCTGCTAGACCCCTAAATATAGCTGCAAGCAGCGATACGGGGTCTAGCAGAACAGCAGGTAAGCCCGCGGCTGCTCAGGAAGGCATCATGAGTCCACAGACCAAGTTTGGTGGTTGAAATGAACTCGTCTTCATCCAGGGATTCCAACGGTACCTCATTTGTCCAATTTGAACCAACGGCTCCAAAGCTATGAGCAAAATGCAGTTTTTCTACTTATAGCGCCCCCTCTGGGTGGAAGTGCACCAGACTTCTTGGGCTACTTGCAGACTTGATCATGAGTCTGTGTTAGAAGTTTGATGTCAAAAGAGCAAATGGTTAATGAGATATGGCCTCACGTCCTGTTTGGCGCGTCATCGCTGAGTTTGATTGGCTACTACGGGCAAAGGGAAACGAAATAAAAAATTCGACATTATAGCTCTTGTGAGGCTTAGTCTGAACATTCTATATGTCAAGTCCCGTGGAAATCAGACAATCTGGGTGACCTTTAATGCGTTTTGAAGGTTTTTGATATAATTCAAGATGGCGGACAATCAAAGATGGCGCGAATGACATCATAGGGTGTGTTGACCTCGGCTATATCCAGGAATTACAACGGTAACGCATTTGTGAAATTTGGACAAACAGGTCAAAGGTTATGAGGAAAAATGCATTTTTGCTAAAAAATAGCGCCACCTATAGGTCAATGTTCTACAAAATTCTTGGGCCTCTTTAAGATCGAGTTATGAATATGTGTTATGAGTTTGATGTCAAAAGATTAACCGGTTACTGAGATATGGTCTCACGTGCTTTTTGGCGTAGTCGCCGTCAACTTTGATTGGATGTACTGGGTGAACAAAGTCGAATTTGAAGTAAAAAACGAGCAACTTTTGTGCGGATTGGTCCAAAGATAATCTGTGCCAATTTTCATGAGAATTGGTCAAAATTTGTGACCTGTGAAAATTTTTTAAGGTTTTCAACAAAATCCAAGATGGCGGAAAATCTAGTTAGACGGAAAATGACGTCATAGGATGCGTTGGAATCGTCATGATCCAAGGATTCCAACGATACCTTGTTTTTGAAATTTGGATCAACGAGTCAAAAGTTATTTAGCTTAATGGGCTTCAAAATTTGACCCATTGGTGGCGCTAGAGAGTTTTGAATTTGGGCACGAAATTTGTTGAATTTGCTAATGGGACTGTCCTAATTAGATGTGCCAAATTTCACAACTTTTTACCATTGCGTTAATGGGGCTGCCATAGACTTCAATTGCAGCGGAAAGTAGAAGAATAATAATAATAATAAGAAAAGCTAGTAAAACAATAGGGTTCTGCAGCTTCGCTGCTAGACCCCTAAATATAGCTGCAAGCAGCGATGGCGGGGTCTAGCAGAATAGCAGGTAAGCCTGCGGCCGCTCAGGAAGGCGTCATGGGTCCATAGACCAAGTTTGGTGTTTGAAATGAACTCGTCTTCATCCAGGGATTCCAACGGTACCTCATTTGTCCAATTTGAACCAACGGCTCCAAAGCTATGAGCAAAATGCAGTTTTTCTACTTATAGCGCCCCCTCTGGGTGGAAGTGCACCAGACTTCTTGGGCTTCGTAAAGACTTGGTCATAAGTCTGTGTTAGAAGTTTGATGTCAAAATATTAATTGGTTGCTGAGATATGGCCTCACGTCCTGTTTGGCGCGTCATCGCTGAGTTTGATTGGCTGCAACGGGAAAAGGGAAACGAAATAAAAAAATCCACATGATAGCTCTTGTGAGGCTTGGTCTGAACATTCTATGTGTCAAGTCCCGTGAAAATCAGACAATCTGGGTGACCTGTAATGCGTTTTGAAGGTTTTTGACATAATTCAAAATGGCGGACAATCCAAGATGGCGCGAATGACGTCATCGGGTTGGTTGACCTCGGCTATTTCCACGGATTACAACGGTACCTCATTTGTGAAATTTGGACAAACGTGTCCAAAGATATGAGCAAAAATGCATTTTTTCTAAATATAGCGCCACCTATAGGTCAAAGGTCTCCAAAATTCTTGGGCCTCTTCAAAATCGAGTTATAAATATGTGTTATGAGTTTGATGTCAAAAGATTAAACTGTTGCTGAGATATGGCCTCACGTCCTTTTTGGCGTAGTCGCCATCAACTTTGATTGGATGTACTGGTTGAACAAAGTCAAATTTGAAGTAAAAAACGAGCAACTTTTGTGCGGATTGGTGCAAAGATACTTTGTGTCAATTTTCATGAGAATTGGTCAAAATTTGTGACCTGTGAAAATTTTTTAAGGTTTTCAACAAAATCCAAGATGGCGGAAAATCTAGTTAGACGGAAAATGACGTCATAGGGTGCGTTGGAATCGTCATGATCCAAGGATTCCAACGATGCCTTGTTTTTGAAATTTGGATCAACGAGTCAAAAGTTATTTAGCTGAATGGGCTTCAAACTTTGACATGTTGGTGGCGCTAGAGAGTTTTGAATTTGGGCACGAAATTTGTTGAATTTGCTAATGGGACTGTCCTAATTAGATGTGCCAAATTTCACAACTTTTTACCATTGCGTTAATGGGGCTGCCATAGACTTCAATTGCAGCGGAAAGTAGAAGAATAATAATAATAATAATAAGAAAAGCTACTAAAACAATAGGGTTCTGCAGCTTCGCTGCTAGACCCCTAATAATAATAATAATAAGAAAAGCTACTAAAACAATAGGGTTCTGCAGCTTCGCTGCTAGACCCCTAAATATAGCTGCAAGCAGCGATGGCGGGGTCTAGCACAATAGCAGGTAAGCCTGCGGCTGCTCAGGAAGGCATCATGAGTCCATAGACCAAGTTTGGTGTTTGAAATGAACTCGTCTTCATCCAGGGATTCCAACGGTACCTCATTTGTCCAATTTGAACAGACGGCTCCAAAGCTATGAGCAAAATGCAGTATGTCTACTTATAGCGCCTCCACTGGGTGGAAGTGCAACAGACTTCTTGGGCCTCTTAAAGACTTGGTCATGAGTCTGTGTTAGAAGTTTGATGTCAAAAGATCAAATGGTTGCTGAGATATGGCCTCACGTCCTGTTTGGCGCGTCATTGCTGAGTTTGATTAGCTGCTACGGGCAAACGGAAGTGAATATAAAAATTTCACATGATAGCTCTTGTGGGGCATGGTCTGAAGATTTTATATGTCAAGTCCCGTGGAGATCAGACAATCTGGGTGACCTGTAATGCGTTTTGAAGGTTTTTGACATAATTCAAAATGGCGGACAATCCAAGATGGCGCGAATGACGTCATAGGATTCGTTGACCTCGGCTATATCCACGGAATACAACGGTACCTCATTTGTGAAATTTGGACAAACGGGTCCAAAGATATGAGCAAAAATTCATTTTTTCTAAATATAGCGCCACCTATAGGTCAAAGGTCTCCAAAATTCTTGGGCCTCTTCAAGATCGAGTTATGAATATGTGTTATGAGTTTGATGTCAAAAGACCAACCGGTTGCTGAGATATGGCCTCACGTCTTTTTTGGCGTTGTCACCGTTAACTTTGATTGGTTGTAATGGGTGAACAAAGTCGAAATTGAAAAATCCGCTTCGTATCCTTTGTGCGGATTCGTCCAAAGATACTGTGTGCCAATTTTCATGAGAATTGGTCAAAATTTGTGACCTGTGAAACTTTTTGAAGGTTTTCAACAAAATCCAAGATAGCGGAAAATCTAGTTAGACGGAAAATGACGTCATAGGGTGCGTTGGACTTGTCATGATCCAAGGATTCCAGCGATATGTTGTTTTTGAAATTTGGATCAACGAGTCAAAAGTTATTTAGCTGAATGGGCTTCAATCTTTGACCCGTTGGTGGCGCTAGAGAGTTTTGAATTTGGGCACGAAATTTGTTGAATTTGCTAATGGGACTGTCCTAAATAGATGTGCCAAATTTCACAACTTTTTACCATTGCGTTAATGGGGCTGCCATAGACTTCAATTGCAGCGGAAAGTAGATCAATAATAAATATAGCTGCAAGCAGCGATGGCGGGGTCTAGCAGAATAGCAGGTAAGCCTGCGGCTGCTCAGGAAGGCATCATGAGTCCATAGACAAAGTTTGGTGTTTGAAATGAACTCGTCTTCATCCAGGGATTCCAACGGTACCTCATTTGTCCAATTTGAACCAACGGCTCCAAAGCTATGAGCAAAATGCAGTTTTTGTACTTATAGCGCCCCCACTGGGTGGACGTTCACCAGACTTCTTGGGCTTCTTACAGACTTGGTCATGAGTCTGTGTTAGAAGTTTGATGTCAGAAGAGCAAATGGTTGCTGAGATATGGCCTCACGTCCTGTTTGGCGCGTCATCGCTGAGTTTGATTGGCTGCTACGGGCAAACGGTAGCGAATTAAAAAAATACCACTTGAAAGCTCATGTGAGGCTTAGTCTGAAAATTCTATATGTCAAGTCCCGTGGAAATCAGACAATCTGGGTGACCTGTAATGCGTTTTGAAGGTTATTGATATAATTCAAAATGGCGGACAATTAAAGATGGCGCACATGACGTCATAGGATTGGTTGACCTTGGATATATCCAGGGATTACAGCGGTACCTCATATGTGAAATTTGGACAAACGGGTCCAAAGATATGCTCAAAAATGCATTTTTGCTAAATATAGCGCCACCTATAGGTCAAAGATAACCACAATTCTTGGGCCTGTTAGGGATTGAGTTATGAGTTTGTGATATAAGTTTGATATCAATAGACCAATTGGTTGCTGAGATATGGCCTCACGTCCTTTTTGGCGTAGTCGCCGCCAACTTTGATTGGTTATTGTGGGTGAACAAAGTCGAAATTGAAAAATCCGCTTCCTAACTTTTGTGCGGATTCGTCCAAAGATACTCTCTGCTAATTTTCATGAGAATCGGTTAAAATTTGTGAACGAAGTTTCCTTTTGAAGGTTTTCAACAAAATCCAAGATGGCGGAAAATCTAGTCAGACGGAAAATGACGTCATAGGGTGCGTTGAACTCGTCATGATCCAAGGATTCCAACGATACCTTGTTTTTGAAATTTGGACCAACGAGTCAAAAGTTATTTAGCTGAATGTGCTTCAAACTTTGACATGTTGGTGGCGCTAGAGAGTTTTGAATTTGGGTTCCAAATTTGTTGAATTTGCTAATGGGACTGTCCTAAATAGATGTGCCAAATTTCACAACTTTTTACCATTGCGTTAATGGGGCTGCCATAGACTTCAATGGTGGCGGAAAGTAGAAGAATAATAAATATAGCTGCAAGCAGCGATGGCGGGGTCTAGCAGAATAGCAGGTAAGCCTGCGGCTGCTCAGGAAGGCATCATGAGTCCATAGACCAAGTTTGGTGTTTGAAATGAACTCGTCTTCATCCAGGGATTCCAACGGTACCTCATTTGTCCAATTTGAACCAACGGCTCCAAAGCTATGAGCAAAATGCAGTTTTTGTACTTATAGCGCCCCCACTGGGTGGACGTTCACCAGACTTCTTGGGCTTCTTACAGACTTGGTCATGAGTCTGTGTTATAAGTTTGATGTCAGAAGAGCAAATGGTTGCTGAGATATGGCCTCACGTCCTGTTTGGCGCATCATCGCTGAGTTTGATTGGCTGCTACGGGCAAAGGGAAACTAAATAAAAGATTCCACATAATAGTTCTTGTGAGGCTTGGTCTGAACATTCTATGTGTCAAGTCCCGTGGAAATCAGACAATCTGGGTGACCTGTAATGCATTTTGAAGGTTTTTGACATAATTCAAAATGGCGGACAATCAAAAATGGCGTGAATGACGTCATAGGATTGGTTGACCTCGGCTATATTCAGGGATTCCAGCTGTACCTCATTTGTGAAATTTGGACCAAGGGGTCGAAAGATATGAGCAAAAATGCATTTTTGTTAAATATAGCGCCCCCTATAGGTCAAATATCACTATAATTATTGGGACTGTTTGGGATCAAGTTATGAGTCTGTGGTATAAGTTTGATGTCAATAGACCAACCGGTTACTGAGATATGGCCTCACGTCCTTTTTGGTGTAGTCGCCACCAACTTTGATTGGTTATAATGGGTGAACAAAGTCAAAATTGAAAAATCCGCTTCCTAGCTTTTGTGCGGATTCGTCCAAAGATAATCTGTACTCATTTTCATGAGAATCGGTTAAAATTTGTGAACGAAGAATCCTTTTGAAGGTTTTCAACAAAATCCAAGATGGCGGAAAATCTAGTCAGACGGAAAATGACGTCATAGGGTGCGTTGGACTCGTCATGATCCAAGGATTCCAACGATACCTTGTTTTTGAAATTTGGACCAACGAGTCAAAAGTTATTTAGCTGAATGGGCTTCAAACTTTGACATGTTGGTGGCGCTAGAGAGTTTTGAATTTGGGTTCCAAATTTGTTGAATTTGCTAATGGGACTGTCCTAAATAGATGTGCAAAATTTCACAACTTTTTACCATTGCGTTAATGGGGCTGCCATAGACTTCAATGGTGGCGGAAAGTAGAAGAATAATAAATATAGCTGCAAGCAGCGATGGCGGGGTCTAGCAGAACAGCAGATAAGCCTGCGGATGCTCAGGAAGGCATCATGAGTCCATAGACCAAGTTTGGTGTTTGAGATGAACTAGTCTTCATCCAGGGATTCCAACGGTACCTCATTTGTCCAATTTGAACCAACGGCTCCAAAGTTATGGGCAAAATGCATGTTTGCTACTTATAGCGCCCCCTCTGAGTTGAAGTTCACCAGACTTCTTGGGCCTCTTAAAGGCTTGATCATGAGTCTGTGTTATAAGTTTGATGTCAACAGATTAAATGGTTGCTGAGATATGGCCTCACGTCCTGTTTGGCGCGTCATCGCTGAGTTTGATTGGCTGCTACGGGCAAAGGGAAACGAAATAAAATATTCCACATGATAGCTCTTGTGAGGCTTGGTCTGAATATTCTATGTGTCAAGTCCCGTGGAAATCAGACAATCTGGGTGACCTGTAATGCGTTTTGAAGGTTTTTGATATAATTCAAAATGGCGGACAATCCAAGATGGCGCGAATGACGTCACGAGGTTGGTTGACCTCGGCTATATCCAGGGACTCCAGCTGTACCTCATTTGTGAAATTTGGACAAACGGGTCAAAAGATATGAGTAAAAATGCATTTTTGCTAAATATAGCGCCACCTATAGGTCAAAGATAACTATAATTCTTGTGCCTGTTAAAGATTGAGTTATGAGTCTGTGTTATAAGTTTGATGTCAAAAGATCAACCGGTTGCTGAGATATGGCCTCACGTCCTTTTTGGCGTAGTCGCCGCCAAATTTGATTGGTTATTGTGGGTGAACAAAGTCGAAATTGAAAAATCCGCTTCCTAACTTTTGTGCGGAATTGTCCAAAGATACTCTGTGCCAATTTTCATGAGAATCGGTTAAAATGTGTGAACGAAGAATCCTTTTGAAGGTTTTCAACAAAATCCAAGATGGCGGAAAATCTAGTCAGACGGAAAATGACGTCATAGGGTGCGTTGGAATCGTCATGATCCAAGGATTCCAACGATACCTTGTTTTTGAAATTTGGACCAACGAGTCAAAAGTTATTTAGCTGAATGGGCTTCAAACTTTGACATGTTGGTGGCGCTAGAGAGTTTTGAGTTTGGGCACCAAATTTGTTGAATTTGCTAATGGGATTGTCCTAAAGATATGGGCCAAATTTCACAACTTTTTACCATTGCGTTAATGGGGCTGCCATAGACTTCAATGGTGGCGGAAAGTAGAAGAATAATAAGAAAAGCTACTAAAACAATAGGGTTCTGCAGCTTCGCTGCTAGACCCCTAAATATAGCTGCAAGCAGCGATGGCGGGGTCTAGCAGAATAGCAGGTAAGCCTGCGGCTGCTCAGGAAGGCATCATGAGTCCATAGACCAAGTTTGGTGTTTGAAATGAACTCGTCTTCATCCAGGGATTCCAACGGTACCTCATTTGTCCAATTTGAACCAACGGCTCCAAAGCTATGAGCAAAATGCAGTTTTTGTACTTATAGCGCCCCCACTGGGTGGACGTTCACCAGACTTCTTGGGCTTCTTACAGACTTGGTCATGAGTCTGTGTTAGAAGTTTGATGTCAAAAGATCAAATGGTTGCTGAGATATGGCCTCACGTCCTGTTTAGCGCGTCATCGCTGAGTTTGATTGGCTGCTACGGGCAAAGGGAAACAAAATAAAAAATTCCTCATGATAGCTCTTGTGAGGCTTGGTCTGAACATTCTATATGTCAAGTCCCGTGGAAATCAGACAATCTGGGTGACCTGTAATGTGTTTTGAATGTTTTTGATATAATTCAAAATGGCAGACAATTAAAGATGGCGTACATGACGTCATAGTATTGGTTGACCTCGGATATATTCAGGGATTACAACAGTACCTCATTTGTGAAATTTGGACAAACGGGTCCAAAGTTATGAGAAAAAATGCATTTTTGCTAAATATAGCGCCCCCTATAGGTCAAAGATCACTATAATGCTTGGAACTGTTTGGGATCGAGTTATGAATATGTGTTATAAGTTTGATGTCAAAAGATTAAACTGTTGCTGAGATATGGCCTCACGTCCTTTTTGGCGTAGTCGCCGCCAACTTTGAATTGATGTAGCTAAATAACAAAGTCGAAATTGAAAAATCCATCTCCTAACTTTTGTGCGGATTGGTCTAAAGATACTATGTGCCCATTTTCATGAGATTTGGTCAAAATTTGTGACCTGTGAAAATTTTTTAAGGTTTTCAACAAAATCCAAGATGGCGGAAAATCTAGTCAGACGGAAAATGACGTCATAGGGTGCGTTGGACTCGTCATAATCCAAGGATTCCAACGATGCCTTGTTTTTGAAATTTGGATCAACGAGTCAAAAGTTATTTAGCTGAATGAGCTTCAAACTTTGACATGTTGGTGGCGCTAGAGAGTTTTGAATTTGGGCACGAAATTTGTTGAATTTGCTAATGGGAATGTGCTAAATAGATGTGCCAAATTTCACAACTTTTTACCATTGCGTTAATGGGGCTGCCATAGACTTCAATGGTGGCGGAAAGTAGAAGAATAATAAATATAGCTGCAAGCAGCGATGGCGGGGTCTAGCAGAACAGCAAGTAAGCCTGCGGCTACTCAGGAAGGCATCATGAGTCCACACACCAAGTTTGGTGTTTGAGATGAACTCGTCTTCATCCAGGGATTCCAACGGTACCTCATTTGTCCAATTTGAACCAACGGCTCCAAAGCTATGAGCAAAATGCAGTTTGTCTACTTATAGCGCCTCCACTGGGTGGAAGTGCAACAGACTTCTTGGGCCTCTTAAAGACTTGGTCATGAGTCTGTGTTATAAGTTTGATGTCAAAAGATCAAATGGTTGCTGAGATATGGCCTCACGTCCTGTTTGGTGCGTCATCGCTGAGTTTGATTGGATGCTACGGGCAAACGGTAGTGAATTAAAAAATATCACTGAAAAGCTCATGTGAGGCTCAGTCTGAAAACTCTATATGTCAAGTCCCGTGGAAATCAGACAATCTGGGTGACCTGTAATGCGTTTTGAAGGTTTTTGACATAATTCAAAATGGCGGTAAATCCAAGATGGCGCGAATGACGTCATCGTATTGGTTGACCTCGGATATATCCAGGGATTACAACGGTACCTCATTTGTGAAATTTGGACAAACGGGTCCAAAGATATGAGCAAAAATGCATTTTTGCTAAATATAGCGCCACCTATAGGTCAAAGATGGCCACAATTCTTGGGCCTGTTAGGGATCGAGTTATGAGTCTCTGATATAAGTTTGATGACAATAGACCAACCGGTTGCTGAGATATGGCCTCACGTCCTTTTTGGCGTAGTCGCCGCCAACTTTGATTGGTTATAATGGGTGAACAAAGTCGAAAATGAAAAATCCGCTTCCTAGCTTTTGTGCGGATTCGTCCAAAGATACTCTGTGCTAATTTTCATGAGAATCGGTCAAAATGTGTGAACGAAGAATCCTTTTGAAGGTTTTCAACAAAATCCAAGATGGCGGAAAATCTAGTCAGACGGAAAATGACGTCATAGGATGCGTTGGACTCGTCATGATCCAAGGATTCCAACGATACCTTGTTTTTGAAATTTGGATCAACGAGTCAAAAGTTATTTAGCTGAATGGGCTTCAAACTTTGACATGTTGGTGGCGCTAGAGAGTTTTGAATTTGGGCACCAAATTTGTTGAATTTGCTAATGGGAATGTGCTAAATAGATGTGCCAAATTTCACAACTTTTTACCATTGCGTTAATGGGGCTGCCATAGACTTCAATGGTGGCGGAAAGTAGAAGAATAATAATAATAATAAGAAAAGCTACTAAAACAATAGGGTTCTGCAGCTTCGCTGCTAGACCCCTAATAAGAAAAACTACTAAAACAATAGGGTTCTGCAGCTTCGCTGCTAGACCCCTAAATATAGCTGCAAGCAGCGATTGCGGGGTCTAGCAGAACAGCAGGTAAGCCTGCGGCTGCTCAGGAGGGGCATCATGTGTCCACAGACCAAGTTTAGTGTTTGAGATGAACTCGTCTTCATCCAGGGATTCCAACGGTACCTCATTTGTCCAATTTGAACCAACGGCTCCAAAGCTATGAGCAAAATGCAGTTTTGCTACTTATAGCGCCCCCTGTGGGTGGAAGTTCCCCAGACTTCTTGGGCCTCTTACAGACTTGATCATGAGTCTGGGTTATAAGTTTGATGTCAAAAGATTAAATTGTTGCTGAGATATGGCCTCACGTCCTATTTGGCGTGTCAGCGCTGAGTTTGATTGGCTGCTACGGGCAAAGGGAAACTAAATAAAAAATTCCAGGTGATAGCTATTGTGAGGCTTGGTCTGAAGATTCTATATGTCAAGTCCAATGGAATTCAGACAATCTGGGTGACCTGTAATGCGTTTTGAAGGTTTTTGATACAATTCAAAATGGCGGACAATCCAAGATGGCGCAAATGACGTCGTAGGGTGTGTTGACCTCGGATCTATCCACGGATTACAACGGTACCTCATTTGTGAAATTTGGACAAACGGGTCCATTGTTTTGAGCAAAAATGCATTTTTGCTAAATATAGCGCCCCCTATAGATCAAAGATCACTATAATTCTTGGGCCTGTTCGGGATCGAGTATTGAGTCTTTGGTATAAGTTTGATGTCATAAGACCAACCGGTTGCTGAGATATGGCCTCACGTCCTTTTTGGCGTAGTCGCCACCAAATTTGATTGGTTTTTGTGGGTGAACAAAGTCGAAATTGAAAAATCCGCTTCCTAACTTTTGTGCGGATTCGTCCAAAGATACTGTGTGCCAATTTTCATGAGAATCGGTTAAAATGTGTGAACGAAGAATCCTTTTGAAGGTTTTCAACAAAATCCAAGATGGCGGAAAATCTAGTCAGACGGAAAATGACGTCATAGGGTGCGTTGGAATCGTCATGATCCAAGGATTCCAACGATGCCTTGTTTTTGAAATTTGGACCAACGAGTCAAAAGTTATTTAGCTGAATGGGCTTCCAACTTTGACATGTTGGTGGCGCTAGAGAGTTTTGAGTTTGGGCACCAAATTTGTTGAATTTGCTAATGGGATTGTCCTAAAGATATGGGCCAAATTTCACAACTTTTTACCATTGCGTTAATGGGGCTGCCATAGACTTCAATGGTGGCGGAAAGTAGAAGAATAAATATAGCTGCAAGCAGCGATGGCGGGGTCTAGCAGAACAGCAGGCAAGCCTGCGGCAGCTCAGGAGGGCATCATGAGTCCATAGACCAAGTTTGGTGTTTGAGATGAACTCGTCTTCATCCAGGGATTCCAACGGTACCTCATTTGTCCAATTTGAACCAACGGCTCCAAAGCTATGAGCAAAATGCAGTTTTTGTACTTATAGCGCCCCCACTGGGTGGAAGTGCACCAGACTTCTTGGGCTTCATACAGACTTGATCATGAGTCTGTGTTAGATGTTTGATGTCAAAAGAGCAAATGGTTGCTGAGATATGGCCTCACGTCCTGTTTGGCGCGTCATTGCTGAGTTTGATTGGCTGCTACGTGCAAACGGTAGCGAATTAAAAAATACCACTTAAAATCTCATGTAAGGCTCAGTCTGAAGATTCTATATGTCAAGTCCCGTGGAAATCAGACAATCTGGGTGACCTGTAATGCGTTTTGAAGGTTTTTGACATAATTCAAAATGGCGGCAAATCCAGGATGGCGCGAATGACGTCATAGTATTGGTTGACCTCGGATATATTCAGGGATTACAACGGTACCTCATTTGTGAAATTTGGACAAACGGGTCCAAAAATATGAGCAAAAATGCATTTTTGCTAAATATAGCGCCACCTATAGGTCAAAGATGGCCACAATTCTTGGGCCTGTTAGGGATCGAGTTATGAGTCTGTGATATAAGTTTGATGACAATAGACCAACCGGTTGCTGAGATATGGCCTCACGTCCTTTTTGGCGTAGTCGCCGCCAACTTTGATTGGTTATAATGGGTGAACAAAGTCGAAAATGAAAAATCCGCTTCCTAGCTTTTGTGCGGATTTGTCCAAAGATACTCTGTGCTAATTTTCATGAGAATCGGTCAAAATGTGTGAACGAAGAATCCTTTTGAAGGTTTTCAACAAAATCCAAGATGGCGGAAAATCTAGTTAGACGGAAAATGACGTCATAGGATGCGTTGGACTCGTCATGATCCAAGGATTCCATCGATACCTTGTTTTTGAAATTTGGACCAACGAGTCAAAAGTTATTTAGCTGAATGGGCTTCAAACTTTGACATGTTGGTGGCGCTAGAGAGTTTTGAATTTGGGTTCCAAATTTGTTGAATTTGCTAATGGGAATGTGCTAAATAGATGTGCCAAATTTCACAACTTTTTACCATTGCGTTAATGGGGCTGCCATAGACTTCAATGGTGGCGGAAAGTAGAAGAATAATAATAATAATAAGAAAAGCTACTAAAACAATAGGGTTCTGCAGCTTCGCTGCTAGACCCCTAATAAGAAAAGCTACTAAAACAATAGGGTTCTGCAGCTTCGCTGCTAGACCCCTAAATATAGCTGCAAGCAGCGATGGCGGGGTCTAGCAGAACAGCAGGTAAGCCTGCGGCTGCTCAGGAAGGCGTCATGAGTCCATAGACCAAGTTTGGTGTTTGAAATGAACTCGTCTTCATCCAGGGATTCCAACGGTACCTCATTTGTCCAATTTGAACCAACGGCTCCAAAGCTATGAGCAAAATGCAGTTTTTGTACTTATAGCGCCCCCTCTGGGTGGAAGTGCACCAGACTTCTTGGGCTTCTTACAGACTTGGTCATGAGTCTGTGTTAGAAGTTTGATGTCAAAAGATTAAATGGTTGCTGAGATATGGCCTCACGTCCTGTTTGGCGCATGATTGCTGAATTTGCTTGGCTGCTACGGGCAAACGGAAACGAAATAAAAAAATCAACATGATAGTTCTTGTGAGGCTTGGTCTGAACATTCTATATTTCAAGTCCCGTGCAAATCAGACAATCTGGGTGACCTGTAATGCGTTTTGAAGGTTTTTGATATAATTCAAAATGGCGGACAATCCAAGATGGCGCGCATGACGTCATGAGATTGTTTGACCTCGGCTATATCCAGGGACTCCAACGGTTCCTGATTTGTGATATTTGGACAAACAGGTGTAAAGTTATGAGCAAAAATGCATTTTTGCTAAATATAGCGCCACCTATAGGTCAAAGATCACTAAAATTCTTAGGCCTGTTAAGGATCGAGTTATGAGTCAGAGTCATAAGTTTGATGTCAAAAGACCAACCGGTTGCTGAGATATGGCCTCACGTCCTTTTTGGCGTTGTCGCCGTTAACTTTGATTGGTTGTAATGGGTGAACAAAGTCGAAATTGAAAAATCCGCTTCGTATCCTTTGTGCGGATTCGTCCAAAGATACTGTGTGCCAATTTTCATGAGAATTGGTCAAAATTTGTGACCTGTGAAACTTTTTGAAGGTTTTCAACAAAATCCAAGATGGCGGAAAATCTAGTTAGACGGAAAATGACGTCATAGGGTGCGTTGGACTCGTCATGATCCAAGGATTCCAACGATGCCTTGTTTTTTAAATTTGGATCAACGAGTCAAAAGTTAATTAGCTAAATGGGCTTCAAATTTTGACCCATTGGTGGCGCTAGAGAGTTTTGAATTTGGGCACGAAATTTGTTGAATTTGCTAATGGGAATGTGCTAAATAGATGTGACAAATTTCACAACTTTTTACCATTGCGTTAATGGGGCTGCCATAGACTTCAATTGCAGCGGAAAGTAGAAGAATAATAAATATAGCTGCAAGCAGCGATGGCGGGGTCTAGCAGAACAGCAGGTAAGCCTGCGGCTGCTCAGGAAGGCATCATGAGTCCACACACCAAGTTTGGTGTTTGAGATGAACTCGTCTTCATCCAGGGATTCCAACGGTACCTCATTTGTCCAATTTGAACCAACGGCTCCAAAGTTATGAGCAAAATGCATGTTTGCTACTTATAGCGCCCCCTCTGGGTGGACGTTCATCAGACTTCTTGGGCCTCTTACAGACTTGATCATGAGTCTGTGTTAGAAGTTTGATGTCAAAAGAGCAAATGGTTGCTAAGATACGGCCTCACGTCCTGTTTGGCGCATCATTGCTGAATTTGATTGGCTGCTACGGGCAAACGATAACGAAATAAAAAAATCAACATGAAAGCTCTTGTGAGGCTTGGTCTGAACATTCTATATGTCAAGTCCCGTGGAAAGCAGACAATCTGGGTGACCTGTAATGCGTTTTGAAGGTTTTTGATATAATTCAAAATGGCGGACAATCCAAGATGGCGCGCATGACGTCATGAGATTGATTGACCTCGGCTATATCCAGGGACTCCAACGGAACCTGATTTGTGAAATTTGGACAAACAGGTGTAAAGTTATGAGCAAAAATGCATTTTTGCTAAATATAGCGCCACCTATAGGTCAAAGATCACTAAAATTCTTAGGCCTATTAAGGATCGAGTTATGAGTCAGTTTAATAAGTTTGATGTCAAAAGACCAACCGGTTGCTGAGATATGGCCTCACGTCCTTTTTTGCGTTGTCGCCGTTAACTTTGATTGGTTGTAATGGGTGAACAAAGTCGAAATTGAAAAATCCGCTTCGTATCCTTTGTGCGGATTCGTCCAAAGATACTGTGTGCCAATTTTCATGAGAATTGGTCAAAATTTGTGACCTGTGAAACTTTTTGAAGGTTTTCAACAAAATCCAAGATGGCGGAAAATCTAGTTAGACGGAAAATGACGTCATAGGGTGCGTTGGACTCGTCATGATCCAAGGATTCCAGCGATATGTTGTTTTTGAAATTTGGATCAACGAGTCAAAAGTTATTTAGCTGAGTGGGCTTCAAACTTTGACATGTTGGTGGCGCTAGAGAGTTTTGAATTTGGGCACGAAATTTGTTGAATTTGCTAATGGGACTGTCCTAATTAGATGTGCCAAATTTCACAACTTTTTACCATTGCGTTAATGGGGCTGCCATAGACTTCAATTGCAGCGGAAAGTAGATCAATAATAAATATAGCTGCAAGCAGCGATGGCGGGGTCTAGCAGAACAGCAGGCAAGCCTGCGGCTGCTCAGGAGGGCATCATGAGTCCACAGACCAAGTTTGGTGTTTGAGATTAACTCGTCTTCATCCAGGGATTCCAACGGTATCTCATTTGTCCAATTTGAACCAACGGCTCCAAAGCTATGAGCAAAATGCAGTTTTTGTACTTATAGCGCCCCCTCTGGGTGGAAGTTCACCAGACTTCTTGGGCCTCTTACAGACTTGATCATGAGTCTGTGTTAGAAGTTTGATGTCAAAAGAGCAAATGGTTGCTGAGATATGGCCTCACGTCCAGTTTGGCGCGTCATCGCTGAGTGTGATTGGCTGCTACGGGCAGAGGGAAACGAAATAAAAAAATCCACATGATAGCTCTTGTGAGGCTTGGTCTGAAGATTCTATATGTCAAGTCCCGTGGAAATCAGACAATCTGGGTGACCTGTAATGCGTTTTGAAGGTTTTTGATATAATTCAAAATGGCGGACAATCCAAGATGGCGCGCATGACGTCATGAGATTGATTGACCTCGGCTATATCCAGGGACTCCAACGGTACCTGATTTGTGATATTTGGACAAACAGGTCCAAAGTTATGAGCAAAAATGCATTTTTGCTAAATATAGCGCCCCCTATAGGTCAAAGATCACTATAATTCTTGGGACTGTTTGGGATCGAGTTATGAATATGTGTTATAAGTTTGATGTTAAAAGATTAAACTGTTGCTGAGATATGGCCTCACGTCCTTTTTGGCGTAGTAGCCGCCAACTTTGAATTGATGTAGCTAAATAACAAAGTCGAAATTGAAAAATCCATCTCCTAACTTTTGTGCGGATTGGTCTAAAGATACTATGTGCCAATTTTCATGAGATTTGGTCAAAATTTGTGACCTGTGAAAATTTTTTAAGGTTTTCAACAAAATCCAAGATGGCGGAAAATCTAGTCAGACGGAAAATGACTTCATAGGGTGCGTTGGACTCGTCATGATCCAAGGATTCCAACGATGCCTTGTTTTTGAAATTTGGATCAACGAGTCAAAAGTTATTTAGCTGAATGAGCTTGAAACTTTGACATGTTGGTGGCGCTAGAGAGTTTTGAATTTGGGCACGAAATTTGTTGAATTTGCTAATGGGAATGTGCTAAATAAATGTGCCAAATTTCACAACTTTTTACCATTGCGTTAATGGGGCTGCCATAGACTTCAATGGTGGCGGAAAGTAGAAGAATAATAAATATAGCTGCAAGCAGCGATACGGGGTCTAGCAGAATAGCAGGTAAGCCTGCGGCTGCTCAGGAAGGCATCATGAGTCCATAGACCAAGTTTGGTGTTTGAAATGAACTCGTCTTCATCCAGGGATTCCAACGGTACCTCATTTGTCCAATTTGAACAGACGGCTCCAAAGCTATGAGCAAAATGCAGTTTGTCTACTTATAGCGCCTCCACTGGGTGGAAGTGCAACAGACTTCTTGGGCCTCTTAAAGACTTGGTCATGAGTCTGTGTTATAAGTTTGATGTCAAAAGATCAAATGGTTGCTGAGATATGGCCTCACGTCCTGTTTGGTGCGTCATCACTGAGTTTGATTGGCTGCTACGGGCAAACGGTAGTGAATTAAAAAATATCACTGAAAAGCTCATGTGAGGCTCAGTCTGAAGATTCTATATGTCAAGTCCCGTGGAAATCAGACAATCTGGGTGACCTGTACTGCGTTTTGAAGGTTTTTGACATAATTCAAAATGGCGGACAATCCAAGATGGCGCGAATGACGTCATCGTATTGGTTGACCTCGGATATAGCCAGGGATTACAACGGTACCTCATTTGTGAAATTTGGACCAAGGGGTCGAAAGATATGAGCAAAACTGCATTTTTGCTAAATATAGCGCCACCTATAAGTCAAAGATGGCCACAATTCTTGGGCCTGTTAGGGATCGAGTTATGAGTCTGTGATATAAGTTTGATGACAATAGACCAACCGGTTGCTGAGATATGGCCTCACGTCCTTTTTGGCATAGTCGCCGCCAAATTTGATTGGTTATTGTGGGTGAACAAAGTCGAAAATGAAAAATCCGCTTCCTAGCTTTTGTGCGGATTCGTCCGAAGATACTCTGTGCTAATTTTCATGAGAATCGGTCAAAATGTGTGAACGAAGAATCCTTTTGAAGGTTTTCAACAAAATCCAAGATGGCGGAAAATCTAGTCAGACGGAAAATGACGTCATAGGATGCGTTGGACTCGTCATGATCCAAGGATTCCAACGATACCTTGTTTTTTAAATTTGGACCAACGAGTCAAAAGTTATTTAGCTGAATGGGCTTCAAACTTTGACATGTTGGTGGCGCTAGAGAGTTTTGAATTTGGGTTCCAAATTTGTTGAATTTGCTAATGGGAATGTGCTAAATAGATGTGCCAAATTTCACAACTTTTTACCATTGCGTTAATGGGGCTGCCATAGACTTCAATGGTGGCGGAAAGTAGAAGAATAATAATAATAAGAAGAAAAGCTACTAAAACAATAGGGTTCTGCAGCTTCGCTGCTAGACCCCTAAATATAGCTGCAAGCAGCGATGGCGGGGTCTAGCAGAATAGCAGGTAAGCCTGCGGCTGCTCAGGAAGGCATCATGAGTCCATAGACCAAGTTTGGTGTTTGAAATGAACTCGTCTTCATCCAGGGATTCCAACGGTACCTCATTTGTCCAATTTGAACCAACGGCTCCAAAGCTATGAGCAAAATGCAGTTTTTGTACTTATAGCGCCCCCACTGGGTGGACGTTCACCAGACTTCTTGGGCTTCTTACAGACTTGGTCATGAGTCTGTGTTAGAAGTTTGATGTCAGAAGAGCAAATGGTTGCTGAGATATGGCCTCACGTCCTGTTTGGCGCGTCATCGCTGAGTTTGATTGGCTGCTACGGGCAAACGGTAGCGAATTAAAAAAATACCACTTGAAAGCTCATGTGAGGCTTAGTCTGAAAATTCTATATGTCAAGTCCCGTGGAAATCAGACAATCTGGGTGACCTGTAATGCGTTTTGAAGGTTATTGATATAATTCAAAATGGCGGACAATTAAAGATGGCGCACATGACGTCATAGGATTGGTTGACCTTGGATATATCCAGGGATTACAGCGGTACCTCATATGTGAAATTTGGACAAACGGGTCCAAAGATATGCTCAAAAATGCATTTTTGCTAAATATAGCGCCACCTATAGGTCAAAGATAACCACAATTCTTGGGCCTGTTAGGGATTGAGTTATGAGTCTGTGATATAAGTTTGATATCAATAGACCAATTGGTTGCTGAGATATGGCCTCACGTCCTTTTTGGCGTAGTCGCCGCCAACTTTGATTGGTTATTGTGGGTGAACAAAGTCGAAATTGAAAAATCCGCTTCCTAACTTTTGTGCGGATTCGTCCAAAGATACTCTCTGCTAATTTTCATGAGAATCGGTTAAAATTTGTGAACGAAGTTTCCTTTTGAAGGTTTTCAACAAAATCCAAGATGGCGGAAAATCTAGTCAGACGGAAAATGACGTCATAGGGTGCGTTGAACTCGTCATGATCCAAGGATTCCAACGATACCTTGTTTTTGAAATTTGGACCAACGAGTCAAAAGTTATTTAGCTGAATGTGCTTCAAACTTTGACATGTTGGTGGCGCTAGAGAGTTTTGAATTTGGGTTCCAAATTTGTTGAATTTGCTAATGGGACTGTCCTAAATAGATGTGCCAAATTTCACAACTTTTTACCATTGCGTTAATGGGGCTGCCATAGACTTCAATGGTGGCGGAAAGTAGAAGAATAATAATAATAATAAGAAAAGCTACTAAAACAATAGGGTTCTGCAGCTTCGCTGCTAGACCCCTAAATATAGCTGCAAGCAGCGATGGCGGGGTCTAGCAGAATAGCAGGTAAGCCTGCGGCTGCTCAGGAAGGCATCATGAGTACATAGACCAAGTTTGGTGTTTGAGATGAACTCGTCTTCATCCAGGGATTCCAACGGTACCTCATTTGTCCAATTTGAAACAAAGGCTCCAAAGTTATGAGCAAAATGCATTTTTGCTACTTATAGCGCCCCCTGTGCTTGGAAGTTCACCAAACTTCTTGGGCTTCTTACAGACTTGGTCATGAGTCTGTGTTAGAAGTTTGATGTCAAAAGATTAAATGGTTGTTGAGATATGGCCTCACGTCCTGTTTGGCGCGTCATTGCTGAGTTTGATTGGCTACTACGGGCAAACGGAAGTGAATATAAAAATTTCACATAATAGCTCTTGTGGGGCATGGTCTGAAGATTCTATATGTCAAGTCCCGTGGAGATCAGACAATCTGGGTGACCTGTAATGCGTTTTGAAGGTTTTTGACATAATTCAAAATGGCGGACAATCAAAGATGGCGCGAATGACGTCATAGGATTCGTTGACCTCGGCTATATCCACGGATTACAACGGTACCTCATTTGTGAAATTTGGACAAACGGGTTCAAAGATATGAGCAAAAATGCATTTTTTCTAAATATAGCGCCACCTATAGGTCAAAGGTCTCCAAAATTCTTGGGCCTCTTCAAAATCGAGTTATGAATATGTGTTATGAGTTTGATGTCAAAAGATTAAACTGTTGCTGAGATATGTCCTCACGTGCTTTTTGGCGTAGTCGCCATCAACTTTGATTGGATGTACTGGTTGAACAAAGTCAAATTTGAAGTAAAAAACGAGCAACTTTTGTGCGGATTGGTCTAAAGATACTCTGTGCCAATTTTCATGAGAATTGGTCAAAATTTGTGACCTGTGAAAATTTTTTAAGGTTTTCAACAAAATCCAAGATGGCGGAAAATCTAGTTAGACGGAAAATGACGTCATAGAGTGCGTTGGACTCGTCATCATCCAAGGATTCCAACGATGCCTTGTTTTTGAAATTTGGATCAACGACTCAAAAGTTATTTAGCTGAATGGGCTTGAAACTTTGACATGTTGGTGGCGCTAGAGAGTTTAGAATTTGGGCACGAAATTTGTTGAATTTGCTAATGGGACTGTCCTAAATAGATGTGCCAAATTTCACAACTTTTTACCATTGCGTTAATGGGGCTGCCATAGACTTCAATTGCAGCGGAAAGTAGAAGAATAATAATAAGAAAAGCTACTAAAACAATAGGGTTCTGCAGCTTCGCTGCTAGACCCCTAATAAGAAAAACTACTAAAACAATAGGGTTCTGCAGCTTCGCTGCTAGACCCCTAAATATAGCTGCAAGCAGCGATGGCGGGGTCTAGCAGAACAGCAAGTAAGCCTGCGGCTGCTCAGGAAGGCATTATGAGTACATAGACCAAGTTTGGTGTTTGAGATGAACTCGTCTTCATCCAGGGATTCCAACGGTACCTCATTTGTCCAATTTGAACCAACGGCTCCAAAGTTATGAGCAAAATGCATGTTTGCTACTTATAGCGCCCCCTCTGGGTGGACGTTCACCAGACTTCTTGGGCCTCTTACAGACTTGATCATGACTCTGTGTTAGAAGTTTGATGTCAAAAGAGCAAATGGTTGCTGAGATATGGCCTCACGTCCTGTTTGGCGCATCATTGCTGAATTTGATTGGCTGCTACGGGCAAACGGAAACGAAATAAAAAAATCAACATGATAGCTCTTGTGAGGCTTGGTCTGAACATTCTATATCTCAAGTCCCGTGGAAATCAGACAATCTGGGTGACCTGTAATGCGTTTTGAAGGTTTTTGATATAATTCAAAATGGCGGACAATCCAAGATGGCGCGCATGACGTCATGAGATTGATTGACCTCGGCTATATCCAGGAACTCCAACGGTATCTGATTTGTGATATTTGGACAAACAGGTGTAAAGTTATGAGCAAAAATGCATTTTTTCTAAATATAGCGCCACCTATAGGTCAAAGATCACTAAAATTCTTAGGCCTGTTAAGGATCGAGTTATGAGTCAGTGTCATAAGTTTGATGTCAAAAGACCAACCGGTTGCTGAGATATGGCCTCACGTCTTTTTTGGCGTTGTCGCCGTTAACTTTGATTGGTTGTAATGGGTGAACAAAGTCGAAATTGAAAAATCCGCTTCGTATCCTTTGTGCGGATTCGTCCAAAGATACTGTGTGCCAATTTTCATGAGAATTGGTCAAAATTTGTGACCTGTGAAACTTTTTGAAGGTTTTCAACAAAATCCAAGATGGCGGAAAATCTAGTCAGACGGAAAATGACGTCATAGGGTGCGTTGGACTCGTCATCATCCAAGGATTCCAGCGATATGTTGTTTTTTAAATTTGGATCAACAAGTCAAAAGTTATTTAGCTGAATGGGCTTCAAACTTTGACATGTTGGTGGCGCTAGAGAGTTTAGAATTTGGGCACGAAATTTGTTGAATTTGCTAATGGGACTGTCCTAATTAGATGTGCCAAATTTCACAACTTTTTACCATTGCGTTAATGGGGCTGCCATAGACTTCAATTGCAGCGGAAAGTAGAAGAATAATAATAAGAAAAACTACTAAAACAATAGGGTTCTGCAGCTTCGCTGCTAGACCCCTAAATATAGCTGCAAGCAGCGATACGGGGTCTAGCAGAATAGCAGGTAAGCCTGCGGCTGCTCAGGACGGCATCATGAGTCCATAGACCAAGTTTGGTGATTGAGATGAACTCGTCTTCATCCAGGGATTCCAACGGTACCTCATTTGTCCAATTTGAACCAACGGCTCCAAAGCTATGAGCAAAATGCAGTTTTTCTACTTATAGCGCCCCCTCTGGGTTGACGTTCACCAGACTTCTTGGCCCTCTTACAGACTTGGTCATGAGTCTGTGTTAGAAGTTTGATGTCAAAAGATCAAATGGTTGCTAAGATATGGCCTCACGTCCTGTTTAGCGCGTCATCGCTGAGTTTGATTGGCTGCTACGGGCAAAGGGAAACAAAATAAAAAATTCCTCATGATAGCTCTTGTGAGGCTTGGTCTGAACATTCTATATGTCAAGTCCCGTGGAAATCAGACAATCTGGGTGACCTGTAATGCGTTTTGAATGTTTTTGATATAATTCAAAATGGCAGACAATTAAAGATGGCGCACATGACGTCATAGTATTGGTTGACCTCGGATATATTCAGGGATTACAACGGTACCTCATATGTGAAATTTGGACAAACGGGTCCAAAGTTATGAGCAAAAATGCATTTTTGCTAAATATAGCGCCCCCTATAGGTCAAAGATCACTATAATTCTTCGGACTGTTTGGGATGGAGTTATGAATATGTGTTATAAGTTTGATGTCAAAAGATTAAACTGTTGCTGAGATATGGCCTCACCTCCTTTTTGGCGTAGTCGCCGCCAACTTTGAATTGATGTAGCTAAATAACAAAGTCGAAATTGAAAAATCCATCTCCTAACTTTTGTGCGGATTGGTCTAAAGATACTATGTGCCAATTTTCATGAGATTTGGTCAAAATTTGTGACCTGTGAAAATTTTTTAAGGTTTTCAACAAAATCCAAGATGGCGGAAAATCTAGTCAGACGGAAAATGACGTCATAGGTTGCGTTGGACTCGTCATGATCCAAGGATTCCAACGATATCTTGTTTTTGAAATTTGGACCAACGAGTCAAAAGTTATTTAGCTGAATGGGCTTCAAACTTTGACATGTTGGTGGCGCTAGAGAGTTTTGAATTTGGGCACGAAATTTGTTGAATTTGCTAATGGGACTGTCCTAATTAGATGTGCCAAATTTCACAACTTTTTACCATTGCGTTAATGGGGCTGCCATAGACTTCAATTGCAGCGGAAAGTAGATCAATAATAATAATAATAATAAATATAGCTGCAAGCAGCGATACGGGGTCTAGCAGAACAGCAGGTAAGCCTGCGGCTGCTCAGGAAGGCATCATGAGTCCACACACCAAGTTTGGTGTTTGAGATGAACTCGTCTTCATCCAGGGATTCCAACGGTACCTCATTTGTCCAATTTGAACCAACGGCTCCAAAGCTATGAGTAAAATGCAGTTTTTTTACTTACAGCGCCCCCACTGGGTGGAAGTGCACCTGACTTCTTGGGCTTCATACAGACTTGGTCATGAGTCTGTATTAGAAGTTTGATGTCAAAAGATTAAATGGTTGCTGAGATATGGCCTCACGTTGTGTTTGGCGCGTCAGCGCTGAGTTTGATTGGCTGCTACGGGCAAAGGGAAATGAAATAAAAAATTCCACATGATAGCTCTTGTGAGGCTTGGTCTGAAGATTTTATGTGTCAAGTCCCGTGGAAATCAGACAATCTGGGTGACCTGTAATGTGTTTTGAAGGTTTTTGATATAATTCAAGATGGCGGACAATCAAAGATGGCGCGAATGACGTCATAGGGTTGTTTGACCTCGGCTATATCCAAGGATTACAACAATACCTGATTTGTGAAATTTGGACAAACGGGTCCAAAGATATGACCAAAAATGCATTTTTGCTAAATATAGCGCCACCTATAGGTCAAAGGTCTCCAGAATTCTTGGGCCTCTTTAAGATCGAGTTATGAATATGTGTCATAAGTTTGATGTCAAAAGAATAAACTGTTGCTGAGATATGGCCTCACGTCCTTTTTGGCGTTGTCGCCGTTAACTTTGATTGGTTGTATTGGGTGAACAAAGTCGAAATTGAAAAATCCGCTTCGTATCCTTTATGCGGATTCGTCCAAAGATACTGTGTGCCAATTTTCATGAGAATTGGTTAAAATTTGTGACCTGTGAAACTTTTTGAAGGTTTTCAACAAAATCCAAGATGGTGGAAAATCTAGTGAGACGGAAAATGACGTCATAGGGTGCGTTGGACTCGTCATCATCCAAGGATTCCAACGATATGTTGTTTTTGAAATTTGGATCAACGAGTCAAAAGTTATTTAGCTGAATGGGCTTCAAACTTTGACCCGTTGGTGGCGCTAGAGAGTTTAGAATTTGGGCACGAAATTTGTTGAATTTGCTAATGGGATGTTCCTGAAGATATGGGCCAAATTTCACAACTTTTTACCATTGCGTTAATGGGGCTGCCATAGACTTCAATTGCAGCGGAAAGTAGAAGAATAATAATAAGAAAAACAGCTAAAACAATAGGGTTCTGCAGCTTCGCTGCTAGACCCCTAATAATAGGAAAAGCTAGTAAAACAATAGGGTTCTGCAGCTTCGCTGCTAGACCCCTAAATATAGCTGCAAGCAGCGATACGGGGTCTAGCAGAATAGCAGGTAAGCCTGCGGCTGATCAGGAAGGCATCATGAGTCCATAGACCAAGTTTGGTGTTTGAAATGAACTCGTCTTCATCCAGGGATTCCAACGGTACCTCATTTGTCCAATTTGAACAGACGGCTCCAAAGCTATGAGCAAAATGCAGTTTTTCTACTTATAGCACCCCCACTGGGTGGACGTTCACCAGACTTCTTGGGCCTCTTAAAGACTTGGTCATGAGTCTGTGTTATAAGTTTGATGTCAAAAGATTAAATGGTTGCTGAGATATGGCCTCACGTCCTGTTTGGCGCGTCATCGCTGAGTTTGATTGGATGCTACGGGCAAAGGGAAACGAAATAAAAAAATCAACATGATAGCTCTTGTGAGGCTTGGTCTGAACATTCTATGTGTCAAGTCCCGTGGAAATCAGACAATCTGGGTGACCTGTAATGCGTTTTGAAGGATTTTGATATAATTCAAAATGGCGGACAATCCAAGATGGCGCGCATGACGTCATGAGATTGATTGACCTCGGCTATATCCACGGATTACAACGGTACCTGATTTGTGATATTTGGACAAACAGGTGTAAAGTTATGAGCAAAAATGCATTTTTGCTAAATATAGCGCCACCTATAGGTCAAAGATCACTAAAATTCTTAGGCCTGTTAAGGATCGAGTTATGAGTCAGAGTCATAAGTTTGATGTCAAAAGACCAACCGGTTGCTGAGATATGGCCTCACGTCTTTTTTGGCGTTGTCGCCGTTAACTTTGATTGGTTGTAATGGGTGAACAAAGTCGAAATTGAAAAATCCGCTTCGTATCCTTTGTGCGGATTCGTCCAAAGATACTGTGTGCCAATTTTCATGAGAATTGGTCAAAATTTGTGACCTGTGAAACTTTTTGAAGGTTTTCAACAAAATCCAAGATGGCGGAAAATCTAGTTAGACGGAAAATGACGTCATAGGGTGCGTTGGACTCGTCATCATCCAAGGATTCCAGCGATATGTTGTTTTTTAAATTTGGATCAACAAGTCAAAAGTTATTTAGCTGAATGGGCTTCAAACTTTGACATGTTGGTGGCGCTAGAGAGTTTAGAATTTGGGCACGAAATTTGTTGAATTTGCTAATGGGACTGTCCTAATTAGATGTGCCAAATTTCACAACTTTTTACCATTGCGTTAATGGGGCTGCCATAGACTTCAATTGCAGCGGAAAGTAGAAGAATAATAATAAGAAAAACTACTAAAACAATAGGGTTCTGCAGCTTCGCTGCTAGACCCCTAAATATAGCTGCAAGCAGCGATACGGGGTCTAGCAGAATAGCAGGTAAGCCTGCGGCTGCTCAGGACGGCATCATGAGTCCATAGACCAAGTTTGGTGATTGAGATGAACTCGTCTTCATCCAGGGATTCCAACGGTACCTCATTTGTCCAATTTGAACCAACGGCTCCAAAGCTATGAGCAAAATGCAGTTTTTCTACTTATAGCGCCCCCTCTGGGTTGACGTTCACCAGACTTCTTGGCCCTCTTACAGACTTGGTCATGAGTCTGTGTTAGAAGTTTGATGTCAAAAGATCAAATGGTTGCTAAGATATGGCCTCACGTCCTGTTTAGCGCGTCATCGCTGAGTTTGATTGGCTGCTACGGGCAAAGGGAAACAAAATAAAAAATTCCTCATGATAGCTCTTGTGAGGCTTGGTCTGAACATTCTATATGTCAAGTCCCGTGGAAATCAGACAATCTGGGTGACCTGTAATGCGTTTTGAATGTTTTTGATATAATTCAAAATGGCAGACAATTAAAGATGGCGCACATGACGTCATAGTATTGGTTGACCTCGGATATATTCAGGGATTACAACGGTACCTCATATGTGAAATTTGGACAAACGGGTCCAAAGTTATGAGCAAAAATGCATTTTTGCTAAATATAGCGCCCCCTATAGGTCAAAGATCACTATAATTCTTCGGACTGTTTGGGATGGAGTTATGAATATGTGTTATAAGTTTGATGTCAAAAGATTAAACTGTTGCTGAGATATGGCCTCACCTCCTTTTTGGCGTAGTCGCCGCCAACTTTGAATTGATGTAGCTAAATAACAAAGTCGAAATTGAAAAATCCATCTCCTAACTTTTGTGCGGATTGGTCTAAAGATACTATGTGCCAATTTTCATGAGATTTGGTCAAAATTTGTGACCTGTGAAAATTTTTTAAGGTTTTCAACAAAATCCAAGATGGCGGAAAATCTAGTCAGACGGAAAATGACGTCATAGGTTGCGTTGGACTCGTCATGATCCAAGGATTCCAACGATATCTTGTTTTTGAAATTTGGACCAACGAGTCAAAAGTTATTTAGCTGAATGGGCTTCAAACTTTGACATGTTGGTGGCGCTAGAGAGTTTTGAATTTGGGCACGAAATTTGTTGAATTTGCTAATGGGACTGTCCTAAAGATATGGGCCAAATTTCACAACTTTTTACCATTGCGTTAATGGGGCTGCCATAGACTTCAATGGTGGCGGAAAGTAGAAGAATAAATATAGCTGCAAGCAGCGATACGGGGTCTAGCAGAACAGCAGGTAAGCCTGCGGCTGCTCAGGAAGGCATCATGAGTCCATAGACCAAGTTTGGTGTTTGAAATGAACTCGTCTTCCTCCAGGGATTCCAACGGTACCTCATTTGTCCAATTTGAACCAACGGCTCCAAAGCTATGAGCAAAATGCAGTTTTTCTACTTATAGCGCCCCCACTGGGTGAACGTTCACCAGACTTCTTGGGCCTCTTAAAGACTTGGTCATGAGTCTGTGTTAGAAGTTTGATGTCAAAAGAGCAAATGGTTGCTGAGATATGGCCTCACGTCCTGTTTGGCGCGTCATCGCTGAGTTTGATTGGCTGCTACGGGCAAAGGGAAACAAAATAAAAAATTCCTCATGATAGCTCTTGTGAGGCTTGGTCTGAACATTCTATATGTCAAGTCCCGTGGAAATCAGACAATCTGGGTGACCTGTAATGCGTTTTGAATGTTTTTGATATAATTCAAAATGGCAGACAATTAAAGATGGCGCACATGACGTCATAGTATTGGTTGACCTCGGATATATTCAGGGATTACAACGGTACCTCATATGTGAAATTTGGACAAACGGGTCCAAAGTTATGAGCAAAAATGCATTTTTGCTAAATATAGCGCCCCCTATAGGTCAAAGATCACTATAATTCTTCGGACTGTTTGGGATGGAGTTATGAATATGTGTTATAAGTTTGATGTCAAAAGATTAAACTGTTGCTGAGATATGGCCTCACCTCCTTTTTGGCGTAGTCGCCGCCAACTTTGAATTGATGTAGCTAAATAACAAAGTCGAAATTGAAAAATCCATCTCCTAACTTTTGTGCGGATTGGTCTAAAGATACTATGTGCCAATTTTCATGAGATTTGGTCAAAATTTGTGACCTGTGAAAATTTTTTAAGGTTTTCAACAAAATCCAAGATGGCGGAAAATCTAGTCAGACGGAAAATGACGTCATAGGTTGCGTTGGACTCGTCATGATCCAAGGATTCCAACGATATCTTGTTTTTGAAATTTGGACCAACGAGTCAAAAGTTATTTAGCTGAATGGGCTTCAAACTTTGACATGTTGGTGGCGCTAGAGAGTTTTGAATTTGGGCACGAAATTTGTTGAATTTGCTAATGGGACTGTCCTAATTAGATGTGCCAAATTTCACAACTTTTTACCATTGCGTTAATGGGGCTGCCATAGACTTCAATTGCAGCGGAAAGTAGATCAATAATAATAATAATAATAAATATAGCTGCAAGCAGCGATACGGGGTCTAGCAGAACAGCAGGTAAGCCTGCGGCTGCTCAGGAAGGCATCATGAGTCCACACACCAAGTTTGGTGTTTGAGATGAACTCGTCTTCATCCAGGGATTCCAACGGTACCTCATTTGTCCAATTTGAACCAACGGCTCCAAAGCTATGAGTAAAATGCAGTTTTTTTACTTACAGCGCCCCCACTGGGTGGAAGTGCACCTGACTTCTTGGGCTTCATACAGACTTGGTCATGAGTCTGTATTAGAAGTTTGATGTCAAAAGATTAAATGGTTGCTGAGATATGGCCTCACGTTGTGTTTGGCGCGTCAGCGCTGAGTTTGATTGGCTGCTACGGGCAAAGGGAAATGAAATAAAAAATTCCACATGATAGCTCTTGTGAGGCTTGGTCTGAAGATTTTATGTGTCAAGTCCCGTGGAAATCAGACAATCTGGGTGACCTGTAATGTGTTTTGAAGGTTTTTGATATAATTCAAGATGGCGGACAATCAAAGATGGCGCGAATGACGTCATAGGGTTGTTTGACCTCGGCTATATCCAAGGATTACAACAATACCTGATTTGTGAAATTTGGACAAACGGGTCCAAAGATATGACCAAAAATGCATTTTTGCTAAATATAGCGCCACCTATAGGTCAAAGGTCTCCAGAATTCTTGGGCCTCTTTAAGATCGAGTTATGAATATGTGTCATAAGTTTGATGTCAAAAGAATAAACTGTTGCTGAGATATGGCCTCACGTCCTTTTTGGCGTTGTCGCCGTTAACTTTGATTGGTTGTATTGGGTGAACAAAGTCGAAATTGAAAAATCCGCTTCGTATCCTTTATGCGGATTCGTCCAAAGATACTGTGTGCCAATTTTCATGAGAATTGGTTAAAATTTGTGACCTGTGAAACTTTTTGAAGGTTTTCAACAAAATCCAAGATGGTGGAAAATCTAGTGAGACGGAAAATGACGTCATAGGGTGCGTTGGACTCGTCATCATCCAAGGATTCCAACGATATGTTGTTTTTGAAATTTGGATCAACGAGTCAAAAGTTATTTAGCTGAATGGGCTTCAAACTTTGACCCGTTGGTGGCGCTAGAGAGTTTAGAATTTGGGCACGAAATTTGTTGAATTTGCTAATGGGATGTTCCTGAAGATATGGGCCAAATTTCACAACTTTTTACCATTGCGTTAATGGGGCTGCCATAGACTTCAATTGCAGCGGAAAGTAGAAGAATAATAATAAGAAAAACAGCTAAAACAATAGGGTTCTGCAGCTTCGCTGCTAGACCCCTAATAATAGGAAAAGCTAGTAAAACAATAGGGTTCTGCAGCTTCGCTGCTAGACCCCTAAATATAGCTGCAAGCAGCGATACGGGGTCTAGCAGAATAGCAGGTAAGCCTGCGGCTGATCAGGAAGGCATCATGAGTCCATAGACCAAGTTTGGTGTTTGAAATGAACTCGTCTTCATCCAGGGATTCCAACGGTACCTCATTTGTCCAATTTGAACAGACGGCTCCAAAGCTATGAGCAAAATGCAGTTTTTCTACTTATAGCACCCCCACTGGGTGGACGTTCACCAGACTTCTTGGGCCTCTTAAAGACTTGGTCATGAGTCTGTGTTATAAGTTTGATGTCAAAAGATTAAATGGTTGCTGAGATATGGCCTCACGTCCTGTTTGGCGCGTCATCGCTGAGTTTGATTGGATGCTACGGGCAAAGGGAAACGAAATAAAAAAATCAACATGATAGCTCTTGTGAGGCTTGGTCTGAACATTCTATGTGTCAAGTCCCGTGGAAATCAGACAATCTGGGTGACCTGTAATGCGTTTTGAAGGATTTTGATATAATTCAAAATGGCGGACAATCCAAGATGGCGCGCATGACGTCATGAGATTGATTGACCTCGGCTATATCCACGGATTACAACGGTACCTGATTTGTGATATTTGGACAAACAGGTGTAAAGTTATGAGCAAAAATGCATTTTTGCTAAATATAGCGCCACCTATAGGTCAAAGATCACTAAAATTCTTAGGCCTGTTAAGGATCGAGTTATGAGTCAGAGTCATAAGTTTGATGTCAAAAGACCAACCGGTTGCTGAGATATGGCCTCACGTCTTTTTTGGCGTTGTCGCCGTTAACTTTGATTGGTTGTAATGGGTGAACAAAGTCGAAATTGAAAAATCCGCTTCGTATCCTTTGTGCGGATTCGTCCAAAGATACTGTGTGCCAATTTTCATGAGAATTGGTCAAAATTTGTGACCTGTGAAACTTTTTGAAGGTTTTCAACAAAATCCAAGATGGCGGAAAATCTAGTTAGACGGAAAATGACGTCATAGGGTGCGTTGGACTCGTCATCATCCAAGGATTCCAGCGATATGTTGTTTTTTAAATTTGGATCAACAAGTCAAAAGTTATTTAGCTGAATGGGCTTCAAACTTTGACATGTTGGTGGCGCTAGAGAGTTTAGAATTTGGGCACGAAATTTGTTGAATTTGCTAATGGGACTGTCCTAATTAGATGTGCCAAATTTCACAACTTTTTACCATTGCGTTAATGGGGCTGCCATAGACTTCAATTGCAGCGGAAAGTAGAAGAATAATAATAAGAAAAACTACTAAAACAATAGGGTTCTGCAGCTTCGCTGCTAGACCCCTAAATATAGCTGCAAGCAGCGATACGGGGTCTAGCAGAATAGCAGGTAAGCCTGCGGCTGCTCAGGACGGCATCATGAGTCCATAGACCAAGTTTGGTGATTGAGATGAACTCGTCTTCATCCAGGGATTCCAACGGTACCTCATTTGTCCAATTTGAACCAACGGCTCCAAAGCTATGAGCAAAATGCAGTTTTTCTACTTATAGCGCCCCCTCTGGGTTGACGTTCACCAGACTTCTTGGCCCTCTTACAGACTTGGTCATGAGTCTGTGTTAGAAGTTTGATGTCAAAAGATCAAATGGTTGCTAAGATATGGCCTCACGTCCTGTTTAGCGCGTCATCGCTGAGTTTGATTGGCTGCTACGGGCAAAGGGAAACAAAATAAAAAATTCCTCATGATAGCTCTTGTGAGGCTTGGTCTGAACATTCTATATGTCAAGTCCCGTGGAAATCAGACAATCTGGGTGACCTGTAATGCGTTTTGAATGTTTTTGATATAATTCAAAATGGCAGACAATTAAAGATGGCGCACATGACGTCATAGTATTGGTTGACCTCGGATATATTCAGGGATTACAACGGTACCTCATATGTGAAATTTGGACAAACGGGTCCAAAGTTATGAGCAAAAATGCATTTTTGCTAAATATAGCGCCCCCTATAGGTCAAAGATCACTATAATTCTTCGGACTGTTTGGGATGGAGTTATGAATATGTGTTATAAGTTTGATGTCAAAAGATTAAACTGTTGCTGAGATATGGCCTCACCTCCTTTTTGGCGTAGTCGCCGCCAACTTTGAATTGATGTAGCTAAATAACAAAGTCGAAATTGAAAAATCCATCTCCTAACTTTTGTGCGGATTGGTCTAAAGATACTATGTGCCAATTTTCATGAGATTTGGTCAAAATTTGTGACCTGTGAAAATTTTTTAAGGTTTTCAACAAAATCCAAGATGGCGGAAAATCTAGTCAGACGGAAAATGACGTCATAGGTTGCGTTGGACTCGTCATGATCCAAGGATTCCAACGATATCTTGTTTTTGAAATTTGGACCAACGAGTCAAAAGTTATTTAGCTGAATGGGCTTCAAACTTTGACATGTTGGTGGCGCTAGAGAGTTTTGAATTTGGGCACGAAATTTGTTGAATTTGCTAATGGGACTGTCCTAAAGATATGGGCCAAATTTCACAACTTTTTACCATTGCGTTAATGGGGCTGCCATAGACTTCAATGGTGGCGGAAAGTAGAAGAATAAATATAGCTGCAAGCAGCGATACGGGGTCTAGCAGAACAGCAGGTAAGCCTGCGGCTGCTCAGGAAGGCATCATGAGTCCATAGACCAAGTTTGGTGTTTGAAATGAACTCGTCTTCCTCCAGGGATTCCAACGGTACCTCATTTGTCCAATTTGAACCAACGGCTCCAAAGCTATGAGCAAAATGCAGTTTTTCTACTTATAGCGCCCCCACTGGGTGAACGTTCACCAGACTTCTTGGGCCTCTTAAAGACTTGGTCATGAGTCTGTGTTAGAAGTTTGATGTCAAAAGAGCAAATGGTTGCTGAGATATGGCCTCACGTCCTGTTTGGCGCGTCATCGCTGAGTTTGATTGGCTGCTACGGGCAAAGGGAAACAAAATAAAAAATTCCTCATGATAGCTCTTGTGAGGCTTGGTCTGAACATTCTATATGTCAAGTCCCGTGGAAATCAGACAATCTGGGTGACCTGTAATGCGTTTTGAATGTTTTTGATATAATTCAAAATGGCAGACAATTAAAGATGGCGCACATGACGTCATAGTATTGGTTGACCTCGGATATTTTCAGGGATTACAACGGTACATCATATGTGAAATTTGGACAAACGGGTCCAAAGTTATGAGCAAAAATGCATTTTTGCTAAATATAGCGCCCCCTATGGGTCAAAGATCACTATAATTCTTGGGACTGTTTGGGATTGAGTTATGAATATGTGTTATAAGTTTGATGTCAAAAGATTAAACGTTTGCTGAGATATGGCCTCACGTCCTTTTTGGCGTAGTCGCCGCCAACTTTGAATTGATGTAGCTAAATAACAAAGTCGAAATTGAAAAATCCATCTCCTAACTTTTGTGCGGATTGGTCCAAAGATACTATGTGCCAATTTTCATGAGATTTGGTCAAAATGTCTGACCTGTGAAAATTTTTTAAGGTTTTCAACAAAATCCAAGATGGCGGAAAATCTAGTCAGACGGAAAATGACGTCATAGGGTGCGTTGGACTCGTCATAATCCAAGGATTCCAACGATGCCTTGTTTTTGAAATTTGGATCAACGAGTCAAAAGTTATTTAGCTGAATGAGCTTGAAACTTTGACATGTTGGTGGCGCTAGAGAGTTTTGAATTTGGGCACGAAATTTGTTGAATTTGCTAATGGGAATGTGCTAAATAGATGTGCCAAATTTCACAACTTTTTACCATTGCGTTAATGGGGCTGCCATAGACTTCAATGGTGGCGGAAAGTAGAAGAATAATAATAAGAAAAACTACTAAAACAATAGGGTTCTGCAGCTTCGCTGCTAGACCCCTAAATATAGCTGCAAGCAGCGATGGCGGGGTCTAGCAGAACAGCAGGCAAGCCTGCGGCAGCTCAGGAGGGCATCATGAGTCCATAGACCAAGTTTGGTGTTTGAGATGAACTCGTCTTCATCCAGGGATTCCAACGGTACCTCATTTGTCCAATTTGAACCAACGGCTCCAAAGCTATGAGCAAAATGCAGTTTTTGTACTTATAGCGCCCCCACTGGGTGGAAGTGCACCAGACTTCTTGGGCTTCATACAGACTTGATCATGAGTCTGTGTTAGATGTTTGATGTCAAAAGAGCAAATGGTTGCTGAGATATGGCTTCGCTGCTAGACCGCTGCTAGACCCCTAAATATAGCTGCAAGCAGCGATGGCGGGGTCTAGCAGAATAGCAGGTAAGCCTGCGGCTGCTCAGGAAGGCATCATGAGTCCATAGACCAAGTTTGGTGTTTGAAATGAACTCGTCTTCATCCAGGGATTATTACAAATGTAAAAATGTGTTTAACGTGCTGTTTTTATGTGCACATGTATGTTCGCAGGGATAAACGTAACTATTTTGAAGGGCCATCACAGAATTAAGAGTTTTATTTTGAAGAGGTAGAACGCGTCACTCTGGGAAACTGGGCCTGCCTGCCATTCGTCTCGAGAGCTTCGATACAGGTAAGACGTGTGGCTTGATTGTTGCTAAGCTAGTGATTGCAAATGATGTTCGTGTATTTGATCTCATTGTGTTAGTTATACTGTTCCTGAAAAAGCTAAAAGTAATATGATGATATAAAACAAGGCAGAGTTTGACTGTTACTTTTTGAAGTCTGTGCGATAGCAATTAACGTGGCCTATGTTGGTTCGTGAAAGGTAAGATGGCCGACGCGGCCTTGCAATTATGATGTTGGCAAATGTTGTTTGCGGTGTTTTTTGTAAGCGAGTGATTGCAAATGATGTGTGTATTTTATCACTGTGTTAGTTATACTGTTCATGAAAAAGCCAAAAGTAATATGATATAAAACGAGGCAGAGTTTGTCCGTTTCTTTTGCAGTTTGTGCGATAGCAGTTTTGCAAGACCTGTTTGGGAATGTGCTCCAAAGAAACTTTTAGCACTAAGAGCTTCTTAGCTAATCTGGGAAACGTGGCCTATGTTGCTTCGTGAAAAGTAAAATGGCCGACGAAACGTGTCCTCTGTTGGTTTGTGAAAAGTAAAATGGCCGACGCGGCCTTGCAATTATGATGTTGGCAAATGGTATTTGCGGTGTTTCACCGCGTTAGTCAAGAGGATCTGCTGGCAGATAGTACGCGTTCATAATTAAATGGTAAAAAGCACGTCTGATATGTTGTCTGACAGTCGAAGCATTTATTAATTTAAGTAATTGGTTTGATGTTTGATTCGGCGGGGAGGGAGGTGGTGAGGTGAAATGAAATTAAGTGATGTACAGCTGTGGTGAATGCATTCGGGATGTTGAAAGAAGGCCAGTCGATTTTAAAATGTTGTTTGAAGAACTTATTGTCAAAAAGTCCTAATTGTTAATGAGTTAGTGTGCTTTTCGCGTAAGAGTAATGGGATGAATGCATTGGGTGAATGCTAACTTGTAATGTATTTATCAAGAATGAAACAATCGCGCTAATTTAAGACAACCGCTCTGAAAGAATCGAGGAATAAATGTATATTTTTCAGATTAATTGAAGCGTTGTGGAGGCCGGTGGTGGTTTATTATTATGCTATGTGACTTAATGAAACCATTATCCCTCTGTCTGTTTGAGGTGTGATGTTGGCCGTGTTTATATGTGCTTAATGTACTCACTGTAATTAATGTAAAAGCTGATAACACTGATAATTTAATGTGATTTGTGTCCAATGATTGGAGATGGAGAACGCTTTAATTTGTAAAATGTACAGAAAGCAGGCAACTATGCAAATATTTTGTATTTAAATGAACAATGTGGTCACTTGTTTGACCCACACACATGTACATGTATATTGCCATGTCAGTTCTGCTCCACATTGTCAGCGTTTCAGAGATTCATTAAATACATGTCAATTAATGGAATAATCATCTGATGCAAATGTGACTTACATTGAGTTTAAAAAACAGTCATCACTATTCATTGTATTAAAGTATAAATGAAAACAGATGATAAAAGTAGCAGTGGTTGGCATCTCAAGTCAGTGGCAGCTGATTTGAGTGTATTGTGGGTGTCCTAAGAAACTAATTGCTGTCATGTTGATAAGGATTTGGCTTCTAATGTAGTAATATTATAAAAAATCACATAAGAAGTGAAAGTGAAATTTATTATGAAAAATTATATTATACAAAACACTTAGAAATCATAAAAAGTGATGTGTAGCATAAATGTACTGTTGTGAGCCATTTTATAATGAATGCTAATTGATAATCAATTATACTAAATAATTGATAATGAATGTTTATTATTTTAAATGTATGTTGAAAATTGTTATAGAAAATTGTATTTCTGAAATATTTTGAATGGTAGAAGTAGTATTTTCTTACTTGCATTAATACATCTGGAGGAACACTTTCGACCATATTTATATTAATAGTATATCTGACTTTTGATAGTGCATGCAGATGTGTAATAAATGTGATAATGTGGTTCAGAGTTTCTAAAAGTAGAATGGGAGGCAGAGCCTTCAGTTATCAGGCCCCTCTCTGTGGAACCAGCTACCAGTTTGGCTTCAGGAAGCAGACACCCTCTCTACCTTTAAGATCAGGCTGAAACTTTCCTTTCTGATAAAGCTTATAGTTGGGGATGGCTCAGGTGAGCCTGAAACATCCCATAGTTCTGCTGCTATAGGCCCAGCCTGCTGGGGGAGCTCATCAAAGAAGAGCCATCGTTGTCAAAGAAGAGCCATCAACATCATCAAAGACCCTACCCACCACTCTATACGCACTGCCCTGCATCAAGTTTACAACTTTCATCTCCATGTTGCTGCTTGCCTCATTGCACCTTTTTGTAACTCAATACTATTGCACTCCAGCAACATACATACCTTAAGGACTCTTGATACACTGACAGTCTAGAATGTATGCCCACAGTGCCTTCTGCTGCTTGTTATATGTTGCGTGTTATGTTACCGTTTACTGTTAGCGATATCTGATATCAATTGCACTTTATGTTCTAGTGTGCTGTAAGTCTCAATACAGTTATGTCTTAGTTCTGTTGTACTGTTGTAAAGCTTGATTGTCAAAGTTCGCTTTGACTTTGATCTGTCACACCTTTCCTCACTTTGCTGTCCCCGCTCCCCCTGTTTGATTTCTCAAATGATTTTATGTACATGTGACATTATTGTGGTTATTAACTTATGTTTCCCTGTTCCAACAGTTATCCTTTGAATGGTCTTAAGTTTTTTCCCCCCTTTTTCCCCTCTTTTCTGTCTTCTCAAACCCCAGCTGGTCGAGGCGGATGGCCACCCTTCCTGAGTCTGGTTCTGCCAGAGGTTTCTTCCTGGTTCTGGTTCTGCCAGAGGTTTCTTCCTGTTAAAAGGGAGTCGTTCCTTTCCACAGTCCCTCAGGCTCAGGATGGGAGATTGGACTGAAGACAAGTTTCAGTGCAATCTGTTGGTTTCTTTAGCTAGGATATTATTTTTGAATTGGCTCTACATGAATAAATAGGATTATTTTTAAATGAATGGATTTCATTGGTTTATGATGACAATGAATTGAACTCCAATTGGCTTAAATTGGACTACATTATTTTAGTGCCTTGAGATGACGATTGTAATTTGGTGCTATATAAATTAAACTGAATAGAATTGAATGTGTGGGTTCTAGATTGTGTTATTTTGCTTTCACTTGTATCATGATATTTCTTTGTTTTCCAGATTTGAATTTGCAAGCAATTGTTGGAGAGGTAAGCACATGAATGATAATGTGGGAGTATTTTATAGAAACTTATTGACTTATAGCAGTTGGGGTCTTTGACATTACATCCTGGTACATGATCTTCTGCATCAAAATTGCCAGACATGAATAAATGGAAATTTACAGAACTGCTGAGTCTGGTTCTGCCAGAGGTTTCTTCCTGTTAAAAGGGAGTCGTTCCTTTCCACAGTCCCTCAGGCTCAGGACGGGAGATTGGACTGAAGACAAGTTTCAGTGCAATCTGTTGGTTTCCTTAGCTAGGATATTATTTTTGAATTGGCTCTATATGAATGAATTGGATTATTTTTAAATAGGATTTTATTGGATTATGATTACAATGAACTGAACTTCAATTGGCTTGAATTGAACCACATCATTTAAGTGCCTTGAGATTATGATTGTAATTTGGTGCTATATAAATGAAACTGAATAGAATTGAATGTGTGGGTTCTAGATTATGTGTTATTTTGCTTTCACTTGTATCATGACATTTCTTTGTTTTCCAGATTTGAAATCGCAACCAATTGTTGGAGAGGTAAGCACATGAATGATAATGTGGGTGAATTTTATAGAAACTTACTGACTTGTAGCAGTTGGGGTCTTTGACATTACATCCTGGTACATGATCTTCTGCATCAAAATTGCCAGACATGAATAAATGGAAGTTTACAGAACTGGTGTGTGTCTATTATTTTGTATGAGACTATACTTGTTTAAGATTATTATTATTATTATGTATCACTGAGGTTTGTTTGTTTTGGCAATATGATCTTCAAACTATTCCAACTTTATTATGACATTTTCACATTTGTTTCATGTTTATTAATATAGAGACAGAAGAAAATGAGTGGCACATGTCTCAACCATCAGTTTCCATTACTGATATGTTTTAACTTTGTGTTCCAGATGCCACGTCCCAGCAAACGATGTTTGGCCTCCAAAAACAATCTGGGTTCTGCTGCAGCCAAGGAGTCCTCTGAGGGGGTTAGAAACATCACTATTTTTGTTTACAAGTATTATAATTGTGTGTGTTTGGGAAATATGTTATCCTGTGGAATACTAATGATCTAAATCTCATGCCTGCCAACATTTGACTTTTGCAGGAGTTTCCCACCTTAACTTTCCCTTCGTGCTCACAGTTGGTCATTTCTTTGACTACATTTCCAAATTCTTAGAATATTGTGATGAATATTGATATATCTTTAACATTTTTTCGTTATGGCGTTAAAGAAGGAGTAAAATGTTGACTTAGTCAGGAACATTCCTCAAGAACAAGAAGCTGTGGCCAATACATACTATGTGTTTTGCAAAGGTTGTCAGACTGTCTTTACGGTAGGGTGTAGTGGGAAATATTAGTAAAGACTCAATTCAAATGAGCTGTGAAAGAGTCTCCTTATTTTGTATTAAAGTTTCTATTTTCACAACATAAATTTGGCAGTTATGAAATATGTGCATTCCTACATAATAAAAAATTATTTTAGTGGTGCTGTATCAGATGATAAAGGAAATGTGTTACATTACAACTTATTGTTTGTTCTGTGTGTTGCAGATTCCCTGTGCCAAAGAGGGGTTGCTGGATGGTGCCGAGGCTGGGCGTCCTCGTATAAAAAAAGCCAAAACATTCCCCCTTCCCCAAATGTCAAAATCCCCAATCAAGGCATCTGAGGCAAACTTGTGCAATGAACTGTCAAAAAACCTGTGCAAAAACCTGTGCAAAAACCTGTGCAATGAACCCTTGAAAAACCAAAATCCAAATCCAAATTCTCAAACTGTATCTACTGACTGTGCAGTTGATTTTCCAGAGATATCTGTGCTGATGGGGTCGTTTCATCAAGGTCATTCCCGGTTTGGAACCGTGCGCAACAAGCAGTGTGGTGCCATCAGTCTGACAGCAGTTCTGAAGAGCAAGACCAAGAATGTGTGGACCTGGAACACCAGAGATCTGGATGATGTGTTGATTAAAGGAACTGTTATTTACAGGTTGATGCGTGCACAGGGAAAAATAAATGATAGTGTGGCACGCCGTGGTTACATTGCTGTGTCTGAACTGCCTACACAACAGAGAATGTGGAATTGTAATTTTACAATAAACTTTGCTGAATCTTACACTGGCTTTGTCAACATTGATGATTATGACCAAGCTTTGCAGGATGTGGCCATGCCTTTTGATGAAGCACTACAGCGAGCACTGTATGGTAATGATGCATGTTTGTTGACAGTTTGTGCTAGTACATGTGCCATAGTTAATGAAGGTGGAAGATTTGCCTTTGTGGATTCACATGCAAGTGCAAGGATTAACCAGCAAGGTGAGAATGCTAGTTGTGTTGTATACATTAGTTCTGTACAGTCTCTGGTTAGCTTTGTGTATGATTATGCACGATCGTTTAACGTAAGGACACCGAGCTTTGAAGTGACAGGAGTGAAAGTGGTAAGCAACGTCAGTACTGACACACGAGCACAGATGACCGAGCCATCGTCCAGTCGCGTGACAACTACTTCACACATCCGCCCGCTGTACAGCAAAGTGGTAACAGGTGAGCACAAAGTCTGCAAGCAGCAGTCCTCTGTTGGTAAGCCTACGGTCACTTCAAATGTCGGTCATGGTTTAAACGGAACAGTATGTTCAACAGAGACGCAATCGCACGTAAGTGAGTCCGCTCCTGGTGACGTAAACACAACACATGCTTCACACAGCCGGCCGCTGTACAGCAAAGTGCTAACAGGTAAACACAAAGTTTGCAAGCAGCAGTCCTCTGGTGGACCGACTGAGGTTGCTCAGAATATGAACAATGTTGATATTAAAACAGTAACTTCCGTTAACTTGAATGCCGATCCTGATGTGAGCAGATGTTTGGACGCTACTGATGTCATTGTGAGCAATGTGACGATTGCCAAGCAGCCTTTCAAACCGCTGACCCGGCAGGACCGCGATTACTTGTGCAATAAATTAGGATTGTCAAATGAAAATACTGACGAAGACCAAATGATAGCTGACGTGGATGAGATGGGGTGTCCTTGCAACATTAAAAGCATAAAACCAGATGGAAACTGTTTTTTTCGTTGTCTTGCCTTCAGTGTTTGTCACGATGAGGAGAAACATTTGAAAATAAGACGGGCTGTTGTACGACACCTCCAGAACAACAGTGGTAAATTTGCACAGTATTTAAGAAATGAATATACATCTGTGCAGGACTATGTCACAAAATCAAGGATTTACTACTGTGGGACCTGGGCAAAGGAGATCGACATATTTGCTGCCGCCGATTTATTCCAAACTACTATCTTCACCTTAAATGATGGGAGATGGAACATGCACAGACCTACTGTACAACCATGCATTCAAAACTGTATATATTTAAATCACACTGCCGATCATTATGAGGTTGTAACATGTGTCAAAAACAGGAATACACAGAGTCCTTGTGCCAGAACATGCCAGTCTATCGGTGATGGACAGCTAAGACCCCAGCGGAAGAGAAAGTTCACTGAGTCAGACAAGAAAGCAGAAAAAGGACGTCTACGATGCAGTGACATCGATATCAAGAAGCGAAAACTTGAGGATGAAAAGACGAAATATCATGAATATGAGTGCATTAGGAATTCCAAACGTGAGACATCTCGTAAACGTTTTCATGAGAACAGCAAAATTTCTGAGTTTCGGAAAAAGAAATGTGATTATTTCAACACAAACTATGGGACCCAAGTGCAGTTCAAGGCACATGTACTTGCACAGCGTAAAAATAAATATGGTACTGATCCAAATTATAAAAAATTAAAGTGTGAATCTTCAAAAAACACTTATAAGACAAACATCTTGTTCCAACATAAAGTTCGTGATTATAGTCATACGAAATACAAAAGCAACATCGTGTTTCAAAATAAAGTTCGTGATTATAGTCATACGAAATACAAAAGCAACATCGTGTTTCAAAATAAAGTTCGTGATTATAGTCATACGAAATACAAAAGCAACATCGTGTTTCAAAATACAGTTCGTGATTATAGTCATACGAAGTACAAGAGCAATATTGAGTTTCAAAATAAAGTCAAGGAGAATATCAAGATGAAATATCATGAAAATGATGAAATGCGCGAAAATAAAATTAAGACTAGCAGTGACACTTATGCAAATATGAGAAAGAAGCAACAAGACATTGACTTTGTCATTGATCAATTTCGTCAAGACGTCAGCCGTGGTCCTGAATACGTATGCTCTGTTTGTCATCGCTTACTTTTCAGGAAACAAGTGATTGAGTGTAAAAGATGTCATTATGAAAGCAAAAGACCAGAGGTTGCTGCACTGGCTAAGAGGTGTATAACATTGCAATATTTACATGTTTGTGATACTGAATGTGAGCAGGAATGTCATTTGTCTGATAGTCCTTTTAGCAAATTGTGGGTTTGCCATTGCTGCCATAAAAAAATGCTTAGAGGAAAACTACCAGAAGAGAGTGTCACCAACAACATGCATTTGGATGAAATTCCACCTGAGCTGAAATGTCTGAACTCTTTGGAGGAACATCTTATTGCTCGTCACATTCCCTTCATGAAGCTGCTGTGTTTGCCCCGAGGACGTCAAAGAGCTTGCCATGGTCCATGTGTCTCTGTACCTGTTCATAACAGTAGCATGACAAATATTCTTCCCAGGAACGAATGTGATGACAAAATGATAAGAGTCAAACTCAAACGGAAGTTGACATACAAAGGTCATTATGAGTACATGTATGTGCACACTGATCGTGTAAGAAATGCACTGAGGTATTTGATCGCAAACAATAAGTGGTATGATGATGTGATTTTTAATGATGAATGGGTAAACACTCTGAATGGAAGTGATCAATGCGAGGAAAATGAGGACACCGAACAGCTACCCGCTAACAGTGATGATGAAAATAACCTTGAAGAGCAAGCAGAGGAGGAACTGACCTACATTAAAGACCAGGGTGGCCTCTTGTCAGACACATCATTGCAACCTGTCAATCTGGGTTCAGAGATCATTGATCAGAATTTCCAGGATATACTGAGCGTGGCACCAGCTGAAGGCAACAGTCCAGTTCGTTTGCTATCTGATAAAACCAACGAGGCCAAATGCTTTCCTGTTCTGTTTCCATTGGGTGGACCTACATTCCATGATGAAAGGGAATCAAAAATAACTCTGTCACGTTACCTGAACTGTCGCATTCTCAACGCTGATGGACGTTTTGGTCGCAACACAGACTACATTTTTTATGCACAATACATGTCAGAAGTGCATCAAGTCATATCTGGTGTATCAGTGGCAATGCGCAAAGGTGGTGGCAAGTCATCTCTGAAAGAAGCATCAGACCTGTTGTTGAACTCAGATTCACTAAGTAAAATATTACGAAATGATGAAGGGTACAAGTTCTTGCGAGGAATTCGTGGAACCCCACCTTACTGGATGTCAGTACAGAAAGATTTGTTCAGTATGATTCGACAACTGTCAATTCCAACGTTTTTCATAAGCATGTCAAGTGCCGATCTGAGATGGCCCGAAATGCTTGGTTCTCTTTTGAGGTTGGAAGGAAAAGAAACACCTGTGGAGGATCTTGACTGGTCTGAAAAATGTGCGCTGATTGGAAGAAATCCAGTTACTGCAGCAAGAATGTTTGATCATCGATGGCATTGTTTTCTTCGTGATGTAATCATGTCACCAGCTGAACCCATAGGGAAAATAAAGGACTACTTCTATCGAGTTGAATTCCAACAGCGTGGTTCTCCTCATGTTCACTGTTTGTTTTGGGTGGAAAATGCACCAAAGATTGATAAAGACAGTGATGCCGATGTGGTAACTTTCATAGACAGATACATTTCATGTGAGATTCCACCAGAGTCTGATGCAGAGCTTCATGAGGTTGTGAACAGTGTTCAAAAACATAGCACCAAACACTCAAAAACATGCCGTAAGAAAAATACAGTGTGCCGATTCAATTTCCCACGACCTCCATCAAGCCGTACTTTCTTTACAAGAAGTGGGAACTCAGAGGACTTGAGTGGAAAAGATGACAATACCAATGCCAATGCAATCATAAAGAAAGTGAAAACAGCGCTGGACAATCCTGACCTGAATTATGATACAGCTGATGCTTTTTTTGAGTCTCTTGGGATACATCAAGGCCTGTTTGAGAGAGCATACAGCATATGTTCCAAAAAGAAAAGCATTGTCCTTAAGCGAAATCCTTCTGAAATTTGGGTGAACCAGTACAATAAAGACTTACTGCGTGCTTGGCAAGGAAACATGGACATTCAGTTTGTCACCGATGCCTTTTCTGTTGTGGTCTACATACTGTCATACATCACAAAAGCAGAGCAGGAAATGGGTTTGCTGTTACAGCGTGCACAGAATGAGGCGAGGAATGGCAATCTTGATGCAAAAGCTGCGTTCAAACAGCTCGGCAGTGTCTACCTGCACAACAGAGAAGTTTCAGCTCAAGAGGCAGTGTATAGATTGACACGTATGCATTTAAAGGAATGTTCTCGTGAAGTACAGTTTATTCCTGTCGGTGAAAATCCTGTTAGGATGAGTTTGCCTTTGCATGTGCTCCAAGCTAAAGCTCAGCTCCAACAGTCTGATGATGAGAGTAGCATTTGGATGACTAATGTGGTGGAACGGTACAAGAGCAGACCTCGATCAGCAGAAATGGAGGAGTTATGCCTTGCCAGCTTTTGCTCTCAATACAGAGTTATTTCTAAGTCTGAGGGTTCATAACAAAGAGAATCACATGACGTAATACAACTCAACAACAACCGTGGCTTTATCAGAAAAAGGACCAGAACACAACCTGCTGTCGTGAGGTATCCCAGGTTTTCACAGACAAAAAATCCAGAACAGTACTTTCATTCATTGCTGCAGCTGTTTTTGCCCTTTTATGAAGACTTGCACCTCAGACCACCTCAGTTTGATACATACGAACAGTTTTACAGAAGTGGTGCGGTGAAATGTGGCACTGACATTGAAAAAGTGCAATCAATTGTGGACTCCAACAAAGCTTTATTTGAAAAAGAAAGCGATGAGATTGACAAAGCCAAAGAATTGCTGGATAACGACATTGATTTAGAAGACGCTTGGGCTCAGATATGTCCGGAAACAGAAAGAGAACGTCTCAGTTGTTTGGATATCATGAAACATAAAGCTGTAGATGATGAAGAAGGCAGTGATGATGTTGGTGATCTTATTCCTGACCTGACAGTAAACCCAAAGACAACATGCACTGTGGAAACTAATCACATGACAATGCCCCGAGAGGCTGCACTAGGTTTATTGCGAACACTGAATGAAGAACAGGCAGCAATATTTTATGCTGTTCGTCAGTGGTGTCTGCAGATACTATTTGGACAGAATCCTGAACCGTTGCGATTGTTCATTACTGGTGGAGCAGGAACAGGTAAATCCCATTTGATCAAAGCCATCCACTACGAATCTACACGACTGCTGTCACAAATTGCTGACAATCCAGAGGATCTGACTGTGCTTCTTACAGCACCCACTGGTGTGGCTGCATATAACATTGGTGCTGCAACTATTCACAATACATTCTCCATTGGTGCAAATGTAAAACTGCCTTATCAACCTCTTGGTGATGAGAAGGTCAATACTTTAAGGATGAAAATGCGAAACTTGCACATTTTGATCATCGATGAAGTGTCCATGGTTGACCACCGTCTTTTGGCCTACGTTCATGGCAGACTACGTCAAATCAAACAGACTGGTGATTATTCTTTGTTTGGAAATGTTTCCCTGATTTGTGTGGGTGACTTCTTTCAGTTGAGACCTGTCAAAGGCACACCTCTTTTTTCTGACAACACAGAAGTCAACATGTGGGACAACAACTTTGAAGTTGCAGAGCTTACTGAAGTTTTGAGGCAAGAAAATGCAGATTTTGCGGAGATGCTGAATCGTCTCAGAGTTCATAAAAAGAATGAATGTCTCAGTGCCCGTGATGTCCTTGCATTAAAGCAACGTGAAACTGGTGAAGGCTCCACAGACATTCACATATATGCTACAAATGCAGAGGTTGATAAATACAATATCACCAGATTGCAAGAACTTTGCCCAGATGCAATCAGCATAGATGCCCAAGATTTTACACGGAGTCCCAAAACTGGAAGAATGGAACCAAAATTAGGCTTCCATACAAAGGTTTTCAACTCATGCTTGCCAAGGTGTGTGTCATTGGGCATTGGTGCAAAGGTGATGTTGAAGAAAAATATAGACGTGTCTGACGGCCTTGTCAATGGTGTGTGTGGTACGGTTGTGGAAATTATTAATGGTGAAGATGAGGATGACATTCCTATTGCTATCCATGTTGAGTTTGAAGACCCTAATGTTGGAAAGATGCAGAGGTCAAAATCCAAAAGAAGTTCTGAACGCTCTACAATTGTGGAGGTACAAGAGGATCAAGTATCAAATGCTGGTGGAATACGAAGGCAATTTCCTCTCACCCTGGCTTGGGCAATGACAGTACATAAGTGCCAAGGCCTTACTGTGGACAGAGCTGTTGTATCACTCAACAAAATCTTTGCTGCAGGGCAAGCATATGTTGCATTGAGTCGGGTGAGAACTGTTGATGGACTGATTATTGAGGACTTTAAAGAGGCAGCTATATTTTGTGATGACAAAGTAGACACGGCCATGAAGAGCTTGCCAAAGTTCAACTTTAAAAGTATTGGTTCAGCTGACATTGATCCGGTCTGCACAATTGCACTCCACAACGTACAGAGTTTAAATGCTCACTTTGACGACATGCGATCCCACAAAACCCTCATGAAAGCTGACTGTATTTGCTTAACAGAAACGTGGCTCAAAGCAGACAGTAAAGACCAACCACAACTACCAGGATATGTCTTTAATCACAATCCAAGAGAGAACTGTTACGATGACTCTGACACAGTTTTTACAGCATTGAAACATCAGCAAAGAGGAGGAGTTGGTTTGTATTATTCAGACAACATTGATGTGCAGGTGTCAATTCCAACGAGATGCAACTTGGAATGTTTGTATTTCCATATATCTCATGTAAATTTGACTGCTGTTGTTTTGTACAGGCCAAGTTCCTATAAGATTGACATGTTTCGACAGCAGTTATCACAGGTCGTCTTTGAACTTGAGAAGCATGCAGGGAGGAAGGTGATCATGGGAGACTTCAATGAGGATGTCTTTGTTTCGTCTACTGTGGCAAAATTCCTGGAACAACATGGATACACTCAACATGTCCAAGCAGCTACAACAGAAAGAGGTACGTTAATAGATCATGTGTACTGTAAAGATGTAGGAGATGTTGTTGTCGATGTTGTACAGACATACTACAGTTTCCATGAAGCAATTCTTGTCTCACTGTTGTAATATTTGTGTTTACAATGTGAATTATTCACCATTAGATGTTCTGTAGATGTTCCGTCCGCTATTTGGGGTTTGGGTGGGTCGCAAGGAGGGAGCGATATACAGGACGGCTCCTTGCAGGGAGTGGGAGGGTATGTAATCTATTTTCCAAAAGAAGTTTTGTGTTTTGGAGACCAGGGCTGGTTTGCATGCTTCCAAACAAAAGAAAAAAAATAATATGAGTGTCTGTCATATATTTTGTGATTGCTGCAAGTGCAACCTAAGCTATCACAGATACTTAGTGACTTTCTCCTTCTCTTTCAGTTCATCATTGACAGATTAGTTGGCACACAATTATGTTCATGCCTTTGGAGTGGGCTACTGCCTTTTAGTTAATAGATCTTAATAAGTGGGTAAATTCAAGACTGTAGTCATTTTACTCTTACTTTATTTTTAGTCACTGCCCCATAGTCACTGCACTTGCACTTTATCTCTTGTAGTGACTACCCTTGCATCAACTAGCCCTGGTCTCCAAATAAAAGCACATTGAACAATATGTAAACATAAGCTAGGTAAAAATATAATTTATTGTGTCGATAAATGAATTATGTGCTCAGTCAGCTCATTTGAAGCCATTAAATCATTAGGCCTATCTAAATATGACGTGAATGTAAGAAGTTTTAAAAATGTGCTTTATCCATTACAGCTCTTGGCTTATTTAAGATTTAAATCAATATACTTAATGCTCTTTTTAAAAATACAGGTATGGTTGCTTTTTAAAGATAAAAAGCAACCATACATGTTAAAAGTTTGAGACATACTTAAACCAAACTTCTTTTGGAAAATTTGTTACTTAATTTCATTCTTGAATTTGTTTTCTCAAGTAATCACAAGTGAGCAGGCATGGCAATGTTGTAATTTCTGTCTTTGTCTGTTATTGAACTGTCTAATCAGCACTATGTTAAACTGTGCTACACTTTCTATGCAGCATCCTTTTGTGGTTGTCTTTGTAATAACAAAGATAAAAACATTTTAAACATTAAGTTGTTTAAGAGCCAGATCAGCTCCATTATGCATGATACAGAACGTTTCTGCAATGTATAGACTCTGTAGCCGTGTATAGGCAAAACAGACGATTTTGTCTTTTGCATGTACAGATACTGGTACCACCAGCAGAAAAGCAGGAATGAGACAACTAAGTGTAAAACACAATTATGCTACCTTGAAATGTAACCAATATCAGACTGTTGCTCATGTGTTGGACTGTACGAGTAGTGACATAATAGCTGAAGAGAACTTATATGGATATTCTATTGTGATGAAACATTGGTTCTTTGTTCATTTTCAGATGCTGCAGGGCATACTTACAATACAGGAAATAACCTGTTGTCAAATGTATCCTTAATTATTTCCTCCTCCTGAAGTCCTGCTCACTTGTGATTCAGTTTTGTAAACAGGTTCTTATAACAGTGTACTATTTTCTAATGTTTCTGATTTAGACTGATTTAGTGTCTAAATTCTTTTTTGACAGTTATGGGACCACTCACTACATTGTTTGTGTGCATGAGTGAGGAACACAAGGCTATTACATTTGCCTTCACTTTCAGGACCTGTGTTGTGTGTCCCATTCAAGATGAATTGTTGTTAGGCTTTTTTGGTTTACTTGCTTTTTTCATTTCATGACTGTGCATTTGTAATAGAGTCAAGTATTACTCAAGGATGACTTATAAATGGACAGTTGTTTTGCTAATGCCAAATAACAGGAAATGTGTCCACTTTAAGGTGCACAACAAAAGTATGTTTGTAAGCTTCTTGATTTCAAAAGACTATACAAATCATGTTTTCACAAAGCTTAAAAAGCTGTATGGAGGTGTTTCCATCTGTTCCCTGGAATTGTTCTACGTTGTACAGCACTAGGAATTAAGTGCTTTGTTCTGTTTAAATAGCCTGCTGAGGAACATGTACCAACCTATCTAGTATGCATGTTTTATGCATTGTATGTGCACTGGGTCATGTTGCTCTAACAACATTCATCAAACAACAGGACAACAATATGCTATCATCACTAGCATGGAATATCTTCTCAACTCAACTAGACTGGCAGAAATGTTGCTCTAACAACATTCATCAAACAACAGGACAACAATATGCCATCATCACTAGCATGGAATATCTTCTCAACTCAACTCAACTTGACTGGCAGAAATGTTGCTCTAACAACATTCATCAAACAACAGGACAACAATATGCTATCATCACTAGCATGGAATATCTTCTCAACTCAACTTGACTGGCAGAAATGTTGCTCTAACAACATTCATCAAACAACAGGACAACAATATGCTATCACCACTAGCATGGAATATCTTCTCAACTCAACTCAACTTGACTGGCCAGAGCCAATTGATGTGATCTTTGGATGTATCAGCACAGCTCTACAGGTTGATGTGGTTGCTTTAACGTCTGCTGCAGAGACTTGCCAAGACTGTCTGGAGCAGTCTCCTATCTCCTCTATTTCTGCAGCTACTAATATTCGGGATATCAACTCCTCCATGCTGGCTTTTGTGACTTTCATAAACGGTGAAGATGCTGACTGCTCTTGCAGTCAAATTGACTGTGAACAGTCTCTATGTAATATGTTTGTTTTATTACGTCAAATCACGTCTTTAGGTGTAAAGCCAGTTTTACCCACAGTACATCTTGTCCAGGATGCAGCTGCCACAAGTACTAAAACAGGGAATGCTTGACTCTTGTTTTTATGAAGCTGCACTGGCTGCCAGTTCAATTTAGGAAACATTTTAAGATTCTACTATTAAAAAAAAAGAAAAATAACATTGAATGGGTCAGCTCTTCAATGTATCATTGACTCAGTATGACTTGAGTATAAGACCTTATTCTGCGTCCAGTTAGGACATCCTCCTGAAACCTGCTCTCAATTCCCTTAGCACTTAAAAAAAATGGGCATTTTCTCTGTGGTTACACCCATGCTCAGGGATGATCTCATTCATATCAAATGTTGTGGACCTAGAGATATTGACAAACTTGAAAACACGCATTTTCATTTTGCTCCAATCTTACTGTTTTTATAGTCTTTGTATGTTTATTTTGTCATTTAAAAATAAATTGTTTAAAATACTCTTGACAATTTGTTTTTTCTTCTATCATTATGGATCAGTCTGACACCTGTGAAGTGTCAGTGGTGTCAAACTAATCCATAGAGAGGCCATGTAGCTGCCCATTTTCAACCACCACACCGGACTTGGCTCATTCATTCAACTGAATTGAACTGGACTGTGTGAAGAAAGTTCAGTTTGAGTTAAGTCAGGTGTACATTTGAGGACATCCTCAGGATGAGGCTTTAGCGTCAGACCTCAGATGAAAAGTTATAAGGTCTGAGGAAAACTGTCACATTCGCACCAGACAGCCATATGAAAAATAGTCATCGGACCAAAAGGCTTGAAGAAAATGTCACCGAACTGCCTCAGAAAAAAAATTCATCGGACTTAAAGACAGCATCTTGCGTTCGTGTCCCGTTCCAAGTTTAGCATCTTTCCCCCCTTGACAATATGGTCAGAACTTTATAGCGGTCGTCTTTGGCCGTCATTTCTGCGATCAAACCGTGGACATATTATAGTAGATCCATGGGACAAACCTACAGAGACCATCTTTGCCTAAAACCTGCACCCATGACAACTTCCCCATGAAAAGTTGGGATGCCCTTATCTGAAATCCCCCCAGAGGCAGCTTAGTGTGGTAAGTTTTGAGGAAGTTTAGAGTGACATTTTTAGGCCTTTTGGTAAGATTACTATTTTCCATGCAGGCATTTGGCACAAGTGTGACAGATTTTTCTGAGACCTTACCTTTTCATAAGCAATATTTGACGACATTAAACAGTTAAAGAAAAACGGACATAGTTCAAGTTCAAACAAAGCTTTTATTTTACATTGTAATTAGTACAAACAATTTCCTACAAGTGTGAACCTCAAGAACTACAATTTCAACAGTTGAACATATTAAAACTAAACACCACAACAAGAACACATGTTAATAACAAACTTTCAAGTCCTACACAGCATCGTTACCTTCACGCAAACTTAAGGAAGTCACCAGTTGGCTGGAGTTAGCCTGCAACTCAACATCAAGACCGATCAGCTTCTCTTCAATAGCGTCGCTGTCAGTGGCCACACCGCCCATGTACTCTGCTACAAACTCTGAAATTGCTGAATTTGTTATCGTTAGAGTTTGCTCCTCACCATTACGGTCAATTACTACGGTGCCACCAAACACGACAGGATACGAGCTTGCCCTCTGTAACATGCGGCATCTGTCACAGCGGTGAGAAGTACAAGCAGTGTTGAAGTCCGCTTGAGTGGCTCGACATCTCCCACAGTGATGTCTGGCAGTAATCTGTACACCGCTGACGCACCCAGAAACCTTGTCCAGATCACCTTCATCAACATCTGGCTGTAGGTCGTCCGGCTCGCCGATGTCCTTTATTTCCTGTACCGTAGTAGATGGTGTACTCGTCAGGAAAGTCTGCTCCCCATAACGTCGAGTTGCGAGATTGCAAATCTCGTAGGAGTGGGACAGTTGGACCAGGAGGATTTTGTCCTCCCACATTGTCAATTTTGTGACCCCAGTGGGATCACACACCCGATACTGCTTTAGTTCCCTTGGAACTCCATCCACTGGAACCACCCTACTCTGGATGCCGCCAGGCAAGATTTTCACCCGCACTGCATGAACCTGTTATAAAACAAGACAAAATCATCATTAAAAGGCAAACCTCCCCAAACAAACTCCTAGATTTGGCGACTAAATACAGCCATGTCAGCTCCACTTACATTAAACTTGGGGCCAAGCGCTAAAACGCTTTTAAGTGTCATGGTGCTGGCAGTCGGGGGCCCTCGGAAAAAGAACTGCGGGTTTTCCACCACCTGCAGTTCGCTGTCTCCCGAACACAACACATCATAGCCGCTTGGGTCAGAGTAACCTACACAGGAAGAAACGCAGCACAACATTTATTTTCTTCAATTGTTCACCGTATAAAACTCTCCACTTGACAGCAAAGTCTTAGGGTCTACTTACTGATGCTTTTTTTGACCTTTAAGAGCTTCACCGGGGTCTTGGCCATGGCAGCTTGCTCAAATACGGTGCGTTTCTCAGCACCAAACACTACCACCCGGTGGTACTCCTCACGCCCTGTCTGCAACGTGCCATCAAAGTAACGTGTGTTTTTTTTAGAAATTTTCACTGGTGATAGCCCATGTATGAAGCCAACCACGGACTCTTCCGCGTCGCTTCTGGCCTTCTTCGTGGGACTTGCCATTTTTTTTTATTTGTCCAACCTGCGAATTAAACAAGAATTTAAACAGGATTGAGTAACACACTTGCATTTACGTCTTTTTCTATTCGCCATGCTGCAAACCAGACAAAACTGTAAATGTATGTGAAGATTAAATTACACATAGAGGTGTACCTTACCTGCCGCAATGTCCAACTCCTCCAAAAGAACTGTCCAAACGAATTGACAGCGTTTAAGTACTGTGCGGCTGAACACAGAATGCGGCAGGTCGAGTGATGCTCCACCGCCACTCAATCACGATCACCGGTGCTTGATTGCGCATTGATGCCACCTGTCAATTGCGCTCCCCATGGGCGAACTTTAAAGTGTTCCTACTTTAGATCTCTTTGCATACTCACCGCATCTTTGGCGCATCATGTTAACAGATTCACGAACATAAGTGACAGATGGCCACCTGATTTTTTTATTTATTCAAATGTGGGAACGAGATAGTTGATGTGTTAGTTCTCTTCATTAATTATAAAATATGGCATGAAGGCCTTCATGTAAAAGTATTAACTATATTAGATTATTTTATCTTGTAAGATCTTTCTTTGTCAGACATTTTAAGATCACCCAGTCAGTTTTCGACATCACAATCAAATTGTCTTTGATATTGGTTTCTGTACCATCATCATGTTGTACAAATCACTATGTGGACCAATAAACACATTACAATCTCAATAAGCATGTATAAAATATCAATACTACTATATTGAAAGTTTATAAAGTAGTCTAATTAGGTGGTTCGCATCTACATAACTGCATATATGCGTGAAAATATATCAGACTTAAAAAAAAGACCAGTAATTTGTAAAGAAAAGTTTTATTGACACAAAGAAATCTAAGGATTCATTTAAAAATAAATGTTGTTTATGCCTCTTGGACGCTGCCTCATGCTGCATATACGCTACTGGGCAATCTGCAGTGTTCCATCCTGCAGGACTTTCTTCGAAGCTGGGAAAGTTTGCGCTGGCACCCATCTAAAATGTCTGAGTTTTGTTGCCCTCAATTCAGGTGAATACACTCTCCATGTTTCCTCGTGTTCAGTATGTCTTATCGGCGCTCATCAGGCATGAAGGCGTCCCTTCAAGGTATCTGGACCCATCATCAGTTAAAACGGAGCGAGCAACAGATCGCAGCACACTTAAAAGCTTAAACAGAAAACATTTGTTAGATGTTACTTTTGATGAAGATGACACCCATAGGTCTCTGACTATCGGTGATTGTGACAATTCTAGACAGTTTCAGCTGATCCCCCCACCTCCCCGCTATATCGAGACACACCCACCTGGCCTTCACTCAATGCGCTCCACAACGGCACGGGTGCTTTGATATGTATATGCCGTCCATTGCTCAGATTATGTTTGGCAATCCAGCCATGGCATGAAAGTCCCTCTTAATTTGTAGTTGTTGGACAACGGTGTATGGGAATTTGATGTACCATGGGTGATAAACAGACTCACAGACTGTTCTGTTGTTCTGCCGTTGTGGAGCGCATTGAGTGAAGGCCAGGTGGGTGTGTCTCGATATAGCGGGGAGGTGGGGGGATCAGCTGAAACTGTCTAGAATTGTCACAATCACCGATAGTCAGAGACCTATGGCTGTCATCTTAATCAAAAGTAACATCTAACAAATGTTTTCTGTTTAAGCTTTTAAGTGTGCTGCGATCTGTTGCTCGCTCCGTTTTAACTGATGATGGGTCCAGATACATTGAAGGGACGCCTTCATGCCTGATGAGCGCCGATAAGACATACTGAACACGAGGAAACATGGAGAGTGTATTCACCTGAATTGAGGGCAACAAAACTCAGACATTTTAGATGGGTGCCAGCGCAAACTTTCCCAGCTTCGAAGAAAGTCCTGCAGGATGGAACACTGCAGATTGCCCAGTAGCGTATATGCAGCATGAGGCAGCGTCCAAGAGGCATAAACAACATTTATTTTTAAATGAATCCTTAGATTTCTTTGTGTCAATAAAACTTTTCTTTACAAATTACTGGTCTTTTTTTTAAGTCTGATATATTTTCACGCATATATGCAGTTATGTAGATGCGAACCACCTAATTAGACTACTTTATAAACTTTCAATATAGTAGTATTGATATTTTATACATGCTTATTGAGATTGTAATGTGTTTATTGGTCCACATAGTGATTTGTACAACATGATGATGGTACAGAAACCAATATCAAAGACAATTTGATTGTGATGTCGAAAACTGACTGGGTGATCTTAAAATGTCTGACAAAGAAAGATCTTACAAGATAAAATAATCTAATATAGTTAATACTTTTACATGAAGGCCTTCATGCCATATTTTATAATTAATGAAGAGAACTAACACATCAACTATCTCGTTCCCACATTTGAATAAATAAAAAAATCAGGTGGCCATCTGTCACTTATGTTCGTGAATCTGTTAACATGATGCGCCAAAGATGCGGTGAGTATGCAAAGAGATCTAAAGTAGGAACACTTTAAAGTTCGCCCATGGGGAGCGCAATTGACAGGTGGCATCAATGCGCAATCAAGCACCGGTGATCGTGATTGAGTGGCGGTGGAGCATCACTCGACCTGCCGCATTCTGTGTTCAGCCGCACAGTACTTAAACGCTGTCAATTCGTTTGGACAGTTCTTTTGGAGGAGTTGGACATTGCGGCAGGTAAGGTACACCTCTATGTGTAATTTAATCTTCACATACATTTACAGTTTTGTCTGGTTTGCAGCATGGCGAATAGAAAAAGACGTAAATGCAAGTGTGTTACTCAATCCTGTTTAAATTCTTGTTTAATTCGCAGGTTGGACAAATAAAAAAAAATGGCAAGTCCCACGAAGAAGGCCAGAAGCGACGCGGAAGAGTCCGTGGTTGGCTTCATACATGGGCTATCACCAGTGAAAATTTCTAAAAAAAACACACGTTACTTTGATGGCACGTTGCAGACAGGGCGTGAGGAGTACCACCGGGTGGTAGTGTTTGGTGCTGAGAAACGCACCGTATTTGAGCAAGCTGCCATGGCCAAGACCCCGGTGAAGCTCTTAAAGGTCAAAAAAAGCATCAGTAAGTAGACCCTAAGACTTTGCTGTCAAGTGGAGAGTTTTATACGGTGAACAATTGAAGAAAATAAATGTTGTGCTGCGTTTCTTCCTGTGTAGGTTACTCTGACCCAAGCGGCTATGATGTGTTGTGTTCGGGAGACAGCGAACTGCAGGTGGTGGAAAACCCGCAGTTCTTTTTCCGAGGGCCCCCGACTGCCAGCACCATGACACTTAAAAGCGTTTTAGCGCTTGGCCCCAAGTTTAATGTAAGTGGAGCTGACATGGCTGTATTTAGTCGCCAAATCTAGGAGTTTGTTTGGGGAGGTTTGCCTTTTAATAATTATTTTGTCTTGTTTTATAACAGGTTCATGCAGTGCGGGTGAAAATCTTGCCTGGCGGCATCCAGAGTAGGGTGGTTCCAGTGGATGGAGTTCCAAGGGAACTAAAGCAGTATCGGGTGTGTGATCCCACTGGGGTCACAAAATTGACAATGTGGGAGGACAAAATCCTCCTGGTCCAACTGTCCCACTCCTACGAGATTTGCAATCTCGCAACTCGACGTTATGGGGAGCAGACTTTCCTGACGAGTACACCATCTACTACGGTACAGGAAATAAAGGACATCGGCGAGCCGGACGACCTACAGCCAGATGTTGATGAAGGTGATCTGGACAAGGTTTCTGGGTGCGTCAGCGGTGTACAGATTACTGCCAGACATCACTGTGGGAGATGTCGAGCCACTCAAGCGGACTTCAACACTGCTTGTACTTCTCACCGCTGTGACAGATGCCGCATGTTACAGAGGGCAAGCTCGTATCCTGTCGTGTTTGGTGGCACCGTAGTAATTGACCGTAATGGTGAGGAGCAAACTCTAACGATAACAAATTCCGCAATTTCAGAGTTTGTAGCAGAGTACATGGGCGGTGTGGCCACTGACAGCGACGCTATTGAAGAGAAGCTGATCGGTCTTGATGTTGAGTTGCAGGCTAACTCCAGCCAACTGGTGACTTCCTTAAGTTTGCGTGAAGGTAACGATGCTGTGTAGGACTTGAAAGTTTGTTATTAACATGTGTTCTTGTTGTGGTGTTTAGTTTTAATATGTTCAACTGTTGAAATTGTAGTTCTTGAGGTTCACACTTGTAGGAAATTGTTTGTACTAATTACAATGTAAAATAAAAGCTTTGTTTGAACTTGAACTATGTCCGTTTTTCTTTAACTGTTTAATGTCGTCAAATATTGCTTATGAAAAGGTAAGGTCTCAGAAAAATCTGTCACACTTGTGCCAAATGCCTGCATGGAAAATAGTAATCTTACCAAAAGGCCTAAAAATGTCACTCTAAACTTCCTCAAAACTTACCACACTAAGCTGCCTCTGGGGGGATTTCAGATAAGGGCATCCCAACTTTTCATGGGGAAGTTGTCATGGGTGCAGGTTTTAGGCAAAGATGGTCTCTGTAGGTTTGTCCCATGGATCTACTATAATATGTCCATGGTTTGATTGCAGAAATAAATTATATATTAAGGGGGAAAGATGTTAAACTTATTTGGAACCGGACAAAGTTTTCTTTAACTCTCTGTGGGGGGGTGGCTAACTGATGTGAAGCAAATGGAACCTATTAAAGTTTCAATGCCATTCCGTATGAAAACTTTTTCCCAATGTTTAGTAAAATTGTTCCTGAGGCCACTGAAGTTGATCAATGCCATCTTTAAGTGGATTTATTTTTTTTTCTGCTGAGGCAGTTCAGTGACATTTTCTTTCTTCGGCATTTTGGTCTGACTATTTTTCCTGTGTGACTGAGCTTTTCCTCAGACCTTACATTTCATCTCAGGTCTAGTGCTGAAGCCTCATCCTGAAGATGTCCTCAAATGTACACCTGACTTGACTCATTTAATCAACTAAATGTTAATACAGTCCATTTCAATTCAGTTGAGTTGAAAATCTGCAGCTACTCAATATAGATTAGCTTGACACATCTGATACTTCACAGGTGTCAGACTGATCCATAATAATAGAAGAAAAAACCAATTGTCAAGAGTATTTTAAACAATTTATTTTTAAATGTCTGTTCAATAAGTCCTGTGAAAGACGCATGAATTTCAAATTGCAAAGGTGGATATATTCACAAAATCTGTCCTATTTCATGACTATTTCCAGCAATCATATTTTATAGAGGTGTAGTTTTTTTCCAGGGAACAGATGGAAACACTTCAGCTTTGCTAAGCACCAAGAATGCAAAAGGCAGATGAGTGACAGCTGCTTTTTGCAGGTTGTATTGCTGATGTCCAAAAGTCTTTGCAGGTTTCATCATCACTGTATGCCATGGGAACTGGACCAGGTAAATAAGCAAACTGTGTCCATACAGCTTTTTAAGCTTTGTGAAAACATGATTTGTATAGTCTTTTGAAATCAAGAAGCTTACAAACATACTTTTGTTGTGCATCTTAAAGTGGACACATTTCCTGTTGGCATCTGGAAAACAACTGTCCATTTATAAGTAATCCTTGAGTAATACTTGACTCTATTACAAATGCACAGTCATGAAATGAAAAAAGCAAGTAAACCAAAAAAGCCTAACAACAATTCAACTTGAATGGGACACACAACACAGGTCCTGAAAGTGAAGGCAAATGTAATAGCCTTGTGTTCCTCACTCATGCACACAAACAATGTAGTGAGTGGTCCCATAACTGTCAAAACAGAATTTAGACACCAAATCAATCTAAATCAGAAACATTAGAAAATAGTGCACTGTTATAAGAACCTGTTTACAAAACTGAATCACAAGTGAGCAGGACTTCAGGAGGAGGAAATAATTAAGGATACATTTGACAACAGGTTATTTCCTGTATTGTAAGTATGCCCTGCAGCATCTGAAAATGAACAAAGAACCAATGTTTCATCATAATAGAATATCCATATAAGTTCTCTTCAGCTATTATATCACTACTCGTACAGTCCAACACATGAGCAACAGTCTGATATTGGTTACATTTCAAGGTAGCATAATTATGTTTTACACTTTGTTGTCTCATTCCTGCTTTTCTGCTGGTGGTACCAGTATCTGTACATGCAAAAGACAAAATCGTCTGTTTTTCCTATACACGGCTACAGAGTCTATACATTGCAGAAACTTTCTGTATCATGCATGATCGAGCTGATCTGGTTCTTAAACAACTTAATGTTTAAAATGTCTTAAACCACAAAAGGATGCTGCATAGAAAGTGTACCACAGTTGAGTTTTTTTTAAGAGGAAGGTGAACATAGTGCTGATTAGACAGTTCAATAACAGACAAAGACAGAAATTACAACATTGCCATGCCTGCTCACTTGTGATTACTTGAGAAAACAAATTCAAGAATGAAATGAAGTAACAAATTTTCCAAAAGAAGTTTGCAAACAAAGAATAATCACCAGTCTGTTTGATTTCACGTAGTCTACCATGAACGTAAGCCAAAAGACGGTGGTCAACCATGGACACTTCATCAATGATCAAAATGTAAACTATTGACCTTCTCATCACAAAGAGGTTGATAAGGCAGTTTAATATTTGCACCAGTGGATAATGTATTCTAAATAGTTGCAACACCAATGTTATATGCAGCCACACCAGTGGGTGCTCTTTGGAGCAATCGCAACGGTTCAGGATTCTCTCAAAAGAGTATCTGCAGACACTACCAACAAAAATCATAAAATATTGCTGCCTGCCTGGGCCAAAGCTCTCAACAACAGAAGGCATAAGGTGAGTTGACAAAGTTATGGATTGTTGACATGTTATTTTTTAAAGTATCCTATACTAGGATCTGTTACAGATTAGATCTTCCTGTATATCCCCGCAAAGATTACCATGACATGTAAATGTAAATCATGACATTTCAATAGAAATAGGAAAATGTAAATGTAAAACATATAAAGTGAAGTGAGGCAACAAGTTTTTCTAACTGCAGTGCACCCTAGTGCCCAAATGACACCAAATTCGTCGTGTCCACTTGGAACAGAGTGTGGACACGTACCGCCAAGTTTTCTTTCAACATGTCAAACCATTGCAGAGATATGGCCTCACGTCCTGTTTGGCGTGTCAGCGCTGAGTTTGATTGGCTGCTACGGGCAAACGGAAGTGAATTTAAAAATACCACTTGAAAGCTCTTGTGAGGCTTGGTCTGAAGATTCTATGTGTCAAGTCCCGTGGATATCAGACAATCTGAGTGACCTGAAATGCGTTTTGAAGGTTTTTGACATAATTCAAAATGGCGGAAAATCCAAGATGGACCGAATGACGTCATAGAGTTTGTTGACCTCGGATATATTCAGGGACTCCAACGGTACCTCACTTGTGAAATTTGGACAAACGAATCCAAAGATATGAGCAAAAACGCATTTTTGCTAATTATAGCGCCCCCTATTGGTCATTAATCACCAATATTTTTGGGCCTTTTAGGGATCAAGTTATGAGTCTGTGATATAAGTTTGATGTCAATAGACCAACCGGTTGCTGAGATATGGCCTCACGTCCTTTTTGGCGTAGTCGTCACCAACTTTGATTGGTTATTGTGGGTGAACAAAGTCGAAATTGAAAAATCCGCTTCCTAACTTTTGTGCGGATTTGTCCTAAGATACTCTGTGCTGATTTTCATGAGAATCGGTCAAAATGTGTGAACGAAGAATCCTTTTGAAGGTTTTCAAGAAAATCCAAGATGGCGGAAAATCTAGTCAGACGGAAAATGACGTCATAGGGTCCGTTGGAATTGTCATGATCCAAGGATTCCAACGATACCTTGTTTTTGAAATTTGGACCAACGAGTCAAAAGTTATTTAGCTGAATGGGCTTCAAACTTTGACCCGTTGGTGGCGCTAGAGAGTTTTGAATTTGGGCACGAAATTTGTTGAATTTGCTAATGGGATTGTCCTAAAGATATGGGCCAAATTTCACAACTTTTTACCATTGCGTTAATGGGGCTGCCATAGACTTCAATGGTGGCGGAAAGTAGAAGAATAATAATAATAATAAGAAAAGCTACTAAAACAATAGGGTTCTGCAGCTTCGCTGCTAGACCCCTAAATATAGCTGCAAGCAGCGATGGCGGGGTCTAGCAGAATAGCAGGTAAGCCTGCGGCTGCTCAGGAAGGCATCATGAGTCCATAGACCAAGTTTGGTGTTTGAAATGAACTCGTCTTCATCCAGGGATTCCAACGGTACCTCATTTGTCCAATTTGAACAGACGGCTCCAAAGCTATGAGCAAAATGCAGTTTGTCTACTTATAGCGCCTCCACTGGGTGGAAGTGCAACAGACTTCTTGGGCCTCTTAAAGACTTGGTCATGAGTCTGTGTTATAAGTTTGATGTCAAAAGATCAAATGGTTGCTGAGATATGGCCTCACGTCCTGTTTGGTGCGTCATCGCTGAGTTTGATTGGCTGCTACGGGCAAACGGTAGTGAATTAAAAAATATCACTGAAAAGCTCATGTGAGGCTCAGTCTGAAGATTCTATATGTCAAGTCCCGTGGAAATCAGACAATCTGGGTGACCTGTAATGCGTTTTGAAGGTTTTTGACATAATTCAAAATGGCGGTAAATCCAAGATGGCGCGAATGACGTCATCGTATTGGTTGACCTCGGATATATCCAGGGATTACAACGGTACCTCATTTGTGAAATTTGGACAAACGGGTCCAAAGATATGAGCAAAAATGCATTTTTGCTAAATATAGCGCCACCTATAAGTCAAAGATGGCCACAATTCTTGGGCCTGTTAGGGATCGAGTTATGAGTCTGTGATATAAGTTTGATGACAATAGACCAACCGGTTGCTGAGATATGGCCTCACGTCCTTTTTGGCGTAGTCGCCGCCAACTTTGATTGGTTATAATGGGTGAACAAAGTCGAAAATGAAAAATCCGCTTCCTAGCTTTTGTGCGGATTCGTCCAAAGATACTCTGTGCTAATTTTCATGAGAATCGGTCAAAATGTGTGAACGAAGAATCCTTTTGAAGGTTTTCAACAAAATCCAAGATGGCGGAAAATCTAGTCAGACGGAAAATGACGTCATAGGATGCGTTGGACTCGTCATGATCCAAGGATTCCAACGATACCTTGTTTTTGAAATTTGGACCAACGAGTCAAAAGTTATTTAGCTGAATGGGCTTCAAACTTTGACATGTTGGTGGCGCTAGAGAGTTTTGAATTTGGGTTCCAAATTTGTTGAATTTGCTAATGGGAATGTGCTAAATAGATGTGCCAAATTTCACAACTTTTTACCATTGCGTTAATGGGGCTGCCATAGACTTCAATGGTGGCGGAAAGTAGAAGAATAATAATAAATATAGCTGCAAGCAGCGATACGGGGTCTAGCAGAACAGCAGGTAAGCCTGCGGCTGCTCAGGAGGGCATCATGAGTCCACAGACCAAGTTTGGTGTTTGAGATGAACTCGTCTTCATCCAGGGATTCCAACGGTATCTCATTTGTCCAATTTGAACCAACGGCTCCAAAGCTATGAGCAAAATGCAGTTTTTGTACTTATAGCGCCCCCACTGGGTGGAAGTGCACCAGACGTCTTGGGCTTCATACAGACTTGGTCATGAGTCTGTATTAGAAGTTTGATGTCAAAAGAGCAAATGGTTGCTGAGATATGGCCTCACGTCGTGTTTGGCGCGTCATCGCTGAGTTTGATTGGCTGCTACGGGCAAAGGGAAACGAAATAAAAAATTCCACATGATAGCTCTTGTGAGGCTTGGTCTGACCATTCTATGTCTCAAGTCCCGTGGAAATCAGACAATCTGGGTGACCTGTAATGCGTTTTGAAGGTTTTTGATATAATTCAAAATGGCGGACAATCCAAGATGGCGCACATGACGTCATAGGATTGGTTGAACTCGGATATATCCAGGGATTACAGCGGTAACTGATATGTGAAATTTGGACAAACGGGTCCAAAGATATGCTCAAAAATGCATTTTTGCTAAATATAGCGCCACCTATAGGTCAAAGATAGCCACAATTCTTGGGCCTGTTAGGGATTGAGTTATGCGTCTGTGATATAAGTTTGATGTCAATAGACCAACTGGTTGCTGAGATATGGCCTCACGTCCTTTTTGGCGTAGTCGCCGCCAACTTTGATTGGTTATAATGGGTGAACAAAGTCGAAATTGAAAAATCCGCTTCCTAACTTTTGTGCGGATTTGTCCTAAGATACTCTGTGCTAATTTTCATGAGAATCGGTCAAAATGTGTGAACGAAGAATCCTTTTGAAGGTTTTCAACAAAATCCAAGATGGCGGAAAATCTAGTCAGACGGAAAATGACGTCATAGGGTGCGTTGGAATCGTCATGATCCAAGGATTCCAACGATATCTTGTTTTTGTAATTTGGACCAACGAGTCAAAAGTTATTTAGCTGAATGGGCTTCAAACTTTGACCCGTTGGTGGCGCTAGAGAGTTTTGAATTTGGGCACGAAATTTGTTGAATTTGCTAATGGGACTGTCCTAAAAATATGGGCCAAATTTCACAACTTTTTACCATTGCGTTAATGGGGCTGCCATAGACTTCAATGGTGGCGGAAAGTAGAAGAATAATAAATATAGCTGCAAGCAGCGATGGCGGGGTCTAGCAGAACAGCAGGTAAGCCTGCGGCTGCTCAGGAAGGCATCATGAGTCCATAGACCAAGTTTGGTGTTTGAAATGAACTCGTCTTCATCCAGGGATTCCAACGGTACCTCATTTGTCCAATTTGAACCAACGGCTCCAAAGCTATGAGAAAAATGCAGTTTTTGTACTTATAGCGCCCCCACTGGGTGGACGTTCACCAGACTTATTGGGCTTCTTACAGACTTGATCATGAGTCTGTGTTAGAAGTTTGATGTCAAAAGAGCAAATGGTTGCTGAGATATGGCCTCACGTCCTGTTTGGCGCGTCATCGCTGAGTTTGATTGGCTGCTACGGGCAAACGGTAGCGAATTAAAAATACCACTTGAAAGCTAATGTGAGGCTCAGTCTGAAAATTCTATATGTCAAGTCCCGTGGAAATCAGACAATCTGGGTGACCTGTAATGCGTTTTGAAGGTTTTTTATATAATTCAAAATGGCGGACAATTAAAGATGGCGCACATGACGTCATAGGATTGGTTGACCTCGGATATATCCAGGGATTACAGCGGTACCTCATATGTGAAATTTGGACAAACGGGTCCAAAGATATGCTCAAAAATGCATTTTTGCTAAATATAGCGCCACCTATAGGTCAAAGATAGCCACAATTCTTGGGCCAGTTAGGGATTGAGTTATGAGTCTGTGATATAAGTTTGATGTCAATAGACCAACTGGTTGCTGAGATATGGCCTCACGTCCTTTTTGGCGTAGTCGCCGCCAAATTTGATTGGTTATTGTGGGTGAACAAAGTCGAAATTGAAAAATCCGCTTCCTAACTTTTGTGCGGATTCGTCCAAAGATACTGTGTGCCAATTTTCATGAGAATCGGTTAAAATGTGTGAACGAAGAATCCTTTTGAAGGTTTTCAACAAAATCCAAGATGGCGGAAAATCTAGTCAGACGGAAAATGACGTCATAGGGTGCGTTGGAATCGTCATGATCCAAGGATTCCAACGATGCCTTGTTTTTTAAATTTGGATCAACGAGTCAAAAGTTATTTAGCTGAATGGGCTTCAAACTTTGACATGTTGGTGGCGCTAGAGAGTTTTGAGTTTGGTCACCAAATTTGTTGAATTTGCTAATGGGATTGTCCTAAAGATATGGGCCAAATTTCACAACTTTTTACCATTGCGTTAATGGGGCTGCCATAGACTTCAATGGTGGCGGAAAGTAGAAGAATAATAAGAAAAGCTACTAAAACAATAGGGTTCTGCAGCTTCGCTGCTAGACCCCTAAATATAGCTGCAAGCAGCGATACGGGGTCTAGCAGAACAGCAGGCAAGCCTGCGGCTGCTCAGGAGGACATCATGAGTCCATAGACCAAGTTTGGTGTTTGAGATGAACTCGTCTTCATCCAGGGATTCCAACGGTATCTCATTTGTCCAATTTGAACCAAAGGCTCCAAAGCTATGAGCAAAATGCAGTTTTTGTACTTATAGCGCCCCCACTGGGTGGAAGTGCACCAGACTTCTTGGGCTTCATACAGACTTGGTCATGAGTCTGTGTTAGAAGTTTGATGTCAAAAGATTAAATGGTTGCTGAGATATGGCCTCACGTCCTGTTTGGCGCGTCATCGCTGAATTTGATTGGTTGCTACGGGCAAACGGAAATGAATATAAAAATTTCACATGATAGCTCTTGTGAGGCTTGTTCTGAAGATTCTATATGTCAAGTTCCGTGAAAATCAGACAATCTGGGTGACCTGTAATGCGTTTTGAAGGTTTTTGATATAATTCAAAATGGCGGACAATCCAAGATGGCGCGAATGACGTCATAGAATTCGTTTACCTCCGCTCTATCTACGGATTACAACGGTACCTCATTTGTGAAATTTGGACCAAGGGGTCGAAAGTTATGAGCAAAAATGCATTTTTGCTAAATACAGCGCCACCTATAGGTCAAAGGATTCCAAAATTGTTGGGCCTTTTCAAGATTGCGTTATGAATATGTGTTATGAGGTTGATGTCAAAAGATTAAACTGTTGCTGAGATATGGCCTCACGTCCTTTTTGGCGTAGTCGCCGCCAACTTTGATTGATTATTGTGGGTGAACAAAGTCGAAATTGAAAAATCCGCTTCCTAACTTTTGTGCGGATTTGTCCAAAGATAATCTGTGCTAATTTTCATGAGAATCGGTTAAAATTTGTGAACGAAGAATCCTTTTGAAGGTTTTCAACAAAATCCAAGATGGCGGAAAATCTAGTCAGACGGAAAATGACGTCATAGGGTGCGTTGGACTCGTCACGATCCAAGGATTCCAACGATACCTTGTTTTTTAAATTTGGATCAACGAGTCAAAAGTTATTTAGCTGAATGGGCTTCAAACTTTGACATGTTGGTGGCGCTAGAGAGTTTTGAATTTGGGTTCCAAATTTGTTGAATTTGCTAATGGGATTGTCCTAAAGATATGTGCCAAATTTCACAACTTTTTACCATTGCGTTAATGGGGCTGCCATAGACTTCAATGGTGGCGGAAAGTAGAAGAATAATAAGAAAAGCTACTAAAACAATAGGGTTCTGCAGCTTCGCTGCTAGACCCCTAAATATAGCTGCAAGCAGCGATGGCGGGGTCTAGCAGAACAGCAGGTAAGCCTGCGGCTGCTCAGGAAGGCATCGTGAGTCCATAGACCAAGTTTGGTGTTTGAAATGAACTCGTCTTCATCCAGGGATTCCAACGGTACCTCATTTGTCCAATTTGAACCAACGGCTCCAAAGCAATGAGCAAAATGCAGTTTTTCTACTTACAGCGCCCCCACTGGGTGGAAGTGCACCACACTTCTTGGGCTTCTTACAAACCTGATCATGAGTCTGTGTTATAAGTTTGATGTCAAAAGATCAAATGGTTGCTGAGATATGGCCTCACGTCCTGTTTGGTGCGTCATCGCTGAGTTTGATTGGCTGCTACGGGCAAACGGTAGTGAATTAAAAAATATCACTGAAAAGCTCATGTGAGGCTCAGTCTGAAGATTCTATATGTCAAGTCCCGTGGAAATCAGACAATCTGGGTGACCTGTAATGCGTTTTGAAGGTTTTTGACATAATTCAAAATGGTGGTAAATCCAAGATGGCGCGAATGACGTCATCATATTGGTTGACCTCGGATATATCCAGGGATTACAACGGTACCTCATTTGTGAAATTTGGACCAAGGGGTCGAAAGATATGAGCAAAAATGCATTTTTGCTAAATATAGCGCCACCTATAGGTCAAAGATGGCCACAATTCTTGGGCCTATTAGGGATCGAGTTATGAGTCTGTGATATAAGTTTGATGACAATAGACCAACCGGTTGCTGAGATATGGCCTCACGTCCTTTTTGGCGTAGTCGCCGTTAACTTTGATTGGTTATAATGGGTGAACAAAGTCGAAAATGAAAAATCCGCTTCCTAGCTTTTGTGCGGATTTGTCCGAAGATACTCTGTGCTAATTTTCATGAGAATCGGTCAAAATGTGTGAACGAAGAATCCTTTTGAAGGTTTTCAACAAAATCCAAGATGGCGGAAAATCTAGTCAGACGGAAAATGACGTCATAGGATGCGTTGGACTCGTCATGATCCAAGGATTCCAACGATACGTTGTTTTTGAAATTTGGACCAACAAGTCAAAAGTTATTTAGCTGAATGCGCTTCAAACTTTGACATGTTGGTGGCGCTAGAGAGTTTTGAATTTGGGTTCCAAATTTGTTGAATTTGCTAATGGGAATGTGCTAAATAGATGTGCCAAATTTCACAACTTTTTACCATTGCGTTAATGGGGCTGCCATAGACTTCAATGGTGGCGGAAAGTAGAAGAATAATAATAAATATAGCTGCAAGCAGCGATACGGGGTCTAGCAGAACAGCAAGCAAGCCTGCGGCTGCTCAGGAGGGGCATCATGAGTCCACAGACCAAGTTTAGTGTTTGAGATGAACTCGTCTTCATCCAGGGATTCCAACGGTACCTCACATGTCCAATTTGAACCAACGGCTCCAAAGCTATGAGCAAAATGCAGTTTTGCTACTTATAGCGCCCCCTGTGGGTGGAAGTTCCCCAGACTTCTTGGGCCTCTTACAGACTTGGTCATGAGTCTGGGTTATAAGTTTGATGTCAAAAGATTAAATCGTTGCTGAGATATGGCCTCACGTCCTATTTGGCGTGTCAGCGCTGAGTTTGATTGGCTATTATGGGCAAAGGGAAACGAAATAAAAAATTCCAGGTAATAGCTGTTGTGAGGCTCGGTCTGAAGATTCTATATGTCAAGTCCCATGGAATTCAGACAATCTGGGTGACCTGTAATGCGTTTTGAAGGTTTTTGATACAATTCAAAATGGCGGACAATCCAAGATGGCGCGAATGACGTCCTAGGGTGTGTTGACCTCGGATATATCCACGGATTACAACGGTACCTCATTTGTGAAATTTGGACAAACGGGTCCATTGTTATGAGCAAAAATGCATTTTTGCTAAATATAGCGCCCCCTATAGATCAAAGATCAGTATAATTCTTGGGCCTGTTCGGGATCAAGTTATGAGTCTGTGGTAAAAGTTTGATGTCATAAGACCAACCGGTTGCTGAGATATGGCCTCACGTCCTTTTTGGCGTAGTCGCCGCCAAATTTGATTGGTTATTGTAGGTGAACAAAGTCGAAATTGAAAAATCCGCTTCCTAACTTTTGTGCGGATTTGTCGAAAGATACTGTGTGCCAATTTTCATGAGAATCGGTTAAAATGTGTGAACGAAGAATCCTTTTGAAGGTTTTCAACAAAATCCAAGATGGCGGAAAATCTAGTCGGACGGAAAATGACGTCATAGGGTGCGTTGGAATCGTCATGATCCAAGGATTCCAACGGTGCCTTGTTTTTGAAATTTGGATCAACGAGTCAAAAGTTATTTAGCTGAATGGGCTTCAAACTTTGACATGTTGGTGGCGCTAGAGAGTTTTGAGTTTGGGCACCAAATTTGTTGAATTTGCTAATGGGATTGTCCTAAAGATATGGGCCAAATTTCACAACTTTTTACCATTGCGTTAATGGGGCTGCCATAGACTTCAATGGTGGCGGAAAGTAGAAGAATAATAAGAAAAGCTACTAAAACAATAGGGTTCTGCAGCTTCGCTGCTAGACCCCTAATAATAAGAAAAGCTACTAAAACAATAGGGTTCTGCAGCTTCGCTGCTAGACCCCTAAATATAGCTGCAAGCAGCGATGGCGGGGTCTAGCAGAATAGCAGGTAAGCCTGCGGCTGCTCAGGAAGGCATCATGAGGCCATAGACCAAGTTTGGTGTTTGAAATGAACTCGTCTTCATCCAGGGATTCCAACGGTACCTCATTTGTCCAATTTGAACAGACGGCTCCAAAGCTATGAGCAAAATGCAGTTTGTCTACTTATAGCGCCTCCACTGGGTGGAAGTGCAACAGACTTCTTGGGCCTCTTAAAGACTTGGTCATGAGTCTGTGTTAGAAGTTTGATGTCAAAAGATCAAATGGTTGCTGAGATATGGCCTCACGTCCTGTTTGGCGCGTCATTGCTGAGTTTGATTAGCTGCTACGGGCAAACGGAAGTGAATAAAAACATTTCACATTATAGTTCTTGTGGGGCATGGTCTGAAGATTCTATATGTCAAGTCCCGTGGAGATCAGACAATCTGGGTGACCTGTAATGCGTTTTGAAGGTTTTTGACATAATTCAAAATGGCGGACAATCCAAGATGGCGCGAATGACGTCATAGGATTCGTTGACCTCGGCTATATCCACGGATTACAACGGTACCTTATTTGTGAAATTTGGAGAAACGGGTCCAAAGATATGAGCAAAAATGCATTTTTTCTAAATATAGCGCCACCTATGGGTCAAAGGTCTCCAAAATTCTTGGGCCTCTTTAAAATCGAGTTATGAATATGTGTTATGAGTTTGATGTCAAAAGATTAAACTGTTGCTGAGATATGTCCTCACGTCCTTTTTGGCGTAGTCGCCATCAACTTTGATTGGATATACTGGTTGAACAAAGTCAAATTTGAAGTAAAAAACGAGCAACTTTTGTGCGGATTGGTCTAAAGATACTCTGTCCCAATTTTCATGAGAATTGGTCAAAATTTGTGACCTGTGAAAATTTTTTAAGGTTTTCAACAAAATCCAAGATGGCGGAAAATCTAGTCAGACGGAAAATGACGTCATATGGTGCGTTGGAATCGTCATGATCCAAGGATTCCAACGATACCTTGTTTTTGAAATTTGGATCAACGAGTCAAAAGTTATTTAGCTGAATGGGCTTCAAACTTTGACATGTTGGTGGCGCTAGAGAGTTTTGAATTTGGACACGAAATTTGTTGAATTTGCTAATGGGACTGTCCTAATTAGATGTGCCAAATTTCACAACTTTTTACCATTGCGTTAATGGGGCTGCCATAGACTTCAATTGCAGCGGAAAGTAGATCAATAATAAATATAGCTGCAAGCAGCGATGGCGGGGTCTAGCAGAACAGCATGTAAGCCTGCGGCTGCTCAGGAAGGCATCATGAGTTCATAGACCAAGTTTGGTGTTTGAGATGAACTCGTCTTCATCCAGGGATTCCAACGGTACCTCATTTGTCCAATTTGAAACAACGGCTCCAAAGCTATGAGCAAAATGCAATTTTGCCACTTATAGCGCCCCCTCTGGGTGGAAGTGCACCAGACTTCTTGGGCCTCTTACAGACTTGGTCATGAGTCTGGGTTATAAGTTTGATGTCAAAAGATTAAATGGTTGCTGAGATATGGCCTCACGTCCTATTTGGCGTGTCAGCGCTGGGTTTGATTGACTGCTACGGGTAAACGGAATTGAATGTAAAAATTTCAGGTGATAGCTCTTGTGAGGCTTAGTCTGAAGATTCTATGTGTCAAGTCCCATGGAATTCAGACAATCTGGGTGACCTGTAATGCATTTTGAAGGTTTTTGACATAATTCAAAATCGCGGACAATCCACGATGGTACGAATGACGTCATAGGGTTGGTTGACCTCGGATATATCCACGAATTACAACGGTACCTCATTTGTGAAATTTGGACAAACGGGTCAAAAGTTATGACCAAAAATGCATTTTTGCTAAATATAGCGCCACCTATAGGTCAAAGTTCTCCAAAATTGTTGGGCCTCTTCAAGATCGAGTTATGAATATGTGTTATGAGTTTGATGTCAAAAGATTAACCGGTTGCTGAGATATGGTCTCACGTGCTTTTTGGCGTAGTCGCCATCAACTTTGATTGGATGTACTGGGTGAACAAAAACGAAATTGAAGTAAAAAACGAGCAACTTTTGTGCGGATTGGTCCAAAGATAATCTGTGCCAATTTTCATGAGAATTGGTCAAAATTTGTGACCTGTGAAAATTTTGTAAGGTTTTCAACAAAATCCAAGATGGCGGAAAATCTAGTTAGACGGAAAATGACGTCATAGGGTGCGTTGGAATCATCATGATCCAAGGATTCCAACGATACCTTGTTTTTGAAATTTGGATCAACGAGTCAAAAGTTATTTAGCTGAATGGGCTTCAAACTTTGACCCATTGGTGGCGCTAGAGAGTTTAGAATTTGGGCACGAAATTTGTTGAATTTGCTAATGGGAATGTGCTAAATAGATGTGCCAAATTTCACAACTTTTTACCATTGCGTTAATGGGGCTGCCATAGACTTCAATTGCAGCGGAAAGTAGAAGAATAATAATAAGAAAAACTACTAAAACAATAGGGTTCTGCAGCTTCGCTGCTAGACCCCTAAATATAGCTGCAAGCAGCGATGGCGGGGTCTAGCAGAACAGCAGGTAAGCCTGCGGCTGCTCAGGAAGGCATCATGAGTCCATAGACCAAGTTTTGTGTTTGAGATGAACTCGTCTTCATCCAGGTATTCCAACGGTACCTCATTTGTCCAATTTGAACAGACGGCTCCAAAGCTATGAGCAAAATGCAGTTTGTCTACTTATAGCGCCTCCACTGGTTGGAAGTGCAACAGACTTCTTGGGCCTCTTAAAGACTTGGTCATGAGTCTGTGTTAGAAGTTTGATGTCAAAAGATCAAATGGTTGCTGAGATATGGCCTCACGTCCTGTTTGGCGCGTCATTGCTGAGTTTGATTAGCTGCTACGGGCAAACGGAAGTGAATATAAAAATTTCACATGATAGCTCTTGTGGGGCATGGTCTGAAGATTCTATATGTCAAGTCCCGTGGAGATCAGACAATCTGGGTGACCTGTAATGCGTTTTGAAGGTTTTTGACATAATTCAAAATGGCGGACAATCCAAGATGGCGCGAATGACGTCATAGGATTCGTTGACCTCGGCTATATCCACGGATTACAACGGTATGTCATTTGTGAAATTTGGACAAACGGGTCCAAAGATATGAGCAAAAATGCATTTATTCTAAATATAGCGCCACCTATAGGTCAAAGATCACTAAAATTCTTGGGCCTCTTCAAAATCGAGTTATAAATATGTGTTATGAGTTTGATGTCAAAAGATTAAACTGTTGCTGAGATATGGCCTCACGTGCTTTTTGGCGTAGTCGCCATCAACTTTGATTGGATATACTGGTTGAACAAAGTCAAATTTGAAGTAAAAAACGAGCAACTTTTGTGCGGATTGGTCTAAAGATACTCTGTGGCAATTTTCATGAGAATTGGTCAAAATCTGTGACCTGTGAAACTTTTTGAAGGTTTTCAACAAAATCCAAGATGGCGGAAAATCTAGTCAGACGGAAAATGACGTCATAGGGTGCGTTGGAATCGTCATGATCCAAGGATTCCAACAATACCTTGTTTTTTAAATTTGGATCAACAAGTCAAAAGTTATTTAGCTGAATGGGCTTCAAACTTTGACATGTTGGTGGCGCTAGAGAGTTTTGAATTTGGGCACGAAATTTGTTGAATTTGCTAATGGGACTGTCCTAATTAGATGTGCCAAATTTCACAACTTTTTACCATTGCGTTAATGGGGCTGCCATAGACTTCAATTGCAGCGGAAAGTAGAAGAATAATAATAATAATAATAATAATAAGAAAAACTACTAAAACAATAGGGTTCTGCAGCTTCGCTGCTAGACCCCTAATAATAATAATAGGAAAAGCTACTAAAACAATAGGGTTCTGCAGCTTCGCTGCTAGACCCCTAAATATAGCTGCAAGCAGCGATGGCGGGGTCTAGCAGAATAGCAGGTAAGCCTGCGGCTACTCAGGAAGGCATCATGAGTCCATAGACCAAGTTTGGTATTTGAGATGAACTCGTCTTCATCCAGGGATTCCAACGGTACCTCATTTGTCCAATTTGAAACAACGGCTCCAAAGCTATGAGCAAAATGCAATTTTGCCACTTATAGCGCCCCCTCTGGGTGGAAGTGCACCAGACTTCTTGGGCCTCTTACAGACTTGGTCATGAGTCTGGGTTATAAGTTTGATGTCAAAAGATTAAATGGTTGCTGAGATATGGCCTCACGTCCTGTTTGGCGCGTCATCGCTGAGTTTGATTGGCTGCTACGGGCAAAGGAAAACGAAATAAAAAAATCCACATTATAGCTCTTGTGAGGCTTGATCTGAACATTCTATATGTCAAGTCCCGTGGAAATCAGACAATCTGGGTGACCTGTAATGCGTTTTGAAGGTTTTTGATATAATTCAAAATGGCGGACAATCCAAGATGGCGCGCATGACGTCATGAGATTGATTGATCTCGGCTATATCCAGGGACTCCAACGGTACCTCATTTGTGAAATTTGGACAAACGGGTCCAAAGTTATGAGCAAAAATGCATTTTTGCTAAATATAGCGCCCCCTATAGATCAAAGATCACTTTTATTATTGGGACTGTTTGGGATCAAGTTATGAGTCTGTGGTAAAAGTTTGATGTCATAAGACCAACCGGTTGCTGAGATATGGCCTCACGTCCTTTTTGGCGTAGTCGCCGCCAAATTTGATTGGTTATTGTGGGTGAACAAAGTCGAAATTGAAAAATCCGCTTCCTAACTTTTGTGCGGATTCGTCCAAAGATAGTCTGTGCCAATTTTCATGAGAATCGGTTAAAACGTGTGAACGAAGAATCCTTTTGAAGGTTTTCAACAAAATCCAAGATGGCGGAAAATCTAGTCAGACGGAAAATGACGTCATAGGGTGCGTTGGAATCGTCATGATCCAAGGATTCCAACGATGCCTTGTTTTTGAAATTTGGATCAACGAGTCAAAAGTTATTTAGCTAAATGGGCTTCAAACTTTGACATGTTGGTGGCGCTAGAGAGTTTTGAGTTTGGGCACCAAATTTGTTGAATTTGCTAATGGGATTGTCCTAAAGATATGGGCCAAATTTCACAACTTTTTACCATTGCGTTAATGGGGCTGCCATAGACTTCAATGGTGGCGGAAAGTAGAAGAATAATAAGAAAAGCTACTAAAACAAAGCTAAAACAATAGGGTTCTGCAGCTTCGCTGCTAGACCCCTAAATATAGCTGCAAGCAGCGATACGGGGTCTAGCAGAATAGCAGGTAAGCCTGCGGCTGCTCAGGACGGCATCATGAGTCCATAGACCAAGTTTGGTGATTGAGATGAACTCGTCTTCATCCAGGGATTCCAACGGTACCTCATTTGTCCAATTTGAACCAACGGCTCCAAAGCTATGAGCAAAATGCAGTTTTTCTACTTATAGCGCCCCCTCTGCGTGGACGTTCACCAGACTTCTTGGGCCTCTTACAGACTTGGTCATGAGTCTGTGTTAGAAGTTTGATGTCAAAAGATCAAATGGTTGCTAAGATATGGCCTCACGTCCTGTTTAGCGCGTCATCGCTGAGTTTGATTGGCTGCTACGGGCAAAGGGAAACAAAATAAAAAATTCCTCATGATAGCTCTTGTGAGGCTTGGTCTGAACATTCTATATGTCAAGTCCCGTGGAAATCAGACAATCTGGGTGACCTGTAATGCGTTTTGAATGTTTTTGATATAATTCAAAATGGCAGACAATTAAAGATGGCGCACATTACGTCATAGTATTGGTTGACCTCGGATATATTCAGGGATTACAACGGTACCTACTATGTGAAATTTGGACAAACGGGTCCAAAGTTATGAGCAAAAATGCATTTTTGCTAAATATAGCGCCCCCTATAAGTCAAAGATCACTATAATTCTTGGGACTGTTTGGGATCGAGTTATGAATATGTGTTATAAGTTTGATGTCAAAAGATTAAACTGTTGCTGAGATATGGCCTCACGTCCTTTTTGGCGTAGTCGCCGCCAACTTTGAATTGATGTAGCTAAATAACAAAGTCGAAATTGAAAAATCCATCTCCTAACTTTTGTGCGGATTGGTCTAAAGATACTATGTGCCAATTTTCATGAGATTTGGTCAAAATTTGTGACCTGTGAAAATTTTTTAAGGTTTTCAACAAAATCCAAGATGGCGGAAAATCTAGTCAGACGGAAAATGACGTCATAGGGTGCGTTGGACTCGTCATGATCCAAGGATTCCAACGATGCCTTGTTTTTGAAATTTGGATCAACGAGTCAAAAGTTATTTAGCTGAATGAGCTTGAAACTTTGACATGTTGGTGGCGCTAGAGAGTTTTGAATTTGGGCACGAAATTTGTTGAATTTGCTAATGGGAATGTGCTAAATAGATGTGCCAAATTTCACAACTTTTTACCATTGCGTTAATGGGGCTGCCATAGACTTCAATGGTGGCGGAAAGTAGAAGAATAATAATAAGAAAAACTACTAAAACAATAGGGTTCTGCAGCTTCGCTGCTAGACCCCTAATAATAAGAAAAGCTACTAAAACAATAGGGTTCTGCAGCTTCGCTGCTAGACCCCTAAATATAGCTGCAAGCAGCGATGGCGGGGTCTAGCAGAACAGCAGGTAAGCCTGCGGCTGCTCAGGAAGGCATCATGAGTCCATAGACCAAATTTGGTGTTTGAAATGAACTCGTCTTCATCCAGGGATTCCAACGGTACCTCATTTGTCCAATTTGAACAGACGGCTCCAAAGCTATGAGCAAAATGCAGTTTGTCTACTTATAGCGCCTCCACTCGGTGGAAGTGCAACAGACTTCTTGGGCCTCTTAAAGACTTGGTCATGAGTCTGTGTTATAAGTTTGATGTCAAAAGATCAAATGGTTGCTGAGATATGGCCTCACGTCCTGTTTGGCGCGTCATTGCTGAGTTTGATTGGCTGCTACGGGCAAACGGAAGTGAATATTAAAATTTCACATGATAGCTCTTGTGAGGCATGGTCTGAAGATTCTATATGTCAAGTCCCGTGGAGATCAGACAATCTGGGTGACCTGTAATGCGTTTTGAAGGTTTTTGACATAATTCAAAATGGCGGACAATCCAAGATGGCGCGAATGACGTCATAGGACTCGTTGACCTCGGCTTTATCCACGGATTACAACGGTATCTCATTTGTGAAATTTGGACAAACGGGTTCAAAGATATGAGCAAAAATGCCTTTTTTCTAAATATAGCGCCACCTATAGGTCAAAGGTCTCCAAAATTCTTGGGCCTCTTCAAGATCGAGATTTGAATATGTGTTATGAGTTTGATGTCAAAAGATTAAACTGTTGTTGAGATATGGCCTCACGTTCTTTTTGGCGTAGTCGCCGCCAACTTTGAATTGATGTAGCTAATTAACAAAGTCGAAATTGAAAAATCCATCTCCTAACTTTTGTGCGGATTGGTCCAAAGATACTATGTGCCAATTTTCATGAGATTTGGTCAAAATTTCTGACCTGTGAAAATTTTTTAAGGTTTTCAACAAAATCCAAGATGGCGGAAAATCTAGTCAGACGGAAAATGACGTCATAGGGTGCGTTGGACTCGTCATGATCCAAGGATTCCAACGATGCCTTGTTTTTTAAATTTGGATCAACGAGTCAAAAGTTATTTAGCTGAATGTGCTTCAAACTTTGACATGTTGGTGGCGCTAGAGAGTTTAGAATTTGGGCACGAAATTTGTTGAATTTGCTAATGGGAATGTGCTAAATAGATGTGCCAAATTTCACAACTTTTTACCATTGCGTTAATGGGGCTGCCATAGACTTCAATGGTGGCGGAAAGTAGAAGAATAATAAATATAGCTGCAAGCAGCGATACGGGGTCTAGCAGAACAGCAGGCAAGCCTGCGGCTGCTCAGGAGGGGCATCATGTGTCCACAGACCAAGTTTAGTGTTTGAGATGAACTCGTCTTCATCCAGGGATTCCAACGGTACTTCACATGTCCAATTTGAACCAACGGCTCCAAAGCTATGAGCAAAATGCAGTTTTGCTACTTATAGCGCCCCCTGTGGGTGGAAGTTCCCCAGACTTCTTGGGCTCCTTACAGACTTGGTCATGAGTCTGGGTTATAAGTTTGATGTCAAAAGATTAAATGGTTGCTGAGATATGGCCTCACGTCCTATTTGGCGTGTCAGCGCTGAGTTTGATTGGCTATTATCGGCAAAGGGAAACGAAATAAAAAATTCCAGGTGATAGCTGTTGTGAGGCTCGGTCTGAAGATTCTATATGTCAAGTCCCATGGAATTCAGACAATCTGGGTGACCTGTAATGCGTTTTGAAGGTTTTTGATACAATTCAAAATGGCGGACAATCCAAGATGGCGCGAATGACGTCCTAGGTTGTGTTGACCTCGGATATATCCTCGGATTACAATGGTACCTCATTTGTGAAATTTGGACAAACGGGTCCATTGTTATGAGCAAAAATGCATTTTTGCTAAATATAGCGCCCCCTATAGATCAAAGATCACTATAATTCTTGTGCCTGTTCGGGATCGAGTTATGAGTCTGTGGTAAAAGTTTGATGTCATAAGACCAACCGGTTGCTGAGATATGGCCTCACGTCTTTTTTGGCGTAGTCGCCGCCAAATTTGATTGGTTATTGTGGGTGAACAAAGTCGAAATTGAAAAATCCGCTTCCTAACTTTTGTGCGGATTCGTCGAAAGATACTGTGTGCCAATTTTCATGAGAATCGGTTAAAATGTGTGAACGAAGAATCCTTTTGAAGGTTTTCAACAAAATCCAAGATGGCGGAAAATGTAGTCAGACGGAAAATGACGTCATAGGGTGCGTTGGAATCGTCATGATCCAAGGATTCCAACGATGCCTTGTTTTTGAAATTTGGATCAACGAGTCAAAGGTTATTTAGCTGAATGGGCTTCAAACTTTGACATGTTGGTGGCGCTAGAGAGTTTTGAGTTTGGGCACCAAATTTGTTGAATTTGCTAATGGGATTATCCTAAAGATATGGGCCAAATTTCACAACTTTTTACCATTGCGTTAATGGGGCTGCCATAGACTTCAATGGTGGCGGAAAGTAGAAGAATAATAAGAAAAGCTACTAAAACAATAGGGTTCTGCAGCTTCGCTGCTAGACCCCTAAATATAGCTGCAAGCAGCGATGGCGGGGTCTAGCAGAATAGCAGGTAAGCCTGCGGCTGCTCAGGAAGGCATCATGAGTCCATAGACCAAGTTTGGTGTTTGAAATGAACTCGTCTTCATCCAGGGATTCCAACGGTACCTCATTTGTCCAATTTGAACCAACGGCTCCAAAGCTATGAGCAAAATGCAGTTTTTGTACTTATAGCGCCCCCACTGGGTGGACGTTCACCAGACTTCTTGGGCTTCTTACAGACTTGGTCATGAGTCTGTGTTAGAAGTTTGATGTCAAAAGATCAAATGGTTGCTAAGATATGGCCTCACGTCCTGTTTAGCGCGTCATCGCTGAGTTTGATTGGCTGCTACGGGCAAAGGGAAACAAAATAAAAAATTCCTCATGATAGCTCTTGTGAGGCTTGGTCTGAACATTCTATATGTCAAGTCCCGTGGAAATCAGACAATCTGGGTGACCTGTAATGTGTTTTGAATGTTTTTGATATAATTCAAAATGGCAGACAATTAAAGATGGCGTACATGACGTCATAGTATTGGTTGACCTCGGATATATTCAGGGATTACAACAGTACCTCATTTGTGAAATTTGGACAAACGGGTCCAAAGTTATGAGAAAAAATGCATTTTTGCTAAATATAGCGCCCCCTATAGGTCAAAGATCACTATAATGCTTGGAACTGTTTGGGATCGAGTTATGAATATGTGTTATAAGTTTGATGTCAAAAGATTAAACTGTTGCTGAGATATGGCCTCACGTCCTTTTTGGCGTAGTCGCCGCCAACTTTGAATTGATGTAGCTAAATAACAAAGTCGAAATTGAAAAATCCATCTCCTAACTTTTGTGCGGATTGGTCTAAAGATACTATGTGCCCATTTTCATGAGATTTGGTCAAAATTTGTGACCTGTGAAAATTTTTTAAGGTTTTCAACAAAATCCAAGATGGCGGAAAATCTAGTCAGACGGAAAATGACGTCATAGGGTGCGTTGGACTCGTCATAATCCAAGGATTCCAACGATGCCTTGTTTTTGAAATTTGGATCAACGAGTCAAAAGTTATTTAGCTGAATGAGCTTCAAACTTTGACATGTTGGTGGCGCTAGAGAGTTTTGAATTTGGGCACGAAATTTGTTGAATTTGCTAATGGGAATGTGCTAAATAGATGTGCCAAATTTCACAACTTTTTACCATTGCGTTAATGGGGCTGCCATAGACTTCAATGGTGGCGGAAAGTAGAAGAATAATAATAAGAAAAACTACTAAAACAATAGGGTTCTGCAGCTTCGCTGCTAGACCCCTAAATATAGCTGCAAGCAGCGATGGCGGGGTCTAGCAGAACAGCAGGTAAGCCTGCGGCTGCTCAGGAAGGCATTATGAGTCCATAGACCAAGTTTGGTGTTTGAAATGAACTCGTCTTCATCCAGGGATTCCAACGGTACCTCATTTGTCCAATTTGAACCAACGGCTCCAAAGCTATGAGCAAAATGCAGTTTTTCTACTTATAGCGCCCCCACTGGGTGGACGTTCACCAGACTTCTTGGGCCTCTTAAAGACTTGGTCATGAGTCTGTGTTATAAGTTTGATGTCAAAAGATCAAATGGTTGATGAGATATGGCCTCACGTCCTGTTTGGCGCGTCATTGCTGAGTTTGATTGGCTGCTACGGGCAAACGGAAGCGAATTTAAAAATTTCACATAATAGCTCTTGTGAGGCTTGGTCTGAAGATTCTATGTGTCAAGTCCCGTGGAAATCAGACAATCTGGGTGACCTGTAATGCGTTTTGGAGGTTTTTGACATAATTCAAAATGGCGGACAATCCGAGATGGCGCGAATGACGTCATAGGATTCGTTGACCTCGGCTATATCCACGGATTACAACGGTACCTAATTTGTGAAATTTGGACAAACGGGTCAAAAGTTATGAGGAAAAATGCATTTTTGCTAAATATAGCGCCACCTATAGGTCAAAGTTCTCCAAAATTCTTGGGCCTCTTCAAGATCGAGTTATGAATATGTGTTATGAGTTTGATGTCAAAAGATTAACTGGTTGCTGAGATATGGTCTCACGTGCTTTTTGGCGTAGTCGCCGTCAACTTTGATTGGATGTACTGGGTGAACACAGTCGAATTTGAAGTAAAAAACGAGCAACTTTTGTGCGGATTGGTCCAAACATAATCTGTGCCAATTTTCACGAGAATTGGTCAAAATTTGTGACCTGTGAAAATTTTTTAAGGTTTTCAACAAAATCCAAGATGGCGGAAAATCTAGTTAGACGGAAAATGACGTCATAGGATGCGTTGGAATCGTCATGATCCAAGGATTCCAACGATACCTTGTTTTTGAAATTTGGATCAACGAGTCAAAAGTTATTTAGCTGAATGGGCTTCAAACTTTGACATGTTGGTGGCGCTAGAGAGTTTTGAATTTGGGCACGAAATTTGTTGAATTTGCTAATGGGACTGTCCTAATTAGATGTGCCAAATTTCACAACTTTTTACCATTGCGTTAATGGGGCTGCCATAGACTTCAATTGCAGCGGAAAGTAGATCAATAATAATAGGAAAAACAGCTAAAACAATAGGGTTCTGCAGCTACGCTGCTAGACCCCTAATAAATATAGCTGCAAGCAGCGATACGGGGTCTAGCAGAACAGCAGGCAAGCCTGCGGCTGCTCAGGAGGACATCATGAGTCCATAGACCAAGTTTGGTGTTTGAGATTAACTCGTCTTCATCCAGGGATTCCAACGGTATCTCATTTGTCCAATTTGAACCAAAGGCTCCAAAGCTATGAGCAAAATGCAGTTTTTGTACTTATAGCGCCCCCACTGGGTGGAAGTGCACCAGACTTCTTGGGCTTCATACAGACTTGGTCATGAGTCTGTGTTAGAAGTTTGATGTCAAAAGAGCAAATGGTTGCTGAGATATGGCCTCACGTCCTGTTTGGCGCGTCATTGCTGAGTTTGATTGGTTGCTATGGGCAAAGGGAAACGAAATAAAAAAATCCACATCACAGCTCTTGTGAGGCTTGGTCTGAAAATTCTATATATCAAGTCCCGTGGAAATCAGACAATCTGGGTGACCTGTAATGCGTTTTGGAGGTTTTTGACATAATTCAAAATGGCGGAAAATCCAAGATGGCGCAAATGACGTCATCGTATTGGTTGACCTCGGATATATCCAGGGATTACAACGGTACCTCATTTGTGAAATTTGGACCAAGGGGTCGAAAGATATGAGCAAAAATGCATTTTTGCTAAATATAGCGCCACCTATAGGTCAAAGATGGCCACAATTCTTGGGCCTGTTAGGGATCGAGTTATGAGTCTGTGATATAAGTTTGATGACAATAGACCAACCGGTTGCTGAGATATGGCCTCACGTCCTTTTTGGCGTAGTCGCCGCCAACTTTGATTGGTTATTGTGGGTGAACAAAGTCGAAAATGAAAAATCCGCTTCCTAGCTTTTGTGCGGATTCGTCCGAAGATACTCTGTGCTAATTTTCATGAGAATCGGTCAAAATGTGTGAACGAAGAATCCTTTTGAAGGTTTTCAACAAAATCCAAGATGGCGGAAAATCTAGTCAGACGGAAAATGACGTCATAGGATGCGTTGGACTCGTCATGATCCAAGGATTCCAACGATACCTTGTTTTTTAAATTTGGACCAACGAGTCAAAAGTTATTTAGCTGAATGGGCTTCAAACTTTGACATGTTGGTGGCGCTAGAGAGTTTTGAATTTGGGTTCCAAATTTGTTGAATTTGCTAATGGGAATGTGCTAAATAGATGTGCCAAATTTCACAACTTTTTACCATTGCGTTAATGGGGCTGCCATAGACTTCAATGGTGGCGGAAAGTAGAAGAATAAATATAGCTGCAAGCAGCGATACGGGGTCTAGCAGAACAGCAGGTAAGCCCGCGGCTGCTCAGGAAGGCATCATGAGTCCACAGACCAAGTTTGGTGGTTGAAATGAACTCGTCTTCATCCAGGGATTCCAACGGTACCTCATTTGTCCAATTTGAACCAACGGCTCCAAAGCTATGAGCAAAATGCAGTTTTTCTACTTATAGCGCCCCCTCTGGGTTGACGTTCACCAGACTTCTTGGCCCTCTTACAGACTTGGTCATGAGTCTGTGTTAGAAGTTTGATGTCAAAAGATCAAATGGTTGCTAAGATATGGCCTCACGTCCTGTTTAGCGCGTCATCGCTGAGTTTGATTGGCTGCTACGGGCAAAGGGAAACAAAATAAAAAATTCCTCATGATAGCTCTTGTGAGGCTTGGTCTGAACATTCTATATGTCAAGTCCCGTGGAAATCAGACAATCTGGGTGACCTGTAATGCGTTTTGAATGTTTTTGATATAATTCAAAATGGCAGACAATTAAAGATGGCGCACATGACGTCATAGTATTGGTTGACCTCGGATATATTCAGGGATTACAACGGTACCTCATATGTGAAATTTGGACAAACGGGTCCAAAGTTATGAGCAAAAATGCATTTTTGCTAAATATAGCGCCCCCTATAGGTCAAAGATCACTATAATTCTTCGGACTGTTTGGGATGGAGTTATGAATATGTGTTATAAGTTTGATGTCAAAAGATTAAACTGTTGCTGAGATATGGCCTCACCTCCTTTTTGGCGTAGTCGCCGCCAACTTTGAATTGATGTAGCTAAATAACAAAGTCGAAATTGAAAAATCCATCTCCTAACTTTTGTGCGGATTGGTCTAAAGATACTATGTGCCAATTTTCATGAGATTTGGTCAAAATTTGTGACCTGTGAAAATTTTTTAAGGTTTTCAACAAAATCCAAGATGGCGGAAAATCTAGTCAGACGGAAAATGACGTCATAGGTTGCGTTGGACTCGTCATGATCCAAGGATTCCAACGATATCTTGTTTTTGAAATTTGGACCAACGAGTCAAAAGTTATTTAGCTGAATGGGCTTCAAACTTTGACATGTTGGTGGCGCTAGAGAGTTTTGAATTTGGGCACGAAATTTGTTGAATTTGCTAATGGGACTGTCCTAAAGATATGGGCCAAATTTCACAACTTTTTACCATTGCGTTAATGGGGCTGCCATAGACTTCAATGGTGGCGGAAAGTAGAAGAATAATAAATATAGCTGCAAGCAGCGATGGCGGGGTCTAGCAGAATAGCAGGTAAGCCTGCGGCTGCTCAGGAAGGCATCATGAGTCCATAGACCAAGTTTGGTGTTTGAAATGAACTCGTCTTCATCCCGGGATTCCAACGGTACCTCATTTGTTCAATTTGAACCAACGGCTCCAAAGCTATGAGCAAAATGCAGTTTGTCTACTTATAGCGCCTCCACTGGGTGGAAGTGCAACAGACTTCTTGGGCCTCTTAAAGACTTGGTCATGAGTCTGTGTTATAAGTTTGATGTCAAAAGATCAAATGGTTGCTGAGATATGGCCTCACGTCCTGTTTGGTGCGTCATCGCTGAGTTTGATTGGCTGCTACGGGCAAACGGTAGTGAATTAAAAAATATCACTGAAAAGCTCATGTGAGGCTCAGTCTGAAGATTCTATATGTCAAGTCCCGTGGAAATCAGACAATCTGGGTGACCTGTAATGCGTTTTGAAGGTTTTTGACATATTTCAAAATGGCGGTAAATCCAAGATGGCGCGAATGACGTCATCGTATTGGTTGACCTCGGATATATCCAGGGATTACAACGGTACCTCATTTGTGAAATTTGGACAAACGGGTCCAAAGATATGAGCAAAAATGCATTTTTGCTAAATATAGCGCCACCTATAGGTCAAAGATGGCCACAATTCTTGGGCCTGTTAGGGATCGAGTTATGAGTCTGTGATATAAGTTTGATGACAATAGACCAACCGGTTGCTGAGATATGGCCTCACGTCCTTTTTGGCGTAGTCGCCGCCAACTTTGATTGGTTATAATGGGTGAACAAAGTCGAAAATGAAAAATCCGCTTCCTAGCTTTTGAGCGGATTCGTCCAAAGATACTCTGTGCTAATTTTCATGAGAATCGGTCAAAATGTGTGAACGAAGAATCCTTTTGAAGGTTTTCAACAAAATCCAAGATGGCGGAAAATCTAGTCAGACGGAAAATGACGTCATAGGGTGCGTTGGAATCGTCATGATCCAAGGATTCCAACGATGCTTTGTTTTTTAAATTTGGATCAACGAGTCAAAAGTTATTTAGCTGAATGGGCTTCAAACTTTGACATGTTGGTGGCGCTAGAGAGTTTTGAATTTGGGTTCCAAATTTGTTGAATTTGCTAATGGGAATGTGCTAAATAGATGTGCCAAATTTCACAACTTTTTACCATTGCGTTAATGGGGCTGCCATAGACTTCAATGGTGGCGGAAAGTAGAAGAATAATAATAATAATAAGAAAAGCTACTAAAACAATAGGGTTCTGCAGCTTCGCTGCTAGACCCCTAAATATAGCTGCAAGCAGCGATGGCGGGGTCTAGCAGAACAGCAGGTAAGCCTGCGGCTGCTCAGGAAGGCATCATGAGTCCATAGACCAAGTTTGGTGATTGAGATGAACTCGTCTTCATCCAGGGATTCCAACGGTACCTCATTTGTCCAATTTGAACCAACGGCTCCAAAGCTATGAGCAAAATGCAGTTTTTCTACTTATAGCGCCCCCTCTGGGTGGACGTTCACCAGACTTCTTGGGCCTCTTACAGACTTGGTCATGAGTCTGTGTTAGAAGTTTGATGTCAAAAGATCAAATGGTTGCTAAGATATGGCCTCACGTCCTGTTTAGCGCGTCATCGCTGAGTTTGATTGGCTGCTACGGGCAAAGGGAAACAAAATAAAAAATTCCTCATGATAGCTCTTGTGAGGCTTGGTCTGAACATTCTATATGTCAAGTCCCGTGGAAATCAGACAATCTGGGTGACCTGTAATGCGTTTTGAATGTTTTTGATATAATTCAAAATGGCAGACAATTAAAGATGGCGCACATGACGTCATAGCATTGGTTGACCTCGGATTTATTCAGGGATTACAACGGTACCTCATATGTGAAATTTGGACAAACGGGTCCAAAGTTATGAGCAAAAATGCATTTTTGCTAAATATAGCGCCCCCTATAGGTCAAAGATCACTATAATTCTTGGGACTGTTTGGGATCGAGTTATGAATATGTGTTATAAGTTTGATGTCAAAAGATTAAATTGTTGCTGAGATATGGCCTCACGTCCTTTTTGGCGTAGTCGCCGCCAACTTTGAATTGATGTAGCTAAATAACAAAGTCGAAATTGAAAAATCCATCTCCTAACTTTTGTGCGGATTGGTCTAAAGATACTATGTGCCAATTTTCATGAGATTTGGTCAAAATTTGTGACCTGTGAAAATTTTTTAAGGTTTTCAACAAAATCCAAGATGGCGGAAAATCTAGTCAGACGCAAAATGACGTCATAGGGTGCGTTGGACTCGTCATAATCCAAGGATTCCAACGATGCCTTGTTTTTGAAATTTGGATCAACGAGTCAAAAGTTATTTAGCTGAATGAGCTTGAAACTTTGACATGTTGGTGGCGCTAGAGAGTTTTGAATTTGGGCACGAAATTTGTTGAATTTGCTAATGGGAATGTGCTAAATAGATGTGCCAAATTTCACAACTTTTTACCATTGCGTTAATGGGGCTGCCATAGACTTCAATGGTGGCGGAAAGTAGAAGAATAATAAATATAGCTGCAAGCAGCGATGGCGGGGTCTAGCAGAATAGCAGGTAAGCCTGCGGCTGCTCAGGAAGGCATCATGAGTCCATAGACCAAGTTTGGTGTTTGAAATGAACTCGTCTTCATCCAGGGATTCCAACGGTACCTCATTTGTCCAATTTGAACAGACGGCTCCAAAGCTATGAGCAAAATGCAGTTTGTCTACTTATAGCGCCTCCACTGGGTGGAAGTGCAACAGACTTCTTGGGCCTCTTAAAGACTTGGTCATGAGTCTGTGTTATAAGTTTGATGTCAAAAGATCAAATGGTTGCTGAGATATGGCCTCACGTCCTGTTTGGTGCGTCATTGCTGAGTTTGATTGGCTGCTACGGGCAAACGGTAGTGAATTAAAAAATATAACTGAAAAGCTCATGTGAGGCTCAGTCTGAAGATTCTATATGTCAAGTCCCGTGGAAATCAGACAATCTGGGTGACCTGTAATGCGTTTTGAAGGTTTTTGACATAATTCAAAATGGCGGTAAATCCAAGATGGCGCGAATGACGTCATCGTATTGGTTGACCTCGGATATATCCAGGGATTACAACGGTACCTCATTTGTGAAATTTGGACAAACGGGTCCAAAGATATGAGCAAAAATGCATTTTTGCTAAATATAGCGCCACCTATAGGTCAAAGATGGCCACAATTCTTGGGCCTGTTAGGGATCGAGTTATGAGTCTGTGATATAAGTTTGATGACAATAGACCAACCGGTTGCTGAGATATGGCCTCACGTCCTTTTTGGCGTAGTCGCCGCCAACTTTGATTGGTTATAATGGGTGAACAAAGTCGAAAATGAAAAATCCGCTTCCTAGCTTTTGTGCGGATTCATCCAAAGATACTCTGTGCTAATTTTCATGAGAATCGGTCAAAATGTGTGAACGAAGAATCCTTTTGAAGGTTTTCAACAAAATCCAAGATGGCGGAAAATCTAGTCAGACGGAAAATGACGTCATAGGATGCGTTGGACTCGTCATGATCCAAGGATTCCAACGATACCTTGTTTTTTAAATTTGGACCAACGAGTCAAAAGTTATTTAGCTGAATGGGCTTCAAACTTTGACATGTTGGTGGCGCTAGAGAGTTTTGAATTTGGGTTCCAAATTTGTTGAATTTGCTAATGGGAATGTGCTAAATAGATGTGCCAAATTTCACAACTTTTTACCATTGCGTTAATGGGGCTGCCATAGACTTCAATGGTGGCGGAAAGTAGAAGAATAATAAGAAAAGCTACTAAAACAATAGGGTTCTGCAGCTTCGCTGCTAGACCCCTAATAAATATAGCTGCAAGCAGCGATGGCGGGGTCTAGCAGAATAGCAGGTAAGCCTGCGGCTGCTCAGGAAGGCATTATGAGTACACAGACCAAGTTTGGTGTTTGAGATGAACTCGTCTTCATCCAGGGATTCCAACGGTACCTCATTTGTCCAATTTGAACCAACGGCTCCAAAGCTATGAGCAAAATGCAGTTTTTCTACTTATAGCGCCCCCACTGGGTGGACGTTCACCAGACTTCTTGGGCCTCTTAAAGACTTGGTCATGAGTCTGTGTTATAAGTTTGATGTCAAAAGATTAAATGGTTGCTGAGATATGGCCTCACGTCCTGTTTGGCGCGTCATTGCTGAGTTTGATTGGCTACTACGGGCAAACGGAAGTGAATATAAAAATTTCACATGATAGCTCTTGTGGGGCATGGTCTGAAGATTCTATTTGTCAAGTCCCGTGGAGATCAGACAATCTGGGTGACCTGTAATGCGTTTTGAAGGTTTTTGACATAATTCAAAATGGCGGACAATCCAAGATGGCGCGAATGACGTCATAGGATTGGTTGACCTCGGCTATATCCACGGATTACAACGGTACCTCATTTGTGAAATTTGGACAAACGGGTCCAAAGATATGAGCAAAAATGCATTTATTCTAAATATAGCGCCACCTATAGGTCAAAGGTCTCCAAAATTCTTGGGCCTCTTCAAAATCGAGTTATGAATATGTGTTATGAGTTTGATGTCAAAAGATTAAACTGTTGCTGAGATATGTCCTCATGTCCTTTTTGGCGTAGTCGCCATCAACTTTGATTGGATGTACTGGTTGAACAAAGTCAAATTTGAAGTAAAAAACGAGCAACTTTTGTGCGGATTGGTCTAAAGATACTCTGTGCCAATTTTCATGAGAATTGGTCAAAATTTGTGACCTGTGAAAATTTTTTAAGGTTTTCAACAAAATCCAAGATGGCGGAAAATCTAGTTAGACGGAAAATGACGTCATAGGGTGCGTTGGACTCGTCATGATCCAAGGATTCCAACGATGCTTTGTTTTTGAAATTTGGATCAACGAGTCAAAAGTTAATTAGCTGAATGGGCTTCAAACTTTGACATGTTGGTGGCGCTAGAGAGTTTTGAATTTGGGCACGAAATTTGTTGAATTTGCTAATGGGACTGTCCTAATTAGATGTGCCAAATTTCACAACTTTTTACCATTGCGTTAATGGGGCTGCCATAGACTTCAATTGCAGCGGAAAGTAGAAGAATAATAAATATAGCTGCAAGCAGCGATGGCGGGGTCTAGCAGAATAGCAGGTAAGCCTGCGGCCGCTCAGGAAGGCGTCATGAGTCCATAGACCAAGTTTGGTGTTTGAAATGAACTCGTCTTCATCCAGGGATTCCAACGGTACCTCATTTGTCCAATTTGAACCAACGGCTCCAAAGCTATGAGCAAAATGCAGTTTTTCTACTTATAGCGCCCCCTCTGGGTGGAAGTGCACCAGACTTCTTGGGCTTCGTAAAGACTTGGTCATAAGTCTGTGTTAGAAGTTTGATGTCAAAATATTAATTGGTTGCTGAGATATGGCCTCACGTCCTGTTTGGCGCGTCATCGCTGAGTTTGATTGGCTGCAACGGGAAAAGGGAAACGAAATAAAAAAATCCACATGATAGCTCTTGTGAGGCTTGGTCTGAACATTCTATGTGTCAAGTCCCGTGGAAATCAGACAATCTGGGTGACCTGTAATGCGTTTTGAAGGTTTTTGACATAATTCAAAATGGCGGACAATCCAAGATGGCGCGAATGACGTCATCGGGTTGGTTGACCTCGGCTATTTCCACGGATTACAACGGTACCTCATTTGTGAAATTTGGACAAACGTGTCCAAAGATATGAGCAAAAATGCATTTTTTCTAAATATAGCGCCACCTATGGGTCAAAGGTCTCCAAAATTCTTGGGCCTCTTCAAAATCGAGTTAGAAATATGTGTTATGAGTTTGATGTCAAAAGATTAAACTGTTGCTGAGATATGGCCTCACGTCCTTTTTGGCGTAGTCGCCATCAACTTTGATTGGATGTACTGGTTGAACAAAGTCAAATTTGAAGTAAAAAACGAGCAACTTTTGTGCGGATTGGTGCAAAGATACTTTGTGTCAATTTTCATGAGAATTGGTCAAAATTTGTGACCTGTGAAAATTTTTTAAGGTTTTCAACAAAATCCAAGATGGCGGAAAATCTAGTCAGACGGAAAATGACGTCATAGGGTGCGTTGGAATAGTCATGATCCAAGGATTCCAACGATACCTTGTTTTTTAAATTTGGATCAACGAGTCAAAAGTTATTTAGCTGAATGGGCTTCAAACTTTGACATGTTGGTGGCGCTAGAGAGTTTTGAATTTGGGCACGAAATTTGTTGAATTTGCTAATGGGACTGTCCTAATTAGATGTGCCAAATTTCACAACTTTTTACCATTGCGTTAATGGGGCTGCCATAGACTTCAATTGCAGCGGAAAGTAGAAGAATAATAATAAATATAGCTGCAAGCAGCGATACGGGGTCTAGCAGAATAGCAGGTAAGCCTGCGGCTGCTCAGGAGGGGCATCATGAGTCCACAGACCAAGTTTAGTGTTTGAGATGAACTCGTCTTCATCCAGGGATTGCAACGGTACCTCATTTGTCCAATTTGAACCAACGGCTCCAAAGCTATGAGCAAAATGCAGTTTTGCTACTTATAGCGCCCCCTGTAGGTGGAAGTTCCCCAGACTTCTTGGGCCTCTTACAGACTTGGTCATGAGTCTGGGTTATAAGTTTGATGTCAAAAGATTAAATCGTTGCTGAGATATGGCCTCACGTCCTATTTGGCGTGTCAGCTTTGAGTTAGATTGGCTGCTACGGGAAAAGGGAAACGAAATAAAAAATTCCACATGATAGCTGTTGTGAGGCTTGGTCTGAAGATTCTATATGTCAAGTCCCGTGGAGATCAGACAATCTGGGTGACCTGGAATGCGTTTTTAAGGTTTTTGACATAATTCAAAATGGCAGACAATCCAAGATGGCGCGAATGACGTCATAGGATTCGTTGACCTCGGCTAAATCCAGGGATTACAATGGTACCTCATTTGTGAAATTTGGACAAACGGGTCCAAAGATATGAGCAAAAATGCATTTTTTCTAAATATAGCGCCACCTATAGGTCAAAGGTCTCCAAAATTATTGGGCCTCTTCAAAATCGAGTTATGAATATGTGTTATGAGTTTGATGTCAAAAGATTAAACTGTTGCTGAGATATGGCCTCACGTCCTTTTTGGCGTAGTCGCCATCAATTTTGATTGGATATACTGGTTGAACAAAGTCAAATTTGAAGTAAAAAACGAGCAACTTTTGTGCGGATTGGTCCAAAGATACTTTGTGTCAATTTTCATAAGAATTGGTCAAAATTTGTGACCTGTGAAAATTTTTTAAGGTTTTCAACAAAATCCAAGATGGCGGAAAATCTAGTCAGACGGAAAATGACGTCATAGGGTGCGTTGGACTCGTCATGATCCAAGGATTCCAACGATACCTTGTTTTTGAAATTTGGATGAACGAGTCAAAAGTTATTTAGCTGAATGGGCTTCAAACTTTGACATGTTGGTGGCGCTAGAGAGTTTTGAATTTGGGCACGAAATTTGTTGAATTTGCTAATGGGAATGTGCTAAATAGATGTGCCAAATTTCACAACTTTTTACCATTGCGTTAATGGGGCTGCCATAGACTTCAATTGCAGCGGAAAGTAGAAGAATAATAATAAGAAAAACTACTAAAACAATAGGGTTCTGCAGCTTCGCTGCTAGACCCCTAATAATAAGAAAAGCTACTAAAACAATAGGGTTCTGCAGCTTCGCTGCTAGACCCCTAAATATAGCTGCAAGCAGCGATGGCGGGGTCTAGCAGAACAGCATGTAAGCCTGCGGCTGCTCAGGAAGGCATCATGAGTCCATAGACCAAGTTTTGTGTTTGAGATGAACTCGTCTTCATCCAGGGATTCCAACGGTACCTCATTTGTCCAATTTGAAACAACGGCTCCAAAGCTATGAGCAAAATGCAATTTTGCCACTAATAGCGCCCCCTCTGGGCGGAAGTTCACCAGACTTCTTGGGCCTCTTACAGACTTGGTCATGAGTCTGGGTTATAAGTTTGATGTCAAAAGATTAAATGGTTGCTGAGATATGGCCTCACGTCCTATTTGGCGTGTCAGCGCTGAGTTTGATTGACTGCTACGGGCAAACGGAATCGAATTTAAACATTCCAGGTGATAGCTCTTGTGAGGCTTAGTCTGAAGATTCTATGTGTCAAGTCCCATGGAATTCAGACAATCTGGGTGACCTGTAATGCATTTTGAAGGTTTTTGACATAATTCAAAATGGCGGACAATCCACGATGGTGCGAATGACGACATAGGGTTGGTTGACTTCGGATATATCCACGAATTACAACAGTACTTCATTTGTGAAATTTGGAAAAACGGGTCCAAAGTTATGAGCAAAAATGCATTTTTGCTAAATATAGCGCCCCCTATAGGTCAAAGATCACTTTAATTCTTGGCACTGTTTGGGATCGAGTTATGAATATGTGTTATAAGTTTGATGTCAAAAGATTAAACTGTTGCTGAGATATGGCCTCACGTCCTTTTTGGCGTAGTCGCCGCCAACTTTGATTGGTTGTAGTTAGTGAACAAAGTCGAAATTGAAGAAAAAAACGAGCAACTTTTGTGCGGATTGATCCAAAGATACCCTGTGCTAATTTTCATGAGAATTGGTCAAAATTTGTGACCTGTGAAAATTTTTTAAGGTTTTCAACAAAATCCAAGATGGCGGAAAATCTAGTCAGACGGAAAATGACGTCATAGGGTGCGTTGGACTCGTCATGATCCAAGGATTCCAACGATGCCTTGTTTTTGAAATTTGGATGAACGACTCAAAAGTTATTTAGCTGAATGGGCTTCAAACTTTGACATGTTGGTGGCGCTAGAGAGTTTTGAATTTGGGCACGAAATTTGTTGAATTTGCTAATGGGATGTTCCTGAAGATATGGGCCAAATTTCACAACTTTTTACCATTGCGTTAATGGGGCTGCCATAGACTTCAATTGCAGCGGAAAGTAGAAGAATAATAAGAAAAGCTACTAAAACAATAGGGTTCTGCAGCTTCGCTGCTAGACCCCTAATAATAATAAGAAAAGCTAGTAAAACAATAGGGTTCTGCAGCTTCGCTGCTAGACCCCTAAATATAGCTGCAAGCAGCGATGGCGGGGTCTAGCAGAATAGCAGGTAAGCCTGCGGCTGCTCAGGAAGGCATTATGAGTACATAGACCAAGTTTGGTGTTTGAGATGAACTCGTCTTCATCCAGGGATTCCAACGGTACCTCATTTGTCCAATTTGAAACAGCGGCTCCAAAGTTATGAGCAAAATGCATTTTTGCTACTTATAGCGCCCCCTGTGCTTGGAAGTTCACCAGACTTATTGGGCTTCTTACAGACTTGGTCATGAGTCTGTTTTAGAAGTTTGATGTCAAAAGATTAAATGGTTGCTGAGATATGGCCTCACGTCCTGTTTGGCGCGTCATTGCTGAGTTTGATTGGCTACTACGGGCAAACGGAAGTGAATATAAAAATTTCACATGATAGCTCTTGTGGGGCATGGTCTGAAGATTCTATATATCAAGTCCCGTGGAGATCAGACAATCTGGGTGACCTGTAATGCGTTTTAAAGGTTTTTGACATAATTCAAAATGGCGGACAATCCAAGATGGCGCGAATGACGTCATAGGATTGGTTGACCTCGGCTATATCCACGGATTACAACGGTACATCATTTGTGAAATTTGGACAAACGGGTCCAAAGATATGAGCCAAAATGCATTTTTTCTAAATATAGCGCCACCTATAGGTCAAAGGTCTCCAAAATTCTTGGGCCTCTTCAAAATCGAGTTATGAATATGTGTTATGAGTTTGATGTCAAAAGATTAAACTGTTGCTGAGATATGGCCTCACGTGCTTTTTGGCGTAGTCGCCATCAACTTTGATTGGATGTACTGGTTGAACAAAGTCAAATTTGAAGTAAAAAACGAGCAACTTTTGTGCGGATTGGCCTAAGGATACTCTGTGCCAATTTTCATGAGAATTGGTCAAAATTTGTGACCTGTGAAAATTTTTGAAGGTTTTCAACAAAATCCAAGATGGCGGAAAATCTAGTTAGACGGAAAATGACGTCATAGGGTGCGTTGGAATTGTCATGATCCAAGGATTCCAACGATGCCTTGTTTTTGAAATTTGGATCATCGAGTCAAAAGTTATTTAGCTGAATGGGCTTCAAACTTTGACATGTTGGTGGCGCTAGAGAGTTTAGAATTTGGGCACGAAATTTGTTGAATTTGCTAATGGGACTGTCCTAATTAGATGTGCCAAATTTCACAACTTTTTACCATTGCGTTAATGGGGCTGCCATAGACTTCAATTGCAGCGGAAAGTAGAAGAATAATAATAATAATAATAAGAAAAGCTACTAAAACAATAGGGTTCTGCAGCTTCGCTGCTAGACCCCTAAATATAGCTGCAAGCAGCGATACGGGGTCTAGCAGAACAGCAGGCAAGCCTGCGGCTGCTCAGGAGGGCATCATGAGTCCACAGACCAAGTTTGGTGTTTGAGATTAACTCGTCTTCATCCAGGGATTCCAACGGTACCTCATTTGTCCAATTTGAAACAACGGCTCCAAAGCTATGAGCAAAATGCAGTTTGACTATATATAGCGCCCCCACTGGCTGGAAGTGCAACAGACTTCTTGGGCCTCTTAAAGACTTGGTCATGAGTCTGGGTTATAAGTTTGATGTCAAAAGATTAAATGGTTGCTGAGATATGGCCTCACGTCGTGTTTGGCGCGTCATTGCTGAGTTTGATTGGCTGCTACGGGCAAAAGAAAACGAAATAATAAAATCCACATGATAGCTCTTGTGAGGCTTGGTCTGAAGATTCTATGTGTCAAGTCCCGTGGAAATCAGACAATCTGGGTGACCTGTAATGCGTTTTGAAGGTTTTTGACATAATTCAAAATGGCGGACAATCCAAGATGGCGCGAATGACGTCATAGGATTCGTTGACCTCGGCTATATCCACGGATTACAATGGTACGTCATTTATGAAATTTGGACAAACGTGTCCAAAGATATGAGCAAAAATGCATTTTTTCTAAATATAGCGCCACCTATAGGTCAAAGGTCTCCAAAATTCTTGGGCCTCTTCAAGATCGAGTTATGAATATTTGTTATGAGTTTGATGTCAAAAGATTAAACTGTTGCTGAGATATGGCCTCACGTCCTTTTTGGCGTAGTCGCCGTCAACTTTGATTGGATGTACTGGGTGAACAAAGTCGAATTTGAAGTAAAAAACAAGCAACTTTTGTGCGGATTGGTCCAAAGATACTCTGTGCCAATTTTCATGAGAATTGGTCAAAATTTGTGACCTGTGAAAATTTTTTAAGGTTTTCAACAAAATCCAAGATGGCGGAAAATCTAGTTAGACGGAAAATGACGTCATAGGGTGCGTTGGACTCGTCATGATCCACGGATTCCAACGATGCCTTGTTTTTGAAATTTGGATCAACGAGTCAAAAGTTATTTAGCTGAATGGGCTTCAAACTTTGACCCGTTGGTGGCGCTAGAGAGTTTTGAATTTGGGCACGAAATTTGTTGAATTTGCTAATGGGAATGTGCTAAATAGATGTGCCAAATTTCACAACTTTTTACCATTGCGTTAATGGGGCTGCCATAGACTTCAATTGCAGCGGAAAGTAGAAGAATAATAAGAAAAGCTACTAAAACAATAGGGTTCTGCAGCTTCGCTGCTAGACCCCTAAATATAGCTGCAAGCAGCGATGGCGGGGTCTAGCAGAACAGCAGGTAAGCCTGCGGCTGCTCAGGAAGGCATCATGAGTCCATAGACCAAGTTTGGTGTTTGAGATGAACTCGTCTTCATCCAGGGATTCCAACGGTACCTCATTTGTCCAATTTGAACCAACGGCTCCAAAGCTATGAACAAAATGCAATTTTGCCACTTATAGCGCCCCCTCTGGGTGGAAGTTCACCAGACTTCTTGGGCCTCTTACAGACTTGGTCATGAGTCTGGGTTATAAGTTTGATGTCAAAAGATTAAATGGTTGCTGAGATATGTCCTCACGTCCTATTTGGCGTGTCAGCGCTGAGTTTGATTGACTGCTACTGGCAAACGGAATCGAATTTAAAGATTCCAGGTGAAAGTTCTTGTGAGGCTTAGTCTGAAGATTCTATGTGTCAAGTCCCATGGAATTCAAACAATCTGGGTGACCTGTAATGCATTTTCGAGGTTTTTGACATAATTCAAAATGGCGGGCAATCCACGATGGTGCGAATGACGTCATAGGGTTGGTTGACCTCGGATATATCCACGAATTACAACGGTACCTCATTTGTGAAATTTGGAAAAACGGGTCCAAAGTTATGAGCAAAAATGCATTTTTGCTAAATATAGCGCCCCCTATAGGTCAAAGATCACTATAATCCTTGGGACTGTTTTGGATCGAGTTATGAATATGTGTTATAAGTTTGATGTCAAAAGATTAAACTGTTGCTGAGATATGGCCTCACGTCCTTTTTGGCGTAGTCGCCGCCAACTTTGAATTGATGTAGCTAATTAACAAAGTCGAAATTGAAAAATCCATCTCCTAACTTTTGTGCGGATTGGTCCAAAAATACTATGTGCCAATTTTCATGAGATTTGGTCAAAATTTGTGACCTGTGAAAATTTTTTAAGGTTTTCAACAAAATCCAAGATGGCGGAAAATCTAGTCAGACGGAAAATGACGTCATAGGGTGCGTTGGACTCGTCATGATCCAAGGATTCCAACGATGCCTTGTTTTTTAAATTTGGATCAACGAGTCAAAAGTTATTTAGCTGAATGGGCTTCAAACTTTGACATGTTGGTGGCGCTAGAGAGTTTTGAATTTGGGCACGAAATTTGTTGAATTTGCTAATGGGAATGTGCTAAATAGATGTGCCTAATTTCACAACTTTTTACCATTGCGTTAATGGGGCTGCCATAGACTTCAATGGTGGCGGAAAGTAGAAGAATAATAAATATAGCTGCAAGCAGCGATACGGGGTCTAGCAGAACAGCAGGTAAGCCTGCGGCTGCTCAGGAAGGCATCATGAATCCACAGACCAAGTTTGGTGTTTGAGATTAACTCGTCTTCATCCAGGGATTCCAACGGTATCTCATTTGTCCAATTTGAACCAACGGCTCCAAAGCTATGAGCAAAATGCAGTTTTTGTACTTATAGCGCCCCCTCTGGGTGGAATTTCACCAGACTTCTTGGGCCTCTTACAGACTTGATCATGAGTCTGTGTTAGAAGTTTGATGTCAAAAGATCAAATGGTTGCTGAGATATGGCCTCACGTCCTGTTTGGCGCGTCATTGCTGAGTTTGATTAGCTGCTAAGGGCAAACGGAAGTGAATATAAAAATTTCACATGATAGCTCTTGTGGGGCATGGTCTGAACATTCTATATGTCAAGTCCCGTGGAGATCAGACAATCTGGGTGACCTGTAATGCGTTTTGAAGGTTTTTGACATAATTCAAAATGGCGGACAATCCAAGATGGCGCGAATGACGTCATAGGATTCGTTGACCTCGGCTATATCCACGGATTACAACGGTACCTCATTTGTGAAATTTGGACAAACGGGTCCAAAGATATGAGCAAAAATGCATTTTTTCTAAATATAGCGCCACCTATAGGTCAAAGGTCTCCAAGATTCTTGGGCCTCTTCAAAATCGAGTTATGAATATGTGTTATGAGTTTGATGTCAAAAGATTAAACTGTTGCTGAGATATGTCCTCACGTCCTTTTTGGCGTAGTCGCCATCAACTTTGATTGGATGTACTGGTTGAACAAAGTCAAATTTGAAGTAAAAAACGAGCAACTTTTGTGCGGATTGGTCCAAAGATAATCTGTGCCAATTTTCATGAGAATTGGTCAAAATTTGTGACCTGTGAAAATTTTTTAAGGTTTTCAACAAAATCCAAGATGGCGGAAAATCTAGTTAGACGGAAAATGACGTCATAGGGTGCGTTGGAATCGTCATGATCCAAGGATTCCAACGATACCTTGTTTTTGAAATTTGGATCAACGAGTCAAAAGTTATTTAGCTGAATGGGCTTCAAACTTTGACATGTTGGTGGCGCTAGAGAGTTTAGAATTTGGGCACGAAATTTGTTGAATTTGCTAATGGGACTGTCCTAATTAGATGTGCCAAATTTCAAAACTTTTTACCATTGCGTTAATGGGGCTGCCATAGACTTCAATTGCAGCGGAAAGTAGAAGAATAATAATAAATATAGCTGCAAGCAGCGATGGCGGGGTCTAGCAGAATAGCAGGTAAGCCTGCGGCTGCTCAGGAAGGCATCATGAGTCCATAGACCAAGTTTGGTGTTTGAAATGAACTCGTCTTCATCCAGGGATTCCAACGGTACCTCATTTGTCCAATTTGAACCAACGGCTCCAAAGCTATGAGCAAAATGCAGTTTTTCTACTTATAGCGCCCCCTCTGGGTGGAAGTTCCCCAGACTTCTTGGGCCTCTTACAGACTTGGTCATGAGTCTGGGTTATAAGTTTGATGTCAAAAGATTAAATCGTTGCTGAGATATGGCCTCACGTCCTATTTGGCGTGTCAGCGCTGAGTTTAATTAGCTGCTACGGGCAAACGGAAGTGAATATAAAAGTTTCACATGATAGCTCTTGTGGGGCATGGTCTGAAGATTCTATGTGTCAAGTCCCGTGGAGATCAGACAATCTGGGTGACCTGTAATGCGTTTTGAAGGTTTTTGACATAATTCAAAATGGCGGACAATCCAAGATGGCGCGAATGACGTCATAGGATTCGTTGACCTCGGCTATATCCACGGATTACAACGGTACCTCATTTGTGAAATTTGGACACACGGGTCAAAAGTTATGAGGAAAAATGCATTTTTGCTAAATATAGCGCCACCTATAGGTCAAAGTTCTCCAAAATTCTTGGGCCTCTTCAAAATCGAGTTATGAATATGTGTTATGAGTTTGATGTCAAAAGATTAACCGGTTGCTGAGATATGGTCTCACGTGCTTTTTTGCGTAGTCGCCGTCAACTTTGATTGGTTGTAGTTAGTGAAGAAAGTAGAAATTGAAGTAAAAAATGAGCAACTTTTGTGCGGATTGGTTCAAAGATACTCTGTGCCAATTTTCATGAGAATTGGTCAAAATTTGTGACCTGTGAAAATTTTTTAAGATTTTCAACAAAATCCAAGATGGCGGAAAATCTAGTCAGACGGAAAATGACGTCATAGGGTGCGTTGAAATCGTCATGATCCAAGGATTCCAACGATACCTTGGTTTTTAAATTTGGATGAACGAGTCAAAAGTTATTTAGCTGAATGGGCTTCAAACTTTGACATGTTGGTGGCGCTAGAGAGTTTTGAATTTGGACACGAAATTTGTTGAATTTGCTAATGGGACTGTCCTAATTAGATGTGCCAAATTTCACAACTTTTTACCATTGCGTTAATGGGGCTGCCATAGACTTCAATTGCAGCGGAAAGTAGATCAATAATAAATATAGCTGCAAGCAGCGATGGCGGGGTCTAGCAGAATAGCAGGTAAGCCTGCGGCTGCTCAGGAAGGCATCATGAGTCCATAGACCAAGTTTGGTGTTTGAGATGAACTCGTCTTCATCCAGGGATTCCAACGGTACCTCATTTGTCCAATTTGAACAGACGGCTCCAAAGCTATGAGCAAAATGCAGTTTGTCTACTTATAGCGCCTCCACTGGGTGGAAGTGCAACAGACTTCTTGGGCCTCTTAAAGACTTGGTCATGAGTCTGTGTTATAAGTTTGATGTCAAAAGATCAAATGGTTGCTGAGATATGGCCTCACGTCCTGTTTGGTGTGTCATCGCTGAGTTTGATTGGCTGCTACGGGCAAACGGTAGTGAATTAAAAAATATCACTGAAAAGCTCATGTGAGGCTCAGCCTGAAGATTCTATATGTCAAGTCCCGTGGAAATCAGACAATCTGGGTGACCTGTAATGCGTTTTGAAGGTTTTTGACATAATTCAAAATGGCGGTAAATCCAAGATGGCGCGAATGACGTCATCGTATTGGTTGACCTCGGATATATCCAGGGATTACAACGGTACCTCATTTGTGAAATTTGGACAAACGGGTCCAAAGATATGAGCAAAAATGCATTTTTGCTAAATATAGCGCCACCTATAGGTCAAAGATGGCCACAATTCTTGGGCCTGTTAGGGATCCAGTTATGAGTCTGTGATATAAGTTTGATGTCAAAAGACCAACCGGTTGCTGAGATATGGCCTCACGTCCTTTTTGGCGTAGTCGCCGCCAACTTTGATTGGTTATAATGGGTGAACAAAGTCGAAATTGAAAAATCCGCTTCCTAGCTTTTGTGCGGATTTGTCCAAAGATAGTCTGTGCTAATTTTCATGAGAATCGGTCAAAATGTGTGAACGAAGAATCCTTTTGAAGGTTTTCAACAAAATCCAAGATGGCGGAAAATCTAGTCAGACGGAAAATGACGTCATAGGATGCGTTGGACTCGGCATGATCCAAGGATTCCAACGATACCTTGTTTTTGAAATTTGGACCAACGAGTCAAAAGTTATTTAGCTGAATGGGCTTCAAACTTTGACATGTTGGTGGCGCTAGAGAGTTTTGAATTTGGGTTCCAAATTTCTTGAATTTGCTAATGGGAATGTGCTAAATAGATGTGCCAAATTTCACAACTTTTTACCATTGCGTTAATGGGGCTGCCATAGACTTCAATGGTGGCGGAAAGTAGAAGAATAATAATAATAATAAGAAAAGCTACTAAAACAATAGGGTTCTGCAGCTTCGCTGCTAGACCCCTAAATATAGCTGCAAGCAGCGATGGCGGGGTCTAGCAGAACAGCAGGTAAGCCTGCGGCTGCTCAGGAAGGCATCATGAGTCCATAGACCAAGTTTGGTGTTTGAAATGAACTCGTCTTCATCCAGGGATTCCAACGGTACCTCATTTGTCCAATTTGAACCAACGGCTCCAAAGCTATGAGCAAAATGCAGTTTTTCTACTTATAGCGCCCCCTCTGGGTGGAAGTGCACCAGACTTCTTGGGCCTCTTACAGATTTGGTCATGACTCTGTGTTAGAAGTTTGATGTCAAAAGATTAAATGGTTGCTAAGATATGGCCTCACGTCCTGTTTGGCGCGTCATCGCTGAGTTTGATTGGCTGCTATGGGCAAACGGAAGCGAAATTAAACATTTCACATAATAGCTCTTGTGAGGCTTCGTCTGAAGATTCTATGTGTCAAGTCCCGTGGAAATCAGACAATCTGGGTGACCTGTAATGCGTTTTGAAGGTTTTTGACATAATTCAAAATGGCGGACAATCCAAGATGGCGCAAATGACTTCATAGGATTCGTTGACCTCGGCTATATCCACGGATTACAACGGTACCTCATTTGTGAAATTTGGACAAACGGGTCCAAAGATATGAGCAAAAATGCATTTTTGCTAAATATAGCGCCACCTATAGGTCAAAGTTCTCCAAAATTCTTGGGCCTCTTTAAGATCGTGTTATGAATATGTGTTATGAGTTTGATGTCAAAAGATTAAATTGTTGCTGAGATATGGCCTCACGTCCTTTTTGGCGTAGTCGCCATCAACTTTGATTGGATGTACTGGTTGAACAAAGTCGAATTTGAAGTAAAAAACGAGCAACTTTTGTGCGGATTGGTCCAAAGATACTCTGTGCCAATTTTCATGAGAATTGGTCAAAATTTGTGACCTGTGAAAATTTTTGAAGGTTTTCAACAAAATCCAAGATGGCGGAAAATCTAGTTAGACGGAAAATGACGTCATAGGGTGCGTTGGAATCGTCATGATCCAAGGATTCAAACGATACCTTGTTTTTGAAATTTGGATCAACGAGTCAAAAGTTATTTAGCTGAATGGGCTTCAAACTTTGACATGTTGGTGGCGCTAGAGAGTTTTGAATTTGGGCACGAAATTTGTTGAATTTGCTAATGGGACTGTCCTAATTAGATGTGCCAAATTTCACAACTTTTTACCATTGCGTTAATGGGGCTGCCATAGACTTCAATTGCAGCGGAAAGTAGAAGAATAATAATAATAATAAGAAAAGCTAGTAAAACAATAGGGTTCTGCAGCTTCGCTGCTAGACCCCTAAATATAGCTGCAAGCAGCGATTGCGGGGTCTAGCAGAACAGCAGGTAAGCCTGCGGCTGCTCAGGAGGGGCATCATGAGTCCACAGACCAAGTTTAGTGTTTGAGATGAACTCGTCTTCATCCAGGGATTCCAACGGTACCTCATTTGTCCAATTTGAACCAACGGCTCCAAAGCTATGAGCAAAATGCAGTTTTGCTACTTATAGCGCCCCCTGTGGGTGGAAGTTCCCCAGACTTCTTGGGCCTCTTACAGACTTGGTCATGAGTCAGTGTTAGAAGTTTGATGTCAAAAGATTAATTGGTTGCTGAGATATGGCCTCACGTCCTGTTTGGCGCGTCATCGCTGAGTTTGATTGGCTGCTACGGGAAAAGGGAAGCGAATTTAAAAATTTCACATAATAGCTCTTGTGAGGCTTGATCTGAAGATTCTATGTGTCAAGTCCCGTGGAAATCAGACAATCTGGGTGACCTGTAATGCGTTTTGGAGGTTTTTGACATAATTCAAAATGGCGGACAATCCAAGATGGCGCGAATGACGTCATAGGATTCGTTGACCTCGGCTATATCCAGGGATTACAACGGTACATCATTTGTGAAATTTGGACAAACGGGTCAAAAGTTATGAGGAAAAATGCATTTTTGCTAAATATAGCGCCACCTATATGTCAAAGTTCTCCAAAATTCTTGGGCCTCTTCAAAATCGAGTTATGAATATGTGTTATGAGTTTGATGTCAAAAGATTAACCGGTTGCTGAGATATGGTCTCACGTGCTTTTTGGCGTAGTCGCCGTCAACTTTGATTGGATGTACTGGGTGAACAAAGTCAAATTTGAAGTAAAAAACGAGCAACTTTTGTGCGGATTGGTCTAAAGATAATCTGTGCCAATTTTCATGAGAATTGGTCAAAATTTGTGACCTGTGAAAATTTTTTAAGGTTTTCAACAAAATCCAAGATGGCGGAAAATCTAGTTAGACGGAAAATGACGTCATAGGGTGCGTTGGAATCGTCATGATCCAAGGATTCCAACGATGCCTTGTTTTTGAAATTTGGATCAACGAGTCAAAAGTCATTTAGCTGAATGTGCTTTAAACTTTGACATGTTGGTGGCGCTAGAGAGTTTGGATTTTCGGCACCAAATTTGTTGAGTTTGCTAATGGGATGGTCCTAAATATATGTGCCAAATTTCACAACTTTTTACCATACGGTTCTATGGGCTGCCATAGACTTCAATTGCAGCGGAAAGTAGATCAATAATAATAGGAAAAACAGCTAAAACAATAGGGTTCTGCAGCTACGCTGCTAGACCCCTAATAATAATAGGAAAAACTACTAAAACAATAGGGTTCTGCAGCTTCGCTGCTAGACCCCTAAATATAGCTGCAAGCAGCGATACGGGGTCTAGCAGAACAGCAGGCAAGCCTGCGGCTGCTCAGGAGGGCATCATGAGTCCACAGACCAAGTTTGGTGTTTGAGATTAACTCGTCTTCATTCAGGGATTCCAACGGTACCTCATTTGTCCAATTTGAACCAACGGCTCCAAAGCTATGAGCAAAATGCAGTTTGACTATATATAGCGCCCCCACTGGCTGGAAGTGCAACAGACTTCTTGGGCCTCTTAAAGACTTGGTCATGAGTCTGGGTTATAAGTTTGATGTCAAAAGATTAAATGGTTGCTGAGATATGGCCTCACGTCGTGTTTGGCGCGTCATTGCTGAGTTTGATTGGCTGCTACGGGCAAAGGGAAACGAAATAAAAGATTCCACATGATAGCTCTTGTGAGGCTTGGTCTGAACATTGTATGTGTCAAGTCCCGTGGAAATCAGACAATCTGGGTGACGTGTAATGCGTTTTGAAGGTTTTTGATATAATTCAAGATGGCGGACAATCCAAGATGGCGCGCATGACGTCATGAGATTGATTGACCTCGGCTATATCCAGGGACTCCAACGGAACCTGATTTGTGAAATTTGGACAAACAGGTGTAAAGTTATGAGCAAAAATGCATTTTTGCTAAATATAGCGCCACCTATAGGTCAAAGATCACTAAAATTCTTAGGCCTGTTAAGGATCGAGTTATGAGTCAGTGTCATAAGTTTGATGTCAAAAGACCAACTGGTTGCTGAGATATGGCCTCACGTCCTTTTTGGCGTTGTTGCCGTTAACTTTGATTGGTTGTAATGGGTGAACAAAGTCGAAATTGAAAAATCCGCTTCGTATCCTTTGTGCGGATTCGTCCAAAGATACTGTGTGCCAATTTTCATGAGAAATGGTCAAAATTTGTGACCTGTGAAACTTTTTGAAGGTTTTCAACAAAATCCAAGATGGCGGAAAATCTAGTTCGACGGAAAATGACGTCATAGGGTGCGTTGGAATCGTCATGATCCAAGGATTCCAACGATACCTTGTTTTTGAAATTTGGATCAACGAGTCAAAAGTTATTTAGCTGAATGGGCTTCAAACTTTGACATGTTGGTGGCGCTAGAGAGTTTTGAATTTGGGCACGAAATTTGTTGAATTTGCTAATGGGACTGTCCTAATTAGATGTGCCAAATTTCACAACTTTTTACCATTGCGTTAATGGGGCTGCCATAGACTTCAATTGCAGCGGAAAGTAGAAGAATAATAATAAATATAGCTGCAAGCAGCGATGGCGGGGTCTAGCAGAATAGCAGGTAAGCCTGCGGCTGCTCAGGAAGGCATCATGAGTCCATAGACCAAGTTTGGTGTTTGAGATGAACTCGTCTTCATCCAGGGATTCCAACGGTACCTCATTTGTCCAATTTGAACCAACGGCTCCAAAGCTATGAGCAAAATGCAGTTTTTCTACTTATAGCGCCCCCACTTTGTGGACGTTCACCAGACTTCTTGGGCCTCTTAAAGACTTGGTCATGAGTCTGTGTTATAAGTTTGATGTCAAAAGATTAAATGGTTGCTGAGATATGGCCTCACGTCCTGTTTGGTGCGTCATCGCTGAGTTTGATTGGATGCTACGGGCAAAGGGAAACGAAATAAAAAAATCAACATGATAGCTCTTGTGCGGCTTGGTCTGAACATTCTATGTGTCAAGTCCCGTGGAAATCAGACAATCTGGGTGACCTGTAATGCGTTTTGAAGGATTTTGATATAATTCAAAATGGCGGACAATCCAAGATGGCGCGCATGACGTCATGAGATTGATTGACCTCGGCTATATCCAGGGACTCCAAAGGTACCTGATTTGTGATATTTGGACAAACAGGTGTAAAGTTATGAGCAAAAATGCATTTTTGCTAAATATAGCGCCACCTATAGGTCAAAGATCACTAAAATTCTTAGGCCTGTTAAGGATCGAGTTATGAGTCAGTGTCATAAGTTTGATGTCAAAAGACCAACCGGTTGCTGAGATATGGCCTCACGTCTTTTTTGGCGTTGTCGCCGTTAACTTTGATTGGTTGTAATGGGTGAACAAAGTCGAAATTGAAAAATCCGCTTTGTATCCTTTGTGCGGATTCGTCCAAAGATACTGTGTGCCAATTTTCATGAGAATTGGTCAAAATTTGTGACCTGTGAAACTTTTTGAAGGTTTTCAACAAAATCCAAGATGGCGGAAAATCTAGTTAGACGGAAAATGACGTCATAGGGTGCGTTGGACTCGTCATCATCCAAGGATTCCAGCGATATGTTGTTTTTGAAATTTGGATCAACAAGTCAAAAGTTATTTAGCTGAATGGGCTTCAAACTTTGACATGTTGGTGGCGCTAGAGAGTTTAGAATTTGGGCACGAAATTTGTTGAATTTGCTAATGGGACTGTCCTAATTAGATGTGCCAAATTTCACAACTTTTTACCATTGCGTTAATGGGGCTGCCATAGACTTCAATTGCAGCGGAAAGTAGAAGAATAATAATAATAATAATAAGAAAAGCTACTAAAACAATAGGGTTCTGCAGCTTCGCTGCTAGACCCCTAAATATAGCTGCAAGCAGCGATACGGGGTCTAGCAGAATAGCAGGTAAGCCTGCGGCTGCTCAGGAAGGCATCATGAGTCCATAGACCAAGTTTGGTGTTTGAAATGAACTCGTCTTCATCCAGGGATTCCAAGGGTACCTCATTTGTCCAATTTGAAACAACGGCTCCAAAGCTATGAGCAAAATGCAGTTTTTCTACTTATAGCGCCCCCACTGGGTGGACGTTCACCAGACTTCTTGGGCCTCTTAAAGACTTGGACATGAGTCTGTGTTATAAGTTTGATGTCAAAAGATTAAATGGTTGCTGAGATATGGCCTCACGTCCTGTTTGGCGCGTCATCGCTGAGTTTGATTGGCTGCTACGGGCAAACGGTAGCGAATTAAAAAATACCACTTGAAAGCTCATGTGAGGCTCAGTCTGAAGATTCTATATGTCAAGTCCCGTGGAAATCAGACAATCTGGGTGACCTGTAATGCGTTTTGAAGGATTTTGATGGAATTCACAATGGCGGACAATCCAAGATGGCGCTAATGACGTCATGAGATTGATTGACCTCGGCTATATCCAGGGACTCCAATGGTACCTAATTTGTGATATTTGGACAAACAGGTGTAAAGTTATGAGCAAAAATGCATATTTGCTAAATATAGCGCCACCTATAGGTCAAAGATCACTAAAATTCTTAGGCCTGTTAAGGATCGAATTATGAGTCAGTGTCATAAGTTTAATGTCAAAAGACCAACCGGTTGCTGAGATATGGCCTCACGTCCTTTTTGGCGTTGTCGCCGTTAACTTTGATTGGTTGTATTGGGTGAACAAAGTCGAAATTGAAAAATCCGCTTCGTATCCTTTGTGCAGATTCGTCCAAAGATACTGTGTGCCAATTTTCATGAGAATTGGTCAAAATTTGTGACCTGTGAAACTTTTTGAAGGTTTTCAACAAAATCCAAGATGGCGGAAAATCTAGTGAGACGGAAAATGACGTCATAGGGTGCGTTGGACTCGTCACCATCCAAGGATTCCAACGATGCCTTGTTTTTGAAATTTGGATCAACGAGTCAAAAGTTATTTAGCTGAATGGGCTTCAAACTTTGACCCGTTGGTGGCGCTAGAGAGTTTAGAATTTGGGCACGAAATTTGTTGAATTTGCTAATGGGATGTTCCTGAAGATATGGGCCAAATTTCACAACTTTTTACCATTGCGTTAATGGGGCTGCCATAGACTTCAATTGCAGCGGAAAGTAGAAGAATAATAAATATAGCTGCAAGCAGCGATGGCGGGGTCTAGCAGAATAGCAGGTAAGCCTGCGGCTGCTCAGGAAGGCATCATGAGTCCATAGACCAAGTTTGGTGTTTGAAATGAACTCGTCTTCATCCAGGGATTCCAACGGTACCTCATTTGTCCAATTTGAACCAACAGCTCCAAAGCTATGAGCAAAATGCAGTTCTTCTACTTATAGCGCCCCCTCTGGGTGGAAGTGCACCAGACTTCTTGGGCTTCATACAGACTTGGTCATGAGTCTGTATTGGAAGTTTGATGTCAAAAGAGCAAATGGTTGCTGAGATATGGCCTCACGTCCTGTTTGGCGCGTCATCGCTGAGTTTGATTGGCTGCTACGGGCAAAGGGAAACTAAATAAAAGATTCCACATAATAGTTCTTGTGAGGCTTGGTCTGAACATTCTATGTGTCAAGTCCCGTGGAAATCAGACAATCTGGGTGACCTGTAATTTATTTTGAAGGTTTTTGACATAATTCAAAATGGCGGACAATCAAAAATGGCGTGAATGACGTCATAGGATTGGTTGACCTCGGCTATATTCAGGGATTCCAGCTGTACCTCATATGTGAAATTTGGACCAAGGGGTCGAAAGATATGAGCAAAAATGCATTTTTGCTAAAAATAGCGCCACCTATAGGTCAAATATCACTATAATTCTTGGGCCTCTTCGGGATTGAGTTATGAGTCTGTGGTATAAGTTTGATGTCAAAAGACCAACCGGTTGCTGAGATATGGCCTCACGTCCTTTTTGGCGTAGTCGCCGTCAACTTTGATTGGATGTACTGGGTGAACAAAGTCGAAATTGAAAAATCCGCTTCGTATCCTTTGTGCGGATTCGTCCAGAGATAATGTGTGCCAATTTTCATGAGAATTGGTTAAAATTTGTGACCTGTGAAACTTTTTGAAGGTTTTCAACAAAATCCAAGATGGCGGAAAATCTAGTTAGACGGAAAATGACGTCATAGGGTGCGTTGGACTCGTCATCATCCAAGGATTCCAACGATGCCTTGTTTTTGAAATTTGGATCAACGAGTCAAAAGTTATTTAGCTGAATGGGCTTCAAACTTTGACATGTTGGTGGCGCTAGAGAGTTTAGAATTTGGGCACCAAATTTGTTGAATTTGCTAAAGGGAATGTGCTAAATAGATGTGCCAAATTTCACAACTTTTTACCATTGCGTTAATGGGGCTGCCATAGACTTCAATTGCAGCGGAAAGTAGAAGAATAATAATAATAATAATAATAATAAGAAAAGCTACTAAAACAATAGGGTTCTGCAGCTTCGCTGCTAGACCCCTAATAAGAAAAACAGCTAAAACAATAGGGTTCTGCAGCTTCGCTGCTAGACCCCTAATAAGAAAAACAGCTAAAACAATAGGGTTCTGCAGCTTCGCTGCTAGACCCCTAATAATAATAAGAAAAACAGCTAAAACAATAGGGTTCTGCAGCTTCGCTGCTAGACCCCTAAATATAGCTGCAAGCAGCGATGGCGGGGTCTAGCAGAACAGCAGGCAAGCCTGCGGCTGCTCAGGAGGGGCATCATGAGTCCACAGACCAAGTTTAGTGTTTCAGATGAACTCGTCTTCATCCAGGGATTGCAACGGTACCTCATTTTTCCAATTTGAACCAACGGCTCCAAAGCTATGAGCAAAATGCAGTTTTGCTACTTATAGCGCCCCCTGTGGGTGGAAGTTCCCCAGACTTCTTGGGCCTCTTACAGACTTGGTCATGAGTCTGGGTTATAAGTTTGATGTCAAAAGATCAAATCGTTGCTGAGATATGGCCTCACGTCCTATTTGGCGTGTCAGCGCTGAGTTAGATTGGCTGCTACGGGCAAAGGGAAACGAAATAAAAAATTCCAGGTGATAGCTCTTGTGAGGCTTGGTCTGAAGATTCTATATGTCAAGTCCCGTGGAGATCAGACAATCTGGGTGACCTGTAATGCGTTTTGAAGGTTTTTGACATAATTCAAAATGGCGGACAATCCAAGATGGCGCGAATGACGTCATAGAATTCGTTGACCTCGGCTATATCCAGGGATTACAGCGGTACCTCATTTGTGAAATTTGGACAAACGGGTCCAAAGATATGAGCAAAAATGCATTTTTTCTAAATATAGCGCCACCTATAGGTCAAAGGTCTCCAAAATTCTTGGGCCTCTTTAAAATCGAGTTATGAATATGTGTTATGAGTTTGATGTTAAAAGATTAAACTGTTGCTGAGATATGGCCTCACGTCCTTTTTGGCGTAGTCGCCATCAATTTTGACTGGAGATACCGGTTGAACAAAGTCAAATTTGAAGTAAAAAACGAGCAACTTTTGTGCGGATTGGTCTAAAGATACTCTGTGCCAATTTTCATGAGAATTGGTCAAAATTTGTGACCTGTGAAAATTTTTTAAGGTTTTCAACAAAATCCAAGATGGCGGAAAATCTAGTCAGACGGAAAATGACGTCATAGGGTGCGTTGGACTCGTCATGATCCAAGGATTCCAACGATGCCTTGTTTTTGAAATTTGGATGAACGACTCAAAAGTTATTTAGCTGAATGGGCTTCAAACTTTGACATGTTGGTGGCGCTAGAGAGTTTTGAATTTGGGCACGAAATTTGTTGAATTTGCTAATGGGAATGTGCTAAATAGATGTGCCAAATTTCACAACTTTTTACCATTGCGTTAATGGGGCTGCCATAGACTTCAATTGCAGCGGAAAGTAGAAGAATAATAAGAAAAGCTACTAAAACAATAGGGTTCTGCAGCTTCGCTGCTAGACCCCTAATAATAATAAGAAAAGCTACTAAAACAATAGGGTTCTGCAGCTTCGCTGCTAGACCCCTAAATATAGCTGCAAGCAGCGATGGCGGGGTCTAGCAGAATAGCAGGTAAGCCTGCGGCTGCTCAGGAAGGCATCATGAGTCCATAGACCAAGTTTGGTGTTTGAAATGAACTCGTCTTCATCCAGGGATTCCAACGGTACCTCATTTGTCCAATTTGAACAGACGGCTCCAAAGCTATGAGCAAAATGCAGTTTGTCTACTTATAGCGCCTCCACTGGTTGGAAGTGCAACAGACTTCTTGGGCCTCTTAAAGACTTGGTCATGAGTCTGTGTTATAAGTTTGATGTCAAAAGATCAAATGGTTGCTGAGATATGGCCTCACGTCCTGTTTGGTGCGTCATCGCTGAGTTTGATTGGCTGCTACGGGCAAACGGTAGTGAATTAAAAAACATCACTGAAAAGCTCATGTGAGGCTCAGTCTGAAGATTCTATATGTCAAGTCCCGTGGAAATCAGACAATCTGGGTGACCTGTAATGCGTTTTGAAGGTTTTTGACATAATTCAAAATGGCGGTAAATTCAAGATGGCGCGAATGACGTCATCGTATTGGTTGACCTCGGATATATCCAGGGATTACAACGGTACCTCATTTGTGAAATTTGGACCAAGGGGTCGAAAGATATGAGCAAAAATGCATTTTTGCTAAATATAGCGCCACCTATAGGTCAAAGATGGCCACAATTCTTGGGCCTGTTAGGGATCGAGTTATGAGTCTGTGATATAAGTTTGATGACAATAGACCAACCGGTTGCTGAGATATGGCCTCACGTCCTTTTTGGCGTAGTCGCCGCCAACTTTGATTGGTTATAATGGGTGAACAAAGTCGAAAATCAAAAATCCGCTTCCTAGCTTTTGTGCGGATTCGTCCGAAGATACTCTGTGCTAATTTTCATGAGAATCGGTCAAAATGTGTGAACGAAGAATCCTTTTGAAGGTTTTCAACAAAATCCAAGATGGCGGAAAATCTAGTCAGACGGAAAATGACGTCATAGGATGCGTTGGACTCGTCATGATCCAAGGATTCCAACGATACCTTGTTTTTGAAATTTGGACCAACGAGTCAAAAGTTATTTAGCTGAATGCGCTTCAAACTTTGACATGTTGGTGGCGCTAGAGAGTTTTGAATTTGGGTTCCAAATTTGTTGAATTTGCTAATGGGAATGTGTTAAATAGATGTGCCAAATTTCACAACTTTTTACCATTGCGTTAATGGGGCTGCCATAGACTTCAATGGTGGCGGAAAGTAGAAGAATAATAATAATAATAAGAAAAGCTACTAAAACAATAGGGTTCTGCAGCTTCGCTGCTAGACCCCTAAATATAGCTGCAAGCAGCGATGGCGGGGTCTAGCAGAACAGCAAGTAAGCCTGCGGCTACTCAGGAAGGCTTCATGAGTCCACACACCAAGTTTGGTGTTTGAAATTAACTCGTCTTCATCCAGGGATTCCAACGGTACCTCATTTGTCCAATTTGAACAGACGGCTCCAAAGCTATGAGCAAAATGCAGTTTGTCTACTTATAGCGCCTCCACTGGGTGGAAGTGCAACAGACTTCTTGGGCCTCTTAAAGACTTAGCCATGAGTCTGTGTTATAAGTTTGATGTCAAAAGATCAAATGGTTGCTGAGATATGGCCTCACGTCCTGTTTGGCGCGTCATCGCTGAGTTTGATTGGCTGCTACGGGCAAACGGTAGTGAATTAAAAAATATCACTGAAAAGCTCATGTGAGGCTCAGTCTGAAGATTCTATATGTCAAGTCCCGTGGAAATCAGACAATCTGGGTGACCTGTAATGCGTTTTGAAGGTTTTTGATATAATTCAAAATGGCGGTAAATCCAAGATGGCGCGAATGACGTAATCGTATTGGTTTACCTCGGATATATCCAGGGATTACAACGGTACCTCATTTGTGAAATTTGGACAAACGGGTCCAAAGATATGAGCAAAAATGCATTTTTGCTAAATATAGCGCCACCTATAGGTCAAAGATGGCCACAATTCTTGGGCCTGTTAGGGATCGAGTTATGAGTCTGTGATATAAGTTTAATGACAATAGACCAACCGGTTGCTAAGATATGGCCTCACGTCCTTTTTGGCGTAGTCGCCGCCAACTTTGATTGGTTATAATGGGTGAACAAAGTCGAAAATGAAAAATCCGCTTCCTAGCTTTTGTGCGGATTCGTCCAAAGATACTCTGTGCTAATTTTCATGAGAATCGGTCAAAATGTGTGAACGAAGAATCCTTTTGAAGGTTTTCAACAAAATCCAAGATGGCGGAAAATCTAGTCAGACGGAAAATGACGTCATAGGATGCGTTGGACTCGTCATGATCCAAGGATTCCAACGATACCTTGTTTTTGAAATTTGGACCAACGAGTCAAAAGTTATTTAGCTGAATGGGCTTCAAACTTTGACATGTTGGTGGCGCTAGAGAGTTTTGAATTTGGGTTCCAAATTTGTTGAATTTGCTAATGGGAATGTGCTAAATAGATGTGCCAAATTTCACAACTTTTTACCATTGCGTTAATGGGGCTGCCATAGACTTCAATGGTGGCGGAAAGTAGAAGAATAATAAATATAGCTGCAAGCAGCGATGGCGGGGTCTAGCAGAACAGCAGGTAAGCCTGCGGCTGCTCAGGAGGGCATCATGAGTCCATAGACCAAGTTTGGTATTTCAGATGAACTCGTCTTCATCCAGGGATTCCAACGGTACCTCATTTGTCCAATTTGAACCAACGGCTCCAAAGCTATGAGCAAAATGCAGTTTTTCTACTTATAGCGCCCCCACTGGGTGGAAGTGCACCTGACTTCTTGGGCTTCATACAGACTTGGTCATGAGTCTGTAGTAGAAGTTTGTGTCAAAAGAGCAAATGGTTGCTGAGATATGGCCTCACGTCCTGTTTGGCGCGTCATCGCTGAGTTTGATTGGCTGCTACGGGCAAAGGGAAACTAAATAAAAGATTCCACATAATAGTTCTTGTGACGCTTGGTCTGAACATTCTATGTGTCAAGTCCCGTGGAAATCAGACAATCTGGGTGACCTGTAATGCATTTTGAAGGTTTTTGACATAATTCAAAATGGCGGACAATCAAAGATGGCGTGAATGACGTCATATGATTGGTTGACCTCGGCTATATTCAGGGATTCCAGCTGTACCTCATTTATGAAATTTGGACCAAGGGGTCCAAAGATATGAGCAAAAATGCATTTTTGCTAAAAATAGCGCCACCTATAGGTCAAAGATGGCCACAATTCTTGGGCCTGTTAGGGATCGAGTTATGAGTCTGTGATATAAGTTTGATGACAATAGACCAACCGGTTGCTGAGATATGGCCTCACGTCCTTTTTGGCGTAGTCGCCGCCAACTTTGATTGGTTATAATGGGTGAACAAAGTCGAAAATGAAAAATCCGCTTCCTAGCTTTTGTGCGGATTTGTCCAAAGATACTCTGTGCTAATTTTCATGAGAATCGGTCAAAATGTGTGAACGAAGAATCCTTTTGAAGGTTTTCAACAAAATCCAAGATGGCGGAAAATCTAGTCAGACGGAAAATGACGTCATAGGGTGCGTTGGACTCGTCATAATCCAAGGATTCCAACGATACCTTGTTTTTGAAATTTGGACCAACGAGTCAAAAGTTATTTAGCTGAATGGGCTTCAAACTTTGACATGTTGGTGGCGCTAGAGAGTTTTGAATTTGGGTTCCAAATTTGTTGAATTTGCTAATGGGACTGTCCTAAATAGATGTGCCAAATTTCACAACTTTTTACCATTGCGTTAATGGGGCTGCCATAGACTTCAATGGTGGCGGAAAGTAGAAGAATAATAATAATAATAAGAAAAGCTACTAAAACAATAGGGTTCTGCAGCTTCGCTGCTAGACCCCTAATAAATATAGCTGCAAGCAGCGATGGCGGGGTCTAGCAGAATAGCAGGTAAGCCTGCGGCTGCTCAGGAAGGCATCATGAGTCCATAGACCAAGTTTGGTGTTTGAAATGAACTCGTCTTCATCCAGGGATTCCAACGGTACCTCATTTGTCCCATTTGAACCAACGGCTCCAAAGCTATGAGCAAAATGCAGTTTTTGTACTTATAGCGCCCCCACTGGGTGGACGTTCACCAGACTTCTTGGGCTTCTTACAGACTTGGTCATGAGTCTGTGTTATAAGTTTGATGTCAGAAGAGCAAATGGTTGCTGAGATATGGCCTCACGTCCTGTTTGGCGCATCATCGCTGAGTTTGATTGGCTGCTACGGGCAAAGGGAAACTAAATAAAAGATTCCACATAATAGTTCTTGTGAGGCTTGGTCTGAACATTCTATGTGTCAAGTCCCGTGGAAATCAGACAATCTGGGTGACCTGTAATGCATTTTGAAGGTTTTTGACATAATTCAAAATGGCGGACAATCAAAAATGGCGTGAATGACGTCATAGGATTGGTTGACCTCGGCTATATTCAGGGATTCCAGCTGTACCTCATTTGTGAAATTTGGACCAAGGGGTCGAAAGATATGAGCAAAAATGCATTTTTGTTAAATATAGCGCCCCCTATAGGTCAAATATCACTATAATTATTGGGACTGTTTGGGATCAAGTTATGAGTCTGTGGTATAAGTTTGATGTCAATAGACCAACCGGTTACTGAGATATGGCCTCACGTCCTTTTTGGTGTAGTCGCCACCAACTTTGATTGGTTATAATGGGTGAACAAAGTCAAAATTGAAAAATCCGCTTCCTAGCTTTTGTGCGGATTCGTCCAAAGATAATCTGTACTCATTTTCATGAGAATCGGTTAAAATTTGTGAACGAAGAATCCTTTTGAAGGTTTTCAACAAAATCCAAGATGGCGGAAAATCTAGTCAGACGGAAAATGACGTCATAGGGTGCGTTGGACTCGTCATGATCCAAGGATTCCAACGATACCTTGTTTTTGAAATTTGGACCAACGAGTCAAAAGTTATTTAGCTGAATGGGCTTCAAACTTTGACATGTTGGTGGCGCTAGAGAGTTTTGAATTTGGGTTCCAAATTTGTTGAATTTGCTAATGGGACTGTCCTAAATAGATGTGCAAAATTTCACAACTTTTTACCATTGCGTTAATGGGGCTGCCATAGACTTCAATGGTGGCGGAAAGTAGAAGAATAATAAATATAGCTGCAAGCAGCGATACGGGGTCTAGCAGAACAGCAGGCAAGCCTGCGGCTGCTCAGGAGGGCATCATGAGTCCACAGACCAAGTTTGGTGTTTGAGATGAACTCGTCTTCATCCAGGGATTCCAACGGTATCTCATTTGTCCAATTTGAACCAAAGGCTCCAAAGCTATGAGCAAAATGCAGTTTTTGTACTTATAGCGCCCCCACTGGGTGGAAGTGCACCAGACTTCTTGGGCTTCATACAGACTTGGTCATGAGTCTGTGTTAGAAGTTTGATGTCAAAAGATTAAATGGTTGCTGAGATATGGCCTCACGTCCTGTTTGGCGCGTCATCGCTGAATTTGATTGGTTGCTACGGGCAAACGGAAGTGAATATAAAAATTTCACATGATAGCTCTTGTGAGGCTTGTTCTGAAGATTCTATATGTCAAGTTCCGTGGAAATCAGACAATCTGGGTGACCTGTAATGCGTTTTGAAGGTTTTTGATATAATTCAAAATGGCGGACAATCCAAGATGGCGCGAATGACGTCATAGAATTCGTTTACCTCCACTATATCTACGGATTACAACGGTACCTCATTTGTGAAATTTGGACCAAGGGGTCGAAAGTTATGAGCAAAAATGCATTTTTGCTAAATACAGCGCCACCTATAGGTCAAAGGTTTCCAAAATTGTTGGGCCTTTTCAAGATTGAGTTATGAATATGTGTTATGAGTTTGATGTCAAAAGATTAAACTGTTGCCTAGATATGGCCTCACGTCCTTTTTGGCGTAGTCGCCGCCAACTTTGATTGGTTATTGTGGGTGAACAAAGTCGAAATTGAAAAATCCGCTTCCTAACTTTTGTGCGGATTCGTCCAAAGATAATCTGTGCTAATTTTCATGAGAATCGGTTAAAATGTGTGAACGAAGAATCCTTTTGAAGGTTTTCAACAAAATCCAAGATGGCGGAAAATCTAGTCAGACGGAAAATGACGTCATATGGTGCGTTGGAATCGTCATGATCCAAGGATTCCAACGATGCCTTGTTTTTGAAATTTGGATCAACGAGTCAAAAGTTACTTAGCTGAATGGGCTTCAAACTTTGACCCGTTGGTGGCGCTAGAGAGTTTTGAGTTTGGGCACCAAATTTGTTGAATTTGCTAATGGGATTGTCCTAAATATATGGGCCAAATTTCACAACTTTTTACCATTGCGTTAATGGGGCTGCCATAGACTTCAATGGTGGCGGAAAGTAGAAGAATAATAAGAAAAGCTACTAAAACAATAGGGTTCTGCAGCTTCGCTGCTAGACCCCTAAATATAGCTGCAAGCAGCGATGGCGGGGTCTAGCAGAATAGCAGGTAAGCCTGCGGCTGCTCAGGAAGGCATCATGAGTCCATAGACCAAGTTTGGTGTTTGAAATGAACTCGTCTTCATCCAGGGATTCCAACGGTACCTCATTTGTCCAATTTGAACAGACGGCTCCAAAGCTATGAGCAAAATGCAGTTTGTCTACTTATAGCGCCTCCACTGGGTGGAAGTGCAACAGACTTCTTGGGCCTCTTAAAGACTTGGTCATGAGTCTGTGTTATAAGTTTGATGTCAAAAGATCAAATGGTTGCTGAGATATGGCCTCACGTCCTGTTTGGTGCGTCATTGCTGAGTTTGATTGGCTGCTACGGGCAAACGGTAGTGAATTAAAAAATATCACTGAAAAGCTCATGTGAGGCCTAGTCTGAAGATTCTATGTGTCAAGTCCCGTGGAAATCAGACAATCTGGGTGACCTGTAATGCGTTTTGAAGGTTTTTGACATAATTCAAAATGGCGGTAAATCCAAGATGGCGCGAATGACGTCATCGTATTGGTTGACCTCGGATATATCCAGGGATTACAACGGTACCTCATTTGTGAAATTTGGACAAACGGGTCCAAAGATATGAGCAAAAATGCATTTTTGCTAAATATAGCGCCACCTATAGGTCAAAGATGGCCACAATTCTTGGGCCTGTTAGGGATCGAGTTATGAGTCTGTGATATAAGTTTGATGACAATAGACCAACCGGTTGCTGAGATATGGCCTCACGTCCTTTTTGGCGTAGTCGCCGCCAACTTTGATTGGTTATAATGGGTGAACAAAGTCGAAAATGAAAAATCCGCTTCCTAGCTTTTGTGCGGATTTGTCCAAAGATACTCTGTGCTAATTTTCATGAGAATCGGTCAAAATGTGTGAACGAAGAATGCTTTTGAAGGTTTTCAACAAAATCCAAGATGGCGGAAAATCTAGTCAGACGGAAAATGACGTCATAGGATGCGTTGGACTCGTCATGATCCAAGGATTCCAACGATACCTTGTTTTTGAAATTTGGACCAACGAGTCAAAAGTTATTTAGCTGAATGGGCTTCAAACTTTGACATGTTGGTGGCGCTAGAGAGTTTTGAATTTGGGTTCCAAATTTGTTCAATTTGCTAATGGGAATGTGCTAAATAGATGTGCCAAATTTCACAACTTTTTACCATTGCGTTAATGGGGCTGCCATAGACTTCAATGGTGGCGGAAAGTAGAAGAATAATAATAATAATAAGAAAAGCTACTAAAACAATAGGGTTCTGCAGCTTCGCTGCTAGACCCCTAAATATAGCTGCAAGCAGCGATTGCGGGGTCTAGCAGAACAGCAGGTAAGCCTGCGGCTGCTCAGGAAGGCATCATGAGTCCATAGACCAAGTTTAGTGTTTGAGATGAACTCGTCTTCATCCAGGGATTCCAACGGTACCTCATTTGTCCAATTTGAACCAACGGCTCCAATGTTATGAGCAAAATGCATCTTTGCTACTTATAGCGCCCCCTCTGGGCGGACGTTCACCAGACTTCTTGGGCCTCTTAAAGGCTTGGTCATGAGTCTGTGTTAGAAGTTTGATGTCAAAAGATTAAATGGTTGCTGAGATATGGCCTCACGTCCTGTTTGGCGCGTCATCGCTGAGTTTCATTGGCTGCTACGGGCAAAGGGAAACGAAATGAAAAATTCCACATGATAGCTCTTGTGAGGCTTGGTCTGAAGATTCTATGTGTCAAGTCCCGTGGAAATCAGACAATCTGGGTGACCTGTAATGCGTTTTGGAGGTTTTTGACATAATTCAAAATGGCGGACAATCCAAGATGGCGCGAATGACGTCATAGGATTCGTTGACCTCGGCTATATCCACGGATTACAACGGTACCTCATTTTTTAAATTTGGACAAACGGGTCCAGAGATATGAGTAAAAATGCATTTTTGCTAAATATAGCGCCACCTATAGGTAAAAGGTCTCCAGAATTCTTGGGCCTCTTCAAGAATGAGTTATACATATGTGTTATGAGTTTGATGTCAAAAGATTAAACTGTTGCTGAGATATGGCCTCACGTCCATTTTGGCGTAGTCGCCGCCAACTTTGATTAGTTATAATGGGTGAACAAAGTCGAAATTGAAAAATCCGCTTCCTAACTTTTGTGCGGATTTGTCCAAAGATACTGTGTGCCAATTTTCATGAGAATCGGTTAAAATGTGTGAACGAAGAATCCTTTTGAAGGTTTTCAACAAAATCCAAGATGGCGGAAAATCTAGTCAGACGGAAAATGACGTCATAGGGTGCGTTGGAATCGTCATGATCCAAGGATTCCAACGATGTCTTGTTTTTGAAATTTGGATCAACGAGTCAAAAGTTATTTAGCTGAATGGGCTTCAAACTTTGACATGTTGGTGGCGCTAGAGAGTTTTGAATTTGGGCACCAAATTTGTTGAATTTGCTAATGGGACTGTCCTAATTAGATGTGCCAAATTTCACAACTTTTTACCATTGCGTTAATGGGGCTGCCATAGACTTCAATTGCAGCGGAAAGTAGAAGAATAATAATAATAATAATAATAAGAAAAACTACTAAAACAATAGGGTTCTGCAGCTTCGCTGCTAGACCCCTAAATATAGCTGCAAGCAGCGATACGGGGTCTAGCAGAACAGCAGGCAAGCCTGCGGCTGCTCAGGAGGACATCATGAGTCCATAGACCAAGTTTGGTGTTTGAGATGAACTCGTCTTCATCCAGGGATTCCAACGGTATCTCATTTGTCCAATTTGAACCAAAGGCTCCAAAGCTATGAGCAAAATGCAGTTTTTGTACTTATAGCGCCCCCACTGGGTGGAAGTGCACCAGACTTCTTGGGCTTCATACAGACTTGGTCATGAGTCTGTGTTAGAAGTTTGATGTCAAAAGATTAAATGGTTGCTGAGATATGGCCTCACGTCCTGTTTGGCGCGTCATCGCTGAATTTGATTGGTTGCTACGGGCAAACGGAAGTGAATATGAAACTTTCACATGATAGCTCTTGTAAGGCTTGTTCTGAAGATTCTATATGTCAAGTTCCGTGGAAATCAGACAATCTGGGTGACCTGTAATGCGTTTTGAAGGTTTTTGATATAATTCAAAATGGCGGACAATCCAAGAAGGCGCGAATGACGTCATAGAATTCGTTTACCTCCGCTATATCTAAGGATTACAACGGTACCTCATTTGTGAAATTTGGACCAAGAGGTCGAAAGTTATGAGCAAAAATGCATTTTTGGTAAATACAGCGCCACCTATGGGTCAAAGGTTTCCAAAATTGTTGGGCCTTTTCAAGATCAAGTTATGAATATGTGTTATGAGTTTGATGTCAAAAGATTAAACTGTTGCTGAGATATGGCCTCACGTCCTTTTTGGCGTAGTCGCCGCCAACTTTGATTGGTTATTGTGGGTGAACAAAGTCGAAATTGAAAAATCCGCTTCCTAACTTTTGTGCGGATTCGTCCAAAGATACTCTGTGCTAATTTTTATGAGAATCGGTCAAAATGTGTGAACGAAGAATCCTTTTGAAGGTTTTCAACAAAATCCAAGATGGCGGAAAATCTAGTCAGACGGAAAATGACGTCATAGGATGCCTTGGACTCGTCATGATCCAAGGATTCCAACGATACCTTGTTTTTGAAATTTGGACCAACGAGTCAAAAGTTATATAGCTGAATGGGCTTCAAACTTTGACATGTTGGTGGCGCTAGAGAGTTTTGAATTTGGGTTCCAAATTTGTTGAATTTGCTAATGGGAATGTGCTAAATAGATGTGCCAAATTTCACAACTTTTTACCATTGCGTTAATGGGGCTGCCATAGACTTCAATGGTGGCGGAAAGTAGAAGAATAATAATAATAATAAGAAAAGCTACTAAAACAATAGGGTTCTGCAGCTTCGCTGCTAGACCCCTAAATATAGCTGCAAGCAGCGATGGCGGGGTCTAGCAGAATAGCAGGTAAGCCTGCGGCTGCTCAGGAAGGCATCATGAGTCCATAGACCAAGTTTGGTGTTTGAAATGAACTCGTCTTCATCCAGGGATTCCAACGGTACCTCATTTGTCCAATTTGAACAGACGGCTCCAAAGCTATGAGCAAAATGCAGTTTGTCTACTTATAGCGCCTCCACTGGGTGGAAGTGCAACAGACTTCTTGGGCCTCTTAAAGACTTGGTCATGAGTCTGTGTTATAAGTTTGATGTCAAAAGATCAAATGGTTGCTGAGATATGGCCTCACGTCCTGTTTGGTGCGTCATCGCTGAGTTTGATTGGCTGCTACGGGCAAACGGTAGTGAATTAAAAAATATCACTGAAAAGCTCATGTGAGGCTCAGTCTGAAGATTCTATATGTCAAGTCCCGTGGAAATCAGACAATCTGGGTGACCTGTAATGCGTTTTGAAGGTTTTTGACATAATTCAAAATGGCGGTAAATCCAAGATGGCGCGAATGACGTCATCGTATTGGTTGACCTCGGATATATCCAGGGATTACAACGGTACCTCATTTGTGAAATTTGGACAAACGGGTCCAAAGATATGAGCAAAAATGCATTTTTGCTAAATATAGCGCCACCTATAGGTCAAAGATGGCCACAATTCTTGGGCCTGTTAGGGATCAAGTTATGAGTCTGTGATATAAGTTTGATGACAATAGACCAACCGGTTGCTGAGATATGGCCTCACGTCCTTTTTGGCGTAGTCGCCGCCAACTTTGATTGGTTATAATGGGTGAACAAAGTCGAAAATGAAAAATCCGCTTCCTAGCTTTTGTGCGGATTTGTCCAAAGATACTCTGTGCTAATTTTCATGAGAATCGGTCAAAATGTGTGAACGAAGAATCCTTTTGAAGGTTTTCAACAAAATCCAAGATGGCGGAAAATCTAGTCAGACGGAAAATGACGTCATAGGATGCGTTGGACTCGTCATGATCCAAGGATTCCAACGATACCTTGTTTTTGAAATTTGGACCAACGAGTCAAAAGTTATTTAGCTGAATGGGCTTCAAACTTTGACATGTTGGTGGCGCTAGAGAGTTTTGAATTTGGGTTCCAAATTTGTTGAATTTGCTAATGGGAATGTGCTAAATAGATGTGCCAAATTTCACAACTTTTTACCATTGCGTTAATGGGGCTGCCATAGACTTCAATGGTGGCGGAAAGTAGAAGAATAATAATAAATATAGCTGCAAGCAGCGATGGCGGGGTCTAGCAGAATAGCAGGTAAGCCTGCGGCTGCTCAGGAAGGCATCATGAGTCCATAGACCAAGTTTGGTGTTTGAAATGAACTCGTCTTCATCCAGGGATTATTACAAATGTAAAAATGTGTTTAACGTGCTGTTTTTATGTGCACATGTATGTTCGCAGGGATAAACGTAACTATTTTGAAGGGCCATCACAGAATTAAGAGTTTTATTTTGAAGAGGTAGAACGCGTCACTCTGGGAAACTGGGCCTGCCTGCCATTCGTCTCGAGAGCTTCGATACAGGTAAGACGTGTGGCTTGATTGTTGCTAAGCTAGTGATTGCAAATGATGTTCGTGTATTTGATCTCATTGTGTTAGTTATACTGTTCCTGAAAAAGCTAAAAGTAATATGATGATATAAAACAAGGCAGAGTTTGACCGTTACTTTTTGAAGTCTGTGCGATAGCAATTAACGTGGCCTATGTTGGTTCGTGAAAGGTAAGATGGCCGACGCGGCCTTGCAATTATGATGTTGGCAAATGTTGTTTGCGGTGTTTTTTGTAAGCGAGTGATTGCAAATGATGTGTGTATTTTATCACTGTGTTAGTTATACTGTTCATGAAAAAGCCAAAAGTAATATGATATAAAACGAGGCAGAGTTTGTCCGTTTCTTTTGCAGTTTGTGCGATAGCAGTTTTGCAAGACCTGTTTGGGAATGTGCTCCAAAGAAACTTTTAGCACTAAGAGCTTCTTAGCTAATCTGGGAAACGTGGCCTATGTTGCTTCGTGAAAAGTGAAATGGCCGACGAAACGTGGCCTCTGTTGGTTTGTGAAAAATAAAATGGCCGACGCGGCCTTGCAATTATGATGTTGGCAAATGGTATTTGCGGTGTTTCACCGCGTTAGTCAAGAGGATCTGCTGGCAGATAGTACGCGTTCATAATTAAATGGTAAAAAGCACGTCTGATGTGTTGTCTGACAGTCGAAGCATTTATTAATTTAAGTAATTGGTTTGATGTTTGATTCGGCGGGGAGGGAGGTGGTGAGGTGAAATGAAATTAAGTGATGTACAGCTGTGGTGAATGCATTCGGGATGTTGAAAGAAGGCCAGTCGATTTTAAAATGTTGTTTGAAGAACTTATTGTCAAAAGGTCCTAATTGTTAATGAGTTAGTGTGCTTTTCGCGTAAGAGTAATGGGATGAATGCATTGGGTGAATGCTAACTTGTAATGTATTTATCAAGAATGAAACAATCGCGCTAATTTAAGACAACCGCTCTGAAAGAATCGAGGAATAACTGTATATTTTTCAGATTAATTGAAGCGTTGTGGAGGCCGGTGGTGGTTTATTATTATGCTATGTGACTTAATGAAACCATTATCCCTCTGTCTGTTTGAGGTGTGATGTTGGCCGTGTTTATATGTGCTTAATGTACTCACTGTAATTAATGTAAAAGCTGATAACACTGATAATTTAATGTGATTTGTGTCCAATGATTGGAGATGGAGAACGCTTTAATTTGTAAAATGTACAGAAAGCAGGCAACTATGCAAATATTTTGTATTTAAATGAACAATGTGGTCACTTGTTTGACCCACACACATGTACATGTATATTGCCATGTCAGTGGGTTCTGCTCCACATTGTCAGCGTTTGAGAGATTCATTAAATACATGTCAATTAATGGAATAATCATGTGATGCAAATGTGACTTACATTGAGTTTAAAAAACAGTCATCACTATTCATTGTATTAAAGTATAAATGAAAACAGATGATAAAAGTAGCAGTGGTTGGCATCTCAAGTCAGTGGCAGCTGATTTGAGTGTATTGTGGGTGTCCTAAGAAACTAATTGCTGTCATGTTGATAAGGATTTGGCTTCTAATGTAGTAATATTATAAAAAATCACATAAGAAGTGAAAGTGAAATTTATTATGAAAAATTATATTATACAAAACACTTAGAAATCATAAAAAGTGATGTGTAGCATAAATGTACTGTTGTGAGCCATTTTATAATGAATGCTAATTGATAATCAATTATACTAAATAATTGATAATGAATGTTTATTATTTTAAATGTATGTTGAAAATTGTTATAGAAAATTGTATTTCTGAAATATTTTGAATGGTAGAAGTAGTATTTTCTTACTTGCATTAATACATCTGGAGGAACACTTTCGACCATATTTATATTAATAGTATATCTGACTTTTGATAGTGCATGCAGATGTGTAATAAATGTGATAATGTGGTTCAGAGTTTCTAAAAGTAGAATGGGAGGCAGAGCCTTCAGTTATCAGACCCCTCTCTGTGGAACCAGCTGCCAGTTTGGCTTCAGGAAGCAGACACCCTCTCTACCTTTAAGATCAGGCTGAAACTTTCCTTTCTGATAAAGCTTATAGTTAGGGATGGCTCAGGTGAGCCTGAAACATCCCATAGTTCTGCTGCTATAGGCTTAGACTGCTGGGGGAGCTCATCAAAGAAGAGCCATCGTTGTCAAAGAAGAGCCATCAACATCATCAAAGACCCTACCCACCACTCTATACGCACTGCCCTGCATCAAGTTTACAACTTTCATCTCCGTGTTGCTGCTTGCCTCATTGCACCTTTTTGTAACTCAATACTATTGCACTCCAGCAACATACATACCTTAAGGACTCTTGATACACTGACAGTCTAGAATGTATGCCCACAGTGCCTTCTGCTGCTTGTTATATGTTGCGTGTTATGTTACCGTTTACTGTTAGCGATATCTGATATCAATTGCACTTTATGTTCTAGTGTGCTGTAAGTCTCAATACAGTTATGTCTTAGTTCTGTTGTACTGTTGTAAAGCTTGATTGTCAAAGTTCGCTTTGACTTTGACCTGTCACACCTTTCCTCACTTTGCTGTCCCCGCTGTCCCCGCTCCCCCTGTTTGATTTCTCAAATGATTTTATTTCATGTGACATTATTGTGGTTATTAACGTATGTTTCCCTGTTCCAACAGTTATCCTTTGAATGGTCTTAAGTTTTTTCCCCCCTTTTTCCCCTCTTTTCTGTCTTCTCAAACCCCAGCTGGTCGAGGCGGATGGCCACCCTTCCTGAGTCTGTTTCTGCCAGAGGTTTCTTCCTGGTTCTGGTTCTGCCAGAGGTTTCTTCCTGTTAAAAGGGAGTTGTTCCTTTCCACAGTCCCTCAGGCTCAGGATGGGAGATTGGACTGAAGACAAGTTTCAGTGCAATCTGTTGGTTTCTTTAGCTAGGATATTATTTTTGAATTGGCTGTACATGAATAAATAGGATTATTTTTAAATGAATGGATTTCATTGGTTTATGATGACAATGAATTTAACTCCAATTGGCTTAAATTGGACTACATTATTTTAGTGCCTTGAGATGACGATTGTAATTTGGTGCTATATAAATTAAACTGAATAGAATTGAACGTGTGGGTTCGAGATTGTGTTATTTTGCTTTCACTTGTATCATGATATTTCTTTGTTTTCCAGATTTGAATTTGCAACCAATTGTTGGAGAGGTAAGCACATGAATGATAATGTGGGAGTATTTTATAGAAACTTATTGACTTATAGCAGTTGGGGTCTTTGACATTACATCCTGGTACATGATCTTCTGCATCAAAATTGCCAGACATGAATAAATGGAAATTTACAGAACTGCTGGTTCTGGTTCTGCCAGAGGTTTCTTCCTGTTAAAGGGAGTCGTTCCTTTCCACAGTCCCTCAGGACGGGAGATTGGACTGAAGACAAGTTTCAGTGCAATCTGTTGGTTTCCTTAGCTAGGATATTATTTTTGAATTGGCTCTATATGAATGAATTGGATTATTTTTAAATAGGATTTTATTGGATTATGATTACAATGAATTGAACTTCAATTGGCTTGAATTGAACCACATCATTTAAGTGCCTTGAGATTATGATTGTAATTTGGTGCTATATAAATGAAACTGAATAGAATTGAATGTGTGGGTTCTAGATTGTGTTATTTTGCTTTCACTTGTATCATGACATTTCTTTGTTTTCCAGATTTGAAATCGCAACCAATTGTTGGAGAGGTAAGCACATGAATGATAATGTGGGTGAATTTTATAGAAACTTACTGACTTGTAGCAGTTTGGGTCTTTGACATTACATCCTGGTACATGATCTTCTGCATCAAAATTGCCAGACATGAATAAATGGAAATTTACAGAACTGGTGTGTGTCTATTATTTTGTATGAGACTATACTTGTTTAAGATTATTATTATTATGTATCACTGAGGCTTACATGAGTTGCATCTTTTTTTTTTTTTTCGTTTTGCATTTATTTTGGCAATATGATCTTCAAACTATTCCAACTTTATTATGACATTTTCACATTTGTTTCATGTTTATTAATATAGAGACAGAAGAAAATGAGTGGCACATGTCTCAACCATCAGTTTCCATTTCTGATATGTTTTAACTTTGTGTTCCAGATGCCACGTCCCAGCAAACGATGTTTGGCCTCCAAAAACAATCTGGGTTCTGCTGCAGCCAAGGAGTCCTCTGAGGGGGTTAGAAACATCACTATTTTTGTTTACAAGTATTATAATTGTGTGTGTTTGGGAAATATGTTATCCTGTGGAATGCTAATGATCTAAATCTCATGCCTGCCAACATTTGACTTTTGCAGGAGTTTCCCACCTTAACTTTCCCTTCGTGCTCACAGTTGGTCATTTCTTTGACTACATTTCCAAATTCTTAGAATATTGTGATGAATATTGATATATCTTTAACATTTTTTCGTTATGGCATTAAAGGAGTAAAATGTTGATTTAGTCAGGGACATTCCTCATGAACAAGAAGCTGTGGCCAATACATACTATGTGTTTTGCAAAGGTTGTCAGACTGTCTTTACGGTAGGGTGTAGTGGGAAATATTAGTAAAGACTCAATTCAAATGAGCTGTGAAAGAGTCTCCTTATTTTGTATTAAAGTGTTCTATTTTCACAACATAAATTTGGCAGTTATGAAATATGTGCATTCCTACATAATAAAAAAATATTTTAGTGGTGCTGTATCAGATGATAAAGGAAATGTGTTACATTACAACTTATTGTTTGTTCTGTGTGTTGCAGATTCCCTGTGCCAAAGAGGGGTTGCTGGATGGTGCCGAGGCTGGGCGTCCTCGTATAAAAAAAGCCAAAACATTCCCCCTTCCCCAAATGTCAAAATCCCCAATCAAGGCATCTGAGGCAAACTTGTGCAATGAACTGTCAAAAAACCTGTGCAAAAACCTGTCAAAAAACCTGTGCAATGAACCCTTGAAAAACCAAAATCCAAATCCAAATTCTCAAACTGTATCTACTGACTGTGCAGTTGATTTTCCAGAGATATCTGTGCTGATGGGGTCGTTTCATCAAGGTCATTCCCGGTTTGGAAACGTTCGCAACAAGCAGTGTGGTGCCATCAGTCTGACAGCAGTTCTGAAGAGCAAGACCAAGAGCGTGTGGACCTGGAACACCAGAGATCTGGATGATGTGTTGATTAAAGGAACTGTTATTTACAGGTCGATGAGTGCACAGGGAAAAATAAATGATAGTGTGGCACGCCGTGGTTACATTTCTGTGTCTGAACTGCCTACACAACAGAGAATGTGGAATTGTAATTTTGCAATAAACTTTGCTGAATCTTACACTGGCTTTGTCAACATTGATGATTATGACCAAGCTTTGCAGGATGTGGCCATGCCTTTTGATGAAGCACTACAGCGAGCACTGTATGGTAATGATGCATGTTTGTTGACAGTTTGTGCTAGTACATGTGCCATAGTTAATGAAGGTGGAAGATTTGCCTTTGTGGATTCACATGCAAGTGCAAGGATTAACCAGCAAGGTGAGAATGCTAGTTGTGTTGTATACATTAGCTCTGTACAGTCTCTGGTTAGCTTTGTATATGATTATGCACGATCGTTTAACGTAAGGACACCGAGCTTTGAAGTGACGGGAGTGAAAGTGGTAAGCAACACCCGTACTGACACACGAGCACAGATGACCGAGCCATCGTCCAGTCGCGTGACAACTACTTCACACATCCGCCCGCTGTACAGCAAAGTGGTAACAGGTGAGCACAAAGTCTGCAAGCAGCAGTCCTCTGTTGGTAAGCCTACGGTCACTTCAAATGTCGGTCATGGTTTAAACGGAACAGTATGTTCAACAGAGACGCATTCACACGTAAGTGAGTCCGCTCCTGGTGACGTAAACACAACACATGCTTCACACAGCCGGCCGCTGTACAGCAAAGTGCTAACAGGTAAACACAAAGTTTGCAAGCAGCAGTCCTCTGGTGGACCGACTGAGGTTGCTCAGAATATGAACAATGTTAATATTAAAACAGTAACTTCCGTTAACTTGAATGCCGATCCTGATGTGAGCAGATGTTTGGACGCTACTGATGTCATTGTGAGCAATGTGACGATTGCCAAGCAGCCTTTCAAACCACTGACCCGGCAGGACCGCGATTACTTGTGCAATAAATTAGGATTGTCAAATGAAAATACTGACGAAGACCAAATGATAGCTGACGTGGATGAGATGGGGTGTCCTTGCAACATTAAAAGCATAAAACCAGATGGAAACTGTTTTTTTCGTTGTCTTGCCTTCAGTGTTTGTCACGATGAGGAGAAACATTTGAAAATAAGACGGGCTGTTGTACGACACCTCCAGAACAACAGTGGTAAATTTGCACAGTATTTAAGAAATGAATATACATCTGTGCAGGACTATGTCACAAAATCAAGGATTTACTACTGTGGGACCTGGGCAAAGGAGATCGACATATTTGCTGCCGCCGATTTATTCCAAACTACTATCTTCACCTTAAATGATGGGAGATGGAACATGCACAGACCTACTGTACAACCATGCATTCAAAACTGTATATATTTAAATCACACTGCCGATCATTATGAGGTTGTAACATGTGTCAAAAACAGGAATACACAGAGTCCTTGTGCCAGAACATGCCAGTCTATCGGTGATGGACAGCTAAGACCCCAGCGGAAGAGAAAGTTCACTGAGTCAGACAAGAAAGCAGAAAAAGGACGTCTACGATGCAGTGACATCGATATCAAGAAGCGAAAACTTGAGGATGAAAAGACGAAATATCATGAATATGAGTGCATTAGGAATTCCAAACGTGAGACATCTCGTAAACGTTTTCATGAGAACAGCAAAATTTCTGAGTTTCGGAAAAAGAAATGTGATTATTTCAACACAAACTATGGGACCCAAGTGCAGTTCAAGGCACATGTACTTGCACAGCGTAAAAATAAATATGGTACTGATCCAAATTATAAAAAATCAAAGTGTGAATCTTCAAAAAACACTTATAAGACAAACATCTTGTTCCAACATAAAGTTCGTGATTATAGTCATACGAAATACAAAAGCAACATCGTGTTTCAAAATAAAGTTCGTGATTATAGTCATACGAAATACAAAAGCAACATCGTGTTTCAAAATACAGTTCGTGATTATAGTCATACGAAGTACAAGAGCAATATTGAGTTTCAAAATAAAGTCAAGGAGAATATCAAGATGAAATATCATGAAAATGATGAAATGCGCGAAAATAAAATTAAGACTAGCAGTGACACTTATGCAAATATGAGAAAGAAGCAACAAGACATTGACTTTGTCATTGATCAATTTCGTCAAGACGTCAGCCGTGGTCCTGAATACGTATGCTCTGTTTGTCATCGCTTACTTTTCAGGAAACAAGTGATTGAGTGTAAAAGATGTCATTATGAAAGCAAAAGACCAGAGGTTGCTGCACTGGCTAAGAGGTGTATAACATTGCAATATTTACATGTTTGTGATACTAAATGTGAGCAGGAATGTCATTTGTCTGATAGTCCTTTTAGCAAATTGTGGGTTTGCCATTGCTGCCATAAAAAAATGCTTAGAGGAAAACTACCAGAAGAGAGTGTCACCAACAACATGCATTTGGATGAAATTCCACCTGAGCTGAAATGTCTGAACTCTTTGGAGGAACATCTTATTGCTCGTCACATTCCCTTCATGAAGCTGCTGTGTTTGCCCCGAGGACGTCAAAGAGCTTGCCATGGTCCATGTGTCTCTGTACCTGTTCATAACAGTAGCGTGACAAATATTCTTCCCAGGAACGAATGTGATGACAAAATGATAAGAGTCAAACTCAAACGGAAGTTGACATACAAAGGTCATTATGAGTACATGTATGTGCACACTGATCGTGTAAGAAATGCACTGAGGTATTTGATCGCAAACAATAAGTGGTATGATGATGTGATTTTTAATGATGAATGGGTAAACACTCTGAATGGAAGTGATCAATGCGAGGAAAATGAGGACACCGAACAGCTACCCGCTAACAGTGATGATGAAAATAACCTTGAAGAGCAAGCAGAGGAGGAACTGACCTACATTAAAGACCAGGGTGGCCTCTTGTCAGACACATCATTGCAACCTGTCAATCTGGGTTCAGAGATCATTGATCAGAATTTCCAGGATATACTGAGCGTGGCACCAGCTGAAGGCAACAGTCCAGTTCGTTTGCTATCTGATAAAACCAACGAGGCCAAATGCTTTCCTGTTCTGTTTCCATTGGGTGGACCTACATTCCATGATGAAAGGGAATCAAAAATAACTCTGTCACGTTACCTGAACTGTCGCATTCTCAACGCTGATGGACGTTTTGGTCGCAACACAGACTACATTTTTTATGCACAATACATGTCAGAAGTGCATCAAGTCATATCTGGTGTATCAGTGGCAATGCGCAAAGGTGGTGGCAAGTCATCTCTGAAAGAAGCATCAGACCTGTTGTTGAACTCCGATTCACTAAGTAAAATATTACGAAATGATGAAGGGTACAAGTTCTTGCGAGGAATTCGTGGAACCCCACCTTACTGGATGTCAGTACAGAAAGATTTGTTCAGTATGATTCGACAACTGTCAATTCCAACGTTTTTCATAAGCATGTCAAGTGCCGATCTGAGATGGCCCGAAATGCTTGGTTCTCTTTTGAGGTTGGAAGGAAAAGAAACACCTGTGGAGGATCTTGACTGGTCTGAAAAATGTGCGCTGATTGGAAGAAATCCAGTTACTGCAGCAAGAATGTTTGATCATCGATGGCATTGTTTTCTTCGTGATGTAATCATGTCACCAGCTGAACCCATAGGGAAAATAAAGGACTACTTCTATCGAGTTGAATTCCAACAGCGTGGTTCTCCTCATGTTCACTGTTTGTTTTGGGTGGAAAATGCACCAAAGATTGATAAAGACAGTGATGCCGATGTGGTAACTTTCATAGACAGATACATTTCATGTGAGATTCCACCAGAGTCTGATGCAGAGCTTCATGAGGTTGTGAACAGTGTTCAAAAACATAGCACCAAACACTCAAAAACATGCCGTAAGAAAAATACAGTGTGCCGATTCAATTTCCCACGACCTCCATCAAGCCGTACTTTCTTTACAAGAAGTGGGAACTCAGAGGACTTGAGTGGAAAAGATGACAATACCAATGCCAATGCAATCATAAAGAAAGTGAAAACAGCGCTGGACAATCCTGACCTGAATTATGATACAGCTGATGCTTTTTTTGAGTCTCTTGGGATACATCAAGGCCTGTTTGAGAGAGCATACAGCATATGTTCCAAAAAGAAAAGCATTGTCCTTAAGCGAAATCCTTCTGAAATTTGGGTGAACCAGTACAATAAAGACTTACTGCGTGCTTGGCAAGGAAACATGGACATTCAGTTTGTCACCGATGCCTTTTCTGTTGTGGTCTACATACTGTCATACATCACAAAAGCAGAGCAGGAAATGGGTTTGCTGTTACAGCGTGCACAGAATGAGGCGAGGAATGGCAATCTTGATGCAAAAGCTGCGTTCAAACAGCTCGGCAGTGTCTACCTGCACAACAGAGAAGTTTCAGCTCAAGAGGCAGTGTATAGATTGACACGTATGCACTTAAAGGAATGTTCTCGTGAAGTACAGTTTATTCCTGTCGGTGAAAATCCTGTTAGGATGAGTTTGCCTTTGCATGTGCTCCAAGCTAAAGCTCAGCTCCAACAGTCTGATGATGAGAGTAGCATTTGGATGACTAATGTGGTGGAACGGTACAAGAGCAGACCTCGATCAGCAGAAATGGAGGAGTTATGCCTTGCCAGCTTTTGCTCTCAATACAGAGTTATTTCAAAGTCTGAGGGTTCACAACAAAGAGAATCACATGACATAATACAACTCAACAACAACTGTGGCTTCATCAGAAAAAGGACCAGAACACAGCCTGCTGTCGTGAGGTATCCCAGGTTTTCACAGACAAAAAATCCAGAACAGTACTTTCATTCATTGCTGCAGCTGTTTTTGCCCTTTTATGAAGACTTGCACCTCAGACCACCTCAGTTTGATACATACGAACAGTTTTACAGAAGTGGTGCGGTGAAATGTGGCACTGACATTGAAAAAGTGCAATCAATTGTGGACTCCAACAAAGCTTTATTTGAAAAAGAAAGCGATGAGATTGACAAAGCCAAAGAATTGCTGGATAACGACATTGATTTAGAAGACGCTTGGGCTCAGATATGTCCGGAAACAGAAAGAGAACGTCTCAGTTGTTTGGATATCATGAAACATAAAGCTGTAGATGATGAAGAAGGCAGTGATGATGTTGGTGATCTTATTCCTGACCTGACAGTAAACCCAAAGACAACATGCACTGTGGAAACTAATCACATGACAATGCCCCGAGAGGCTGCACTAGGTTTATTGCGAACACTGAATGAAGAACAGGCAGCAATATTTTATGCTGTTCGTCAGTGGTGTCTGCAGATACTATTTGGACAGAATCCTGAATCGTTGCGATTGTTCATTACTGGTGGAGCAGGAACAGGTAAATCCCATTTGATCAAAGCCATCCACTACGAATCTACACGACTGCTGTCACAAATTGCTGACAATCCAGAGGATCTGACTGTGCTTCTTACAGCACCCACTGGTGTGGCTGCATATAACATTGGTGCTGCAACTATTCACAATACATTCTCCATTGGTGCAAATGTAAAACTGCCTTATCAACCTCTTGGTGATGAGAAGGTCAATACTTTAAGGATGAAAATGCGAAACTTGCACATTTTGATCATCGATGAAGTGTCCATGGTTGACCACCGTCTTTTGGCTTATGTTCATGGCAGACTACGTCAAATCAAACAGACTGGTGATTATTCTTTGTTTGGAAATGTTTCCCTGATTTGTGTGGGTGACTTCTTTCAGTTGAGACCTGTAAAAGGCACACCTCTTTTTTCTGACAACACAGAAGTCAACATGTGGGACAACAACTTTGAAGTTGCAGAGCTTACTGAAGTTTTGAGGCAAGAAAATGCAGATTTTGCGGAGATGCTGAATCGTCTCAGAGTTCATAAAAAGAATGAATGTCTCAGTGCCCGTGATGTCCTTGCATTAAAGCAACGTGAAACTGGTGAAGGCTCCACAGACATTCACATATATGCTACAAATGCAGAGGTTGATAAATACAATATCACCAGATTGCAAGAACTTTGCCCAGATGCAATCAGCATAGATGCCCAAGATTTTACACGGAGTCCCAAAACTGGAAGAATGGAACCAAAATTAGGCTTCCATACAAAGGTTTTCAACTCATGCTTGCCAAGGTGTGTGTCATTGGGCATTGGTGCAAAGGTGATGTTGAAGAAAAATATAGACGTGTCTGACGGCCTTGTCAATGGTGTGTGTGGTACGGTTGTGGAAATTATTAATGGTGAAGATGAGGATGACATTCCTATTGCTATCCATGTTGAGTTTGAAGACCCTAATGTTGGAAAGATGCAGAGGTCAAAATCCAAAAGAAGTTCTGAACGCTCTACAATTGTGGAGGTACAAGAGGATCAAGTATCAAATGCTGGTGGAATACGAAGGCAATTTCCTCTCACCCTGGCTTGGGCAATGACAGTACATAAGTGCCAAGGCCTTACTGTGGACAGAGCTGTTGTATCACTCAACAAAATCTTTGCTGCAGGGCAAGCATATGTTGCATTGAGTCGGGTGAGAACTGTTGATGGACTGATTATTGAGGACTTTAAAGAGGCAGCTATATTTTGTGATGACAAAGTAGACACGGCCATGAAGAGCTTGCCAAAGTTCAACTTTAAAAGTATTGGTTCAGCTGACATTGATCCGGTCTGCACAATTGCACTCCACAACGTACAGAGTTTAAATGCTCACTTTGACGACATGCGATCCCACAAAACCCTCATGAAAGCTGACTGTATTTGCTTAACAGAAACGTGGCTCAAAGCAGACAGTAAAGACCAACCACAACTACCAGGATATGTCTTTAATCACAATCCAAGAGAGAACTGTTACGATGACTCTGACACAGTTTTTACAGCATTGAAACATCAGCAAAGAGGAGGAGTTGGTTTGTATTATTCAGACAACATTGATGTGCAGGTGTCAATTCCAACGAGATGCAACTTGGAATGTTTGTATTTCCATATATCTCATGTAAATTTGACTGCTGTTGTTTTGTACAGGCCAAGTTCCTATAAGATTGACATGTTTCGACAGCAGTTATCACAGGTCGTCTTTGAACTTGAGAAGCATGCAGGGAGGAAGGTGATCATGGGAGACTTCAATGAGGATGTCTTTGTTTCGTCTACTGTGGCAAAATTCCTGGAACAACATGGATACACTCAACATGTCCAAGCAGCTACAACAGAAAGAGGTACGTTAATAGATCATGTGTACTGTAAAGATGTAGGAGATGTTGTTGTCGATGTTGTACAGACATACTACAGTTTCCATGAAGCAATTCTTGTCTCACTGTTGTAATATTTGTGTTTACAATGTGAATTATTCACCATTAGATGTTCTGTAGATGTTCCGTCCGCTATTTGGGGTTTGGGTGGGTCGCAAGGAGGGAGCGATATACAGGACGGCTCCTTGCAGGGAGTGGGAGGGTATGTAATCTATTTTCCAAAAGAAGTTTTGTGTTTTGGAGACCAGGGCTGGTTTGCATGCTTCCAAACAAAAGAAAAAAAATAATATGAGTGTCTGTCATATATTTTGTGATTGCTGCAAGTGCAACCTAAGCTATCACAGATACTTAGTGACTTTCTCCTTCTCTTTCAGTTCATCATTGACAGATTAGTTGGCACACAATTATGTTCATGCCTTTGGAGTGGGCTACTGCCTTTTAGTTAATAGATCTTAATAAGTGGGTAAATTCAAGACTATAGTCATTTTACTCTTAGTTTATTTTTAGTCACTGCCCCATAGTCACTGCACTTGCACTTTATCTCTTGTAGTGACTACCCTTGCATCAACTAGCCCTGGTCTCCAAATAAAAGCACATTGAACAATATGTAAACATAAGCTAGGTAAAAATATAATTTATTGTGTCGATAAATGAATTATGTGCTCAGTCAGCTCATTTGAAGCCATTAAATCATTAGGCCTATCTAAATATGACGTGAATGTAAGAAGTTTTAAAAATGTGTTTTATCCATTACAGCTCTTGGCTTATTTAAGATTTAAATCAATATACTTAATGCTCTTTTTAAAAATACAGGTATGGTTGCTTTTTAAAGATAAAAAGCAACCATACATGTTAAAAGTTTGAGACATACTTAAACCAAACTTCTTTTGGAAAATTTGTTACTTAATTTCATTCTTGAATTTGTTTTCTCAAGTAATCACAAGTGAGCAGGCATGGCAATGTTGTAATTTCTGTCTTTGTCTGTTATTGAACTGTCTAATCAGCACTATGTTAAACTGTGCTACACTTTCTATGCAGCATCCTTTTGTGGTTGTCTTTGTAATAACAAAGATAAAAACATTTTAAACATTAAGTTGTTTAAGAACCAGATCAGCTCGATCATGCATGATACAGAAAGTTTCTGCAATGTATAGACTCTGTAGCCGTGTATAGGCAAAACAGACGATTTTGTCTTTTGCATGTACAGATACTGGTACCACCAGCAGAAAAGCAGGAATGAGACAACAAAGTGTAAAACATAATTATGCTACCTTGAAATGTAACCAATATCAGACTGTTGCTTATGTGTTGGACTGTACGAGTAGTGACATAATAGCTGAAGAGAACCTATATGGATATTCTATTGTGATGAAACATTGGTTCTTTGTTCATTTTCAGATGCTGCAGGGCATACTTACAATACAGGAAATAACCTGTTGTCAAATGTATCCTTAATTATTTCCTCCTCCTGAAGTCCTGCTCACTTGTGATTCAGTTTTGTAAACAGGTTCTTATAACAGTGCACTATTTTCTAATGTTTCTGATTTAGATTGATTTGGTGTCTAAATTCTGTTTTGACAGTTATGGGACCACTCACTACATTGTTTGTGTGCATGAGTGAGGAACATAAGGCTATTACATTTGCCTTCACTTTCAGGACCTGTGTTGTGTGTCCCATTCAAGATGAATTGTTGTTAGGCTTTTTTGGTTTACTTGCTTTTTTCATTTCATGACTGTGCATTTGTAATAGAGTCAAGTATTACTCAAGGATTACTTATAAATGGACAGTTGTTTTGCTAATGCCAAATAACAGGAAATGTGTCCACTTTAAGGTGCACAACAAAAGTATGTTTGTAAGCTTCTAGATTTCAAAAGACTATACAAATCATGTTTTCACAAAGCTTAAAAAGCTGTATGGAGGTGTTTCCATCTGTTCCCTGGAATTGTTCTACGTTGTACAGCACTAGGAATTAAGTGCTTTGTTCTGTTTAAATAGCCTGCTGAGGAACATGTACCAACCTATCTAGTATGCATGTTTTATGCATTGTATGTGCACTGGGTCATGTTGCTCTAACAACATTCATCAAACAACAGGACAACAATATGCTATCATCACTAGCATGGAATATCTTCTCAACTCAACTAGACTGGCAGAAATGTTGCTCTAACAACATTCATCAAACAACAGGACAACAATATGCCATCATCACTAGCATGGAATATCTTCTCAACTCAACTCAACTTGACTGGCAGAAATGTTGCTCTAACAACATTCATCAAACAACAGGACAACAATATGCTATCACCACTAGCATGGAATATCTTCTCAACTCAACTCAACTTGACTGGCCAGAGCCAATTGATGTGATCTTTGGATGTATCAGCACAGCTCTACAGGTTGATGTGGTTGCTTTAACGTCTGCTGCAGAGACTTGCCAAGACTGTCTGGAGCAGTCTCCTATCTCCTCTATTTCTGCAGCTACTAATATTCGGGATATCAACTCCTCCATGCTGGCTTTTGTGACTTTCATAAACGGTGAAGATGCTGACTGCTCTTGCAGTCAAATTGGCTGTGAACAGTCTCTATGTAATATGTTTGTTTTATTACGTCAAATCACGTCTTTAGGTGTAAAGCCAGTTTTACCCACAGTACATCTTGTCCAGGATGCAGCTGCCACAAGTACTAAAACAGGGAATGCTTGACTCTTGTTTTTATGAAGCTGCACTGGCTGCCAGTTCAATTTAGGAAACATTTTAAGATTCTACTATTTAAAAAAAAGAAAAATAACATTGAATGGGTCAGCTCTTCAATGTATCATTGACTCAGTATGACTTGAGTATAAGACCTTATTCTGCGTCCAGTTAGGACATCCTCCTGAAACCTGCTCTCAATTCCCTTAGCACTTAAAAAAAATGGGCATTTTCTCTGTGGTTACACCCATGCTCAGGGATGATCTCATTCATATCAAATGTTGTGGACCTAGAGATATTGACAAACTTGAAAACACGCATTTTCATTTTGCTCCAATCTTACTGTTTTTATAGTCTTTGTATGTTTATTTTGTCATTTAAAAATAAATTGTTTAAAATACTCTTGACAATTTGTTTTTTCTTCTATCATTATGGATCAGTCTGACACCTGTGAAGTGTCAGTGGTGTCAAACTAATCCATAGAGAGGCCATGTAGCTGCCCATTTTCAACCACCACACCTGACTTGGCTCAGTCATTCAACTGAATTGAACTGGACTGTGTGAAGAAAGTTCAGTTTGAGTTAAGTCAGGTGTACATTTGAGGACATCCTCAGGATGAGGCTTTAGCGTCAGACCTCAGATGAAAAGTTATAAGGTCCGAGGAAAACTGTCACATTCGCACCAGACAGCCATATGAAAAATAGTCATCGGACCAAAAGGCTTGAAGAAAATGTCACCGAACTGCCTCAGAAAAAAAAATTCATCGGACTTAAAGACAGCATCTTGCGTTCGTGTCCCGTTCCAAGTTTAGCATCTTTCCCCCCTTGACAATATGGTCAGAACTTTATAGCGGTCGTCTTTGGCCGTCATTTCTGCGATCAAACCGTGGACATATTATAGTAGATCCATGGGACAAACCTACAGAGACCATCCTTGCCTAAAACCTGCACCCATGACAACTTCCCCATGAAAAGTTGGGATGCCCTTATCTGAAATCCCCCCAGAGGCAGCTTAGTGTGGTAAGTTTTGAGGAAGTTTAGAGTGACATTTTTAGGCCTTTTGGTAAGAAGACTATTTTCCATGCAGGCATTTGGCACAAGTGTGACAGATTTTTCTGAGACCTTACCTTTTCATAAGCAATATTTGACGACATTAAACAGTTAAAGAAAAACGGACATAGTTCAAGTTCAAACAAAGCTTTTATTTTACATTGTAATTAGTACAAACAATTTCCTACAAGTGTGAACCTCAAGAACTAACATTTCAACAGTTGAACATATTAAAACTAAACACCACAACAAGAACACATGTTAGTAACAAACTTTCAAGTCCTACACAGCATCGTTACCTTCACGCAAACTTAAGGAAGTCACCAGTTGGCTGGAGTTAGCCTGCAACTCAACATCAAGACCGATCAGCTTCTCTTCAATAGCGTCGCTGTCAGTGGCCACGCCGCCCATGTACTCTGCTACAAACTCTGAAATTGCTGAATTTGTTATCGTTAGAGTTTGCTCCTCACCATTACGGTCAATTACTACGGTGCCACCAAACACGACAGGATACGAGCTTGCCCTCTGTAACATGCGGCATCTGTCACAGCGGTGAGAAGTACAAGCAGTGTTGAAGTCCGCTTGAGTGGCTCGACATCTCCCACAGTGATGTCTGGCAGTAATCTGTACACCGCTGACGCACCCAGAAACCTTGTCCAGATCACCTTCATCAACATCTGGCTGTAGGTCGTCTGGCTCGCCGATGTCCTTTATTTCCTGTACCGTAGTAGATGGTGTACTCGTCAGGAAAGTCTGCTCCCCATAACGTCGAGTTGCGAGATTGCAAATCTCGTAGGAGTGGGATAGTTGGACCAGGAGGATTTTGTCCTCCCACATTGTCAATTTTGTGACCCCAGTGGGATCACACACCCGATACTGTTTTAGTTCCCTCGGAACTCCATCCACTGGAACCACCCTACTCTGGATGCCGCCAGGCAAGATTTTCACCCGCACTGCATGAACCTGTTATAAAACAAGACAAAATAATTATTAAAAGGCAAACCTCCCCAAACAAACTCCTAGATTTGGCGACTAAATACAGCCATGTCAGCTCCACTTACATTAAACTTGGGGCCAAGCGCTAAAACGCTTTTAAGTGTCATGGTGCTGGCAGTCGGGGGCCCTCGGAAAAAGAACTGCGGGTTTTCCACCACCTGCAGTTCGCTGTCTCCCGAACACAGCACATCATAGCCGCTTGGGTCAGAGTAACCTACACAGGAAGAAACGCAGCACAACATTTATTTTCTTCAATTGTTCACCGTATAAAACTCTCCACTTGACAGCAAAGTCTTAGGGTCTACTTACTGATGCTTTTTTTGACCTTTAAGAGCTTCACCGGGGTCTTGGCCATGGCAGCTTGCTCAAATACGGTGCGTTTCTCAGCACCAAACACTACCACCCGGTGGTACTCCTCGCGCCCTGTCTGCAACGTGCCATCAAAGTAACGTGTGTTTTTTTTAGAAATTTTCACTGGTGATAGCCCATGTATGAAGCCAACCACGGACTCTTCCGCGTCGCTTCTGGCCTTCTTCGTGGGACTTGCCATTTTTTTTTATTTGTCCAACCTGCGAATTAAACAAGAATTTAAACAGGATTGAGTAACACACTTGCATTTACGTCTTTTTCTATTCGCCATACTGCAAACCAGACAAAACTGTAAATGTATGTGAAGATTAAATTACACAGAGGTGTACCTTACCTGCCGCAATGTCCAACTCCTCCAAAAGAACTGTCCAAACGAATTGACAGCGTTTAAGTACTGTGCGGCTGAACACAGAATGCGGCAGGTCGAGTGATGCTCCACCGCCACTCAATCCCGATCACCGGTGCTTGATTGCGCATTGATGCCACCTGTCAATTGCGCTCCCCATGGGCGAACTTTAAAGTGTTCCTACTTTAGATCTCTTTGCATACTCACCGCATCTTTGGCGCATCATGTTAACAGATTCACGAACATAAGTGACAGATGGCCACCTGATTTTTTATTTATTCAAATGTGGGAACGAGATAGTTGATGTGTTAGTTCTCTTCATTAATTATAAAATATGGCATGAAGGCCTTCATGTAAAAGTATTAACTATATTAGATTATTTTATCTTGTAAGATATTTCTTTGTCAGACATTTTAAGATCACCCAGTCAGTTTTCGACATCACAATCAAATTGTCTTTGATATTGGTTTCTGTACCATCATCATGTTGTACAAATCACTATGTGGACCAATAAACACATTACAATTTCAATAAGCATGTATAAAATATCAGTACTACTATATGGAAAGTATATAAAGTAGTCTAATTAGGTGGTTCGCATCTACATAACTGCATATATGCGTGAAAATATATCAGACTTAAAAAAAAGACCAATAATTTGTAAAGAAAAGTTTTATTGACACAAAGAAATCTAAGGATTCATTTAAAGATAAATGTTGTTTATGCCTCTTGGACGCTGCCTCATGCTGCATATACGCTACTGGGCAATCTGCAGTGTTCCATCCTGCAGGACTTTCTTCGAAGCTGGGAAAGTTTGCGCTGGCACCCATCTAAAATGTCTGAGTTTTGTTGCCCTCAATTCAGGTGAATACACTCTCCATGTTTCCTCGTGTTCAGTATGTCTTATCGGCGCTCATCAGGCATGAAGGCGTCCCTTCAAGGTATCTGGACCCATCATCAGTTAAAACGGAGCGAGCAACAGATCGCAGCACACTTAAAAGCTTAAACAGAAAACATTTGTTAGATGTTACTTTTGATGAAGATGACAGCCATAGGTCTCTGACTATCGGTGATTGTGACAATTCTAGACAGTTTCAGCTGATCCCCCCACCTCCCCGCTATATCGAGACACACCCACCTGGCCTTCACTCAATGCGCTCCACAACGGCACGGGTGCTTTGATATGTATATGCCGTCCATTGCTCAGATTATGTTTGGCAATCCAGCCATGGCATGAAAGTCCCTCTTAATTTGTAGTTGTTGGACAACGGTGTATGGGAATTTGATGTACCATGGGTGATAAACAGACTCACAGACTGTTCTGTTGTTCTGCCGTTGTGGAGCGCATTGAGTGAAGGCCAGGTGGGTGTGTCTCGATATAGCGGGGAGGTGGGGGGATCAGCTGAAACTGTCTAGAATTGTCACAATCACCGATAGTCAGAGACCTATGGGTGTCATCTTCATCAAAAGTAACATCTAACAAATGTTTTCTGTTTAAGCTTTTAAGTGTGCAGCGATCTGTTGCTCGCTCCGTTTTAACTGATGATGGGTCCAGATACCTTGAAGGGATGCCTTCATGCCTGATGAGCGCCGATGAGACATACTGAACACGAGGAAACATGGAGTGTATTCACCAGAATTGAGGGCAACAAAACTCAGACATTTTAGATGGGTGCCAGCGCAAACTTTCCCAGCTTCGAAGAAAGTCCTGCAGGATGGAACACTGCAGATTGCCCAGTAGCGTATATGCAGCATGAGGCAGCGTCCAAGAGGCATAAACAACATTTATCTTTAAATGAATCCTTAGATTTCTTTGTGTCAATAAAACTTTTCTTTACAAATTATTGGTCTTTTTTTTAAGTCTGATATATTTTCACGCATATATGCAGTTATGTAGATGCGAACCACCTAATTAGACTACTTTATATACTTTCCATATAGTAGTACTGATATTTTATACATGCTTATTGAAATTGTAATGTGTTTATTGGTCCACATAGTGATTTGTACAACATGATGATGGTACAGAAACCAATATCAAAGACAATTTGATTGTGATGTCGAAAACTGACTGGGTGATCTTAAAATGTCTGACAAAGAAATATCTTACAAGATAAAATAATCTAATATAGTTAATACTTTTACATGAAGGCCTTCATGCCATATTTTATAATTAATGAAGAGAACTAACACATCAACTATCTCGTTCCCACATTTGAATAAATAAAAAATCAGGTGGCCATCTGTCACTTATGTTCGTGAATCTGTTAACATGATGCGCCAAAGATGCGGTGAGTATGCAAAGAGATCTAAAGTAGGAACACTTTAAAGTTCGCCCATGGGGAGCGCAATTGACAGGTGGCATCAATGCGCAATCAAGCACCGGTGATCGGGATTGAGTGGCGGTGGAGCATCACTCGACCTGCCGCATTCTGTGTTCAGCCGCACAGTACTTAAACGCTGTCAATTCGTTTGGACAGTTCTTTTGGAGGAGTTGGACATTGCGGCAGGTAAGGTACACCTCTGTGTAATTTAATCTTCACATACATTTACAGTTTTGTCTGGTTTGCAGTATGGCGAATAGAAAAAGACGTAAATGCAAGTGTGTTACTCAATCCTGTTTAAATTCTTGTTTAATTCGCAGGTTGGACAAATAAAAAAAAATGGCAAGTCCCACGAAGAAGGCCAGAAGCGACGCGGAAGAGTCCGTGGTTGGCTTCATACATGGGCTATCACCAGTGAAAATTTCTAAAAAAAACACACGTTACTTTGATGGCACGTTGCAGACAGGGCGCGAGGAGTACCACCGGGTGGTAGTGTTTGGTGCTGAGAAACGCACCGTATTTGAGCAAGCTGCCATGGCCAAGACCCCGGTGAAGCTCTTAAAGGTCAAAAAAAGCATCAGTAAGTAGACCCTAAGACTTTGCTGTCAAGTGGAGAGTTTTATACGGTGAACAATTGAAGAAAATAAATGTTGTGCTGCGTTTCTTCCTGTGTAGGTTACTCTGACCCAAGCGGCTATGATGTGCTGTGTTCGGGAGACAGCGAACTGCAGGTGGTGGAAAACCCGCAGTTCTTTTTCCGAGGGCCCCCGACTGCCAGCACCATGACACTTAAAAGCGTTTTAGCGCTTGGCCCCAAGTTTAATGTAAGTGGAGCTGACATGGCTGTATTTAGTCGCCAAATCTAGGAGTTTGTTTGGGGAGGTTTGCCTTTTAATAATTATTTTGTCTTGTTTTATAACAGGTTCATGCAGTGCGGGTGAAAATCTTGCCTGGCGGCATCCAGAGTAGGGTGGTTCCAGTGGATGGAGTTCCGAGGGAACTAAAACAGTATCGGGTGTGTGATCCCACTGGGGTCACAAAATTGACAATGTGGGAGGACAAAATCCTCCTGGTCCAACTATCCCACTCCTACGAGATTTGCAATCTCGCAACTCGACGTTATGGGGAGCAGACTTTCCTGACGAGTACACCATCTACTACGGTACAGGAAATAAAGGACATCGGCGAGCCAGACGACCTACAGCCAGATGTTGATGAAGGTGATCTGGACAAGGTTTCTGGGTGCGTCAGCGGTGTACAGATTACTGCCAGACATCACTGTGGGAGATGTCGAGCCACTCAAGCGGACTTCAACACTGCTTGTACTTCTCACCGCTGTGACAGATGCCGCATGTTACAGAGGGCAAGCTCGTATCCTGTCGTGTTTGGTGGCACCGTAGTAATTGACCGTAATGGTGAGGAGCAAACTCTAACGATAACAAATTCAGCAATTTCAGAGTTTGTAGCAGAGTACATGGGCGGCGTGGCCACTGACAGCGACGCTATTGAAGAGAAGCTGATCGGTCTTGATGTTGAGTTGCAGGCTAACTCCAGCCAACTGGTGACTTCCTTAAGTTTGCGTGAAGGTAACGATGCTGTGTAGGACTTGAAAGTTTGTTACTAACATGTGTTCTTGTTGTGGTGTTTAGTTTTAATATGTTCAACTGTTGAAATGTTAGTTCTTGAGGTTCACACTTGTAGGAAATTGTTTGTACTAATTACAATGTAAAATAAAAGCTTTGTTTGAACTTGAACTATGTCCGTTTTTCTTTAACTGTTTAATGTCGTCAAATATTGCTTATGAAAAGGTAAGGTCTCAGAAAAATCTGTCACACTTGTGCCAAATGCCTGCATGGAAAATAGTCTTCTTACCAAAAGGCCTAAAAATGTCACTCTAAACTTCCTCAAAACTTACCACACTAAGCTGCCTCTGGGGGGATTTCAGATAAGGGCATCCCAACTTTTCATGGGGAAGTTGTCATGGGTGCAGGTTTTAGGCAAAGATGGTCTCTGTAGGTTTGTCCCATGGATCTACTATAATATGTCCATGGTTTGATTGCAGACATAAATGACATTGTTAAGGGGGAAAGATGTTAAACTTATTTGGAACTGGACAAAGTTTTCTTTCACTCTCTGTGGGGGGTGGTGGCTAACTGATGTGAAGCAAATGGAACCTATAAAAGTTTAAATGCCGTTCAGTATGAAAACTTTTTCCCAATGTTTAGTAAAATTGTTCCTGAGGCCACTGAAGTTGATCAATGCCATCTTTAAGTGGATTTATTTTTTTTTTCTGCTGAAGCAGTTCAGTGACATTTTCTTTCTTCGGCATTTTGGTCTGACTATTTTTCCTGTGTGACTGAGCTTTTCCTCAGACCTTACATTTCATCTCAGGTCTGGTGCTGAAGCCTCATCCTGAGGATGTCCTCAAATGTACACCTGACTTGACTCATTTAATCAACTAAATGTTCTTAATACAGTCCATTTCAATTCAGTTGAGTTGAAAATCTGCAGCTACTGAATATAGATTAGCTTGACACATCTGACACTTCATAGGTGTCAGACTGATCCATAATAATAGAAGAAAAAACCAATTGTCAAGAGTATTTTAAACAATTTATTTTTAAATGTCTGTTCAATAAGTCCTGTGAAAAACGCATGAATTTCAAATTGCAAAGGTGGATATATTCACAAAATCTGTCCTATTTCATGACTATTTCCAGCAATCATATTTTATAGAGGTGTAGTTTTTTTCCAGGGAACAGATGGAAACACTTCAGCTTTGCTAAGCACCAAGAATGCAAAAGGCAGATGAGTGACAGCTGCTTTTTGCAGGTTGTATTGCTGATGTCCAAAAGTCTTTGCAGGTTTCATCATCACTGTATGCCATGGGAACTGGACCAGGTAAATAAGCAAACTGTGTCCATACAGCTTTTTAAGCTTTGTGAAAACATGATTTGTATAGTCTTTTGAAATCAAGAAGCTTACAAACATACTTTTGTTGTGCATCTTAAAGTGGACACATTTCCTGTTGGCATCTGGAAAACAACTGTCCATTTATAAGTAATCCTTGAGTAATACTTGACTCTATTACAAATGCACAGTCATGAAATGAACAAAGCAAGTAAACCAAAAAAGCCTAACAACAATTCAACTTGAATGGGACACACAACACAGGTCCTGAAAGTGAAGGCAAATGTAATAGCCTTATGTTCCTCACTCATGCACACAAACAATGTAGTGAGTGGTCCCATAACTGTCAAAACAGAATTTAGACACCAAATCAATCTAAATCAGAAACATTAGAAAATAGTGCACTGTTATAAGAACCTGTTTACAAAACTGAATCACAAGTGAGCAGGACTTCAGGAGGAGGAAATAATTAAGGATACATTTGACAACAGGTTATTTCCTGTATTGTAAGTATGCCCTGCAGCATCTGAAAATGAACAAAGAACCAATGTTTCATCATAATAGAATATCCATATAAGTTCTCTTCAGCTATTATATCACTACTCGTACAGTCCAACACATGAGCAACAGTCTGATATTGGTTACATTTCAAGGTAGCATAATTATGTTTTACACTTTGTTGTCTCATTCCTGCTTTTCTGCTGGTGGTACCAGTATCTGTACATGAAAAAGACAAAATCGTCTGTTTTGCCTATACACGGCTACAGAGTCTATACATTGCAGAAACTTTCTGTATCATGCATGATCGAGCTGATCTGGTTCTTAAACAACTTAATGTTTAAAATGTCTTAAACCACAAAAGGATGCTGCATAGAAAGTGTACCACAGTTGAGTTTTTTTTAAGAGGAAGGTGAACATAGTGCTGATTAGACAGTTCAATAACAGACAAAGACAGAAATTATAACATTGCCATGCCTGCTCACTTGTGATTACTTGAGAAAACAAATTCAAGAATGAAATGAAGTAACAAATTTTCCAAAAGAAGTTTGCAAACAAAGAATAATCACCAGTCTGTTTGATTTCACGTAGTCTACCATGAACGTAAGCCAAAAGACGGTGGTCAACCATGGACACTTCATCAATGATCAAAATGTAAACTATTGACCTTCTCATCACAAAGAGGTTGATAAGGCAGTTTAATATTTGCACCAGTGGATAATGTATTCTAAATAGTTGCAACACCAATGTTATATGCAGCCACACCAGTGGGTGCTCTTTGGAGCAATCGCAACGGTTCAGGATTCTCTCAAAAGAGTATCTGCAGACACTACCAACAAAAATCATAAAATATTGCTGCCTGCCTGGGCCAAAGCTCTCAACAACAGAAGGCATAAGGTGAGTTGACAAAGTTATGGATTGTTGACATGTTATTTTTTAAAGTATCCTATACTAGGATCTGTTACAGATTAGATCTTCCTGTATATCCCCGCAAAGATTACCATGACATGTAAATGTAAATCATGACATTTCAATAGAAATAGGAAAATGTAAATGTAAAACATATAAAGTGAAGTGAGGCAACAAGTTTTTCTAACTGCAGTGCACCCTAGTGCCCAAATGACACCAAATTCGTCGTGTCCACTTGGAACAGAGTGTGGACACGTACCGCCAAGTTTTCTTTCAACATGTCAAACCATTGCAGAGATATGGCCTCACGTCCTGTTTGGCGTGTCAGCGCTGAGTTTGATTGGCTGCTACGGGCAAACGGAAGTGAATTTAAAAATACCACTTGAAAGCTCATGTGAGGCTTAGTCTGAAAATTCTATATGTCAAGTCCCGTGGAAATCAGACAATCTGGGTGACCTGTAATGCGTTTTGAAGGTTATTGATATAATTCAAAATGGCGGACAATTAAAGATGGCGCACATGACGTCATAGGATTGGTTGACCTTGGATATATCCAGGGATTACAGTGGTACCTCATATGTGAAATTTGGACAAACGGGTCCAAAGATATGCTCAAAAATGCATTTTTGCTAAATATAGCGCCACCTATAGGTCAAAGATAACCACAATTCTTGGGCCTGTTAGGGATTGAGTTATGAGTCTGTGATATAAGTTTGATGTCAATAGACCAATTGGTTGCTGAGATATGGCCTCACGTCCTTTTTGGCGTAGTCGCCGCCAACTTTGATTGGTTATTGTGGGTGAACAAAGTCGAAATTGAAAAATCCGCTTCCTAACTTTTGTGCGGATTCGTCCAAAGATACTCTCTGCTAATTTTCATGAGAATCGGTTAAAATTTGTGAACGAAGTTTCCTTTTGAAGGTTTTCAACAAAATCCAAGATGGCGGAAAATCTAGTCAGACGGAAAATGACGTCATAGGGTGCGTTGAACTCGTCATGATCCAAGGATTCCAAGGATACCTTGTTTTTTAAATTTGGACCAACGAGTCAAAAGTTATTTAGCTGAATGGGCTTCAAACTTTGACATGTTGGTGGCGCTAGAGAGTTTAGAATTTGGGTTCCAAATTTGTTGAATTTGCTAATGGGACTGTCCTAAATAGATGTGCCAAATTTCACAACTTTTTACCATTGCGTTAATGGGGCTGCCATAGACTTCAATGGTGGCGGAAAGTAGAAGAATAATAATAAATATAGCTGCAAGCAGCGATACGGGGTCTAGCAGAATAGCAGGTAAGCCTGCGGCTGCTCAGGACGGCATCATGAGTCCATAGACCAAGTTTGGTTATTGAGATGAACTCGTCTTCATCCAGGGATTCCAACGGTATCTCATTTGTCCAATTTGAACCAACGGCTCCAAAGCTATGAGCAAAATGCAGTTTTTCTACTTATAGCGCCCCCTCTGGGTGGACGTTCACCAGACTTCTTGGGCCTCTTACAGACTTGGTCATGAGTCTGTGTTAGAAGTTTGATGTCAAAAGATCAAATGGTTGCTAAGATATGGCCTCACGTCCTGTTTAGCGCGTCATCGCTGAGTTTGATTGGCTGCTACGGGCAAAGGGAAACAAAATAAAAAATTCCTCATGATAGCTCTTGTGAGGCTTGGTCTGAACATTCTATATGTCAAGTCCCGTGGAAATCAGACAATCTGGGTGACCTGTAATGTGTTTTGAATGTTTTTGATATAATTCAAAATGGCAGACAATTAAAGATGGCGCACATGACGTCATAGTATTGATTGACCTCGGATATATTCAGGGATTACAACGGTACCTCATATGTGAAATTTGGACAAACGGGTCGAAAGTTATGAGCAAAAATGCATTTTTGCTAAATATAGCGCCCCCTATAGGTCAAAGATCACTATAATTCTTGGGACTGTTTGGGATTGAGTTATGAATATCTGTTATAAGTTTGATGTCAAAAGATTAAACTGTTGCTGAGATATGGCCTCACGTCCTTTTTGGCGTAGTCGCCGCCAACTTTGAATTGATGTAGCTAAATAACAAAGTCGAAATTGAAAAATCCATCTCCTAACTTTTGTGCGGATTGGTCTAAAGATACTATGTGCCAATTTTCATGAGATTTGGTCAAAATTTGTGACCTGTGAAAATTTTTTAAGGTTTTCAACAAAATCCAAGATGGCGGAAAATCTAGTCAGACGGAAAATGACGTCATAGGGTGCGTTGGACTCGTCATAATCCAAGGATTCCAACGATGCCTTGTTTTTGAAATTTGGATCAACAAGTCAAAAGTTATTTAGCTGAATGAGCTTGAAACTTTGACATGTTGGTGGCGCTAGAGAGTTTTGAATTTGGGCACGAAATTTGTTGAATTTGCTAATGGGAATGTGCTAAATAGATGTGCCAAATTTCACAACTTTTTACCATTGCGTTAATGGGGCTGCCATAGACTTCAATGGTGGCGGAAAGTAGAAGAATAATAATAAGAAAAACTACTAAAACAATAGGGTTCTGCAGCTTCGCTGCTAGACCCCTAATAAGAAAAAATATAGCTGCAAGCAGCGATGGCGGGGTCTAGCAGAACAGCAGGTAAGCCTGCGGCTGCTCAGGAGGGCATCATGAGTCCACAGACCAAGTTTGGTATTTGAGATGAACTCGTCTTCATCCAGGGATTCCAACGGTACCTCATTTGTCCAATTTGAACCAACGGCTCCAAAGCTATGAGCAAAATGCAGTTTTTGTACTTACAGCGCCCCCACTGGGTGGAAGTGCACCTGACTTCTTGGGCTTCATACAGACTTGGTCATGAGTCTGTATTAGAAGTTTGATGTCAAAAGAGCAAATGGTTGCTGAGATATGGCCTCACGTCGTGTTTGTCGCGTCATCGCTGAGTTTGATTGGCTGCTACGGGCAAAGGGAAACGAAATAAAAAATTCCACATAATAGCTCTTGTGAGGCTTGGTCTGGCCATTCTATGTGTCAAGTCCCGTGGAAATCAGACAATCTGGGTGACCTGTAATGTGTTTTGAAGGTTTTTGATATAATTCAAAATGGCGGACAATCCAAGATGGCGCGAATGACGTCATAGGGTTGCTTGACCTCGGCTATATCCAGGGATTACAACAATACCTCATTTGTGAAATTTGGACAAACGGGTCCAAAGATATGACCAAAAATGCATTTTTGCTAAATATAGCGCCACCTATAGGTCAAAGATGGCTACAATTCTTGGGCCTGTTAGGGATCGATTTATGAGTCTGTGATATAAGTTTGATGTCATAAGACCAACCGGTTGCTGAGATATGGCCTCACGTCCTTTTTGGCGTAGTCGCCGCCAACTTTGATTTGTTATAATGGGTGAACAAAGTCGAAAATGAAAAATCCGCTTCCTAGCTTTTGTGCGGATTCGTCCAAAGATACTCTGTGCTAATTTTCATGAGAATCGGTCAAAATGTGTGAACGAAGAATCCTTTTGAAGGTTTTCAACAAAATCCAAGATGGCGGAAAATCTAGTCAGACGGAAAATGACGTCATAGGGTGCGTTGGACTCGTCATGATCCAAGGATTCCAACGATACCTTGTTTTTGACATTTGGACCAACGAGTCAAAAGTTATTTAGCTGAATGGGCTTCAAACTTTGACATGTTGGTGGCGCTAGAGAGTTTTGAATTTGGGTTCCAAATTTGTTGAATTTGCTAATGGGAATGTGCTAAATAGATGTGCCAAATTTCACAACTTTTTACCATTGCGTTAATGGGGCTGCCATAGACTTCAATGGTGGCGGAAAGTAGAAGAATAATAATAATAAATATAGCTGCAAGCAGCGATGGCGGGGTCTAGCAGAACAGCATGTAAGCCTGCGGCTGCTCAGGAAGGCATCATGAGTCCATAGACCAAGTTTTGTGTTTGAAATGAACTCGTCTTCATCCAGGGATTCCAACGGTACCTCATTTGTCCAATTTGAACAGACGGCTCCAAAGCTATGAGCAAAATGCAGTTTGTCTACTTATAGCGCCTCCACTGGGTGGAAGTGCAACAGACTTCTTGGGCCGCTTAAAGACTTGGTCATGAGTCTGTGTTATAAGTTTGATGTCAAAAGATCAAATGGTTGCTGAGATATGGCCTCACGTCCTGTTTGGTGCGTCATCGCTGAGTTTGATTGGCTGCTACGGGCAAACGGTAGTGAATTAAAAAATATCACTGAAAAGCTTATGTGAGGCTCAGTCTGAAGATTCTATATGTCAAGTCCCATGGAATTCAGACAATCTGGGTGACCTGTAATGCGTTTTGAAGGTTTTTGATATAATTCAAAATGGCGGACAATTAAAGATGGCGCACATGACGTCATAGGATTGGTTGACCTCGGATATATCCAGGGATTACAGCGGTACCTAATATGTGAAATTTGGACAAACGGGTCAAAAGATATGCTCAAAAATGCATTTTTGCTAAATATAGCGCCACCTATAGGTCAAAGATAGCCACAATTCTTGGGCCTGTTAGGGATTGAGTTATGAGTCTGTGATATAAGTTTGATGTCAATAGACCAACTGGTTGCTGAGATATGGCCTCACGTCCTTTTTGGCGTAGTCGCCGCCAACTTTGATTGGTTATAATGGGTGAACAAAGTCGAAATTGAAAAATCCGCTTCCTAACTTTTGTGCGGATTTGTCTTAAGATACTCTGTGCTAATTTTCATGAGAATCGGTCAAAATGTGTGAACGAAGAATCCTTTTGAAGGTTTTCAACAAAATCCAAGATGGCGGAAAATCTAGTCAGACGGAAAATGACGTCATAGGGTGCGTTGGAATCGTCATGATCCAAGGATTCCAACGATGCCTTGTTTTTTAAATTTGGATCAACGAGTCAAAAGTTATTTAGCTGAATGGGCTTCAAACTTTGACATGTTGGTGGCGCTAGAGAGTTTTGAATTTGGGCACGAAATTTGTTGAATTTGCTAATGGGACTGTCCTAATTAGATGTGCCAAATTTCACAACTTTTTACCATTGCGTTAATGGGGCTGCCATAGACTTCAATGGTGGCGGAAAGTAGAAGAATAATAATAATAATAATAAATATAGCTGCAAGCAGCGATGGCGGGGTCTAGCAGAACAGCAGGTAAGCCTGCGGCTGCTCAGGAGGGCATCATGAGTCCATAGACCAAGTTTGGTATTTCAGATGAACTCGTCTTCATCCAGGGATTCCAACGGTACCTCATTTGTCCAATTTGAACCAACGGCTCCAAAGCTATGAGCAAAATGCAGTTTTTCTACTTATAGCGCCCCCACTGGGTGGAAGTGCACCTGACTTCTTGGGCTTCATACAGACTTGGTCATGAGTCTGTAGTAGAAGTTTGATGTCAAAAGAGCAAATGGTTGCTGAGATATGGCCTCACGTCCTGTTTGGCGCGTCATCGCTGAGTTTGATTGGCTGCTACGGGCAAAGGGAAACTAAATAAAAGATTCCACATAATAGTTCTTGTGAGGCTTGGTCTGAACATTCTATGTGTCAAGTCCCGTGGAAATCAGACAATCTGGGTGACCTGTAATGCATTTTGAAGGTTTTTGACATAATTCAAAATGGCGGATAATCAAAAATGGCGTGAATGACGTCATAGGATTGGTTGACCTCGGCTATATTCAGGGATTCCAGCTGTACCTCATTTATGAAATTTGGACCAAGGGGTCCAAAGATATGAGCAAAAATGCATTTTTGCTAAAAATAGCGCCACCTATAGGTCAAAGATGGCCACAATTCTTGGGCCTGTTAGGGATCGAGTTATGAGTCTGTGATATAAGTTTGATGACAATAGACCAACCGGTTGCTGAGATATGGCCTCACGTCCTTTTTGGCGTAGTCGCCGCCAACTTTGATTGGTTATAATGGGTGAACAAAGTCGAAAATGAAAAATCCGCTTCCTAGCTTTTGTGCGGATTTGTCCAAAGATACTCTGTGCTAATTTTCATGAGAATCGGTCAAAATGTGTGAACGAAGAATCCTTTTGAAGGTTTTCAACAAAATCCAAGATGGCGGAAAATCTAGTCAGACGGAAAATGACGTCATAGGGTGCGTTGGACTCGTCATAATCCAAGGATTCCAACGATACCTTGTTTTTGAAATTTGGACCAACGAGTCAAAAGTTATTTAGCTGAATGGGCTTCAAACTTTGACATGTTGGTGGCGCTAGAGAGTTTTGAATTTGGGTTCCAAATTTGTTGAATTTGCTAATGGGAATGTGCTAAATAGATGTGCCAAATTTCACAACTTTTTACCATTGCGTTAATGGGGCTGCCATAGACTTCAATGGTGGCGGAAAGTAGAAGAATAATAATAATAATAAGAAAAGCTACTAAAACAATAGGGTTCTGCAGCTTCGCTGCTAGACCCCTAATAATAAGAAAAGCTACTAAAACAATAGGGTTCTGCAGCTTCGCTGCTAGACCCCTAATAAGAAAAGCTACTAAAACAATAGGGTTCTGCAGCTTCGCTGCTAGACCCCTAACTACTAAAACAATAGGGTTCTGCAGCTTCGCTGCTAGACCCCTAAATATAGCTGCAAGCAGCGATGGCGGGGTCTAGCAGAACAGCAGGCAAGCCTGCGGCTGCTCAGGAGGACATCATGAGTCCATAGACCAAGTTTGGTGTTTGAGATGAACTCGTCTTCATCCAGGGATTCCAACGGTATCTCATTTGTCCAATTTGAACCAAAGGCTCCAAAGCTATGAGCAAAATGCAGTTTTTGTACTTATAGCGCCCCCACTGGGTGGAAGTGCACCAGACTTCTTGGGCTTCATACAGATTTGGTCATGAGTCTGTGTTAGAAGTTTGATGTCAAAAGATTAAATGGTTGATGAGATATGGCCTCACGTCCTGTTTGGCGCGTCATCGCTGAATTTGATTGGTTGCTACGGGCAAACGGAAGTGAATATAAAAATTTCACATGATAGCTCTTGTAAGGCTTGTTCTGAAGATTCTATATGTCAAGTTCCGTGGAAATCAGACAATCTGGGTGACCTGTAATGCGTTTTGAAGGTTTTTGATATAATTCAAAATGGCGGACAATCCAAGATGGCGCGAATGACGTCATAGAAATCGTTTACCTCCGCTATATCTACGGATTACAACGGTACCTCATTTGTGAAATTTGGACCAAGGGGTCGAAAGTTATGAGCAAAAATGCATTTTTGGTAAATACAGCGCCACCTATAGGTCAAAGGTTTCCAAAATTGTTGGGCCTTTTCAAGATCGAGTTATGAATATGTGTTATGAGTTTGATGTCAAAAGATTAAACTGTTGCTGAGATATGGCCTCACGTCCTTTTTGGCGTAGTCGCCGCCAACTTTGATTGGTTATTGTGGGTGAACAAAGTCGAAATTGAAAAATCCGCTTCCTAACTTTTGTGCGGATTTGTCCAAAGATAATCTGTGCTAATTTTCATGAGAATCGGTTAAAATTTGTGAACGAAGAATCCTTTTGAAGGTTTTCAACAAAATCCAAGATGGCGGAAAATCTAGTCAGACGGAAAATGACGTCATAGGGTGCGTTGGACTCGTCATGATCCAAGGATTCCAACGATACCTTGTTTTTTAAATTTGGATCAACGAGTCAAAAGTTATTTAGCTGAATGGGCTTCAAACTTTGACATGTTGGTGGCGCTAGAGAGTTTTGAATTTGGGTTCCAAATTTGTTGAATTTGCTAATGGGACTGTCCTAAATAGATGTGCCAAATTTCACAACTTTTTACCATTGCGTTAATGGGGCTGCCATAGACTTCAATTGCAGCGGAAAGTAGAAGAATAAATATAGCTGCAAGCAGCGATACGGGGTCTAGCAGAATAGCAGGTAAGCCTGCGGCTGATCAGGAGGGGCATCATGAGTCCACAGACCAAGTTTAGTGTTTGAGATGAACTCGTCTTCATCCAGGGATTGCAACGGTACCTCATTTGTCCAATTTGAACCAACGGCTCCAAAGCTATGAGCAAAATGCAGTTTTGCTACTTATAGCGCCCCCTGTGGGTGGAAGTTCCCCAGACTTCTTGGGCCTCTTACAGACTTGGTCATGAGTCTGGGTTATAAATTTGATGTCAAAAGATTAAATCGTTGCTGAGATATGGCCTCACGTCCTATTTGGCGTGTCAGCGCTGAGTTTGATTGGCTGCTACGGGCAAAGGGAAACGAAATAAAAAATTCCAGGTGATAGCTGTTGTGAGGCTTGGTCTGAAGATTCTATATGTCAAGTCCCGTGGAGATCAGACAATCTGGGTGACCTGTAATGCATTTTGAAGGTTTTTGACATAATTCAAAATGGCGGACAATCCAAGATGGCGCGAATGACGTCATAGGATTCGTTGACCTCGGCTATATCCACGGATTACAACGGTACCTCATTTTTGAAATTTGGACAAACGGGTCCAAAGATATGAGCAAAAATGCATTTTATCTAAATATAGCGCCACCTATAGGTCAAAGGTCTCCAAAATTCTTGGGCCTCTTCAAAATCGAGTTATGAATATGTGTTATGAGTTTGATGTCAAAAGATTAAACTGTTGCTGAGATATGGCCTCACGTCCTTTTTGGCGTAGTCGCCATCAATTTTGATTGGAGATACTGGTTGAACAAAGTCAAATTTGAAGTAAAAAACGAGCAACTTTTGTGCGGATTGGTCTTAAGATACTCTGTGCCAATTTTCATGAGAATTGGTCAAAATTTGTGACCTGTGAAAATTTTTGAAGGTTTTCAACAAAATCAAAGATGGTGGAAAATCTAGTCAGACGGAAAATGACGTCATAGGGTGCGTTGGAATCGTCATGATCCAAGGATTCCAACGATGCCTTGTTTTTGAAATTTGGATCAACGAGTCAAAAGTTATTTAGCTGAATGGGCTTCAAACTTTGACATGTTGGTGGCGCTAGAGAGTTTTGAATTTGGGCACGAAATTTGTTGAATTTGCTAATGGGACTGTCCTAATTAGATGTGCCAAATTTCACAACTTTTTACCATTGCGTTAATGGGGCTGCCATAGACTTCAATTGCAGCGGAAAGTAGAAGAATAAATATAGCTGCAAGCAGCGATGGCGGGGTCTAGCAGAACAGCAGATAAGCCTGCGGATGCTCAGGAAGGCATCATGAGTCCATAGACCAAGTTTGGTGTTTGAGATTAACTCGTCTTCATCCAGGGATTCCAACGGTATTGGTCATTTGTCCAATCTGAACCAACGGCTCCAAAGTTATGAGCAAAATGCATGTTTGCTACTTATAGCGCCCCCTCTGAGTTGAAGTTCACCAGACTTCTTGGGCCTCTTAAAGGCTTGATCATGAGTCTGTGTTATAAGTTTGATGTCAACAGATTAAATGGTTGCTGAGATATGGCCTCACGTCCTGTTTGGCGCGTCATCGCTGAGTTTGATTGGCTGCTACGGGCAAAGGGAAACGAAATAAAAAAATCCACATGATAGCTTTTGTGAGGCTCGGTCTGAACATTCTATATGTCAAGTCCCGTGGAAATCAGACAATCTGGGTGACCTGTAATGCGTTTTGAAGGTTTTTGACATAATTCAAAATGGCGGACAGTCCAAGATGGCGCGAATGACGTCATAGGATTCATTGACCTCGGCTATATCCATGGATTACAACGGTACCTCATTTGTGAAATTTGGACCAAGGGGTCGAAAGTTATGAGCAAAAATGCATTTTTGCTAAATATAGCGCCCCCTATAGGTCAAAGATCACTATAATTCTTGGGACTGTTTGGGATCGAGTTATGAATATGTGTTATAAGTTTGATGTCAAAAGATTAAATTGTTGCTGAGATATGGCCTCACGTCCTTTTTGGCGTAGTCGCCGCCAACTTTGATTTGATGTAGCTAATTAACAAAGTCGAAATTGAAAAATCCATCTCCTAACTTTTGTGCGGATTGGTCCAAAGATACTATGTGCCAATTTTCATGAGATTTGGTCGAAATTTCTGACCTGTGAAAAATTTTTAAGGTTTTCAACAAAATCCAAGATGGCGGAAAATCTAGTCAGACGGAAAATGACGTCATAGGGTGCGTTGGACTCGTCATGATCCAAGGATTCCAACGATACCTTGTTTTTGAAATTCGGACACATGAGTCAAAAGTTATTTAGCTGAATGTGCTTCAAACTTTGACGTGTTGGGGGCGCTAGAGAGTTTAGAATTTGGGCACCAAAATTGTTGAGTTTGCTAATGGGATGGTCCTAAAAATATGGGCCAAATTTCACAACTTTTTACCATTGCGTTAATGGGGCTGCCATAGACTTCAATTGCAGCTTCGCTGCTAGACCCCTAATAAGAAAAACAGCTAAAACAATAGGGTTCTGCAGCTTCGCTGCTAGACCCCTAATAATAAATATAGCTGCAAGCAGCGATACGGGGTCTAGCAGAATAGCAGGTAAGCCTGCGGCTGCTCAGGAGGGGCATCATGAGTCCACAGACCAAGTTTAGTGTTTGAGATGAACTCGTCTTCATCCAGGGATTGCAACGGTACCTCATTTGTCCAATTTGAACCAACGGCTCCAAAGCTATGAGCAAAATGCAGTTTTGCTACTTATAGCGCCCCCTGTAGGTGGAAGTTCCCCAGACTTCTTGGGCCTCTTACAGACTTGGTCATGAGTCTGGGTTATAAGTTTGATGTCAAAAGATTAAATCGTTGCTGAGATATGGCCTCACGTCCTATTTGGCGTGTCAGCTTTGAGTTAGATTGGCTGCTACGGGAAAAGGGAAACGAAATAAAAAATTCCACATGATAGCTGTTGTGAGGCTTGGTCTGAAGATTCTATATGTCAAGTCCCGTGGAGATCAGACAATCTGGGTGACCTGGAATGCGTTTTTAAGGTTTTTGACATAATTCAAAATGGCAGACAATCCAAGATGGCGCGAATGACGTCATAGGATTCGTTGACCTCGGCTAAATCCAGGGATTACAATGGTACCTCATTTGTGAAATTTGGACAAACGGGTCCAAAGATATGAGCAAAAATGCATTTTTTCTAAATATAGCGCCACCTATAGGTCAAAGGTCTCCAAAATTATTGGGCCTCTTCAAAATCGAGTTATGAATATGTGTTATGAGTTTGATGTCAAAAGATTAAACTGTTGCTGAGATATGGCCTCACGTCCTTTTTGGCGTAGTCGCCATCAATTTTGATTGGATATACTGGTTGAACAAAGTCAAATTTGAAGTAAAAAACGAGCAACTTTTGTGCGGATTGGTCCAAAGATACTTTGTGTCAATTTTCATGAGAATTGGTCAAAATTTGTGACCTGTGAAAATTTTTTAAGGTTTTCAACAAAATCCAAGATGGCGGAAAATCTAGTCAGACGGAAAATGACGTCATAGGGTGCGTTGGACTCGTCATGATCCAAGGATTCCAACGATACCTTGTTTTTGAAATTTGGATGAACGAGTCAAAAGTTATTTAGCTGAATGGGCTTCAAACTTTGACATGTTGGTGGCGCTAGAGAGTTTTGAATTTGGGCACGAAATTTGTTGAATTTGCTAATGGGAATGTGCTAAATAGATGTGCCAAATTTCACAACTTTTTACCATTGCGTTAATGGGGCTGCCATAGACTTCAATTGCAGCGGAAAGTAGAAGAATAATAAATATAGCTGCGAGCAGCGATGGCGGGGTCTAGCAGAACAGCAGGTAAGCCTGCGGCTGCTCAGGAAGGCATCATGAGTCCATAGACCAAGTTTTGTGTTTGAGATGAACTAGTCTTCATCCAGGGATTCCAACGGTACCTCATTTGTCCAATTTGAACCAACGGCTCCAAAGCTATGAGCAAAATGCAGTTTTTCTACTTATAGCGCCCCCTCTGGGTGGAAGTTCCCCAGACTTCTTGGGCCTCTTACAGACTTGGTCATGAGTCTGTGTTAGAAGTTTGATGTCAAAAGATCAAATGGTTGCTGAGATATGGCCTCACGTCCTGTTTGGCGCGTCATTGCTGAATTTGATTAGCTGCTACGGGCAAATGGAAGTGAATATAAAAATTTCACATGATAGCTCTTGTGGGGCATGGTCTGAAGATTCTATATGTCAAGTCCCGTGGAGATCAGACAATCTGGGTGACCTGTAATGCGTTTTGGAGGTTTTTGACATAATTCAAAATGGCGGACAATCCAAGATGGCGCGAATGACGTCATAGGATTCGTTTACCTCGGCTATATCCACGGATTACAACGGTACCTCATTTGTGAAATTTGGACAAACGGGTCAAAAGTTATGAGGAAAAATGCATTTTTGCTAAATATAGCGCCACCTATAGGTCAACGTTCTCCAAAATTCTTGGGCCTCTTCAAGATCGAGTTATGAATATGTGTTATGAGTTTGATGTCAAAAGATTAACCGGTTGCTGAGATATGGTCTCACGTGCTTTTTGGCGTAGTCGCCGTCAACTTTGATTGGATGTACTGGGTGAACAAAGTCGAATTTGAAGTAAAAAACGAGCAACTTTTGTGCGGATTGGTCCAAAGATAATCTGTGCCAATTTTCATGAGAATTGGTCAAAATTTGTGACCTGTGAAAATTTTTTAAGGTTTTCAACAAAATCCAAGATGGCGGAAAATCTAGTTAGACGGAAAATGACGTCATATGGTGCGTTGGACTCGTCATGATCCAAGGATTCCAACGATGCCTTGTTTTTTAAATTTGGATCAACGAGTCAAAAGTTATTTAGCTGAATGGGCTTCAAACTTTGACCCGTTGGTGGCGCTAGAGAGTTTTGAATTTGGGCACGAAATTTGTTGAATTTGCTAATGGGACTGTCCTACTTAGATGTGCCAAATTTCACAACTTTTTACCATTGCGTTAATGGGGCTGCCATAGACTTCAATTGCAGCGGAAAGTAGAAGAATAATAAATATAGCTGCAAGCAGCGATACGGGGTCTAGCAGAACAGCGGGTAAGCCCGCGGCTGCTCAGGAAGGCATCATGAGTCCACAGACCAAGTTTGGTGGTTGAAATGAACTCGTCTTCATCCAGGGATTCCAACGGTACCTCATTTGTCCAATTTGAACCAACGGCTCCAAAGCTATGAGCAAAATGCAGTTTTTCTACTTATAGCGCCCCCTCTGGGTGGAAGTGCACCAGACTTCTTGGGCTACTTACAGACTTGATCATGAGTCTGTGTTAGAAGTTTGATGTCAAAAGAGCAAATGGTTAATGAGATATGGCCTCACGTCCTGTTTGGCGCGTCATCGCTGAGTTTGATTGGCTACTACGGGCAAAGGGAAACGAAATAAAAAATTCGACATTATAGCTCTTGTGAGGCTTAGTCTGAACATTCTATATGTCAAGTCCCGTGGAAATCAGACAATCTGGGTGACCTTTAATGCGTTTTGAAGGTTTTTGATATAATTCAAGATGGCGGACAATCAAAGATGGCGCGAATGACATCATAGGGTGTGTTGACCTCGGCTATATCCAGGAATTACAACGGTAACACATTTGTGAAATTTGGACAAACAGGTCAAAGGTTATGAGGAAAAATGCATTTTTGCTAAAAATATCGCCACCTATGGGTCAAAGTTCTACAAAATTCTTGGGCCTCTTTAAGATCGAGTTATGAATATGTGTTATGAGTTTGATGTCAAAAGATTAACCGGTTACTGAGATATGGTCTCACGTGCTTTTTGGCGTAGTCGCCGTCAACTTTGATTGGATGTACTGGTTGAACAAAGTCAAATTTGAAGTAAAAAACGAGCAACTTTTGTGCGGATTGGTCCAAAGATACTGTGTGCCAATTTTCATGAGAATTGGTCAAAATTTGTGACCTGTGAAAATTTTTTAAGGTTTTCAACAAAATCCAAGATGGCGGAAAATCTAGTTCGACGGAAAATGACGTCATAGGGTGCGTTGGAATCGTCATGATCCAAGGATTCCAACGATACCTTGTTTTTTAAATTTGGATCAACGAGTCAAAAGTTATTTAGCTGAATGGGCTTCAAACTTTGACATGTTGGTGGCGCTAGAGAGTTTTGAATTTGGGCACGAAATTTGTTGAATTTGCTAATGGGACTGTCCTAATTAGATGTGCCAAATTTCACAACTTTTTACCATTGCGTTAATGGGGCTGCCATAGACTTCAATTGCAGCGGAAAGTAGAAGAATAATAATAATAATAAGAAAAGCTAGTAAAACAATAGGGTTCTGCAGCTTCGCTGCTAGACCCCTAATAAGAAAAACTACTAAAACAATAGGGTTCTGCAGCTTCGCTGCTAGACCCCTAATAATAATAAGAAAAACTACTAAAACAATAGGGTTCTGCAGCTTCGCTGCTAGACCCCTAATAATAATAATAAGAAAAGCTACTAAAACAATAGGGTTCTGCAGCTTCGCTGCTAGACCCCTAATAATAAGAAAAGCTACTAAAACAATAGGGTTCTGCAGCTTCGCTGCTAGACCCCTAATAAGAAAAGCTACTAAAACAATAGGGTTCTGCAGCTTCGCTGCTAGACCCCTAATAAGAAAAGCTACTAAAACAATAGGGTTCTGCAGCTTCGCTGCTAGACCCCTAATAATAAGAAAAGCTACTAAAACAATAGGGTTCTGCAGCTTCGCTGCTAGACCCCTAATAATAATAATAATAGGAAAAGCTAGTAAAACAATAGGGTTCTGCAGCTTCGCTGCTAGACCCCTAATAATAATAATAATAATAGGAAAAGCTAGTAAAACAATAGGGTTCTGCAGCTTCGCTGCTAGACCCCTAAATATAGCTGCAAGCAGCGATGGCGGGGTCTAGCAGAATAGCAGGTAAGCCTGCGGCTGCTCAGGAAGGCATTATGAGTACATAGACCAAGTTTGGTGTTTGAGATGAACTCGTCTTCATCCAGGGATTCCAACGGTACCTCATTTGTCCAATTTGAACCAACGGCTCCAAAGTTATGAGCAAAATGCATGTTTGCTACTTATAGCGCCTCCTCTGGGTGGACGTTCACCAGACTTCTTGGGCCTCTTACAGACTTGATCATGAGTCTGTGTTAGAAGATTGATGTCAAAAGAGCATATGGTTGCTGAGATATGGCCTCACGTCCTGTTTGGCGCATCATCGCTGAATTTGATTGGCTGCTACGGGCAAACGGAAACGAAATAAAAAAATCAACATGATAGCTCTTGTGAGGCTTGGTCTGAACATTCTATATGTCAAGTCCTGTGGAAATCAGACAATCTGGGTGACCTGTAATGCGTTTTGAAGGTTTTTGATATAATTCAAAATGGCGGACAATCCAAGATGGCGCGCATGACGTCATGAGATTGTTTGACCTCGGCTATATCCAGGGACTCCAACGGTACCTGATTTGTGATATTTGGACAAACAGGTGTAAAATTATGAGCAAAAATGCATTTTTGCTAAATATAGCGCCACCTATAGGTCAAAGATCACTATAATTCTTGGGCCTGTTAAGGATCGAGTTATGAGTCAGTGTCATAAGTTTTATGTCAAAAGACCAACCGGTTGCTGAGATATGGCCTCACGTCCTTTTTGGCGTTGTTGCCGTTAACTTTGATTGGTTGTAATGGGTGAACAAAGTCGAAATTGAAAAATCCGCTTCGTATCCTTTGTGCGGATTCGTCCAAAGATACTGTGTGCCAATTTTCATGAGAATTGGTCAAAATTTGTGACCTGTGAAACTTTTTGAAGGTTTTCAACAAAATCCAAGATGGCGGAAAATCTAGTTAGACGGAAAATGACGTCATAGGGTGCGTTGGACTCGTCATGATCCAAGGATTCCAGCGATATGTTGTTTTTGAAATTTGGATCAACGAGTCAAAAGTTATTTAGCTGAATGGGCTTCAAACTTTGACATGTTGGTGGCGCTAGAGAGTTTTGAATTTGGGCACGAAATTTGTTGAATTTGCTAATGGGACTGTCCTAATTAGATGTGCCAAATTTCACAACTTTTTACCATTGCGTTAATGGGGCTGCCATAGACTTCAATTGCAGCGGAAAGTAGAAGAATAATAATAAATATAGCTGCAAGCAGCGATGGCGGGGTCTAGCAGAACAGCAGGTAAGCCTGCGGCTGCTCAGGAAGGCATCATGAGTACATAGACCAAGTTTGGTGTTTGAGATGAACTCGTCTTCATCCAGGGATTCCAACGGTACCTCATTTGTCCAATTTGAACCAACGGCTCCAAAGTTATGAGCAAAATGCATGTTTGCTACTTATAGCGCCCCCTCTGGGTGGACGTTCACCAGACTTCTTGGGCCTCTTACAGACTTGATCGTGAGTCTGTGTTAGAAGTTTGATGTCAAAAGATCAAATGGTTGCTAAGATATGGCCTCACGTCCTGTTTAGCGCGTCATCGCTGAGTTTGATTGGCTGCTATGGGCAAAGGGAAACGAAATAAAAGATTCCACATGATAGCTCTTGTGAGGCTTGGTCTGAACATTCTATGTGTCATGTCCCGTGGAAATCAGACAATCTGGGTGACCTGTAATGCATTTTGGAGGTTTTTGACATAATTCAAAATGGCGGACAATCAAAAATGGCGTGAATGACGTCATACAATTGGTTGACCTCGGCTATATTCAGGGATTCCAGCTGTACCTCATTTGTCAAATTTGGACTAAGGGGTCGAAAGATATGAGCAAAAATGCATTTTTGCTAAAAATAGCGCCCCCTATAGGTCAAAGATCACTATAATTCTTTGGCCTCTTCGGGATTGAGTTATGAGTCTGTGGTATAAGTTTGATGTCAAAAGACCAACCGGTTGCTGAGATATGGCCTCACGTATTTTTTGGCGTTGTCGCCGTTAACTTTGATTGGTTGTATTGGGTGAACAAAGTCGAAATTGAAAAATCCGCTTCGTATCCTTTGTGCGGATTCGTCCAAAGATACTGTGTGCCAATTTTTATGAGAATTGGTCAAAATCTGTGACCTGTGAAACTTTTTGAAGGTTTTCAACAAAATCCAAGATGGCGGAAAATCTAGTTAGACGGAAAATGACGTCATAGGGTGCGTTGGACTCGTCATCATCCAAGGATTCCAGCGATATGTTGTTTTTGAAATTTGGATCAACGAGTCAAAAGTTATTTAGCTGAATGGGCTTCAAACTTTGACATGTTGGTGGCGCTAGAGAGTTTAGAATTTGGGCACGAAATTTGTTGAATTTGCTAATGGGACTGTCCTAATTAGATGTGCCAAATTTCACAACTTTTTACCATTGCGTTAATGGGGCTGCCATAGACTTCAATTGCAGCGGAAAGTAGATCAATAATAATAATAATAATAGGAAAAGCTAGTAAAACAATAGGGTTCTGCAGCTTCGCTGCTAGACCCCTAATAATAATAATAGGAAAAGCTAGTAAAACAATAGGGTTCTGCAGCTTCGCTGCTAGACCCCTAAATATAGCTGCAAGCAGCGATACGGGGTCTAGCAGAATAGCAGGTAAGCCCGCGGCTGCTCAGGAAGGCATCATGAGTCCATAGACCAAGTTTGGTGATTGGAATGAACTCGTCTTCATCCAGGGATTATTACAAATGTAAAAATGTGTTTAACGTGCTGTTTTTATGTGCACATGTATGTTCGCAGGGATAAACGTAATTATTTTGAAGGGCCATCACAGAATCAAGAGTTTTATTTTGAAGAGGTAGACCGCGTCACTCAGGGAAACTTGGCCTTCCTGCCATTCGTCTCGAGAGCTTCGATACAGGTAAGACGTGTGTGCTTGATTGTTGCTAAGCTAGTGATTGCAAATGATGTTCGTGTATTTGATCTCATTGTGTTAGTTATACTGTTCCTGAGAAAGCTAAAAGTAATATGATGATATAAAACAAGGCAGAGTTTCACCGTTACTTTTTGAAGTCTGTGCGATAGCAATTAACGTGGCGTATGTTGGTTCGTGAAAGGTAAGATGGCCGACGCGGCCTTGCAATTATGATGTTGGCAAATGTTGTTTGCGGTGTTTTGCTAAGCGAGTGATTGCAAATGATGTGTGTGTATTTTATCACTGTTAGTTATACTGTTCATGAGAAAGCCAAAAGTAATATGATATAAAACGAGGCAGAGTTTGTCCGTTTCTTCTGTAGTTTGTGCATAGCAGTTTTGCAACACATGCTTGGGAATGTGCTCCAAAGAAGCTTTTAGCACTAAGAGCTTCTTAGCTAATCTGGGAAACGTGGCCTCTGTTGGTTCATGAAAAGTAAAATGGCCGAGGCGGCCTTGCAATTATGTTGACAAATGGTGTTTGCATTGTTTCATCGCGTTAGTCAAGAGGATCTGTTGGCAGATAGTACGCGTTCATAATTAACTGGTAAAAGGCACGTCTGATATGTTGTCTGATAGCGCTAAAAGCTTATTAGCTAATCTGGGAAACGTGGCCTATGTTGCTTCGTGAAAAGTAAAATGGCCGACGAAACGTGGCCTCTGTTGGTTTGTGAAAAGTAAAATGGCCGACGCGGCCGTGCAATTATGATGTTGGCAAATGGTATTTGCGGTGTTTCACCGCGTTAGTCAAGAGGATCTGCTGGCAGATAGTACGCGTTCATAATTAAATGGTAAAAAGCACGTCTGATATGTTGTCTGACAGTTGAAGTATTTATTAATTTAAGTAATTGGTTAGCTGTTAGATTCGGCGGGGAGGGAGGTGGTGAGGTGAAATGAAATTAAGTGATGTACAGCTGTGGTGCATGCATTCGGGATGTTGAAAGAAGGCCAGTCGATTTTAAAATGTTGTTTGAAGAACTTATTGTCAAAAAGTCCTAATTGTTAATGATTTAGTGTGCTTTTCGCGTAAGAGTAATGGGATTAACGCATTGGGTGAATGCTAGCTTGTAATGTATTTATCAAGAATGAAACAATCGCGCTAATTTAAGACAACCGCTCTGAATCGGGGAATAACTGTTTATTTTTCAGATTAATTGAAGCGTTGTGGAGGCCGGTGGTGGTTTATTATTATGCTATGTGACTTAATGAAACCATTATCCCTCTCTGTCTGTTTGAGGTGTGATGTTGGCCGTGTTTATATGTGCTTAATGTACTCACTGTAATTAATGTAAAAGCAGACACTGATAATTTAATGTGATTTGTGTCCAATGATTGGAGATGGAGAATGCTTTAATTTGTAAAATGTACAGAAAGCAGGCAACTATGCAAATATTTTGTATTTAAATGAACAATGTGTTGGTCACTTGTTTGACCCACACACATGTACATGTATATTGTCATGTCAGTGGGTTCTGCTCCACATTGTCAGTGTTTGAGAGATTCATTAAACACATGTCAATTAATGGAATAATCATGTGATGCAAATGTGACTTACATTGAGTTTAAAAAACAGTCATCACTATTCATTGTATTAAAGTATAAATGAAAACAGATGATAAAAGTAGCAGTGGTTTGCATCTCAAGTCAGTGGCAGCTGATTTGAGTGTATTGTGGGTGTCCTAAGAAACTAATTGCTTTCATGTTGATAAGGATTTGGCTTCTAATGTAGTAATATTATAAAACAATCACATAAGAAGTGAAAGTGAAATTTGTTATGAAAAATTATATTATACAAAACACTTAGAAATCATAAAAAGTGATGTGTAGCATAAATGTACTGTTGTGAGCCATTTTATAATTAATGCTAATTGATAATCAATTATACTAAATAATTGATAATGAATGTTTATTATTTTAAATGTATGTTGAAAATTGTTATAGAAAATTGTATTTCTGAAATATTTTGAATGGTTGAAGTAGTATTTTCTTACTTGAATTAATACATCTGGAGGAACACTTTTGACCATATTTATATTAATAGTATATCTGACTTTTGATAGTGCATGCAGATGTGTAATAAATGTGATAATGTGGTTCAGAGTTTCTAAAAGTAGAATGGGAGGCAGAGTTTTCAGTTATCAGGCCCCTCTCTGTGGAACCAGCTGCCAGTTTGGCTTCAGGAAGCAGACACCCTCTCTACCTTTAAGATCAGGCTGAAACTTTCCTTTCTCATAAAGCTTATAGTTATGGATGGCTCAGGTGAGCCTGAAACATCCCATAGTTCTGCTGCTATAGGCTTAGACTGCTGGGGGAGTTCATCAAAGAAGAGCCACCATTGTCAAAGAAGAGCCATCAACATCATCAAAGACCCTACCCACCACTCTATACGCACTGCCCTGCATCAAGTTTACAACTTTCATCTCCATGTTGCCGCTTGCCTCATTGCACCTTTTTGTAACTCAATACTATTGCACTCCAGCAACATACATACCTTAAGGACTCTTGATACAGACAGTCTAGAATGTATGCCCACAGTTCTGCTGCTTGTTATATGTTACCGTTTACTGTTGGCGATATCTGATATCAATTGCACTTTGTTCTAGTGTAAGTCTCAATACAGTTATGTCTTAGTTGTATGTCAACTTTTAACTCGTGCACATTTGGAGTTAGATAAACGAAATTTCAGTCTGCTTGCAATGTACTGTTGAATAGCTTGATTGACGATGAAGGTGACTTTGACCTGTCACACCTTTCCTCACTTTGATCCCCCCCCCCCATTTCATTTCTCAAATGATTTTATGTACATGTGACATTATTGTGGTTGTTAACTTGTTTCCCTGTTCCAACACTTATCCTTTGAATGGTGTTATGGTGTTTTTCCCCCCTCTTTTCTGTCTTCTCAAACCCCAGCTGGTCGAGGCGGATTGGCCACCCTTCCTGAGTCTGGTTCTGCCAGAGGTTTCTTCCTGTTAAAAGGGAGTCGTTCCTTTCCACAGTCACCTCAGGCACGCTCAGGACGGGAGATTGGACTGAAGACAAGTTTCAGTGCAATCTGTTGGTTTCCTTAGCTAGGATATTATTTTTTGAATTGGCTCTATGTGAATAAATTGGATTATTTTTAAATGAATGGATTTCATTGGTTTATGATGACAATGAATTGAACTCCAATTGGCTTAAATTGGACTACATTATTTTAGTGCCTTGAGATGACAATTGTTGTAATTTGGTGCTATATAAATGAAACTGAATAGAATTGAACGTGTGGGTTCGAGATTGTGTTATTTTGCTTTCACTTGTATCATGATATTTCTTTGTTTTCCAGATTTGAATTTGCAAGCAATTGTTGGAGAGGTAAGCACATGAATGATAATGTGGGAGTATTTTATAGAAACTTATTGACTTATAGCAGTTGGGGTCTTTGACATTACATCCTGGTACATGATCTTCTGCATCAAAATAGCCAGACATGAATAAATGGAAATTTACAGAACTGCTGAGTCTGGTTCTGCCAGAGGTTTCTTCCTGGTTCTGGTTCTGCCAGAGGTTTCTTCCTGTTAAAGGGAGTCGTTCCTTTCCACAGTCCCTCAGGCTCAGGATGGGAGATTGGACTGAAGACAAGCTTCAGTGCAATCTGTTGGTTTCCTTAGCAATGATATTATTTTTGAATTGGCTCCATATGAATGAATTGGATTATTTTTAAATAGGATTTTATTGGATTATGATTACAATGAATTGAACTTCAATTGGCTTGAATTGAACCACATCATTTAAGTGCCTTGAGATGACATTTGTAATTTGGTGCTATATAAATGAAACTGAATAGAATTGAATGTGTGGGTTCTAGATTATGTGTTGTTTTGCTTTCACTTGTATCATGATATTTCTTTGTTTTCCAGATTTGAAATCGCAACCGATTGTTGGAAAGGTAAGCACATGAATGATAATGTGGTTGAATTTTATAGAAACTTACTGACTTGTAGCAGTTGGGGTCTTTGACATTACATCCTGGTACATGATCTTCTGCATCAAAATAGCCAGACATGAATAAATGGAAATTTACAGAACTGGTGTGTGTCTATTATTTTGTATGAGACTATACTTGTTTAAGATTATTATTATTATTATGTATCACTGAGGCTTACATGAGTTGCATCTTTTTTTTTTTCGTTTTGCATTTATTTTGGCAATATGATCTTCAAACTATTCCAACTTTATTATGACATTTTCACATTTGTTTAATGTTTATTAATATAGAGACAGAAGGAAATGAGTGGCACATGTCTCAACCAACAGTTTCCATTACTGATATGTTTTAACTTTGTGTTCCAGATGCCACGTCCCAGCAAACGGTCTTTGGCCTACAAAAAGAGTCTGGGTGCTGCTGCAGCCAAGGAGTCCTCTGAGGGGGTTAGAAACATCACTATTTTTGTTCACAAGTATTATAATTGTGTGTGTTTGGGAAATATGTTATCCTGTGGAATACTAATGATCTAAATCTCATGCCTGCCAACATTTGACTTTTGCAGGAGTTTCCCACCTTAACTTTCCCTTCGTGCTCACAGTGGGTCATTTCTTTGACTACTTTTCCAAATTCTTAGAACATTGTGATGAATATTGATATATCTTTAACATTTTTCCGTCATGGCGTTAAAGAAGGAGTAAAATGTTGACTTAGTCAGGAACATTCCTCAAGAACAAGAAGCTGTGGCCAAGACATACCATGTGTTTTGCAAAGGTTGTAGCACTGTCTTTACGGTAGGGTGTAGTGGCAAATATTAGTAAAGGCTCAATTCAAATGAGCTGTGAAAGAGCCTCCTTATTTTGTATTGAAGTGTTCTATTTTCACAACATAAATTAGGCAGTTATGAAATATGTGCATTCCTATATAAAAAAACGTGGAGATTACTAGTGATAAAATGATTTTAGTGGTGCTGTATCAGATGATAAAGGAAATGTGTTACATTACAACTTATTGTTTGTTCTGTGTGTTGCAGATTCCCTGTCCCAAAGAGGGGTTGCTGGATGGTGCCGAGGCTGGGCGTCCTCGTATAAAAAAAGCCAAAACATTCCCCCTTCCCCAAATGTCAAAATCCCCAATCAAGGCATCTGAGGCAAACTTGTGCAATGAACTGTCAAAAAACCTGTGCAAAAACCTGTCAAAAAACCTGTGCAAAAACCTGTGCAATGAACCCTTGAAAAACCAAAAGCCAAATTCTCAAACTGTATCTACTGACTGTGCAGTTGATTTTCCAGAGATATCTGTGCTGATGGGGTCGTTTCATCAAGGTCATTCCCGGTTTGGAACTGTGCGCAACAAGCAGTGTGGTGCCATCAGTCTGACAGCAGTTCTGAAGAGCAAGACCAAGAGCGTGTGGACCTGGAACACCAGAGATCTGGATGATGTGTTGATTAAAGGAACTGTTATTTACAGGTCGATGAGTGCACAGGGAAGAATAAATGATAGTGTGGCACGCCGTGGTTACATTTCTGTGTCTGAACTGCCTACACAACAGAGAATGTGGAACTGTAATTTTGCAATAAACTTTGCTGAATCTTACACTGGATTTGTCTATATTGATGATTATGACCAAGCTTTGCAGGATGTGGCCATGCCTTTTGATGAAGCACTTCAGCGAGCACTGTTGGGTAATGATGCATGTTTGTTGACAGTTTGTGCTAGTACATGTGCTATAATTAATGAAGATGGAAGATTTGCCTTTGTGGATTCACATGCAAGTGCAAGGTTTAACCAGCAAGGTGAGAATGCTAGTTGTGTTGTATACATTAGCTCTGTACAGTCTCTGGTTAGCTTTGTATATGATTATGCACGATCGTTTAACGTAAGGACACCGAGCTTTGAAGTGACAGGAGTGAAAGTGGTAAGCAACGTCAGTACTGACACACGAGCACAGATGACCGAGCCATCGTCCAGTCACGTCACAACTACTTCACACATCCGCCCGCTGTACAGCAAAGTGGTAACAGGTGAGAACAAAGTCTGCAAGCAGCAGTCCTCTGTTGATAAGCCTACGGTCGCTTCAAATGTCGGTAATGGTTTTAACGGAACAGTATATTCAACAGAGACGCAATCGCACGTCAATGAGTCCGCTCCTGGTGACGTAAGCACATCGAATGCCACATACAGCCGGCCGCTGTACAGCAAAGTGCTAACAGGTAAACACAAAGTTTGCAAGCAGCAGTCCTCTGGTGGACCGACTAAGGTTGCTCAGAATGTAAACGTTGTTGATAATAAAACAGTAACTTCCATTAACGTGACTGCCGATCCTGATGTGAAGAGGTGTTTGGACGCTCCTGATGATGTAATCGTGAGCAATGTAACGATTGCCAAGCAGCCTTTTAAACCACTGACCCGGCAGGACCGCGATTACTTGTGCAATAAATTAGGATTGTCAAATGAAAATACTGACAAAGACCACATGATAGCTGACGTGGATGAGATGGGGTGTCCTTGCAACATTAAAAGCATAAAACCAGATGGAAACTGTTTTTATCGTTGTCTTGCCTTCAGTGTCTGTCACGATGAGGAGAAACATTTGAAAATAAGACGGGCTGTTGTACGACACCTCCAGAACAACAGTGGTAAATTTGCACAGTATTTAAGAAATGAATATACATCTGTGCAGGACTATGTCACAAAATCAAGGATTTACTACTGTGGGACCTGGGCAAAAGAGATCGACATATTTGCTGCCGCCGATTTTTTCCAAACTACTATCTTCACCTTAAATGATGGGAGATGGAACATGCACAGACCTACTGTACAACCACACATTCAGAACTGTATATATTTAAGTCACACTGCCAATCATTATGAGGTTGTAACATGTGTCAAAAACAGGAATACACAGAGTCCTTGTGCCGGAACATGCCAGTGTATCGGTGATGAACAGTTAAGACCCCAGCGGAAGAGAAAGTTCACTGAGTCAGACAAGAAAGCAGAAAAAGAACGTCTACGATGCAGTGACATCAATGTGAAGAAACGAAAAATTGAGACTGAAAAGACAAAATATAATGAATATGAGTGCATTAGGAATTCCAAACGTGAGACATCTCGTAAAAATTTTCAGAAGAACAGCAAAAATTCAGAGTTTCGGAAAAAGAAATGTGATTATTTCAACAAAAACTATGGAACCCAAATGCAGTTCAAGGCACATATACTTGCACAGCGTAAAAATAAATATGGTACTGATCCAAATTATAAAAAATCAAAGTGTGAATCATCAAAAAACACTTATAAGACAAACATCTTGTTTCAAAATAAAGTTCGTGATTATAGTCTTAGGAAATACAAAAGCAGCATCGTGTTTCAAAATAAAGTTCGTGATTATAGTCATACGAAATACAGGAGCAACATCATGTTTCAAAATAAAGTTCGTGATTATAGTCATACGAAATACAGGAGCAACATCATGTTTCAAAATAAAGTTCGTGATTATAGTCATACGAAATACAGGAGCAACATCATGTTTCAAAATAAAATTCGTGATTATAGTCATACGAAATACAAAAGCAACATTGTGTTTCAATATAAAGTTCGTGATTATAGTCATACGAAATACAGGAGCAATATTGTGTTTCAAAATAAAGTCAAGGAGAATATCAAGATGAAATATCATGAAAATGATGAAATGCGCGAAAACAAAATTAAGACTAGCAATGACACTTATGCAAATATGAGAAAGAAGCAACAAGACATTGACTTTGTCATTGGTCAGTTTCGTCAAGACGTCAGCCGTGGTCCTGAATACATATGCTCTGTTTGTCATCGCTTACTTTTCAGGAAACAAGTGATTGAGTGTAAAAGATGTTATTATGAAAGCAAAAGACCAGAGGTTGCTGCACTGGCTAAGCGGTGTATAACATTACAATATTTACATGTTTGTGATACTGAATGTGGGCAGGAATGTCATTTGTCTGATAGTCCTTTTAGCAAATTATGGGTTTGCCATTGCTGCCATCAAAAAATGCTTAGAGGAAAACTACCAGAAGAGAGTGTCACTAACAACATGCATTTGGATGAAATTCCACCTGAGCTGAAATGTCTGAACTCTTTGGAGGAACATCTCATTGCTCGTCACATTCCCTTTATGAAGCTGCTGTGTTTGCCCCGAGGCCGTCAAAGAGCTTGCCATGGTCCATGTGTCTCTGTACCTGTTGATAACAGTAGCGTGACAAATGTTCTTCCAAGGAACGAGTGTGATGACAAAATGATAAGAGTCAAACTCAAACGGAAGTTGACATACAAAGGTCATTATGAATACATGTATGTGCACACTGATCGTGTAAGAAATGCACTGAGGTATTTGATCGCAAACAACAAGTGGTATGATGATGTGATTTTTAATGATGAATGGGTAAACACTCTGAATGGAAGTGATCAATGCGAGGCAAATGAGGACACCGAAGAGCTACCCGCTAACAGTGATGATGAAAATAACCTTGAAGAGCAAGCAGAGGAGGAACTGACCTACATTAAAGACCAGGGTGGCCTCTTGTCAGACACATCATTGCAACCTGTCAATCTGGGTTCAGAGATCATTGATCAGAATTTCCAGGATATACTGAGCATAGCACCAGCTGAAGGCAACAGTCCGGTTCGGTTGCTATCTGATAAAACCAACGAGGCCAAATGCTTTCCTGTTCTGTTTCCATTGGGTGGACCTACATTCCACGATGAAAGGGAATCAAAAATAACTCTGTCACGTTACCTGAACTGTCGCATTCTCAATGCTGATGGACGTTTTGGTCGCAACACAGACTACATTTTTTATGCACAATACATGTCAGAAGTGCATCAAGTCATATCTGGTGTATCAGTGGCAATGCGCAAAGGTGGTGGCAAGTCATCTCTGAAAGAAGCATCAGACCTGTTGTTGAACTCAGATTCACTAAGTAAAATATTACGAAATGATGAAGGGTACAAGTTCTTGCGAGGAATTCGTGGAACCCCACCTTACTGGATGTCAGTACAGAAAGATTTGTTCAGTATGATTCGACAACTGTCAATTCCAACATTTTTCATAAGCATGTCAAGTGCTGATCTGAGATGGCCCGAAATGCTTGGTTCTCTTTTGAGGTTGGAAGGAAAAGAAACACCTGTGGAGGATCTTGACTGGTCTGAAAAATGTGCGCTGATTGGAAGAAATCCAGTTACTGCAGCAAGAATGTTTGATCATCGATGGCATTGTTTTCTTCGTGATGTAATCCTGTCACCAGCTGAACCCATAGGGAAAATAAAGGACTACTTCTATCGAGTTGAATTCCAACAGCGTGGTTCTCCTCATGTTCACTGTTTGTTTTGGGTGGAAAATGCACCAAAGATTGATAAAGACAGTGATGCCGATGTGGTAACTTTCATAGACCGATACATTTCATGTGAGATTCCACCAGAGTCTGATGCAGAGCTTCATGAGGTTGTGAACAGTGTTCAAAAACATAGCACCAAACACTCAAAAACATGCCGTAAGAAAAATACAGTGTGTCGATTCAATTTCCCACGACCTCCATCAAGCCGTACTTTCTTTACAAGAAGTGGGAACTCAGAGGACTTGAGTGGAAAAGATGACAATACCAATGCCAATGCAATCATAAAGAAAGTGAAAACAGCACTGGACAATCCTGACTTGAATTATGATACAGTTGATGCTTTTTTTGAGTCTCTTGGGATACATCAAGGCCTGTTTGAGAGAGCATACAACATATGTTCCAAAAAGAAAAGCATTGTCCTTAAGCGAAATCCTTCTGAAATTTGGGTGAACCAGTACAATAAAGACTTACTGCGTGCTTGGCAAGGAAACATGGACATTCAGTTTGTCACCGATGCCTTTTCTGTTGTGGTCTACATACTGTCATACATCACAAAAGCAGAGCAAGAAATGGGTTTGCTGTTACAGCGTGCACAGAACGAGGCGAGGAATGGCAATCTTGATGCAAAAGCTGCGTTCAAACAGCTCGGCAGTGTCTACCTGCACAACAGAGAAGTTTCAGCTCAAGAGGCAGTGTATAGATTGACACGTATGCACTTAAAGGAATGTTCTCGGGAAGTACAGTTTATTCCTGTCGGTGAAAATCCTGTTAGGATGAGTTTGCCTTTGCATGTGCTCCAAGCTAAAGCTCAGCACCAACAGTCTGATGATGAGAGTAGCATTTGGATGACTAATGTGGTGGAACGGTACAAGAGCAGACCTCGATCAGCAGAAATGGAAGAGTTATGCCTTGCCAGCTTTTGCTCTCAATACAGAGTTATTTCAAAGTCTGAGGGTTCACAACAAAGAGAAGCACATGACATAATCCAACTCAACAACAACCGTGGCTTCATCAGAAAAAGAACCAGAACACAGCCTGCTGTCGTGAGATATCCCAGGTTTTCACCAACAAAAAATCCGGAAAAGTACTTTCATTCATTGCTGCAGCTGTTTTTGCCCTTTTATGAAGACTCGCACCTCAGACCACCTCAGTTTGATACATACGAACAGTTTTACAGAAGTGGTGCGGTGAAATGTGGCACTGACATTGAAAAAGTGCAATCAATTGTGGACTCCAATAAAGCTTTATTTGAAAAAGAAAGCGATGAGATTGACAAAGCCAAAGAACTGTTGGATAACGACATTGATTTAGAAGACGCTTGGGCTCAGATATGTCCGGAAACAGAAAGGGTACGTCTCAGTTGTTTGGATATCATGAAAAACAAAGCTGTAGATGATGAAGAAGGCAGTGATGATGTTGGTGATCTTATTCCCGACCTGACAGCAAACCCAAAGACAATATGCACTTTGGAAACTAATCACATGACAATGCCCCGAGAGGCTGCACTTGGTTTATTGCGAACATTGAATGAAGAACAGGCAGCAATATTTTATGCTGTTCGTCAGTGGTGTCTGCAGATACTCTTTGGACAGAATCCTGAACCGTTGCGATTGTTCATTACTGGTGGAGCAGGAACAGGTAAATCCCATTTGATCAAAGCCATCCACTACGAATCTACACGACTGCTGTCACAAATTGCTGACAATCCAGAGGATCTGACTGTGCTTCTTACAGCACCCACTGGTGTGGCTGCATATAACATTGGTGCTGCAACTATTCACAATACATTCTCCATTGGTGCAAATGTTAAACTGCCTTATCAACCTCTTGGTGATGAGAAGGTCAATACTTTAAGGATGAAAATGCGAAACTTACACATTTTGATCATCGATGAAGTGTCCATGGTTGACCACCGTCTTTTGGCCTACGTTCATGGCAGACTACGTCAAATCAAACAGACTGGTGATTATTCTTTGTTTGGAAATGTTTCCCTGATTTGTGTGGGTGACTTCTTTCAGTTGAGACCTGTCAAAGGCACACCTCTTTTTTCTGACAACACAGAAGTCAACATGTGGGACAACAACTTTGAAGTTGCGGAGCTTACTGAAGTTTTGAGGCAAGAAAATGCAGATTTTGCGGATATGCTGAATCGCCTCAGAGTTCGTAAAAAGAATGAATGTCTCAGTGCCCGTGATGTCCTTGCATTAAAGCAACGTGAAACTGGTGAAGGCTCCACAGACATTCACATATATGCTACAAATGCAGAGGTTGATAAATACAATATCACCAGATTGCAAGAACATTGCCCAGATGCAATCAGCATAGATGCCCAAGATTTTACACGGAGTCCCAAAACTGGAAGAATGGAACCAAAATTAGGCTTCCATACAAAGGTTTTCAACTCATGCTTGCCAAGGTGTGTGTCATTGGGCATTGGAGCAAAGGTGATGTTGAAGAAAAATATAGACGTGTCTGACGGCCTTGTCAATGGTGTGTGTGGTACGGTTGTGGAAATTATTAATGGTGAAGATGAGGATGACATTCCTATTGCTATCCATGTTGAGTTTGAAGACCCTAATGTTGGAAAGATGCAGAGGTCGAAATCCAAAAGAAGTTCTGAACGCTCTACAATTGTGGAGGTACAAGAGGATCAAGTATCAAACGCTGGTGGAATACGAAGGCAATTTCCTCTCACCCTGGCTTGGGCAATGACAGTACATAAGTGCCAAGGCCTTACTGTGGACAGAGCTGTTGTATCACTCAACAAAATCTTTGCTGCAGGGCAAGCATATGTTGCATTGAGTCGGGTGAGAACTCTTGATGGACTGATTATTGAGGACTTTAAAGAGGCAGCTATATTTTGTGATGACAAAGTAGACACAGCCATGAAAAGCTTGCCAAAGTTCAACTTTAAAAGTATTGGTTCAGCTGACATTGATCCGGTCTGCACAATTGCACTCCACAATGTACAGAGTTTGAATGCTCACTTTGACGACATGCGATCCCACAAAACCATCATGAAAGCTGACTGTATTTGCTTAACAGAAACATGGCTCAATGCAGACAGCAAAGACCAACCACAACTACCGGGATATGTCTTTAATCACAATCCAAGAGAGAACTGTTACGATGACTCTGACACAGTTTTTACAGCATTGAAACATCAGCAAAGAGGAGGAGTTGGTTTGTATTATTCAGACAACATTGATGTGCAGGTGTCAATTCCAACGAGATGCAACTTGGAATGTTTGTATTTCCATATATCTCATGTAAATTTGACTGCTGTTGTTTTGTACAGGCCAAGTTCCTACAAGATTGACATGTTTCGACAGCAGTTATCACAGGTCGTCTTTGAACTCGAGAAGCATGCAGGGAGGAAGGTGATCATGGGAGACTTCAATGAGGATGTCTTTGTTTCGTCTACTGTGGCAAAATTCCTGGAACAACATGGATACACTCAACACGTCCAAGCAGCTACAACAGAAAGAGGTACGTTAATAGATCATGTGTACTGTAAAGATGTAGGAGATGTTGTTATCGATGTTGTACAGACATACTACAGTTTCCATGAAGCAATTCTTATCTCACTGTTGTAATATTTGTGTTTACAATGTGAATTATTCACCATTAGATGTTCTGTAGATGTTCCGTCCGCTATTTGGGGTTTGGGGGGGTCGCAAGGAGGGAGCGATTTACAGGACGGCTCCTTGCAGGGAGTGGGAGGGTATTTAATCTATTTTCCAAAAGAAGTTTTGTGTTTTGGAGACCAGGGCTGGTTAGCATGCTTCCAAACAAAAGAAAAAAAATAATATGAGTGTCTGTCTGATATTTTGTGATTGTCGCAAGTGCAACCCTAGCTATCACAGCTACTTAGTAACTTTCTCCCTCTCTTTCAGTTCATCATTGACAGATTAGTTGGCACACAATTATGTTCATGCTTTTGGAATGGGTTACTGTTAAGATCTTAACAGATGTGATCTTAACAGTAAGATCTGTTAAGATCATATCTGTTAAGATCACTTGTTAAGATCTTAACAGATCTTAACAGATCTTAACATGTGGGTCCATTTAAGACTACAGTCATTTTATTTTTAGTTTATTTTTAGTCACTGCCCCATAGTCACTGCACTTGCACTTTGTCTCCTGTACTGACTACCCTTACATAAACTAGCCCTGGTCTCCAAATAAAAGCACATTGAACAATATCTAAACATAAGCTTGGTGAAAATGTATTTTCATACATTTCAGACAATTTATTGTCTCGATAAATAAATGATATGCTCAGTCAGCTCATTTGAAGCCATTTAATCATTAGGCCTATCTAATTATAACGTGAATGTAAGGAGTTTTAAAAATGTGTTTTATCCATTACAGTTCCAGGCTTATTTAGTTCAATATGCTGTGTGCTTTTTTAAAAGTTTTTTCTTCTTTTAAAGGAAAAAGCCATACATATTAAAAATTTGTGACACAACCTTAAACCAAACTTCTTTTGGAAAACTTGTTACTTCATTTCATTCTTGTTTCTTTGTTTTTACAATTGATCACAAGTGGGCAGGGATGGCTATGCTGTAATTTCTATCTTTGTTTGTCATTCAACTGTCTAATCAGCATTATGTTCACCTTGCTTCTAAAAAAATTCAACTGTGCTACACTTTCTATGCAGCATCTTTTCTTGGTTATCTTTGTAATAACAAAGATAAAGACATTTTAAACATAAAGTTGTTTAAGAACCTGTTCAGCTCGATCATGCATGGTACAGACAGTTTCTGTAATGTATAGAATCGGTTGCAGTGTCTAAACAAAAGAGACAATTTTGTTGTTTGCATGTACAGATACTGGTACCACCAACTACGTCAAAAACATAATTATGCTACTTTCAAATGTAACCAATATCAGACTGTTGCTCATGTGTTGGCCTGTACGAGTAGTGGCACAATAACCCGAAGAGAATTTATGTGGATATGCCACTGTGATCTTACATTGATTCCTTGTTCATTTCTAGGGATACAGCAGGGCATACTTACAATAAGAACATAACCTTTTGTCAAATGTCTACATCTCCTGAAGTCCTGCTCACTTGTGATCCAGTTTTGTAAACAGGGTCTTTTAACACTGTGTACTATTTTCTAATAATGTTTCTGTTGTACACTATTTTATAATGTTAATTTAATGTAAAAATTCTGTTTTGACAGTTATGGGACCATTCACTGCATTAATTGTGTGCGTGAGTGAGTAACACAAGGCTATTGCATTTGCCTTCATTTTCAGTATTTTTTGTTTTCAATTTCTGTGTTGTGTGTCCCATTGAAGATGAATTGTTGTTAGGCTTTTCTGGTTTACTTGTTGTTTTTATTTCATCACTGTGCATTTGTAATAGAGTTAAGTATTACTTAAGGATTACTTAAAAATGGGCAGTTATTTTGCAAAAGCCAACTAAGGAATATTGCCCACTTTAAGGTGCACAAAAAAATGTTTGTAAGTTTACTGATGTCAAAGAACTGTACAAATCATGTTTTCCCAAAACTTAAAAAGCTGTGTGGACCTTGCCTATCTACCTGGTTCAATTCCCACAGCATACACAGACGATGAAACCTGCAAAGACTTTTGAACATCAGCTATACAACCTGCAAAAACAGCTGTCACTCATTTGACTTTTGCATCCTTGGTGCTTCGCAAAGCTGAAATGTCTTCATCTGTGCCCTGGAACTTCAAAAGAAACTACACCTCTTGAAAATATGATTATTGGAAACAGACAGGAGAAATGATGGAAATTTTGTGAGTATCTCCCCTTCCACAATTAGAAATTCACGTATCTTTCACAAGATTTAATGAACAAACATTGTTCTGTGTTTATTGCTGACAGTAGTTTTCCACCTGTGGTCCATGCCTGTATTTGGGTATTTCCAACTGAACCCTGGCCGTCCAAGACCCATTTGAAGAAAAAAAATGACAGCAGTCTGACTTAATGGTCCTTGATTTAATTTCATTACGTGAGTATCAATTCATGCTTTTGCTTTAAATAAATGTATAACCTATGTATTTTGCCAATGCTGAAAATTTCTTTGATTTATTCATTACTAGATGTATGTCCAACATCTGCAGCCCACTGAATGATTTGTACCAGCCACAGAACCTGTTGATGGTCATCGACCTTTACTATCCATGGTCATTCCTAAAGACTGCTGTGTTTCACTGTACACCTTCTGAACTGCAGAAATGTGATTCCAAGAAATGTTTCTCAGTGACAAAACATGTAAGTATACAGACTGTTCCAAACTACATTTTAATTGTCATTTTTCTATGTTGTTCAATATTAGGAATGAAGTGCTTTATTTTGTTTGATTGGCCTGCTGAGGAACATGTACCAACCTATCTAGTATGCATGTTTTATGCGATTTTTTCTTACAACACATTGTTCATTGCCAGGTATTGAATGTGCACTGAGGGTCATGTCGCTTTAACAACATCCATAGAACAACAGGAAAACACTGTGCTATGATCACCATAATGGAAGATCTTCTCAACTCGACTGCTCAGAGCCGATGGATATAATCTGTGGACGTAACAACACAGTTCTACAAGTTGATCTGGCTTCTTAACGTTTGCTGCGGACACTTGCTGAGACTGTCTGGAGCAGTCTCCTATCTCCTCTACTACTTCTGCAGCTACAAATTTTCAAGACATCAACTCCATGCTTGCTTTTGTGACTCTTATAAACAGTGAAGGTACTGACTGCTCCTGCAGTCAAATTGTTTGTGCATACTGCAAAGTCTCTATGTAATAAGGTAACCTCAGCTGAAATTTATGTTCATCACAGAGTCCTTGCTCTGACGACACAGTCCTTGGGAAACTCCGCACAGTACTTCATGCTTTCACCACATCAAAACTAGATTATTGCAACTTACTTTATACAAGCCTTACTCAAATGACCTTAAGCTGGCCTTACACTATACTTTTTTTCAGTCTTAAGAGTCTGAGATTAGATTTGATAAGTCCTGCCGAAATCTCAAGTAATGACAGAAGCACAGCACACTGCCTTTCCACTAGTTACATATTGAGCGAGTATGACTGGACAATGTCCAACTAGTGAGCTGTTATCTCACAGTAGTCTTTCACAAATCTTAAACAAATCTTTTTCATGTCTTTCGGTGTAAAGCCAGCTTTACCCACAGTACATCTTGTCCAGGATGCAACTGTCACAAGTACAAAAACACGAAATACTTCACCTTTGTTTTTATTAAGCTGCACTCGCTGGCAGTGAAATTTAAGATACATTTTAAAATTCTTTTAATAAAAAAAAAAACAACATTGAATGGATCGGCTTCTAAATGTATCACTGACTTAGTAAGACCTTATTCTGCGTTTAGTTAGGTAATCCTCCTAAAACCTTGTCTCAATTCCCTTTTCACTTAAAAAAATGGGGGAACTTCCTCTGTGGTTATACTCATGCTCTGGGATGATCTCATTCATATCAAATGTTGTACAACTACAAATAGTTTTGTTGAGTTGTTTATTTTGTTATTAAAAAAATAGTTTGAAATACTCTTGATCATGTTTTTTATTTTATTGTTATTATCATTACTAAGATACAGTATATGCCCACATAAAATACCTATATCTTCCAAACGTCACTCAAATTTTTGGGTCTCTCAAATAAGTGGTCACGGGTCTGTTAGAAGTTTGAAGTCAAAACATCAAATGGTTGTCGAGATATGGCCTGACTTCATGTTCAGCGGTGTTAGTGTTTGATTGGCTGCTACAGGCAAACGGAAGCTAGATTAAAAAATACACATGATACCTTTTATGAGGCTTGGTCTGAAGAATCTATGTGTCAGGTCCCGTGGAAATCAGACAATCTGGGTGAACTGTAATGTGTTGTGAAGGTTTTTTATATAATTCAAAATGGCGGACAATCCAAGATGGCGCTCATGACGTCATAGTGTGTGTTGACCTCGGCTATATCCAGGGATAACAACGGCACCTCATTTGTGAAATTTGGACAAATGGGTCCAAAGATATAAGCAAAAATGCATTTTTGCTAAATATAGCGCCCCCTATAGGTCAAAGATCACTACAATTCTTGGGCCTCTTAAGGATCGAGTTATGAGTCTGTGGTAGGAGTTTGATGTCAAAAGACCAACCGGTTGCTGAGATATGGCCTCACGTCCTTTTTGGCGTAGTCGCCACAAATTTTGATTGATTATATTGGGTGAACAAAGTTGAAATTGAAAAATCCGCTTCGTATCCTTTGTGTGGATTCGTACAAAGATACTCTGTGCCAATTTTCATGAGAATTGGTCAAAATGTGTGACCTGTGAAACTTTTTGAAGGTTTTCAACAAAATCCAAGATGGCGGAAAATCTAGTTAGACGGAAAATGACGTCATGGGGTGCGTTGGACTCGTCATGATCCAAGGATTCCAACGATACCTTGATTTTGAAATTTGGATCAACGAGTCAAAAGTTATTTCGCTGAATGGGCTTCAAACTTTGACATGTTGGTGGCGCTAGAGAGTTTAGAATTTGGGCACGAAATTTGTTGAATTTGCTAATGGGAATGTGCTAAATAGATGTGCCAAATTTCACAACTTTTTACCATTGCGTTAATGGGGCTGCCATAGACTTCAATTGCAGCGGAAAGTAGAAGAATAATAATAATAATAATAATAAGAAAAACTACTAAAACAATAGGGTTCTGCAGCTTCGCTGCTAGACCCCTAAATATAGCTGCAAGCAGCGATGGCGGGGTCTAGCAGAATAGCAGGTAAGCCTGCGGCTGCTCAGGAAGGCATTATGAGTACATAGACCAAGTTTGGTGTTTGAGATGAACTCGTCTTCATCCAGGGATTCCAACGGTACCTCATTTGTCCAATTTGAACCAACGGCTCCAAAGTTATGAGCAAAATGCATGTTTGCTACTTATAGCGCCCCCTCTGGGTGGACGTTCACCAGACTTCTTGGGCCTCTTACAGACTTGATCATGAGTCTGTGTTAGAAGTTTGATGTCAAAAGAGCAAATGGTTGCTGAGATACGGCCTCACGTCCTGTTTGGCGCATCATTGCTGAATTTGATTGGCTGCTACGGGCAAACGGAAACGAAATAAAAAAATCAACATGATAGATCTTGTGAGGCTTGGTCTGAACATTCTATATGTCAAGTCCCGTGGAAAGCAGACAATCTGGGTGACCTGTAATGCGTTTTGAAGGTTTTTGATATAATTCAAAATGGCGGACAATCCAAGATGGCGCGCATGACGTCATGAGATTGATTGACCTCGGCTATATCCAGGGACTCCAACGGTACCTGATTTGTGAAATTTGGACAAACAGGTGTAAAGTTATGAGCAAAAATGCATTTTTGCTAAATATAGCGCCACCTATAGGTCAAAGATCACTAAAATTCTTAGGCCTGTTAAGGATCGAGTTATGAGTCAGTGTCATAAGTTTGATGTCAAAAGACCAACCGGTTGCTGAGATATGGCCTCACGTCCTTTTTGGCGTTGTCGCCGTTAACTTTGATTGGTTATAATGGGTGAACAAAGTCGAAATTGAAAAATCCGCTTCGTATCCTTTGTGCGGATTCGTCCAAAGATACTGTGTGCCAATTTTCATGAGAATTGGTCTAAATTTGTGACCTGTGAAACTTTTTGAAGGTTTTCAACAAAATCCAAGATGGCGGAAAATCTAGTTAGACGGAAAATGACGTCATAGGGTGCGTTGGACTCGTCATGATCCAAGGATTCCAGCGATACGTTGTTTTTGATATTTGGATCAACGAGTCAAAAGTTATTTAGCTGAATGGGCTTCAAACTTTGACATGTTGGTGGCGCTAGAGAGTTTTGAATTTGGGCACGAAATTTGTTGAATTTGCTAATGGGACTGTCCTAATTAGATGTGCCAAATTTCACAACTTTTTACCATTGCGTTAATGGGGCTGCCATAGACTTCAATTGCAGCGGAAAGTAGATCAATAATAAATATAGCTGCAAGCAGCGATGGCGGGGTCTAGCAGAATAGCAGGTAAGCCTGCGGCTGCTCAGGAAGGCATCATGAGTCCATAGACCAAGTTTGGTGTTTGAGATGAACTCGTCTTCATCCAGGGATTCCAACGGTATCTCATTTGTCCAATTTGAACCAAAGGCTCCAAACCTATGAGCAAAATGAAGTTTTTGTACTTATAGCGCCCCCTCTGGGTGGAAGTGCACCAGACTTCTTGGGCTTCATACAGACTTGGTCATGAGTCTGTCTTAGAAGTTTGATGTCAAAAGATTATTTGGTTGCTGAGATATGGCCTCACGTCCTGTTTGGCGCGTCATCGCTGAGTTTCATTCGCTGCTACGGGCAAAGGGAAACGAAATAAAAAATTCCACATGATAGCTCTTGTGAGGCTTGGTCTGAATATTCTATATGTCAAGTCCCGTGGAAATCAGACAATCTGGGTGACCTGTAATGCGTTTTGGAGGTTTTTGACATAATTCAAAATGGCGGACAATCCAAGATGGCGCGAATGACGTCATAGAATTCGTTTACCTCCGCTATATCTACGGATTACAACGGTACCTCATTTGTGAAATATGGACCAAGGGGTCGAAAGTTATGAGCAAAAATGCATTTTTGGTAAATACAGCGCCACCTATAGGTCAAAGGTTTCCAAAATTGTTGGGCCTTTTCAAGATCGAGTTATGAATATGTGTTATGAGTTTGATGTCAAAAGATTAAACTGTTGCTGAGATATGGCCTCACGTCCTTTTTGGCGTAGTCGCCGCCAACTTTGATTGGTTATTGTGGGTGAACAAAGTCGAAATTGAAAAATCCGCTTCCTAACTTTTGTGCGGATTCGTCCAAAGATAATCTGTGCTAATTTTCATGAGAATCGGTTAAAATTTGTGAACGAAGAATCCTTTTGAAGGTTTTCAACAAAATCCAAGATGGCGGAAAATCTAGTCAGACGGAAAATGACGTCATAGGGTGCGTTGGACTCGTCATGATCCAAGGATTCCAAAGATACCTTGTTTTTTAAATTTGGAGCAACGAGTCAAAAGTTATTTAGCTGAATGGGCTTCAAACTTTGACATGTTGGTGGCGCTAGAGAGTTTTGAATTTGGGTTCCAAATTTGTTGAATTTGCTAATGGGACTGTCCTAAATAGATGTGCCAAATTTCACAACTTTTTACCATTGCGTTAATGGGGCTGCCATAGACTTCAATGGTGGCGGAAAGTAGAAGAATAATAAGAAAAGCTACTAAAACAATAGGGTTCTGCAGCTTCGCTGCTAGACCCCTAATAATAGGAAAAGCTAGTAAAACAATAGGGTTCTGCAGCTTCGCTGCTAGACCCCTAAATATAGCTGCAAGCAGCGATGGCGGGGTCTAGCAGAATAGCAGGTAAGCCTGCGGCTGCTCAGGAAGGCATCATGAGTCCATAGACCAAGTTTGGTGTTTGAAATGAACTCGTCTTCATCCAGGGATTCCAACGGTACCTCATTTGTCCAATTTGAACAGACGGCTCCAAAGCTATGAGCAAAATGCAGTTTGTCTACTTATAGCGCCTCCACTGGGTGGAAGTGCAACAGACTTCTTGGGCCTCTTAAAGACTTGGTCATGAGTCTGTGTTAGAAGTTTGATGTCAAAAGATCAAATGGTTGCTGAGATATGGCCTCACGTCCTGTTTGGTGCGTCATCGCTGAGTTTGATTGGCTGCTACGGGCAAACGGTAGCGAATTAAAAAATACCACTTGAAAGCTCATCTGAGGCTTAGTCTGAAGATTCTATGTGTCAAGTCCCGTGGAATTCAGACAATCTGGGTGACCTGTAATGCATTTTGAAGGTTTTTGACATAATTCAAAATGGCGGTCAATGAAAGATGGCGCGAATGACGTCATCGTATTGGTTTACCTCGGATATATCCAGGGATTACAACGGTACCTCATTTGTGAAATTTGAACCAAGGGGTCGAAAGATATGAGCAAAAATGCATTTTTGCTAAATATAGCGCCACCTATAGGTCAAAGATGGCCACAATTCTTGGGCCTGTTAGGGATCGAGTTATGAGTCTGTGATATAAGTTTGATGACAATAGACCAACCGGTTGCTGAGATATGGCCTCACGTCCTTTTTGGCGTAGTCGCCGCCAACTTTGATTGGTTATAATGGGTGAACAAAGTCGAAAATGAAAAATCCGCTTCCTAGCTTTTGTGCGGATTCGTCCAAAGATACTCTGTGCTAATTTTCATGAGAATCGGTCAAAATGTGTGAACGAAGAATCCTTTTGAAGGTTTTCAACAAAATCCAAGATGGCGGAAAATCTAGTCAGACGGAAAATGACGTCATAGGGTGCGTTGGAATCGTCATGATCCAAGGATTCCAACGATGGTTTGTTTTTTAAATTTGGATCAACGAGTCAAAAGTTATTTAGCTGAATGGGCTTCAAACTTTGACATGTTGGTGGCGCTAGAGAGTTTTGAATTTGGGTTCCAAATTTGTTGAATTTGCTAATGGGAATGTGCTAAATAGATGTGCCAAATTTCACAACTTTTTACCATTGCGTTAATGGGGCTGCCATAGACTTCAATGGTGGCGGAAAGTAGAAGAATAATAAATATAGCTGCAAGCAGCGATACGGGGTCTAGCAGAACAGCAGGCAAGCCTGCGGCTGCTCAGGAGGGCATCATGAGTCCACAGACCAAGTTTGGTGTTTGAGATTAACTCGTCTTCATCCAGGGATTCCAACGGTATCTCATTTGTCCAATTTGAACCAACGGCTCCAAAGCTATGAGCAAAATGCAGTTTTTGTACTTATAGCGCCCCCTCTGGGTGGAAGTTCACCAGACTTCTTGGGCCTCTTACAGACTTGATTATGAGTCTGTGTTAGAAGTTTGATGTCAAAAGAGCAAATGGTTGCTGAGATATGGCCTCACGTCCAGTTTGGCGCGTCATCGCTGAGTGTGATTGGCTGCTACGGGCAGAGGGAAACGAAATAAAAAAATCCACATGATAGCTCTTGTGAGGCTTGGTCTGAAGATTCTATATGTCAAGTCCCGTGGAAATCAGACAATCTGGGTGACCTGTAATGCGTTTTGAAGGTTTTTGATATAATTCAAAATGGCGGACAATCCAAGATGGCGCGCATGACGTCATGAGATTGATTGACCTCGGCTATATCCAGGGACTCCAACGGTACCTGATTTGTGATATTTGGACAAACAGGTCCAAAGTTATGAGCAAAAATGCATTTTTGCTAAATATAGCGCCCCCTATAGGTCAAAGATCACTATAATTCTTGGGACTGTTTGGGATCGAGTTATGAATATGTGTTATAAGTTTGATGTTAAAAGATTAAACTGTTGCTGAGATATGGCCTCACGTCCTTTTTGGCGTAGTCGCCGCCAACTTTGAATTGATGTAGCTAAATAACAAAGTCGAAATTGAAAAATCCATCTCCTAACTTTTGTGCGGATTGGTCTAAAGATACTATGTGCCAATTTTCATGAGATTTGGTCAAAATTTGTGACCTGTGAAAATTTTTTAAGGTTTTCAACAAAATCCAAGATGGCGGAAAATCTAGTTAGACGGAAAATGACGTCATAGGGTGCGTTGGACTCGTCATGATCCAAGGATTCCAACGATGCCTTGTTTTTGAAATTTGGATCAACGAGTCAAAAGTTATTTAGCTGAATGAGCTTGAAACTTTGACATGTTGGTGGCGCTAGAGAGTTTTGAATTTGGGCACGAAATTTGTTGAATTTGCTAATGGGAATGTGCTAAATAGATGTGCCAAATTTCACAACTTTTTACTATTGCGTTAATGGGGCTGCCATAGACTTCAATGGTGGCGGAAAGTAGAAGAATAATAAATATAGCTGCGAGCAGCGATGGCGGGGTCTAGCAGAACAGCAGGTAAGCCTGCGGCTGCTCAGGAAGGCATCATGAGTCCACACACCAAGTTTGGTGTTTGAGATGAACTCGTCTTCATCCAGGGATTCCAACGGTACCTCATTTGTCCAATTTGAACCAACGGCTCCAAAGCTATGAGCAAAATGCAGTTTTTCTACTTATAGCGCCCCCTCTGGGTGGAAGTTCCCCAGACTTCTTGGGCCCCTTACAGACTTGGTCATGAGTCTGTGTTAGAAGTTTGATGTCAAAAGATTAAATGGTTGCTGAGATATGGCCTCACGTCCTGTTTGGCGCATCATCGCTGAATTTGATTGGCTGCTACGGGCAAAGGGAAACTAAATAAAAGATTCCACATAATAGTTCTTGTGAGGCTTGGTCTGAACATTCTATGTGTCAAGTCCCGTGGAAATCAGACAATCTGGGTGACCTGTAATGCATTTTGAAGGTTTTTGACATAATTCAAAATGGCGGACAATCAAAAATGACGTGAATGACGTCATAGGATTGGTTGACCTCGGCTATATTCAGGGATTCCAGCTGTACCTCATTTGTGAAATTTGGACCAAGGGGTCGAAAGATATGAGCAAAAATGCATTTTTGCTAAAAATAGCGCCACCTATAGGTCAAATATCACTATAATTCTTGGGCCTCTTCAGGATTGAGTTATGAGTCTGTGGTATAAGTTTGATGTCAAAAGACCAACCGGTTGCTGAGATATGGCCTCACGTCCTTTTTGGCGTAGTCGCCGTCAACTTTGATTCGATGCACTGGGTGAACAAAGTCGAAATTGAAAAATTCGCTTCCTAACTTTTGTGCGGATTTGTCCTAAGATACTCTGTGCTAATTTTCATGAGAATCGGTTAAAATGTGTGAACGAAGAATCCTTTTGAAGGTTTTCAACAAAATCCAAGATGGCGGAAAATCTAGTCAGACGGAAAATGACGTCATAGGGTGCGTTGGAATCGTCATGATCCAAGGATTCCAACGATGCTTTGTTTTTTAAATTTGGATCAACGAGTCAAAAGTTATTTAGCTGAATGGGCTTCAAACTTTGACATGTTGGTGGCGCTAGAGAGTTTTGAATTTGGGCACGAAATTTGTTGAATTTGCTAATGGGAATGTGCTAAAGATATGGGCCAAATTTCACAACTTTTTACCATTGCGTTAATGGGGCTGCCATAGACTTCAATGGTGGCGGAAAGTAGAAGAATAATAATAAATATAGCTGCAAGCAGCGATGGCGGGGTCTAGCAGAACAGCAGGCAAGCCTGCGGCTGCTCAGGAGGACATCATGAGTCCATAGACCAAGTTTGGTGTTTGAGATGAACTCGTCTTCATCCAGGGATTCCAACGGTATCTCATTTGTCCAATTTGAACCAAAGGCTCCAAAGCTATGAGCAAAATGCAGTTTTTGTACTTTTAGCGCCCCCACTGGGTGGAAGTGCACCAGACTTCTTGGGCTTCATACAGACTTGGTCATGAGTCTGTGTTAGAAGTTTGATGTCAAAAGAGCAAATGGTTGCTGAGATATGGCCTCACGTCCTGTTTGGCGCGTCATTGCTGAGTTTGATTGGTTGCTATGGGCAAAGGGAAACGAAATAAAAAAATCCACATCACAGCTCTTGTGAGGCTTGGTCTGAAAATTCTATATATCAAGTCCCGTGGAAATCAGACAATCTGGGTGACCTGTAATGCGTTTTGGAGGTTTTTGACATAATTCAAAATGGTGGACAATCAAAGATGGCGCAAATGACGTCATAGGATTCGTTGACCTCGGATATATCCACGGATTACAACGGTACCTCATTTGTGAAATTTGGACAAAGGGGTCGAAAGTTATGAGCAAAAATGCATTTTTGCTAAATATAGCGCCACCTATAGGTCAAAGATCACTATAATTCTTGGGCCTGTTAAGGATCGAGTTATGAGTCAGTGTCATAAGTTTGATGTCAAAAGACCAACCGGTTGCTGAGATATGGCCTCACGTCCTTTTTGGCGTTGTCGCCGTTAACTTTGATTGGTTGTAATGGGTGAACAAAGTTGAAATTGAAAAATCCGCTTCGTATCCTTTGTGCGGATTCGACCAAAGATACTGTGTGCCAATTTTCATGAGAATTGGTCAAAATTTGTGACCTGTGAAACTTTTTGAAGGTTTTCAACAAAATCCAAGATGGCGGAAAATCTAGTTAGACGGAAAATGACGTCATAGGGTGCGTTGGACTCGTCATGATCCAAGGATTCCAGCGATATGTTGTTTTTGAAATTTGGATCAACGAGTCAAAAGTTATTTAGCTGAATGGGCTTCAAACTTTGACATGTTGGTGGCGCTAGAGAGTTTTGAATTTGAGCACGAAATTTATTGAATTTGCTAATGGGACTGTCCTAATTAGATGTGCCAAATTTCACAACTTTTTACCATTGCGTTAATGGGGCTGCCATAGACTTCAATTGCAGCGGAAAGTAGATCAATAATAATAATAATAATAATAATAGGAAAAGCTAGTAAAACAATAGGGTTCTGCAGCTTCGCTGCTAGACCCCTAAATATAGCTGCAAGCAGCGATGGCGGGGTCTAGCAGAACAGCAGGTAAGCCTGCGGCTGCTCAGGAAGGCATCATGAGTCCATAGACCAAGTTTTGTGTTTGAGATGAACTCGTCTTCATCCAGGGATTCCAACGGTACCTCATTTGTCCAATTTGAAACAACGGCTCCAAAGCTATGAGCAAAATGCAATTTTGCCACTTATAGCGCCCCCTCTGGGTGGAAGTGCACCAGACTTCTTGGGCCTCTTACAGACTTGGTCATGAGTCTGGGTTATAAGTTTGATGTCAAAAGATTAAATGGTTGCTGAGATATGGCCTCACGTCCTATTTGGCGTGTCAGCGCTGAGTTTGATTGACTGCTACGGGTAAACGGAATCGAATGTAAAAATTCCAGGTGATAGCTCTTGTGAGGCTTAGTCTGAAGATTCTATGTGTTAAGTCCCATGGAATTCAGACAATCTGGGTGACCTGTAATGCATTTTGAAGGTTTTTGACATAATTCAAAATGGCGGACAATCCACGATGGTGCGAATGACGTCATAGGGTTGGTTGACCTCGGATATATCCACGAATTACAACGGTACCTCATTTGTGAAATTTGGAAAAACGGGTCCAAAGTTATGAGCAAAAATGCATTTTTGCTAAATATAGCGCCCCCTATAGGTCAAAGATCACTATAATTCTTGGGACTGTTTGGGATCGAGTTATGAATATGTGTTATAAGTTTGATGTCAAAAGATTAAACTGTTGCTGAGATATGGCCTCACGTCCTTTTTGGCGTAGTCGCCGCCAACTTTGAATTGATGTAGCTAATTAACAAAGTCGAAATTGAAAAATCCATCTCCTAACTTTTGTGCGGATTGGTCCAAAGATACTATGTGCCAATTTTCATGAGATTTGGTCAAAATTTGTGACCTGTGAAAATTTTTTAAGGTTTTCAACAAAATCCAAGATGGCGGAAAATCTAGTCAGACGGAAAATGACGTCATAGGGTGCGTTGGACTCGTCATGATCCAAGGATTCCAACGATGCCTTGTTTTTGAAATTTGGATCAACGAGTCAAAAGTTATTTAGCTGAATGGGCTTCAAACTTTGACATGTTGGTGGCGCTAGAGAGTTTTGAATTTGGGCACGAAATTTGTTGAATTTGCTAATGGGAATGTGCTAAATAGATGTGCCAAATTTCACAACTTTTTACCATTGCGTTAATGGGGCTGCCATAGACTTCAATGGTGGCGGAAAGTAGAAGAATAATAATAAGAAAAACTACTAAAACAATAGGGTTCTGCAGCTTCGCTGCTAGACCCCTAATAATAATAAATATAGCTGCAAGCAGCGATGGCGGGGTCTAGCAGAATAGCAGGTAAGCCTGCGGCTGCTCAGGAAGGCATTATGAGTACATAGACCAAGTTTGGTGTTTGAGATGAACTCGTCTTCATCCAGGGATTCCAACGGTACCTCATTTGTCCAATTTGAACCAACGGCTCCAAAGTTATGAGCAAAATGCATGTTTGCTACTTATAGCGCCCCCTCTGGGTGGACGTTCACCAGACTTCTTGGGCCTCTTACAGACTTGATCATGAGTCTGTGTTAGAAGTTTGATGTCAAAAGAGCATATGGTTGCTGAGATATGGCCTCACGTCCTGTTTGGCGCATCATCGCTGAATTTGATTGGCTGCTACGGGCAAACGGAAACGAAATAAAAAAATCAACATGATAGCTCTTGTGAGGCTTGGTCTGAACATTCTATATGTCAAGTCCCGTGGAAATCAGACAATCTGGGTGACCTGTAATGCGTTTTGAAGGTTTTTGATATAATTCAAAATGGCGGACAATCCAAGATGGCGCGCATGACGTCATGAGATTGTTTGACCTCGGCTATATCCAGGGACTCCAACGGTACCTGATTTGTGATATTTGGACAAACAGGTGTAAAGTTATGAGCAAAAATGCATTTTTGCTAAATATAGCGCCACCTATAGGTCAAAGATCACTATAATTCTTGGGCCTGTTAAGGATCGAGTTATGAGTCAGTGTCATAAGTTTGATGTCAAAAGACCAACCGGTTGCTGAGATATGGCCTCACGTCCTTTTTGGCGTTGTCGCCGTTAACTTTGATTGGTTGTAATGGGTGAACAAAGTCGAAATTGAAAAATCCGCTTCGTATCCTTTGTGCGGATTCGTCCAAAGATACTGTGTGCCAATTTTCATGAGAATTGGTCAAAATTTGTGACCTGTGAAACTTTTTGAAGGTTTTCAACAAAATCCAAGATGGCGGAAAATCTAGTTAGACGGAAAATGACGTCATAGGGTGCGTTGGACTCGTCATGATCCAAGGATTCCAGCGATATGTTGTTTTTGAAATTTGGATCAACGAGTCAAAAGTTATTTAGCTGAATGGGCTTCAAACTTTGACATGTTGGTGGCGCTAGAGAGTTTTGAATTTGGGCACGAAATTTGTTGAATTTGCTAATGGGATGTTCCTGAAGATATGGGCCAAATTTCACAACTTTTTACCATTGCGTTAATGGGGCTGCCATAGACTTCAATTGCAGCGGAAAGTAGAAGAATAATAAGAAAAGCTACTAAAACAATAGGGTTCTGCAGCTTCGCTGCTAGACCCCTAAATATAGCTGCAAGCAGCGATACGGGGTCTAGCAGAATAGCAGGTAAGCATACGGCTGCTCAGGAAGACATCATGAGTCCATAGACCAAGTTTGGCGTTTGAAATTAACTCGTCATCATCCAGGGATTCCAACGGTACCTCATTTGTCCAATTTGAACCAACAGCTCCAAAGCTATGAGCAAAATGCAGTTTTTCTACTTATAGCGCCCCCTCTAGGTGGAAGTGCACCAGACTTCTTGGGCTTCTTAGAGACTTGATCATGAGTCTGTGTTAGAAGTTTGATGTCAAAAGAGCAAATGGTTGCTGAGATATGGCCTCACGTCCTGTTTGGCGCGTAATCGCTGAGTTTGATTGGCTGCTACGGGGAAAGGAAAACAAAATAAAAAAATACACATTATAGCTCTTGTGAGGCTTGATCTGAACATTCTATATGTCAAGTCCCGTGGAAATCAGACAATTTGGGTGACCTGTAATGCGTTTTGGAGGTTTTTGACATAATTCAAAATGGCGGACAATCCAAGATGGCGCGCATGACGTCATGAGATTTATTGACCTCGGCTATATCCAGGGACTCCAACGGTACCTGATTTGTGATATTTGGACAAACAGGTGTAAAGTAATGAGCAAAAATGCATTTTTGCTAAATATAGCGCCACCTATAGGTCAAAGATCACTAAAATTCTTAGGCCTGTTAAGGATCGAGTTATGAGTCAGTGTCATAAGTTTGATGTCAAAAGACCAACCGGTTGCTGAGATATGGCCTCACGTCCTTTTTGGCGTTGTCGCCGTTAACTTTGATTGGTTGTAATGGGTGAACAAAGTCGAAATTGAAAAATCCGCTTCGTATCCTTTGTGCGGATTCGTCCAAAGATACTGTGTGCCAATTTTCATGAGAATTGGTCAAAATTTGTGACCTGTGAAACTTTTTGAAGGTTTTCAACAAAATCCAAGATGGCGGAAAATCTAGTTAGACGGAAAATGACGTCATAGGGTGCGTTGGACTCGTCATGATCCAAGGATTCCAGCGATATGTTGTTTTTGAAATTTGGATCAACGAGTCAAAAGTTATTTAGCTGAATGGGCTTCAAACTTTGACATGTTGGTGGCGCTAGAGAGTTTTGAATTTGGGCACGAAATTTGTTGAATTTGCTAATGGGACTGTCCTAATTAGATGTGCCAAATTTCACAACTTTTTACCATTGCGTTAATGGGGCTGCCATAGACTTCAATTGCAGCGGAAAGTAGATCAATAATAAATATAGCTGCAAGCAGCGATACGGGGTCTAGCAGAATAGCAGGTAAGCCCGCGGCTGCTCAGGAAGGCATCATGAGTCCATAGACCAAGTTTGGTGATTGGAATGAACTCGTCTTCATCCAGGGATTATTACAAATGTAAAAATGTGTTTAACGTGCTGTTTTTATGTGCACATGTATGTTCGCAGGGATAAACGTAATTATTTTGAAGGGCCATCACAGAATCAAGAGTTTTATTTTGAAGAGGTAGACCGCGTCACTCAGGGAAACTTGGCCTTCCTGCCATTCGTCTCGAGAGCTTCGATACAGGTAAGACGTGTGTGCTTGATTGTTGCTAAGCTAGTGATTGCAAATGATGTTCGTGTATTTGATCTCATTGTGTTAGTTATACTGTTCCTGAGAAAGCTAAAAGTAATATGATGATATAAAACAAGGCAGAGTTTCACCGTTACTTTTTGAAGTCTGTGCGATAGCAATTAACGTGGCGTATGTTGGTTCGTGAAAGGTAAGATGGCCGACGCGGCCTTGCAATTATGATGTTGGCAAATGTTGTTTGCGGTGTTTTGCTAAGCGAGTGATTGCAAATGATGTGTGTGTATTTTATCACTGTTAGTTATACTGTTCATGAGAAAGCCAAAAGTAATATGATATAAAACGAGGCAGAGTTTGTCCGTTTCTTCTGTAGTTTGTGCATAGCAGTTTTGCAACACATGCTTGGGAATGTGCTCCAAAGAAGCTTTTAGCACTAAGAGCTTCTTAGCTAATCTGGGAAACGTGGCCTCTGTTGGTTCATGAAAAGTAAAATGGCCGAGGCGGCCTTGCAATTATGTTGACAAATGGTGTTTGCATTGTTTCATCGCGTTAGTCAAGAGGATCTGTTGGCAGATAGTACGCGTTCATAATTAACTGGTAAAAGGCACGTCTGATATGTTGTCTGATAGCGCTAAAAGCTTATTAGCTAATCTGGGAAACGTGGCCTATGTTGCTTCGTGAAAAGTAAAATGGCCGACGAAACGTGGCCTCTGTTGGTTTGTGAAAAGTAAAATGGCCGACGCGGCCGTGCAATTATGATGTTGGCAAATGGTATTTGCGGTGTTTCACCGCGTTAGTCAAGAGGATCTGCTGGCAGATAGTACGCGTTCATAATTAAATGGTAAAAAGCACGTCTGATATGTTGTCTGACAGTTGAAGTATTTATTAATTTAAGTAATTGGTTAGCTGTTAGATTCGGCGGGGAGGGAGGTGGTGAGGTGAAATGAAATTAAGTGATGTACAGCTGTGGTGCATGCATTCGGGATGTTGAAAGAAGGCCAGTCGATTTTAAAATGTTGTTTGAAGAACTTATTGTCAAAAAGTCCTAATTGTTAATGATTTAGTGTGCTTTTCGCGTAAGAGTAATGGGATTAACGCATTGGGTGAATGCTAGCTTGTAATGTATTTATCAAGAATGAAACAATCGCGCTAATTTAAGACAACCGCTCTGAATCGGGGAATAACTGTTTATTTTTCAGATTAATTGAAGCGTTGTGGAGGCCGGTGGTGGTTTATTATTATGCTATGTGACTTAATGAAACCATTATCCCTCTCTGTCTGTTTGAGGTGTGATGTTGGCCGTGTTTATATGTGCTTAATGTACTCACTGTAATTAATGTAAAAGCAGACACTGATAATTTAATGTGATTTGTGTCCAATGATTGGAGATGGAGAATGCTTTAATTTGTAAAATGTACAGAAAGCAGGCAACTATGCAAATATTTTGTATTTAAATGAACAATGTGTTGGTCACTTGTTTGACCCACACACATGTACATGTATATTGTCATGTCAGTGGGTTCTGCTCCACATTGTCAGTGTTTGAGAGATTCATTAAACACATGTCAATTAATGGAATAATCATGTGATGCAAATGTGACTTACATTGAGTTTAAAAAACAGTCATCACTATTCATTGTATTAAAGTATAAATGAAAACAGATGATAAAAGTAGCAGTGGTTTGCATCTCAAGTCAGTGGCAGCTGATTTGAGTGTATTGTGGGTGTCCTAAGAAACTAATTGCTTTCATGTTGATAAGGATTTGGCTTCTAATGTAGTAATATTATAAAACAATCACATAAGAAGTGAAAGTGAAATTTGTTATGAAAAATTATATTATACAAAACACTTAGAAATCATAAAAAGTGATGTGTAGCATAAATGTACTGTTGTGAGCCATTTTATAATTAATGCTAATTGATAATCAATTATACTAAATAATTGATAATGAATGTTTATTATTTTAAATGTATGTTGAAAATTGTTATAGAAAATTGTATTTCTGAAATATTTTGAATGGTTGAAGTAGTATTTTCTTACTTGAATTAATACATCTGGAGGAACACTTTTGACCATATTTATATTAATAGTATATCTGACTTTTGATAGTGCATGCAGATGTGTAATAAATGTGATAATGTGGTTCAGAGTTTCTAAAAGTAGAATGGGAGGCAGAGTTTTCAGTTATCAGGCCCCTCTCTGTGGAACCAGCTGCCAGTTTGGCTTCAGGAAGCAGACACCCTCTCTACCTTTAAGATCAGGCTGAAACTTTCCTTTCTCATAAAGCTTATAGTTATGGATGGCTCAGGTGAGCCTGAAACATCCCATAGTTCTGCTGCTATAGGCTTAGACTGCTGGGGGAGTTCATCAAAGAAGAGCCACCATTGTCAAAGAAGAGCCATCAACATCATCAAAGACCCTACCCACCACTCTATACGCACTGCCCTGCATCAAGTTTACAACTTTCATCTCCATGTTGCCGCTTGCCTCATTGCACCTTTTTGTAACTCAATACTATTGCACTCCAGCAACATACATACCTTAAGGACTCTTGATACAGACAGTCTAGAATGTATGCCCACAGTTCTGCTGCTTGTTATATGTTACCGTTTACTGTTGGCGATATCTGATATCAATTGCACTTTGTTCTAGTGTAAGTCTCAATACAGTTATGTCTTAGTTGTATGTCAACTTTTAACTCGTGCACATTTGGAGTTAGATAAACGAAATTTCAGTCTGCTTGCAATGTACTGTTGAATAGCTTGATTGACGATGAAGGTGACTTTGACCTGTCACACCTTTCCTCACTTTGATCCCCCCCCCCCATTTCATTTCTCAAATGATTTTATGTACATGTGACATTATTGTGGTTGTTAACTTGTTTCCCTGTTCCAACACTTATCCTTTGAATGGTGTTATGGTGTTTTTCCCCCCTCTTTTCTGTCTTCTCAAACCCCAGCTGGTCGAGGCGGATTGGCCACCCTTCCTGAGTCTGGTTCTGCCAGAGGTTTCTTCCTGTTAAAAGGGAGTCGTTCCTTTCCACAGTCACCTCAGGCACGCTCAGGACGGGAGATTGGACTGAAGACAAGTTTCAGTGCAATCTGTTGGTTTCCTTAGCTAGGATATTATTTTTTGAATTGGCTCTATGTGAATAAATTGGATTATTTTTAAATGAATGGATTTCATTGGTTTATGATGACAATGAATTGAACTCCAATTGGCTTAAATTGGACTACATTATTTTAGTGCCTTGAGATGACAATTGTTGTAATTTGGTGCTATATAAATGAAACTGAATAGAATTGAACGTGTGGGTTCGAGATTGTGTTATTTTGCTTTCACTTGTATCATGATATTTCTTTGTTTTCCAGATTTGAATTTGCAAGCAATTGTTGGAGAGGTAAGCACATGAATGATAATGTGGGAGTATTTTATAGAAACTTATTGACTTATAGCAGTTGGGGTCTTTGACATTACATCCTGGTACATGATCTTCTGCATCAAAATAGCCAGACATGAATAAATGGAAATTTACAGAACTGCTGAGTCTGGTTCTGCCAGAGGTTTCTTCCTGGTTCTGGTTCTGCCAGAGGTTTCTTCCTGTTAAAGGGAGTCGTTCCTTTCCACAGTCCCTCAGGCTCAGGATGGGAGATTGGACTGAAGACAAGCTTCAGTGCAATCTGTTGGTTTCCTTAGCAATGATATTATTTTTGAATTGGCTCCATATGAATGAATTGGATTATTTTTAAATAGGATTTTATTGGATTATGATTACAATGAATTGAACTTCAATTGGCTTGAATTGAACCACATCATTTAAGTGCCTTGAGATGACATTTGTAATTTGGTGCTATATAAATGAAACTGAATAGAATTGAATGTGTGGGTTCTAGATTATGTGTTGTTTTGCTTTCACTTGTATCATGATATTTCTTTGTTTTCCAGATTTGAAATCGCAACCGATTGTTGGAAAGGTAAGCACATGAATGATAATGTGGTTGAATTTTATAGAAACTTACTGACTTGTAGCAGTTGGGGTCTTTGACATTACATCCTGGTACATGATCTTCTGCATCAAAATAGCCAGACATGAATAAATGGAAATTTACAGAACTGGTGTGTGTCTATTATTTTGTATGAGACTATACTTGTTTAAGATTATTATTATTATTATGTATCACTGAGGCTTACATGAGTTGCATCTTTTTTTTTTTCGTTTTGCATTTATTTTGGCAATATGATCTTCAAACTATTCCAACTTTATTATGACATTTTCACATTTGTTTAATGTTTATTAATATAGAGACAGAAGGAAATGAGTGGCACATGTCTCAACCAACAGTTTCCATTACTGATATGTTTTAACTTTGTGTTCCAGATGCCACGTCCCAGCAAACGGTCTTTGGCCTACAAAAAGAGTCTGGGTGCTGCTGCAGCCAAGGAGTCCTCTGAGGGGGTTAGAAACATCACTATTTTTGTTCACAAGTATTATAATTGTGTGTGTTTGGGAAATATGTTATCCTGTGGAATACTAATGATCTAAATCTCATGCCTGCCAACATTTGACTTTTGCAGGAGTTTCCCACCTTAACTTTCCCTTCGTGCTCACAGTGGGTCATTTCTTTGACTACTTTTCCAAATTCTTAGAACATTGTGATGAATATTGATATATCTTTAACATTTTTCCGTCATGGCGTTAAAGAAGGAGTAAAATGTTGACTTAGTCAGGAACATTCCTCAAGAACAAGAAGCTGTGGCCAAGACATACCATGTGTTTTGCAAAGGTTGTAGCACTGTCTTTACGGTAGGGTGTAGTGGCAAATATTAGTAAAGGCTCAATTCAAATGAGCTGTGAAAGAGCCTCCTTATTTTGTATTGAAGTGTTCTATTTTCACAACATAAATTAGGCAGTTATGAAATATGTGCATTCCTATATAAAAAAACGTGGAGATTACTAGTGATAAAATGATTTTAGTGGTGCTGTATCAGATGATAAAGGAAATGTGTTACATTACAACTTATTGTTTGTTCTGTGTGTTGCAGATTCCCTGTCCCAAAGAGGGGTTGCTGGATGGTGCCGAGGCTGGGCGTCCTCGTATAAAAAAAGCCAAAACATTCCCCCTTCCCCAAATGTCAAAATCCCCAATCAAGGCATCTGAGGCAAACTTGTGCAATGAACTGTCAAAAAACCTGTGCAAAAACCTGTCAAAAAACCTGTGCAAAAACCTGTGCAATGAACCCTTGAAAAACCAAAAGCCAAATTCTCAAACTGTATCTACTGACTGTGCAGTTGATTTTCCAGAGATATCTGTGCTGATGGGGTCGTTTCATCAAGGTCATTCCCGGTTTGGAACTGTGCGCAACAAGCAGTGTGGTGCCATCAGTCTGACAGCAGTTCTGAAGAGCAAGACCAAGAGCGTGTGGACCTGGAACACCAGAGATCTGGATGATGTGTTGATTAAAGGAACTGTTATTTACAGGTCGATGAGTGCACAGGGAAGAATAAATGATAGTGTGGCACGCCGTGGTTACATTTCTGTGTCTGAACTGCCTACACAACAGAGAATGTGGAACTGTAATTTTGCAATAAACTTTGCTGAATCTTACACTGGATTTGTCTATATTGATGATTATGACCAAGCTTTGCAGGATGTGGCCATGCCTTTTGATGAAGCACTTCAGCGAGCACTGTTGGGTAATGATGCATGTTTGTTGACAGTTTGTGCTAGTACATGTGCTATAATTAATGAAGATGGAAGATTTGCCTTTGTGGATTCACATGCAAGTGCAAGGTTTAACCAGCAAGGTGAGAATGCTAGTTGTGTTGTATACATTAGCTCTGTACAGTCTCTGGTTAGCTTTGTATATGATTATGCACGATCGTTTAACGTAAGGACACCGAGCTTTGAAGTGACAGGAGTGAAAGTGGTAAGCAACGTCAGTACTGACACACGAGCACAGATGACCGAGCCATCGTCCAGTCACGTCACAACTACTTCACACATCCGCCCGCTGTACAGCAAAGTGGTAACAGGTGAGAACAAAGTCTGCAAGCAGCAGTCCTCTGTTGATAAGCCTACGGTCGCTTCAAATGTCGGTAATGGTTTTAACGGAACAGTATATTCAACAGAGACGCAATCGCACGTCAATGAGTCCGCTCCTGGTGACGTAAGCACATCGAATGCCACATACAGCCGGCCGCTGTACAGCAAAGTGCTAACAGGTAAACACAAAGTTTGCAAGCAGCAGTCCTCTGGTGGACCGACTAAGGTTGCTCAGAATGTAAACGTTGTTGATAATAAAACAGTAACTTCCATTAACGTGACTGCCGATCCTGATGTGAAGAGGTGTTTGGACGCTCCTGATGATGTAATCGTGAGCAATGTAACGATTGCCAAGCAGCCTTTTAAACCACTGACCCGGCAGGACCGCGATTACTTGTGCAATAAATTAGGATTGTCAAATGAAAATACTGACAAAGACCACATGATAGCTGACGTGGATGAGATGGGGTGTCCTTGCAACATTAAAAGCATAAAACCAGATGGAAACTGTTTTTATCGTTGTCTTGCCTTCAGTGTCTGTCACGATGAGGAGAAACATTTGAAAATAAGACGGGCTGTTGTACGACACCTCCAGAACAACAGTGGTAAATTTGCACAGTATTTAAGAAATGAATATACATCTGTGCAGGACTATGTCACAAAATCAAGGATTTACTACTGTGGGACCTGGGCAAAAGAGATCGACATATTTGCTGCCGCCGATTTTTTCCAAACTACTATCTTCACCTTAAATGATGGGAGATGGAACATGCACAGACCTACTGTACAACCACACATTCAGAACTGTATATATTTAAGTCACACTGCCAATCATTATGAGGTTGTAACATGTGTCAAAAACAGGAATACACAGAGTCCTTGTGCCGGAACATGCCAGTGTATCGGTGATGAACAGTTAAGACCCCAGCGGAAGAGAAAGTTCACTGAGTCAGACAAGAAAGCAGAAAAAGAACGTCTACGATGCAGTGACATCAATGTGAAGAAACGAAAAATTGAGACTGAAAAGACAAAATATAATGAATATGAGTGCATTAGGAATTCCAAACGTGAGACATCTCGTAAAAATTTTCAGAAGAACAGCAAAAATTCAGAGTTTCGGAAAAAGAAATGTGATTATTTCAACAAAAACTATGGAACCCAAATGCAGTTCAAGGCACATATACTTGCACAGCGTAAAAATAAATATGGTACTGATCCAAATTATAAAAAATCAAAGTGTGAATCATCAAAAAACACTTATAAGACAAACATCTTGTTTCAAAATAAAGTTCGTGATTATAGTCTTAGGAAATACAAAAGCAGCATCGTGTTTCAAAATAAAGTTCGTGATTATAGTCATACGAAATACAGGAGCAACATCATGTTTCAAAATAAAGTTCGTGATTATAGTCATACGAAATACAGGAGCAACATCATGTTTCAAAATAAAGTTCGTGATTATAGTCATACGAAATACAGGAGCAACATCATGTTTCAAAATAAAATTCGTGATTATAGTCATACGAAATACAAAAGCAACATTGTGTTTCAATATAAAGTTCGTGATTATAGTCATACGAAATACAGGAGCAATATTGTGTTTCAAAATAAAGTCAAGGAGAATATCAAGATGAAATATCATGAAAATGATGAAATGCGCGAAAACAAAATTAAGACTAGCAATGACACTTATGCAAATATGAGAAAGAAGCAACAAGACATTGACTTTGTCATTGGTCAGTTTCGTCAAGACGTCAGCCGTGGTCCTGAATACATATGCTCTGTTTGTCATCGCTTACTTTTCAGGAAACAAGTGATTGAGTGTAAAAGATGTTATTATGAAAGCAAAAGACCAGAGGTTGCTGCACTGGCTAAGCGGTGTATAACATTACAATATTTACATGTTTGTGATACTGAATGTGGGCAGGAATGTCATTTGTCTGATAGTCCTTTTAGCAAATTATGGGTTTGCCATTGCTGCCATCAAAAAATGCTTAGAGGAAAACTACCAGAAGAGAGTGTCACTAACAACATGCATTTGGATGAAATTCCACCTGAGCTGAAATGTCTGAACTCTTTGGAGGAACATCTCATTGCTCGTCACATTCCCTTTATGAAGCTGCTGTGTTTGCCCCGAGGCCGTCAAAGAGCTTGCCATGGTCCATGTGTCTCTGTACCTGTTGATAACAGTAGCGTGACAAATGTTCTTCCAAGGAACGAGTGTGATGACAAAATGATAAGAGTCAAACTCAAACGGAAGTTGACATACAAAGGTCATTATGAATACATGTATGTGCACACTGATCGTGTAAGAAATGCACTGAGGTATTTGATCGCAAACAACAAGTGGTATGATGATGTGATTTTTAATGATGAATGGGTAAACACTCTGAATGGAAGTGATCAATGCGAGGCAAATGAGGACACCGAAGAGCTACCCGCTAACAGTGATGATGAAAATAACCTTGAAGAGCAAGCAGAGGAGGAACTGACCTACATTAAAGACCAGGGTGGCCTCTTGTCAGACACATCATTGCAACCTGTCAATCTGGGTTCAGAGATCATTGATCAGAATTTCCAGGATATACTGAGCATAGCACCAGCTGAAGGCAACAGTCCGGTTCGGTTGCTATCTGATAAAACCAACGAGGCCAAATGCTTTCCTGTTCTGTTTCCATTGGGTGGACCTACATTCCACGATGAAAGGGAATCAAAAATAACTCTGTCACGTTACCTGAACTGTCGCATTCTCAATGCTGATGGACGTTTTGGTCGCAACACAGACTACATTTTTTATGCACAATACATGTCAGAAGTGCATCAAGTCATATCTGGTGTATCAGTGGCAATGCGCAAAGGTGGTGGCAAGTCATCTCTGAAAGAAGCATCAGACCTGTTGTTGAACTCAGATTCACTAAGTAAAATATTACGAAATGATGAAGGGTACAAGTTCTTGCGAGGAATTCGTGGAACCCCACCTTACTGGATGTCAGTACAGAAAGATTTGTTCAGTATGATTCGACAACTGTCAATTCCAACATTTTTCATAAGCATGTCAAGTGCTGATCTGAGATGGCCCGAAATGCTTGGTTCTCTTTTGAGGTTGGAAGGAAAAGAAACACCTGTGGAGGATCTTGACTGGTCTGAAAAATGTGCGCTGATTGGAAGAAATCCAGTTACTGCAGCAAGAATGTTTGATCATCGATGGCATTGTTTTCTTCGTGATGTAATCCTGTCACCAGCTGAACCCATAGGGAAAATAAAGGACTACTTCTATCGAGTTGAATTCCAACAGCGTGGTTCTCCTCATGTTCACTGTTTGTTTTGGGTGGAAAATGCACCAAAGATTGATAAAGACAGTGATGCCGATGTGGTAACTTTCATAGACCGATACATTTCATGTGAGATTCCACCAGAGTCTGATGCAGAGCTTCATGAGGTTGTGAACAGTGTTCAAAAACATAGCACCAAACACTCAAAAACATGCCGTAAGAAAAATACAGTGTGTCGATTCAATTTCCCACGACCTCCATCAAGCCGTACTTTCTTTACAAGAAGTGGGAACTCAGAGGACTTGAGTGGAAAAGATGACAATACCAATGCCAATGCAATCATAAAGAAAGTGAAAACAGCACTGGACAATCCTGACTTGAATTATGATACAGTTGATGCTTTTTTTGAGTCTCTTGGGATACATCAAGGCCTGTTTGAGAGAGCATACAACATATGTTCCAAAAAGAAAAGCATTGTCCTTAAGCGAAATCCTTCTGAAATTTGGGTGAACCAGTACAATAAAGACTTACTGCGTGCTTGGCAAGGAAACATGGACATTCAGTTTGTCACCGATGCCTTTTCTGTTGTGGTCTACATACTGTCATACATCACAAAAGCAGAGCAAGAAATGGGTTTGCTGTTACAGCGTGCACAGAACGAGGCGAGGAATGGCAATCTTGATGCAAAAGCTGCGTTCAAACAGCTCGGCAGTGTCTACCTGCACAACAGAGAAGTTTCAGCTCAAGAGGCAGTGTATAGATTGACACGTATGCACTTAAAGGAATGTTCTCGGGAAGTACAGTTTATTCCTGTCGGTGAAAATCCTGTTAGGATGAGTTTGCCTTTGCATGTGCTCCAAGCTAAAGCTCAGCACCAACAGTCTGATGATGAGAGTAGCATTTGGATGACTAATGTGGTGGAACGGTACAAGAGCAGACCTCGATCAGCAGAAATGGAAGAGTTATGCCTTGCCAGCTTTTGCTCTCAATACAGAGTTATTTCAAAGTCTGAGGGTTCACAACAAAGAGAAGCACATGACATAATCCAACTCAACAACAACCGTGGCTTCATCAGAAAAAGAACCAGAACACAGCCTGCTGTCGTGAGATATCCCAGGTTTTCACCAACAAAAAATCCGGAAAAGTACTTTCATTCATTGCTGCAGCTGTTTTTGCCCTTTTATGAAGACTCGCACCTCAGACCACCTCAGTTTGATACATACGAACAGTTTTACAGAAGTGGTGCGGTGAAATGTGGCACTGACATTGAAAAAGTGCAATCAATTGTGGACTCCAATAAAGCTTTATTTGAAAAAGAAAGCGATGAGATTGACAAAGCCAAAGAACTGTTGGATAACGACATTGATTTAGAAGACGCTTGGGCTCAGATATGTCCGGAAACAGAAAGGGTACGTCTCAGTTGTTTGGATATCATGAAAAACAAAGCTGTAGATGATGAAGAAGGCAGTGATGATGTTGGTGATCTTATTCCCGACCTGACAGCAAACCCAAAGACAATATGCACTTTGGAAACTAATCACATGACAATGCCCCGAGAGGCTGCACTTGGTTTATTGCGAACATTGAATGAAGAACAGGCAGCAATATTTTATGCTGTTCGTCAGTGGTGTCTGCAGATACTCTTTGGACAGAATCCTGAACCGTTGCGATTGTTCATTACTGGTGGAGCAGGAACAGGTAAATCCCATTTGATCAAAGCCATCCACTACGAATCTACACGACTGCTGTCACAAATTGCTGACAATCCAGAGGATCTGACTGTGCTTCTTACAGCACCCACTGGTGTGGCTGCATATAACATTGGTGCTGCAACTATTCACAATACATTCTCCATTGGTGCAAATGTTAAACTGCCTTATCAACCTCTTGGTGATGAGAAGGTCAATACTTTAAGGATGAAAATGCGAAACTTACACATTTTGATCATCGATGAAGTGTCCATGGTTGACCACCGTCTTTTGGCCTACGTTCATGGCAGACTACGTCAAATCAAACAGACTGGTGATTATTCTTTGTTTGGAAATGTTTCCCTGATTTGTGTGGGTGACTTCTTTCAGTTGAGACCTGTCAAAGGCACACCTCTTTTTTCTGACAACACAGAAGTCAACATGTGGGACAACAACTTTGAAGTTGCGGAGCTTACTGAAGTTTTGAGGCAAGAAAATGCAGATTTTGCGGATATGCTGAATCGCCTCAGAGTTCGTAAAAAGAATGAATGTCTCAGTGCCCGTGATGTCCTTGCATTAAAGCAACGTGAAACTGGTGAAGGCTCCACAGACATTCACATATATGCTACAAATGCAGAGGTTGATAAATACAATATCACCAGATTGCAAGAACATTGCCCAGATGCAATCAGCATAGATGCCCAAGATTTTACACGGAGTCCCAAAACTGGAAGAATGGAACCAAAATTAGGCTTCCATACAAAGGTTTTCAACTCATGCTTGCCAAGGTGTGTGTCATTGGGCATTGGAGCAAAGGTGATGTTGAAGAAAAATATAGACGTGTCTGACGGCCTTGTCAATGGTGTGTGTGGTACGGTTGTGGAAATTATTAATGGTGAAGATGAGGATGACATTCCTATTGCTATCCATGTTGAGTTTGAAGACCCTAATGTTGGAAAGATGCAGAGGTCGAAATCCAAAAGAAGTTCTGAACGCTCTACAATTGTGGAGGTACAAGAGGATCAAGTATCAAACGCTGGTGGAATACGAAGGCAATTTCCTCTCACCCTGGCTTGGGCAATGACAGTACATAAGTGCCAAGGCCTTACTGTGGACAGAGCTGTTGTATCACTCAACAAAATCTTTGCTGCAGGGCAAGCATATGTTGCATTGAGTCGGGTGAGAACTCTTGATGGACTGATTATTGAGGACTTTAAAGAGGCAGCTATATTTTGTGATGACAAAGTAGACACAGCCATGAAAAGCTTGCCAAAGTTCAACTTTAAAAGTATTGGTTCAGCTGACATTGATCCGGTCTGCACAATTGCACTCCACAATGTACAGAGTTTGAATGCTCACTTTGACGACATGCGATCCCACAAAACCATCATGAAAGCTGACTGTATTTGCTTAACAGAAACATGGCTCAATGCAGACAGCAAAGACCAACCACAACTACCGGGATATGTCTTTAATCACAATCCAAGAGAGAACTGTTACGATGACTCTGACACAGTTTTTACAGCATTGAAACATCAGCAAAGAGGAGGAGTTGGTTTGTATTATTCAGACAACATTGATGTGCAGGTGTCAATTCCAACGAGATGCAACTTGGAATGTTTGTATTTCCATATATCTCATGTAAATTTGACTGCTGTTGTTTTGTACAGGCCAAGTTCCTACAAGATTGACATGTTTCGACAGCAGTTATCACAGGTCGTCTTTGAACTCGAGAAGCATGCAGGGAGGAAGGTGATCATGGGAGACTTCAATGAGGATGTCTTTGTTTCGTCTACTGTGGCAAAATTCCTGGAACAACATGGATACACTCAACACGTCCAAGCAGCTACAACAGAAAGAGGTACGTTAATAGATCATGTGTACTGTAAAGATGTAGGAGATGTTGTTATCGATGTTGTACAGACATACTACAGTTTCCATGAAGCAATTCTTATCTCACTGTTGTAATATTTGTGTTTACAATGTGAATTATTCACCATTAGATGTTCTGTAGATGTTCCGTCCGCTATTTGGGGTTTGGGGGGGTCGCAAGGAGGGAGCGATTTACAGGACGGCTCCTTGCAGGGAGTGGGAGGGTATTTAATCTATTTTCCAAAAGAAGTTTTGTGTTTTGGAGACCAGGGCTGGTTAGCATGCTTCCAAACAAAAGAAAAAAAATAATATGAGTGTCTGTCTGATATTTTGTGATTGTCGCAAGTGCAACCCTAGCTATCACAGCTACTTAGTAACTTTCTCCCTCTCTTTCAGTTCATCATTGACAGATTAGTTGGCACACAATTATGTTCATGCTTTTGGAATGGGTTACTGTTAAGATCTTAACAGATGTGATCTTAACAGTAAGATCTGTTAAGATCATATCTGTTAAGATCACTTGTTAAGATCTTAACAGATCTTAACAGATCTTAACATGTGGGTCCATTTAAGACTACAGTCATTTTATTTTTAGTTTATTTTTAGTCACTGCCCCATAGTCACTGCACTTGCACTTTGTCTCCTGTACTGACTACCCTTACATAAACTAGCCCTGGTCTCCAAATAAAAGCACATTGAACAATATCTAAACATAAGCTTGGTGAAAATGTATTTTCATACATTTCAGACAATTTATTGTCTCGATAAATAAATGATATGCTCAGTCAGCTCATTTGAAGCCATTTAATCATTAGGCCTATCTAATTATAACGTGAATGTAAGGAGTTTTAAAAATGTGTTTTATCCATTACAGTTCCAGGCTTATTTAGTTCAATATGCTGTGTGCTTTTTTAAAAGTTTTTTCTTCTTTTAAAGGAAAAAGCCATACATATTAAAAATTTGTGACACAACCTTAAACCAAACTTCTTTTGGAAAACTTGTTACTTCATTTCATTCTTGTTTCTTTGTTTTTACAATTGATCACAAGTGGGCAGGGATGGCTATGCTGTAATTTCTATCTTTGTTTGTCATTCAACTGTCTAATCAGCATTATGTTCACCTTGCTTCTAAAAAAATTCAACTGTGCTACACTTTCTATGCAGCATCTTTTCTTGGTTATCTTTGTAATAACAAAGATAAAGACATTTTAAACATAAAGTTGTTTAAGAACCTGTTCAGCTCGATCATGCATGGTACAGACAGTTTCTGTAATGTATAGAATCGGTTGCAGTGTCTAAACAAAAGAGACAATTTTGTTGTTTGCATGTACAGATACTGGTACCACCAACTACGTCAAAAACATAATTATGCTACTTTCAAATGTAACCAATATCAGACTGTTGCTCATGTGTTGGCCTGTACGAGTAGTGGCACAATAACCCGAAGAGAATTTATGTGGATATGCCACTGTGATCTTACATTGATTCCTTGTTCATTTCTAGGGATACAGCAGGGCATACTTACAATAAGAACATAACCTTTTGTCAAATGTCTACATCTCCTGAAGTCCTGCTCACTTGTGATCCAGTTTTGTAAACAGGGTCTTTTAACACTGTGTACTATTTTCTAATAATGTTTCTGTTGTACACTATTTTATAATGTTAATTTAATGTAAAAATTCTGTTTTGACAGTTATGGGACCATTCACTGCATTAATTGTGTGCGTGAGTGAGTAACACAAGGCTATTGCATTTGCCTTCATTTTCAGTATTTTTTGTTTTCAATTTCTGTGTTGTGTGTCCCATTGAAGATGAATTGTTGTTAGGCTTTTCTGGTTTACTTGTTGTTTTTATTTCATCACTGTGCATTTGTAATAGAGTTAAGTATTACTTAAGGATTACTTAAAAATGGGCAGTTATTTTGCAAAAGCCAACTAAGGAATATTGCCCACTTTAAGGTGCACAAAAAAATGTTTGTAAGTTTACTGATGTCAAAGAACTGTACAAATCATGTTTTCCCAAAACTTAAAAAGCTGTGTGGACCTTGCCTATCTACCTGGTTCAATTCCCACAGCATACACAGACGATGAAACCTGCAAAGACTTTTGAACATCAGCTATACAACCTGCAAAAACAGCTGTCACTCATTTGACTTTTGCATCCTTGGTGCTTCGCAAAGCTGAAATGTCTTCATCTGTGCCCTGGAACTTCAAAAGAAACTACACCTCTTGAAAATATGATTATTGGAAACAGACAGGAGAAATGATGGAAATTTTGTGAGTATCTCCCCTTCCACAATTAGAAATTCACGTATCTTTCACAAGATTTAATGAACAAACATTGTTCTGTGTTTATTGCTGACAGTAGTTTTCCACCTGTGGTCCATGCCTGTATTTGGGTATTTCCAACTGAACCCTGGCCGTCCAAGACCCATTTGAAGAAAAAAAATGACAGCAGTCTGACTTAATGGTCCTTGATTTAATTTCATTACGTGAGTATCAATTCATGCTTTTGCTTTAAATAAATGTATAACCTATGTATTTTGCCAATGCTGAAAATTTCTTTGATTTATTCATTACTAGATGTATGTCCAACATCTGCAGCCCACTGAATGATTTGTACCAGCCACAGAACCTGTTGATGGTCATCGACCTTTACTATCCATGGTCATTCCTAAAGACTGCTGTGTTTCACTGTACACCTTCTGAACTGCAGAAATGTGATTCCAAGAAATGTTTCTCAGTGACAAAACATGTAAGTATACAGACTGTTCCAAACTACATTTTAATTGTCATTTTTCTATGTTGTTCAATATTAGGAATGAAGTGCTTTATTTTGTTTGATTGGCCTGCTGAGGAACATGTACCAACCTATCTAGTATGCATGTTTTATGCGATTTTTTCTTACAACACATTGTTCATTGCCAGGTATTGAATGTGCACTGAGGGTCATGTCGCTTTAACAACATCCATAGAACAACAGGAAAACACTGTGCTATGATCACCATAATGGAAGATCTTCTCAACTCGACTGCTCAGAGCCGATGGATATAATCTGTGGACGTAACAACACAGTTCTACAAGTTGATCTGGCTTCTTAACGTTTGCTGCGGACACTTGCTGAGACTGTCTGGAGCAGTCTCCTATCTCCTCTACTACTTCTGCAGCTACAAATTTTCAAGACATCAACTCCATGCTTGCTTTTGTGACTCTTATAAACAGTGAAGGTACTGACTGCTCCTGCAGTCAAATTGTTTGTGCATACTGCAAAGTCTCTATGTAATAAGGTAACCTCAGCTGAAATTTATGTTCATCACAGAGTCCTTGCTCTGACGACACAGTCCTTGGGAAACTCCGCACAGTACTTCATGCTTTCACCACATCAAAACTAGATTATTGCAACTTACTTTATACAAGCCTTACTCAAATGACCTTAAGCTGGCCTTACACTATACTTTTTTTCAGTCTTAAGAGTCTGAGATTAGATTTGATAAGTCCTGCCGAAATCTCAAGTAATGACAGAAGCACAGCACACTGCCTTTCCACTAGTTACATATTGAGCGAGTATGACTGGACAATGTCCAACTAGTGAGCTGTTATCTCACAGTAGTCTTTCACAAATCTTAAACAAATCTTTTTCATGTCTTTCGGTGTAAAGCCAGCTTTACCCACAGTACATCTTGTCCAGGATGCAACTGTCACAAGTACAAAAACACGAAATACTTCACCTTTGTTTTTATTAAGCTGCACTCGCTGGCAGTGAAATTTAAGATACATTTTAAAATTCTTTTAATAAAAAAAAAAACAACATTGAATGGATCGGCTTCTAAATGTATCACTGACTTAGTAAGACCTTATTCTGCGTTTAGTTAGGTAATCCTCCTAAAACCTTGTCTCAATTCCCTTTTCACTTAAAAAAATGGGGGAACTTCCTCTGTGGTTATACTCATGCTCTGGGATGATCTCATTCATATCAAATGTTGTACAACTACAAATAGTTTTGTTGAGTTGTTTATTTTGTTATTAAAAAAATAGTTTGAAATACTCTTGATCATGTTTTTTATTTTATTGTTATTATCATTACTAAGATACAGTATATGCCCACATAAAATACCTATATCTTCCAAACGTCACTCAAATTTTTGGGTCTCTCAAATAAGTGGTCACGGGTCTGTTAGAAGTTTGAAGTCAAAACATCAAATGGTTGTCGAGATATGGCCTGACTTCATGTTCAGCGGTGTTAGTGTTTGATTGGCTGCTACAGGCAAACGGAAGCTAGATTAAAAAATACACATGATACCTTTTATGAGGCTTGGTCTGAAGAATCTATGTGTCAGGTCCCGTGGAAATCAGACAATCTGGGTGAACTGTAATGTGTTGTGAAGGTTTTTTATATAATTCAAAATGGCGGACAATCCAAGATGGCGCTCATGACGTCATAGTGTGTGTTGACCTCGGCTATATCCAGGGATAACAACGGCACCTCATTTGTGAAATTTGGACAAATGGGTCCAAAGATATAAGCAAAAATGCATTTTTGCTAAATATAGCGCCCCCTATAGGTCAAAGATCACTACAATTCTTGGGCCTCTTAAGGATCGAGTTATGAGTCTGTGGTAGGAGTTTGATGTCAAAAGACCAACCGGTTGCTGAGATATGGCCTCACGTCCTTTTTGGCGTAGTCGCCACAAATTTTGATTGATTATATTGGGTGAACAAAGTTGAAATTGAAAAATCCGCTTCGTATCCTTTGTGTGGATTCGTACAAAGATACTCTGTGCCAATTTTCATGAGAATTGGTCAAAATGTGTGACCTGTGAAACTTTTTGAAGGTTTTCAACAAAATCCAAGATGGCGGAAAATCTAGTTAGACGGAAAATGACGTCATGGGGTGCGTTGGACTCGTCATGATCCAAGGATTCCAACGATACCTTGATTTTGAAATTTGGATCAACGAGTCAAAAGTTATTTCGCTGAATGGGCTTCAAACTTTGACATGTTGGTGGCGCTAGAGAGTTTAGAATTTGGGCACGAAATTTGTTGAATTTGCTAATGGGAATGTGCTAAATAGATGTGCCAAATTTCACAACTTTTTACCATTGCGTTAATGGGGCTGCCATAGACTTCAATTGCAGCGGAAAGTAGAAGAATAATAATAATAATAATAATAAGAAAAACTACTAAAACAATAGGGTTCTGCAGCTTCGCTGCTAGACCCCTAAATATAGCTGCAAGCAGCGATACGGGGTCTAGCAGAATAGCAGGTAAGCCTGCGGCTGCTCAGGAAGGCATCGTGAGTCCATAGACCAAGTTTGGTGTTTGAAATGAACTCGTCTTCATCCAGGGATTCCAACGGTACCTCATTTGTCCAATTTGAACAGACGGCTCCAAAGCTATGAGCAAAATGCAGTTTGTCTACTTATAGCGCCTCCACTGGGTGGAAGTGCAACAGACTTCTTGGGCCTCTTAAAGACTTGGTCATGAGTCTGTGTTATAAGTTTGATGTCAAAAGATCAAATGGTTGCTGAGATATGGCCTCACGTCCTGTTTGGTGCGTCATCGCTGAGTTTGATTGGCTGCTACGGGCAAACGGTAGTGAATTAAAAAATATCACTGAAAAGCTTATGTGAGGCTCAGTCTGAAGATTCTATATGTCAAGTCCCGTGGAAATCAGACAATCTGGGTGACCTGTAATGCATTTTGAAGGTTTTTGACATAATTCAAGATGGCGGTAAATCCAAGATGGCGCGAATGACGTCATCGTATTGGTTGACCTCGGATATATCCAGGGATTACAACGGTACCTCATTTGTGAAATTTGGACAAACGGGTCCAAAGATATGAGCAAAAATGCATTTTTGCTAAATATAGCGCCACCTATAGGTCAAAGATAGCCACAATTCTTGGGCCTGTTAGGGATCGAGTTATGAGTCTGTGATATAAGTTTGATGACAATAGACCTACCGGTTGCTAAGATATGGCCTCACGTCCTTTTTGGCGTAGTCGCCGCCAACTTTGATTGGTTATTGTGGGTGAACAAAGTCGAAATTGAAAAATCCGCTTCCTAACTTTTGTGCGGATTCGTCCAAAGATAATCTGTGCTAATTTTCATGAGAATCGGTTAAAATGTGTGAACGAAGAATCCTTTTGAAGGTTTTCAACAAAATCCAAGATGGCGGAAAATCTAGTCAGACGGAAAATGACGTCATATGGTGCGTTGGAATCGTCATGATCCAAGGATTCCAACGATGCCTTGTTTTTGAAATTTGGATCAACGAGTCAAAAGTTACTTAGCTGAATGGGCTTCAAACTTTGACCCGTTGGTGGCGCTAGAGAGTTTTGAGTTTGGGCACCAAATTTGTTGAATTTGCTAATGGGATTGTCCTAAATATATGGGCCAAATTTCACAACTTTTTACCATTGCGTTAATGGGGCTGCCATAGACTTCAATGGTGGCGGAAAGTAGAAGAATAATAAGAAAAGCTACTAAAACAATAGGGTTCTGCAGCTTCGCTGCTAGACCCCTAAATATAGCTGCAAGCAGCGATGGCGGGGTCTAGCAGAACAGCAGGTAAGCCTGCGGCTGCTCAGGAAGGCATCATGAGTCCATAGACCAAGTTTGGTGTTTGAAATGAACTCGTCTTCATCCAGGGATTCCAACGGTACCTCATTTGTCCAATTTGAACAGACGGCTCCAAAGCTATGAGCAAAATGCAGTTTTTGTACTTATAGCGCCCCCTCTGGGTGGAAGTGCACCAGACTTGTTGGGCTTCATACAGACTTGGTCATAAGTCTGTGTTAGAAGTTTGATGTCAAAAGATTAATTGGTTGCTGAGATATGGCCTCACGTCCTGTTTGGCGCGTCATCGCTGAGTTTGATTGGCTGCTACGGGAAAAGGGAAACAAAATAAAAAAATCCACATGATAGCTCTTGTGAGGCTTGGTCTGAACATTCTATGTTTCAAGTCCCGTGGAAATCAGACAATCTGGGTGACCTGTAATGCGTTTTGAAGGTTTTTGATATAATTCAAAATGGCGGACAATTAAAGATGGCGCACATGACGTCATAGGATTGGTTGACCTTGGATATATCCAGGGATTACAGCGGTACCTCATATGTGAAATTTGGACAAACGGGTCCAAAGATATGCTCAAAAATGCATTTTTGCTAAATATAGCGCCACCTATAGGTCAAAGATAACCACAATTCTTGGGCCTGTTAGGGATTGAGTTATGAGTCTGTGATATAAGTTTGATGTCAATAGACCAATTGGTTGCTGAGATATGGCCTCACGTCCTTTTTGGCGTAGTCGCCGCCAACTTTGATTGGTTATTGTGGGTGAACAAAGTCGAAATTGAAAAATCCGCTTCCTAACTTTTGTGCGGATTCGTCCAAAGATACTCTCTGCTAATTTTCATGAGAATCGGTTAAAATTTGTGAACGAAGTTTCCTTTTGAAGGTTTTCAACAAAATCCAAGATGGCGGAAAATCTAGTCAGACGGAAAATGACGTCATAGGGTGCGTTGAACTCGTCATGATCCAAGGATTCCAACGATACCTTGTTTTTGAAATTTGGACCAACGAGTCAAAAGTTATTTAGCTGAATGTGCTTCAAACTTTGACATGTTGGTGGCGCTAGAGAGTTTTGAATTTGGGTTCCAAATTTGTTGAATTTGCTAATGGGAATGTGCTAAATAGATGTGCCAAATTTCACAACTTTTTACCATTGCGTTAATGGGGCTGCCATAGACTTCAATTGCAGCGGAAAGTAGATCAATAATAATAGGAATACCAGCTAAAACAATAGGGTTCTGCAGCTTCGCTGCTAGACCCCTAAATATAGCTGCAAGCAGCGATACGGGGTCTAGCAGAACAGCAGGCAAGCCTGCGGCTGCTCAGGAGGGCATCATGAGTCCACAGACCAAGTTTGGTGTTTGAGATGAACTCGTCTTCATCCAGGGATTCCAACGGTATCTCATTTGTCCAATTTGAACCAAAGGCTCCAAAGCTATGAGCAAAATGCAGTTTTTGTACTTATAGCGCCCCCACTGGGTGGAAGTGCACCAGACTTCTTGGGCTTCATACAGACTTGGTCATGAGTCTGTGTTAGAAGTTTGATGTCAAAAGATTAAATGGTTGCTGAGATATGGCCTCACGTCCTGTTTGGCGCGTCATTGCTGAATTTGATTGGTTGCTACGGGCAAACGGAAGTGAATATAAAAATTTCACATGATAGCTCTTGTGAGGCTTGTTCTGAAGATTCTATATGTCAAGTTCCGTGGAAATCAGACAATCTGGGTGACCTGTAATGCGTTTTGAAGGTTTTTGATATAATTCAAAATGGCGGACAATCCAAGATGGCGCGAATGACGTCATAGAATTCGTTTACCTCCACTATATCTACGGATTACAACGGTACCTCATTTGTGAAATTTGGACCAAGGGGTCGAAAGTTATGAGCAAAAATGCATTTTTGCTAAATACAGCGCCACCTATAGGTCAAAGGTTTCCAAAATTGTTGGGCCTTTTCAAGATCGAGTTATGAATATGTGTTATGAGTTTGATGTCAAAAGATTAAACTGTTGCCTAGATATGGCCTCACGTCCTTTTTGGCGTAGTCGCCGCCAACTTTGATTGGTTATTGTGGGTGAACAAAGTCGAAATTGAAAAATCCGCTTCCTAACTTTTGTGCGGATTCGTCCAAAGATAATCTGTGCTAATTTTCATGAGAATCGGTTAAAATGTGTGAACGAAGAATCCTTTTGAAGGTTTTCAACAAAATCCAAGATGGCGGAAAATCTAGTCAGACGGAAAATGACGTCATATGGTGCGTTGGAATCGTCATGATCCAAGGATTCCAACGATGCCTTGTTTTTGAAATTTGGATCAACGAGTCAAAAGTTACTTAGCTGAATGGGCTTCAAACTTTGACCCGTTGGTGGCGCTAGAGAGTTTTGAGTTTGGGCACCAAATTTGTTGAATTTGCTAATGGGATTGTCCTAAATATATGGGCCAAATTTCACAACTTTTTACCATTGCGTTAATGGGGCTGCCATAGACTTCAATGGTGGCGGAAAGTAGAAGAATAATAAGAAAAGCTACTAAAACAATAGGGTTCTGCAGCTTCGCTGCTAGACCCCTAATAATAATAAGAAAAGCTACTAAAACAATAGGGTTCTGCAGCTTCGCTGCTAGACCCCTAATAAGAAAAACTACTAAAACAATAGGGTTCTGCAGCTTCGCTGCTAGACCCCTAATAATAAGAAAAACTACTAAAACAATAGGGTTCTGCAGCTTCGCTGCTAGACCCCTAATAATAATAGGAAAAGCTAGTAAAACAATAGGGTTCTGCAGCTTCGCTGCTAGACCCCTAAATAGGGTTCTGCAGCTTCGCTGCTAGACCCCTAATAAGAAAAACAGCTAAAACAATAGGGTTCTGCAGCTTCGCTGCTAGACCCCTAATAATAATAATAGGAAAAGCTAGTAAAACAATAGGGTTCTGCAGCTTCGCTGCTAGACCCCTAATAATAATAATAGGAAAAGCTAGTAAAACAATAGGGTTCTGCAGCTTCGCTGCTAGACCCCTAAATATAGCTGCAAGCAGCGATACGGGGTCTAGCAGAATAGCAGGTAAGCCTGCGGCTGCTCAGAAAGGCATTGTGAGTCCATAGACCAAGTTTGGTGTTTTCTTATCTCGTCATAACTGACTCCCAAACTCTTCCTCTATCTTACTCTTGCTCCTGCAGTCCCTCGCACAATGCCCCCTCCTTCCACACAGCCGACATGTATCTCCTCCTGCTCTGTCTCTCCTTCTACATCCTCTGTCTCTGCTCCTGTTCTGATCTGTGTTTTCTGTCCCTCATCACCTATAGAGTTGCTTCTCTCCCTTCCAACAAAAAGTTTAGTCCTTTCTTGCTTTTCGTTTTGTTGTTAAAGTGCTCCTCTGCTTTCCCTCTTTATTCCATTGCTGTGCAAACACATTAAGATGACTGTTTATTGTCATGTTACAATTGTTACAAGTCACACAAAATTACTCTCTACATTTGACCCATCCAGTTTGGCACCTGTTGAACACACATGCACAACCTTTCTGTTTAATTTAATTAATATTTATCTACAGGCTTAGAAACTGCTAATAGTATTGATATATTACTCCACTTGTGCAACTCTCTGGTCATTGAGGCTGATTTTAAATGCACCATAAAAACAAACTTTGACTTGTTATGACTGATTTATTACAGCTGTCTTTAAATTTCTCTTTAAGAAAACTATTGTTTCATATCTGACTCCCGTAGCATATTTTATTGCTTTTTGTTAATATCCTAATACTCACTTTAACCCGTTCTGTAAGGCACTTTGCTGCTGATGAGATGTGAGATAAATGCTGTAATCTCTGATGAATATGATATCAGTTCCTTTAAGTTTTAGGGAAGTTAGTCAATCAGTAAGTAATGAAGCCATTAATATGCTAAATTCTCCATTTCCTGCTAATTTTTCTGATAAACTTTTGATGTTTTACCTCAAATTTAGAAAATGTTTCAGTTTGGCTTGAAAACCATCTGCACCTGAAAGATTTGACTGTCTGCTCTCAGACCTGCTTCAGGTGGAAATTATTGCATTTTCAATACCTTGAACTTTGTCATTAAATAATATTCCAACTTCATTACCCTTAGATGTAGAAATGAGTTCTAAAGGCAGTGAAACTGGAGGGTTTGTTAATCTGTTTACTGTGGCAAACAGGACACGAGAGTTGTTACTGCAGTTTTTTATGATTTCAGAAAAATAACTCTCCCTTGTTCTATGCAAAGTCTGGTTGAACACACATAGCTTTTCTCTGTAAATCTCATCATGAACCTGAAGCTTTGACTTGCACCATTTTCATTCAGCTGAAATTTCATTCACCCCCGCCCCCACACACACACTCTCGCTCTTGTCGTTTTATCTCTCAGTTAAACACATAAAATCAAGACTGTGAGAGGAAAGTATCAAAAGCATTGTTAGACAGGAAAAAGTCAGAAAGCTGTTGGTGTACAACTTTTTCTAGAACTTTGCCTAAGAATGGCAGGTTTGATATGGAAATGATACAAATCTCAGCTTGTAAAACATCTTTTGCTCAGACAGTTTTTCCTGTGAAAGGAGTAAAGATTTGAAATGCTCTGTTTGTTTGTCTGAGATCTTCTGAACTTTAACTCTTTAAGAGAGCTGTTAAATCTTAATACACAAACTTGTACTAATGTCTAGTTTTAAACCTTGTGTTTTTATTGTTTCGATGTTTTGATTTCAAATGAAGGATGGATTGAGCAGAGTCTGAAGTCTTTAAGGCTGAATAAACTTCTTTAGGAAACCCACTTCTTAAACTCAGGCCTTGTGTGCTGGTTAACAGCTTAACTACAATCAGACATGGAGTCGGATTCAGGTCCAATATTTTGGAATGTTGCATTATTTGATCAGGAATATGTGTGAACTGGTTTATTGAAGCTTTGAAGAGCAGAGTCTAATGTTATCCACTTCCACCTTTGACTTATCACACTAAACATGTTTGTACAGGGCAGCATTACTTGTAAAATGCTTCACACTGGCACCACTTCAGAGTAATTCATCAGAAAGTTGGCTTATTTTCTACAGTTCCTGGTTGGACCATTGCATTGCACCCCTAAAAGGCTTTGTGGAGAGATAACTCTGGACTACATTTCAGTGTGCGCGCTGCAGTCTTTTGCTGCTGAGAAAATTTATTCCACATTTGAGCTAACAGCTCGCCAGTAACAGAAAATGCAGGATGTGACTTGTACTTCTAACTATCTGTTACACACAGCTAATGTAAATGTTTAACTGGAAATGAATGAGATCTCAGAATGAAAGATGGAATCAAATATTCGAAGGGTGACAGCTGAGAACCTGACCCTGCTGAAAGAGTGACCTACCATTATCTCCAGATAAGTTTTTCTAAGTCTTTAGTTGCCAAATCACTTGGGTGCACCCTTTTCTCATGGGAACGTACATGGTGCCTCTCTGACTAAACTGCTGATTCATGCAGGTGATGGTGATCATTTTCCAGCTGTGGAAAAGTTTATTAAATGCTGACTTAAATTGAATCATCTTATCACAGAGAAACATCTGTCTCTTGACATTTCTGATCACTTCGTGGGTAAGTCAGTGTTCAGCTGCTGCATAAGTTTTGTTGCTTGAGGAACATGTTGCACTGTTAGAAAACTTTATTTTGACCTTAGGTTATTCCTTTGCATGTTGTTTGGAGGTTTTTACATTTTCTGTACAGTCTGCAGTCCTGAAAACTGAGCTGTTTGTCTTTGGCTGTGTGTGATCACCTTGATTAATAATAAATTGCAATGAAGATCACATTGAATAAAGCTAATTAAATGTTGAGTCAGTTATAAGGATCAGTAACAAGGTTCCTGAAATGTTCTTTACACTGGTCAACTGAAGGTAGATAATTCTTTTAGCAGCAGAGTAACAAAGTATGAGGAGCAACAAAAGCCAGCTTATTGAGTTATTCTTTCCCAGTGCAGATGCAGATATACAGCTGGTGTGCTTTAGGAACATGTTGCACTGTTTAAGAACTTTATTTTGATTGTAGTTTATTCCTTTGTATGTTGTTAGGAGTTTTTACATTTTCTTAAATAATTCTTAATATCAATTCTGAACAACCCAAGGAGATTGACTTATGGGCTGTTGCACAACAGTCATCATCACTCGTGAAAATTCCTACCGCTGCTGTTTCAGCATAATGAAAGAATAAGGTTGTTGTTGTTTTTTGAAATTTTTATTCCCTCTGGGCAAGTTACTAGGTGTGCAGACTCTTAAGTAGCCTAATCTTTCCTATTAACCCTAATCCTTTCTCTTATTTAAACATTCAACAAATATATTTCTCACAACCTCCTGACCTTAGCTGTAAACCCCCTTAACCCTACCCATTATCCCCTCACCTTAGACGTCAAAGGCCAACGGTTCAGATATGAGCAGCAGGAAGTAGGTCAAAGGCTACCTGTCAAATTAGTTTGATCGAAGGGTGTCCATTTAATCTCTAACCACCATTCTGCAGAGACTAGGCCACTGCGAGTCATACGATTTTGGGTTGGAGCTGGAGACAATGTCGGCTAAGGCTATGGATGAAGTATCAACCTCCCAAACACCCACCATCATCACAGGGGATGGGAATGAAGTGTTCCACAGTTAATGGGACCAAATCACAACAAATGTCCATGGTTCAAACATAGTCAACAGTCAGTGGGGTTACATGGCACTGTAAAGAATTTAATTAATGGCTAAATTACAATAATACCGAGTTATTAAGTTCATGTTGACACCTTTGTCTGACTGAAAATTGGACCAGATCGGGTTCCTTGCAGTTGAATTAAGACCCCGAGATAACTTGGTTGATAGTCCCACTAAACGAGCTTGTATACGGTTAATTGGACTGGAAATTGGACTTTGCGTTTTGCGCATGCTCAAGATGTTTTCCCGGGGTCATGACCCAGAAGTAGAAGGAGGAGATATTACTGTTGTTGTCACCGCCGTCGGAAAGAATCAAACAATGCAATGGAGAATGCAAGAAGCAACACGTTTGCCATTTTTCTCGCCTGAGTTTGTTGTTGTTGTTGATGATGAAGAGGTCAACCGGAAGTGGTTCTATTACCACTAGTTGAGATGGGTACAGCGCCACCTATCGTACTGTGGTATGACATGCTTTGTGCCAATGATTCAGTTTATTCACCACCATATATATTTGGTAATTGCCCTTGCTCAAATAAGGAGCATCGTCCAACTATAGCTATAATCGAATTAATCTCATCATGTAGACCCACTGAGTGCTTGCGGCATCATGAACCAGTGGAGAAGATGGAGATAGAGATGGACAATGATGAGTGGGTGTAAGTGTGGGTGAGGAAAGCTATGTGTGTGTGTGCGTGGTTCATATTTCTCCAATAAAGAATGGTTCTACCATCTCAGTGACCTTTCCATTTGACTGCTGGTGTCACAATCATCAGAAAAAGTATGCTCATTTGTCTTTGTATCATGTCTGGTTTAGGAGTTATGAAAGCTGGTGTTTTATTGGTGTTTGAAATTCTAAGAATTCTAAACTCCCTCGCTCCCACACATTTAGCTTTGTTGCTCATTCCATGAATGCACAATACTTACAAGTTGCACCTCGTTGGAAAGGTGGCTAAACAGGCTTTCCATTGGTCTAAAAGACAGCACCGACCGTAATCATTAAAAGGGAGAAATTATGGACTGAAAAACATTTCCAAAGTTTTTTTGAGTAATTTATACTAAAATACTATTCAGTGTTAATTTTTCTCTGATAAAGAGTGGTTCTACCATCTCAGTGACCTTTCCATTTGATTCCTGGTGTCAGAATTATCAGAAAAAGTGTGTTAATTTGTCTGGTTTAGGAGTTATGAAAATTGGTGTTTTATTGGTGTTTTTACCATTCGTGTGGACATAAATTCAAAATGGCTGCCAAAAAAGACCCATGGGACATTAGCTGACTCGGGCAACAAGAAAAAATCTTAAGTAGACACCTTAAGGGTCCTAAAAAACGTTTGTCTTGGGGACATTGGGACCCCTCCTTCCAACTAGACTATGTTTATTTTCATAGCAGATAACAAGTCATCCCGAAGACATCGTAGTTCGCTCTATAGTGTCTTTACAGAGATGGAAGAATCTTTCCCGGGCCCTTGTTTAGCCTCTGCCATGTTGCTTTGTGTCTTTTTTTGCTGCCATTTCAAAGGTTAAGCCACTAAGGCACAATATGTCACAAGATTATTGTCGTCTGTCTGGTATAAAATTAATAATTAACCTGCTGCTCCCTCCATTGGCCAGAAGCGGAAGTCCTGGCAGTTCCCACTTTAACCACCTGTGAGCGGTTGGACAGAAAATCTCTGCCCCAGGCACAAGTGGAGAGGGGTAGACTGATGTTAATCAGCTTGTTGACCAGGATTCCAAGAATGATGGTGTTGAACGCTGAACCGCAATCTACGAATAGCATTCTGACGTAATTACCTTGCTATTTGAGGCGGCTGAGTGTTGTGTGTAGGGCTGTGGCAATGGCGTCTTGTGTCGATCTATTTGTCCTGCAAGCAAACTGATGAGAGTCCAGGTTCTGTGGGAGATAGACTTTTATTTCCTGTCGAATGAGCCTCTCAAAGCATTTATTGACTACAGACCTTAGGATGATGGTTCTGTCATCGTTGAGACACTTTGGGGTAGATGACCACCAGACAACCAAATTAAAAGATGGCTAATTAGCAAAAATAATTTTCCTCTTCCTGTCTGGACAAATTTATCACTCGGGATGTTTCAAGGTTTGAAACTTTATCAAACTTTGAACTACATATTTGTAATTTAATTAATTTAAAAGTTCATTTTTAAAAGAGTAAATCATATTTATCCATGTGGTGACCTTTTGTGATTAAGGTTGAAGCTGGGTAGTAATAGATGTACATTTAATCATAAAGGTATTTTCAGCTACTGTACTCTCTTGCTGTAACCCTGTTCATTAGTGGTGACATTCAAAAAAACAAGTAACTGCGTTAGATTAGAATTTGCTTAAATTAGGTATATCTTTGCTCAAGAAAAGCATTAAGTTTTGTGTGATAATGTTTGGATTATTGGAAAATGTATATGCATTAGAGTAGATTTTTCAATAGTTCTCCAATTTTTCTGGCATTTATGAATCCTTTCAAAAGTTTCTATTTGTCTGTTAATAATTTGGAAGCAAATTGCTGGTTGGAGGATATCCCAGCCTTGGATGGAGGGGCAGGGTACACCCTGGAAAGGTCCAGTTTCTCAGACGATTAATTTACTTACTCTCTCACTCACTAATTTATCAATCTATTCAATGTTGGCCGACACCACATTCTGTTGTAGTTTTGAAATAATTTCTTTTACCTCACAAGTGGCCTCCACCATAGGTTCTGAAGCTTACACTCCAAAGCACAGGTTGGAGGTAATGCACATACACCGACTATCAAACACCGTAAATAAATAGTAGTAGTAGAAGAAGAAGACGAAGACGAAAGCTACGAGCAGCATAGACATATATACATGGACGCTGTATTGGCCGCTCACTAGAGGGGCGTGTCTACAGGGCGGCCATCTTTGTACAGAGCCACTCGCTCCTACATTACATCTACGGAGGAACGGTATTTCTACACAATAAAAGTGATCATAAATCACTCAGTTGTCAAGCTATTTTCACGAGGTTTGTTTGTCAAACGTCAGACAGACAGACAAAGAACGAAAACTACCCAGCAGACGTTCAGGTGTATTCAGGTCTTTATTTAAAGAGAGAACAAATGCGACAAAGGTTTTAATATGACCAGGGCCTTGGTGCCCTCGTGTTTGAAAATTATTACATGCAGATGATCACAACATTAGAATGGGGTTCAGCTTCAGGGAAATGCCGAGGCAAGTCCACTGGAAGAAAACCAGCATTTTAAAATATCCAAGCACCCTGTATCATAGCTACATGTGTGACGTTTTTAACAAATCAATGCGTTTGGAAATCTGTCAAAAATTCAGTGAATATTACTACTTTAAGATTGAGGAGTACATCTTTCCTTCATGAATTCAAGCACCGCTGCCTCTGCTAGCCCTGTACCAAGATGGCGGCGCTTTTGGCACGGCCTTCCACTGTCGATGCTGCGTATGTACGTCAATGACGAGCAGCAGCAGGTACTGGGCGGAGCTCGAAGGAGGAAGTAGCACCACGGCATCATTAGGCCGTCTGGAGTTAAAATATCATTCTTTTTTTTTAATACATGCATTTTTTTAATCGTCACCTTTATGTCATTGGTGTCTGAGGTCAGAATATTTTCGGGTTTTTATAGTGAGTTTGTTTAACAGGCGTTGGATTTATGTTAGCCTTTTCCGTGGTTAGCTTAGCATTATTGCAAATGATCGAGCTTGGAATTTATATGAATTTATCAGTAAGCACTTGTGCGAATATTCTGTTAGGTTGTTCTGCGCTGTAAAAGCTTTCCCTCATATAGTACTGTCTGTGCTGACGTTAAAGTGCTGGAGCTACGGACGCCATTAAAGAGTGTAAAACATAGCAGGTGGAATTTAGCATTTTACTGCGCACAGTTCAGCTCCACTAATGTGTTAGGAGAGGAATAAGAGCCATTTCATAAACAGACAGTTTTAAAGCGTTTTCCAATATTAAAGAGGTATGTGTGAGTTCCACTTGAGATATGTTGCTGTTTTCAGTCCTATGTATCCCTTTTCAGTTGCACCGATGTTATTTAGTGAAATTAGCTGCTGTGCGTTTGTAAGTAAATGTTGAGTAGAATATTTCTTATTCCCCACGTATTAATTCATGCTTGGTGTGTAAAAAAAAACAAAAAAAAAACGGTGTGTGTGTTCTCTCTTGTATTTTACATGAAGCCTTAGGACACTTTTGATACAACTGAGCACAACAATGGAGGAGACGAGTCGGGAGGCGGTTGCCACTGCAGTGCAGCGTGTGGCTGGGATGCTGCAGAGGTCGGACCAGCTCGACAAAGTGGAGCAATACAGACGCAGGGAGGCCCGCAAAAAGGCCTCAGTGGAGGCCAGGCTCAAGGTAAGACCTCCACAGTCAGTTCAGAGAAGTTCAGCTCTCATTATTCAGGCTGCTGTTTTGGAACAGCTGTGCTGTCAGGTCTCTTTAAATGTCTACCACCCAAATCTTCAAGATAATCAATTAAAAAAAGCTTTGTTTTTTGGCTAAAAAAAATACTTTTATAAGTACTTTATTACAGCTACAAAGTACTGCTAAGAAAGCCGGCCAGCAAATGACTTCAGTTATTCACGTTTATCTGTCTTACAATACCTGATGTTGTGCAGGCGGCCATTCAGTCCCAGTTAGATGGTGTTCGCACAGGTCTGACCCAGCTGCACAGTGCGCTGCTGGATGTCAAAGACATCCAGAGCTCACTGGCTGACGTGAGTAAAGACTGGAGACAGAGCATCAACACAATAGAGAACCTAAAAGATGTCAAGGATGCTGTAGTTCAACACAGTCAGCTGGCCTCTGCTGTGGAAAACCTCAAAAATATTTTCTCTGGTAAGTTTAGTTGAACCATCCTTAACATATCAGTGGTCATGCCCATTACTGTCAGTATAGTTTTACTGAAGGAACTTGAAAAAGCTTTTGCTCTATGTCAGTTCTTTTGGTCCATTTGTTTCCAGTTCCAGAGATAGTGGTGGAGACACAGCAGCTGATCGAGCAGGCAGAGCTGTTGCAGGCGCACAGGAAGCTGATGGAGCTGGAGTGTTCTCGGGATGACCTCATGTATGAGCAGTACCGTATGGACAGCAAGAACACCAGTGACATGAACCTCATCTCCATCTACTTTGAAGATGTAAGTTTAACAGAGTAACAGATTTGAGTCAAAAGAGAGTTTTCAAACATGAGAGGGAAGGATTGGAGTGTGACACATCAGTGAAACACTCCTCTCCTAAACTGATCTGATTCTAGCTTTTAAAACTTTACTGAATTTTCTAATAATAATTGAATTGTACTCATCTCTTAAATAGTGTATTCTATAACAACAGAAAGAAACAGACATTTACTGTGGCACAGCTTTGTAAATTGTAGGCCTTTGCTCTTAATTTCCCATTTTTCCCAGGTCATAAGAAATCAGTGCTTCCATTTGTGCCTGTTGTCTTGTGTGTGTGATGATGCCTTGAAAACATGACAGTAAGCATTAGTGTTGTCAGAAAAAATCCATGCTCAGAAACGAATCGATACTGAGATTTATTATCTAAAAATATAATAATTTGCAACAGCATCCATAAGAGTTTCTGTGTGTATGCCACCTCTGCTGACAGACGCCTGGCAGTTACCTCAGTTTACCATTCCTTTCACTTCTGGGTGCAGGTGCATGATGTGAATCACGTGTTGATCATTTATGTCACTTGGATTTTGGAAACCTTTGAGTCTCTTTGCAATCAATTAAATTTATTGTATATATATATTTTTTGCTGTATCTTGACCCAATTGCCTTGGCAGAGAACATTTCATGAAATGCTTTTCAATCCGTTTCGGTGCTTCTTCAAGGTCCAAGCCTTATCGGATGAGTTAGCCAAGCAGTTATGGATGGTACTGCAGAGGTCCATGGTAACAGTTCGTCGAGACCCCACAATGCTGGTGTCAGTAGTTCGTATCATTGAACGGGAGGAAAAGATTGATCGCCGGATGGTTGACCGAAAGAAACAGACTGGATTTATCCCACCAGGGCGACCCAAACGGTGGAAGGACAAGATGTTTGAGGTCAGTAAGAATAGAGAGGGGTCCTGGTCATACTTCTTAAACAATCAGTTAAAAAGTATACGAGTCGAGCAATTTGAAATGAGCTAACATCTTATGAGGTAGAGTTTTTTAAATCTATATTCGCTACATATGATGTGAAAGCCACGCTGCACCGTTCACTGTGCGTCATCCATTTCTGATCAAACAACGCCAGTTGTGGGACTGTGACCCGACAAAGTTTTGAACCCAATTTTACAAGCGGGGGCCTTTTAAGTTTGGCTTCATGATTTGGAATTATCGTAACTACATGACTGTATCTGTTTTAGTTTAGAGTTGTATTCTACACTTTTACTCATAATTTAACATCTTTGTGGCTTGTTATTAGCAGACGACCAAAGTGAACACAGCCCATGTTGTTATGGGATCAAATAAGTGTCAGAAAGATTTTGCACTTGTACAATGATGTTCACATGTGGAACAAACTTTTGGAGTTCTAAAAATAGTTTGTGTTTGTGTATGTGTAAAACTAAATCCGACAGACACACAAATTTCCCACCTTCAAGTGCGACCCTGAAGGCATGGTCCTCTGACTGGGCAACAGTTGTTATTGGCCGATCCCCGTAATGTACGTCCTGTGTGTATTCTAAGCTGTTCAGGTTTTAATCCAGGTCAGATTTCTCCCTCTCTCTCACAAACACGTGTGCAGGTAGATAATAAAATCCAAAGACCTTGTGCTCACCTGATAATGTCAGCAGCAGGCAGATTTCAGCTGTAAAGCAACTTTACTGTTCAGCAAAGATAACTTCATTTAAGATGACCTCAGTCCCGGTGTTATCATCACTTCAAGCGATGTTTCCAAAGGAGTGTTAATCCTTTAAATGATGGGCAGACTTTACGGCTTTGTGGTTGGACTTCTGGCCTTCACAACAGCAAAATAAAGTGGAAAAAATGAGTAGGCCACATGGAAAAGCTCAGTTTTTATTGCCTCAGTAAAATGTATTGCAAACATGGTGAGTTGACTTTGACTTTCTGCTATCTCATTCAGACTTCTGTCTAAATGATTATCTTTTTTATTTTTATTTGGTCAAGTTTTAAATTCTTTACACCCTATGAAGAAGCCCAAACTGAAAATGACTTTGAAGGCTATTTACTTGACTGGACTGGAATTGTAACACTGAGCTGCAGATTTTACCTCTTGAGGAAGCAAAGGTCCCTCAATGTCTGCTACAAAATATTTCATATCTTCTCCAAGTCTGTGGTGGAGAGTACAATCTGCTTTGCAGCATCAGAGCCAGAGACTCAAACAAACTGAACAAACTGACAAAGAAGACTGGCTCGGTGTTGGGGACTGCTCTGACGCTCAAGGAGCTGATTGGTGAACATAACGGACAATGCTGCATGTCATGTAGTGTTGAAACAACAAAGTATGCTCAGTCAAAGGCTTCTTCAGCTCTGCTGTAAGACAGAATAATACAAGAGGCCGTTAACTGCAAAGGGAGAACAATTCTCTTTAGGATTAAAAAAAAGTATTTCTTAATTCAGTTTTTCACATTTAATTTCATGTCATTTCAGTTTTTCGCAATTCTGCGATCACAAAAATTTACGCAAATTCAACAGATCCCCGGATTTTTTTTGCATTAATGCATAATTGTGAGATTATTGCAAATTACTTACTTACTTGTACTACCCGGCTGCTTCAGCTTTACTTGATGTCAAGTAACAAAAAGTCACATTTACAGTCATACATAAGCGCAAACGACCGAGCAAAGCAGTATCCCTCTGTTCCCCATGAGTGGGGGGAAATGATTTTGCACACCTTGCAATAAGAAACTTCCAAAGACCACCGAAGGAAGTCTATAATTGACTACCATTTACAAGGAATCAAACATCAACATGCCAAACAACGCAAGAAGAAAGGACGACAGCTCCCCCCTGAGCTGTCACCTTATCGTGGTGGGGGAGTTTGCGTGCCCCAATGAGTCTGGGAGCTATGTTGCCCAGGGTTTCAAGCCCCTGGTAGGGTCACCCAAGGCAAACAGATCCTAGATGAGGGACCAGACAAAGAACAGCTCGAAAGACTCCTTATGATGAGTAAGAAATTTGGACTTCGTGATCCCTTGCCCGGATATGGGACACCGGGGCCTCCCCACGGAGCCAGGCCCTGGGGTGGGGCCCGGCAGCGGGCGCCTGGTGGCCGGGCCTGTGCCTATGGGGCTCGGTCGGGCATAGCCCGAAATCATGACGTGGGTCCCCCTTCCGACAGGCTCACCACCCGTGGGAGGCGCCAAGGGGGTCGGGTGCTATGTGAGCTGGGTAGCAGCCGAAGGCGGAGGCCTTGGCGGTCTGATCCTCGGCTACTGAAGCTAGCTCTTGGGACGTGGAATGTCACCTCTCTGATGGGGAAGGAGCCGGAGCTGGTGCGCGGGGTTGGAGGGGTTGGACTCTCTTCCACTCTGGAGTTGCCCGTGGTGAGAGGCGCAGAGCAGGTGTGGGCATACTTATTGCCCACCGGCTGTGTGCCAGTACATTGGGGTTTACCCCAGTGAACGAGAGTGTAGCCTCCCTCCGCCTTCGGGTGGGGGGACGGGTCCTGACTGTTGTTTGTGCCTATGCGCCAAACAGCAGTTCAGAGTACCCACCCTTTTTGGAGTCTCTGGAGAATGCTCCTACCGGAGACTCCCTCGTTCTCCATATGTGCACTTGGCACCAGGACACCCTTGGCCGCAGTTCGATGATCGACTTTGTGGTTGTATCATCGGACTTGCGGCCGTATGTCCTGGACACTCGGGTGAAGAGAGGGGCGGAGCTGTCAACTGATCACCACCTGGTGGTGAGTTGGCTCCGCTGGTGGGGGAGGATGCCGATCAGACCTGGCAGGCCCAAACCTATTGTGAGGGTCTTCTGGGAGCGTTTGTCAGAATCCCCCGTCAGAAGGAGCTTTAACTCGCACCTCCGGCAGAGCTTCAACCATATCCCGGGGGAGGTGGGGGACATTGAGTCCGAATGGGCCATGTTCCGTGACTCCATTGCAGAGGCAGCTGATCGGAGTTGTGGCCGTAAGGTGGTCGGTGCCTGTCGTGGCGGCAACCCGCGAACCTGCTGGTGGACACCAGTGGTGAAGGAAGCCGTCAAGCTGAAGAAGAAGTCCTATCGGGCCTTTTTGGCCAGTGGGACCCTGGAAGCAGCTGATAGGTACCGGCAGGCCAGATGGGCTGCGGCTTCGGCGGTTGCTGAGGCAAAAACTCGGGCCTGGGAGGAGTTCGGTGAGACCATGGAGAACGATTTCCGGACGGCCTCGAAGAGATTCTGGTCCACCATCCGGCGTCTCAGGGGGGGGAAGCGGCTCACAGTCAACACTGTGTACAGTGGGGACGGGGCTTTGCTGACCTCAACTAGGGATGTTGTGAGTCGGTGGGGGGAGTACTTCGAGGAACTCCTCAATCCTACCAACACGTGCTCAGAAGAGGCAGAGTCGGAGAGCTCGGAGACGGGGCCTCCCATTTCTGGGGCTGAGGTTGCCGAGGTGGTCAAAAAGCTCCTCGGTGGCAAGGCCCCGGGGATGGATGAGGTCCGTCCTGAGTTTCTCAAGGCTCTGGATGTTGTAGGGCTGTCTTGGATGACACGCCTCTGCAGCATCGCGTGGACATCGGGGACAGTGCCTCTGGACTGGCAGATTGGGGTGGTGGTCCCCCTCTTTAAAAAGGGGGACCGGAGGGTGTGTTCCAACTATAGGGGTATCACACTCCTCAGCCTCCCTGGTAAGGTCTATTCGGGGGTATTGGAGAGGAGAATCCGTCGGCTAATCGAGCCTCGGATTCAGGAGGTGCAGTGTGGCTTTTATCTTGGCCGTGGAACAGTGGACCAGCTCTATACCCTCGGCAGGATCCTGGAGGGTGCATGGGAGTTCGCCCAACCAGTCTACATGTGTTTTGTGGACTTGGAGAAAGCGTTCGACCGTGTCCCTCGTGGAGTCCTGTGGGGGGTGCTCCGGGAATATGGAGTGCCAGACCCCTTGATAGGGGCCGTTCGGTCTCTGTATGACCGGTGCCAGAGTTTGGTCCGCATTGCCGGCAGTAGGTCGGATACGTTTCTGGTGAGAGTTGGACTCCGTCAGGGCTGCCCTTTGTCACCGATTCTGTTCCTAACTTTTATGGACAGAATTTCTAGGCGGAGCCAGGGCGTTGAGGGTGTCCGATTTGGCGAACTCAGAATCGGGTCTCTGGTTTTTGCGGATGATGTGGTTCTGTTAGCGTCGTCAGGCCGTGACCTTCAGCTCTCACTGGAGCGATTCGCAGCAGAGTGTGAAGCGGCTGGGATGAGAATCAGCGCCTCCAAATCCGAGACTATGGTTCTCAGCCGGAAAAGGGTGGAATGCTCTCGGGAATGAGATCCTTCCCCAAGTGGAGGAGTTCAAGTATTTCGGGGTCTTGTTCACGAGTGAGGGACGAATGGAGCGGGAGATTGACGGGCGGATCGGTGTGGCGTCTGCAGTGTTGTGGGCTCTGCACCGACCCGTCGTTGTGAAGAAGGAGCTGAGCCAGAAGGCGAAGCTCTCTATTTACTGGTCAATCTACGTTCCCATCCTCACCTATGGTCACGAGTTGTGGGTAGTGACCGAAAGAACAAGATCGCGAATACAAGCGGCCGAAATGGGTTTCCTCCGCTGGGTGTCTGGGCTCTCCTTAGAGATAGGGTGAGAAGCTCAGTCATCCGGGAGGGGCTCGGAGTAGAACCGCTGCTCCTCCGCATTGAGAGGAGTCAGATGAGGTGTTTTTTTATGAGTCCTCACTAAAATAATAGGATAGTGCAGTTAAAAAAAACTTGTTTTATTGTCACAACAGAGCAGAAGAACATCAAAATATATTAAAGTTAAAATGTATAGAAATACAAACTAAATAAATGAAACTCAGAGTCCTTTGAAAAAAAACAATAACGGTTCTCAAAATAAAGTTCTGATAAATAACAACGGTAAAATATAAACTATATGCAGTATATGAGGCAGTGTACTGAGTCTGTGTGAAGTCTGCACCAGTACTGTTTGTGGTTGTCACAGTAACCGTGCCTGTACTTCACTTCCTGTTTACACTAAACATATGCTGTGTGATTCCTGTATCTCGTCTCTCATTACTGGCGCTGGATCAATCACAGCAAGTCACTCTCTGTAAAGTTTATGTTTGGCATTTTAGCCAAGCTTACAGGCAGGAGAGAAGACGAGTAAATGGAAAAAGGCTGAGCGAGCTCATCCGTTGTTAGCGTACAGATAAGTACAGTATGGCTCGACAGACACATCGGGCTACTTTATTAAAAATAAATATGTATGCGAGTTAAAAAGAAGTGGTCTATGCATTTCTGATTGGATTTGGCTTTTCGTGCATTTGGTTTAACACATGTAGTAACAGGAGAGAGACAGTGGAGCGAGAGAAAGAGAGAGGTCCGCTGGGGGAGCGACGTTCACTTTTAACGAGGGAGAGCGCGGCGCTGTCAAAGCTCGTCTACCGCAGAAGGTAATATAAACACAAACGAGTCGTGCAGGGATCATTTCCAACTCTATGGATGTTAGGAAGTATTATTTTTACTATTAAATAGTGGCCCATTCTAAATTCTTCTGGCCCATCCAAAATTAAAATCCTGGCGCCTGCCTGCACACGTAAAGAAAAGCTAACTTTTATGCACAAGCTCTTCGATATTTTTTCTCTGTCTAAATGTTCACTCCTCTCATTCCTAACTTACGTTTTACAATGTCTCTAACTACAGATATGCTAGTTATAAATACAGTAATCATTACTTTATTAAGGCAGAATAAGTTCTGTGGTTTCCAAGCTCATTAATGTTAGCGGTCTTCCACTGACAGTCTTGGCTTTGTGGTTAGTCTATGATAAGCCATAATTTAGCAATGAATAATATCATATGCTGCTGCAAATGATTGTAAAACATAGTTTTTCCAAATAATCGGCCGGGGAGAGATGATACGTCTCATTGCTATGACTGTCATACAATTAAAGAAATACATCTTCAGTCACATTGCCAAGAGTTAAACCGACAGTCAGTCAACTAACAACAACATACGAGCAAAATTAGTTTCACTCTCGGCTTACTGGACATGGTAGCCATGAATTCTGTCATGCTTATTTGAGTTTACAGAACTGATGGGGATGTCCTTTTAATTGTTATTCAAGCAATGTGTGTCTCGTGACAGTTGCCAACTTACCATGAACACAGTTCACCATAACTGTTTGCTCTGCCCGACTCTGGCTGGATCAGCTGTTTATAGGGTTTGTGGCTTAGTTGTCAACAGGGACGTTTTGCCCTCTGGTGGAAGAACTATGCAACGGCAACACTCATGACATGGTTGAAGGATGTTTCGTCCATTCTTTTAAAAATGTGCATTTATCGGCCTTTATAAATGCCGATACCGATAGTTTGGACAATCGATAATACTAATATCGGCCCGCCGATAAATCAGTCGGGCTCTAAACGACAGTATCTGAATCACCAAATGAAAAATTTAAAGCTGTTCAGGACATGGGTTATGTCAGTGTCTGCTGATATCAAGCTGTTTAAGTTCTTTAAAGAATAAAAATGTTTGTGTCCAATATATGTGCTTGTTGTTGTTTTTCTCTCTCATCTTTTTCCTTCTATAGGTAGAATTTGGAAGCTGTTTCATAGGGGAAAATTATTGTAAAATTCCTTGCAAATATTTTTAAAGTAGCACCACAAAATCATTGATTTTGATTGCAAAAAATCACAAAAATAATTGCAAAATCCTGGAGGGACTGATTAATGTTGACTGTTGTCATTGAGAGACCTTGGGCTCTGTGAAGGACTGAAACTGTCAAACGCCAAATGGATACAAAAATATATAAATTGCTAAATATGTTGTTTAGCTTGTGTAATGTCAGTTTAAAATGATAGCAAAAAAAGTATTTCAGATTCTATTAATTCATTTTAGCAAAAATTAGTTTGTTACTTATTTCAGTTGCATTTATTCTATAAACTTTATTTAATTAGGTTTATTTATAAAGCGCCAAATCACAACAAATGTCATCTCAAGGCACTTCAATTATACGGTCCACTTCATCAAATCCAATTAATGCAGTTCAAATTTAAATTGAAATTATTTAGCCATTTATATATTTTTGGATTCATTTTGGATTCTGACAGTTTCAGTCCTCTGGTCTCACTTTGGATGACCATTGCTGAAGTCTTTCGTGTGTTTCTGTTGAAGGTGTTGGAGGGTACCGTCAGCACCCGCATTGAGGGTACCCAGGCAGTGACCAAAGAGGCTGATAAAATGTGGCTGGTTCGTCTTCTAGAAATAACAAGGAAATATGTTTTGGATGACCTTGTTGTTGTCAAGAACCTCATGGTGCAGTGCTTCCCCCCACACTACAACACCTTCAACAGGCAAGGGATGCATGAATGATAGAAGCACTTTTTTTGTCCATTACATTCATATCGCTAGTTGACAGAATACTTTGCCAGTATCAGGAATGTTTTTATGATACGTGTCTCTGTGTTTATGTTGCAGATTTTTTAGCCTCTACCACAATGCTGTGTCCACTCGTGTCAAAGAACTGGCCTCTGAGGACTTAGAGGCTAATGAGATTGTGTCATTACTTACTTGGGTTCTCAATACATATAAGAGGTCTGTCCTTCCATCCATCCATCCATCCACTCTCTCTACCAACTTCATCCTGCTCAGGTTCCTGGGGGTGGGAGGATAACACTGTGACAGACAAAGACCCATAGACTCACTCTTGTGGTCAATTTAGAGTCTCAAATTACCATGACAAGAAATGTATTGAGAAATGCTTTATTTATCTCAAAAGGAAATTATATAGGGCACGTATATATGGATTCACCAGTCCATGCTCTTTCCATTCACTCAGTTGTTTAGAGGCTTTGAGATACTGATGTTTGTTTTATTTAATTTAATCAAAAGTTTTGGGTGACCTCATAACATGTTATCACATGTGCACTAAATTCATTTTGAACCTGTAGATGGAATTCAATTCAATTTTACTTTTATAGCACCAAATACAAATATCATCTCAGGACACTTCAAAGATACAAACCAATTAGAATCCAGTTCATTGTAAAAAGTCATCATCCAATCTAATTAATTAAATTTGAAATTAGTTGAATTCATTCATACAGAGCCAATTTAAGAAAGTAGCCTAGCTAAGGAAACCAATAGATAGCACCAAAACTTCTCTTTGATCCAGTGTCCCATTCTGAGCATGCACTGTGGAGAGAAAAAAACTCCCTTTTAACAGGAAGAAACCTCCATCAGAACCAGGAAGGGCGGCCATTGCCTCAACCAGCTGGGGGCTGAGAGGACAGGAAAGAGGGGACAACAAGCATCGTAGCACCAGGCCAGAGATACCTGCTGAGAGAGAGAAACACAAGTTAATGACAACAATGATGTCATATGTACATGGAGAGTAAAGAGAGCAGAGGGAGGAGAGGTGCATCATGGGAGGTCCCCCAGCAGTCTAGGCTTATAGCAGCATAGCTATGGGAAGTTTCAGGATCACCTGAGCCATCCCTAACTATAAGCTTCATCAGAAAGGAAAGTTTCAGCCTGATCTTAAAGGTAGAGAGGGTGTCTGCTTCCTGAAGCCAAACTAGCAGCTGTTTCCACAGAGAGGGGCCTGATAACTGAAGGCTCTGCCTCCCATTCTGCTTTTAGAAACTCTGGGAACCACAAGTAAACCTGCAGTTTGAGAGCAAAGTGCTCTGTTGGGAAAAAATACCCACCTCTGAGATCCTTAAGTCGCCTGCCAAACTAAACGTTGGTGGTCCGAGTTCAGGCTTCCCTGGGCCATACGTCGAAGTGTCCTTTGGCAAGACACTGAACCCCACATTGCCTACCGATGGGTCCGTCGGTGTGTGAATTCAGAGAAGAAAGCACTGTGTAGTACTTAGGACTCAGACTCTGCTGTATGAGTGTGTGAGTGAATGTGGCATGAAGTGTTAAAGCGCTTTGAGTGGCCAACTAAACTAGAAAAATGCTATATAAATACAGTCCATTCACCATTCAGAGCTTTATACGTGAGGAGAATAACCTTAAATTCTATTCTGAATTTAACAGGGAGCCAATGAAGAGAAGCTAAAACTGGAGAAACATGATCTCTCCTGTTAGTTCTCATCAGAACTCTGGCTGCAGCATTTTGGATCAGCTGGAGGCTTTTCAGAGAATATGTGGGACAGCCCAATAATAAAGAATTAGAGTAGTCCAATCTTGAAGTAACAAATGCATGAACTAGTTTTTATCTACATCAGTCTGAGACAGGATGTTCCTGATTTTAGCAATATTACGAAGGTGAAAGAAGGCATTCCCAGAAACCAGTTTTATATGTCTGTCAAATGATAAATTCTGGTCAAAAATAACTCCAAGGTTCCTCACTGTAGAACTAGAAGCCAAGGAAATACCATCTAGAGTAACTATATAACTAGACAATTTCTCCCTAAATAAAGTTACCTAATGCTAATGGAAGCTTGTATGAAGTGAAAAGAATCGGTCCAAGCACAGAACTCTGAGGAACTCCATGATTTACTCTGATGTGTGAGGAAGATTCTTCATTTACTAGAACAAACTAGAATCTATCAGATAAATATGACTTTAACCAGCCTAATGCAGTTCCTTTAATCCCAATAACATGTTCAAGTCTCTGTAACAATGCTGTGATCGATCGTATCAAATGCAGCACTGAGATCCAACAGGACAAGCACAGAAACAAGTCCGCTATCAGAGTCTAAGAGGAGATCATTGGTAACTTTCACCAGTGCTGTTTCTGTGCTATGATGCACTCTGAATCCTGACTGAAACTCTTTAAACAGATTATTTCTATGTAAATGATCACAAAGTTGAGCTGCAACTATTTTTTTCAAGAATTTTAGACAAAAAAGGGAGATTGGATATAGGTCGATAATTAACCAACACTTCTGAATCAAGAGTAGGTTTTTTAAGTAAAGGTTTAATTACAGCAACCTTAAAAGTCTGAGGTACATATCCTGTCAACAAAAACCGATTGATCAAATCCAATGTGGTAGTATTGATTAAGGGGAAAACCTCCTTGAACAGTCTGGTTGGGATTGGGTCTAAAATACAAGTTGATGGTTTAGAAGAGACTATTGCTGTTGCTAGCTCGTAAAGATCAAGTGAACAAAAACATGGAAGCCATATATAGATAATAAATCTGGGTATCTTTGAATGTTTCAGTGTGGAGATGATGGGCCATCCAGATCTCTCTTCCGAATGTGACATCAATCTGCTGGAGCCTCTGCTGCCGAAGGATGTGGTGGATGACCTGCTCAGCAAATATGTCCAGACTTTTACAGTAAGCAGCACATACAGTGAAAGGAGCACTCATGAATGTCATTATTTAAATTATTTACCCTCTTTGTTGAATTGTGCCTCCCTGTATTTTATTTCGACTTGTTGGGTGTTTCCTCATGCAATTGAATTGTTAAGTAAATTACTTTAAATGTATGTGTAGCCACATTTATATTAAAGTATGTAGTACTCATACCCAAATGTGTGTGCTACAAAAAGCTGAGTATGCCATCGAAACGTTGCCTGTTCAGGTAGTACTCTTTTTAGAATCAAAGCTGTCAAATGGCTACAAATCCCATCCTTTATGTGGCCACATTCAGACACAAATTATCAAAGCAAAAGCCCCCTTATGAATGATATATGAGGCGCAAGTAAGACCAAAATCATGACAAACATCAAAATGCTTGTTGACTTGGAAATGGGAAATGGTCCACACTTCCGTAATGCCTTCTTAACTTTGTCTAGGTTCTGCAAATTACTTAAAATGTTTCTCCTTCAAACACTCACACAGACATTGATACAGTGCTTCTTCTCATATGTATGCACTCGATTCAGTGTACAGCACTTTTCTTTAAAATCGCGCACTGATGAATATACAGGGGGCATTGTGGAGTGTGTGTTTGCCCATCAAACCACTAACCTTTCTGGTGAGCTTATGTACGTCTGTGCAGTGAATTCATCTGTACTTACATGATCTCCCACAGAGGAAGTTAGATCAAAACCCAGATAGATAGAGAAAGTGATCAAAACCCATCCATGGGTGAAACCTGTTGCCTAGTAGCCTCGGTTGGGCCATCGCAAAGCAATCAGAGTATTCAGGAGCTGTGAACGGGTGGTCACTCCCCTCTCTGAAAACACTTGTTGGTTAACTCTCGGTGGGCGGTCTCAGCCGAGTGCAATTTGCCAACACATGAACAGCCATGTCCAATTGTGCGCACAACATAAAGTAAGGGGTGGCGCCTGAAGCGTCAGCGGAAACGTGTGAAGACATTCTTGGGTAAAGACTAGCGTGTCTACCTGCGCGTGTCCACCAAGCAAGGCCACTGAACAAGGCAAACCTGTCCTACTTGCCTCATCCATGTTGCTCTGGCCTCACCACTTTAAAATGCTTTAAAATGTGCCTCAAACCCATTCCTGTTGTCTCCGGCTCGCATAGAAGGTTTCACACAACCAAACGCCACCGCAACCTTAACAACCTCCGCTCTCTGAAGCCCACTTCACTCTGGGGGGTTGTGGAATTGCCAATCAGTAAACAAAGCAGATTTCATTAGTGGCTGTAGCTCAGGAGGAAGAGCAGTCGCCCACCAATTGGAAGGTCGGTGGTTCGACTCTGGCTTCCCCAGGCTACATCTCGAAGGCAAGACACTGAACCCCACATTGCATCACTGGGGTATGAATGTGTGTATGAATGACACCTTGCTCTCTTCTATCCCGGAGCATGACTGTCCCATAATGGTCCTTAGTGACATGAACATCCACCTTGACAGTCCTAACTCTTCTGATTTTCTGACACTAATGCACTCGTTTTAGCTCAGTAGTCCTCCGACCCATAAAGCTGACAAAGTGCTAGATCTTGTTTTCTCAAGAAACTGTGCCACAGAGGGCCCTGTCTGTCACACCTCTGCATTTTTCTGACCACTATTTCATTCAGTTCAGAGTGAGTCTCCCGAGAAGACCATCTGCCTCTACCCCTATGGTTTCCTTCCTCTGCAATCTCCGCAACCTGTCTCCCACCTGCTTCTCCTCCGTTGTTGCCTCCGCTCTTCCAACCTCCAGCACATTCTCCTCCCTTCAGGTTACTGATGCCACGGAGTCGCTTTGCTCTACATTGAGCTTATCTCTGGATAGTCTGTGTCCTCTATCCACCAAACCCACCCGATCCTCCCAGTCTCACCCCTAGCTTAATGATACTCTCTGAGCGTATCCGAGACCTGCCGAAAGGAAATGGCACAAGTCAAAAGATCCGACAGATCTAGCTAAACTCCAGGCGCTACTGTCATCATTCTAATCCAGTGTTACTGATGCAAAAAAGTCTTTCTACATCAACAAGATTCATAGTACTACTGACACCCGGAAACTTTTTTCCACCTTCAAAACTCTCCTTAATCCTCCTCCTCTGCCACCTGCTACCAATCTAACAGCAGACACCTTCGTCTCATTTTTTACTGACAAAGTGGCAGCTATAAGCAAACAGTTTACCAAACCTTGTACCACAAAATATGCATGCAGAAGGCAGTGTGTGCAGTGTGTCTAAACTTCTCACATATAGCCGTCCTACTACATGCCCGCTGGACCCCATCCCTACTAATCTTCTCCAATTCATTGCTCCTACTGTAACTGCAGCAGTCAGGCATGTGATTAATGCTTCACTGACATCGGGCACATTTCCTACCACATTCAAGCAAGCTCAGGTTGCACCGCTGCTCAAGAAACCTTCCCTCCCTCCAACTCATGTGGAGAATTATCGGCCGGTCTCTCTCTTCCCGTTTCTGTCTAAAATCATTTAAATCATTAAGCAGGTCACCGATTACCTCTGACATAACAACCTCCTTGACCCAAACCAATCTGGGTTTAAAAGTGGACACTCCACCGAAACGGCTCTGTTAGCTGTGATAGAAGCCTTAAAAGAACAGCTAAGTCCTCTGTACTTATCCTGCTCGACTTATCAGTTGCATTTAACATTATCCTTTTGTCCATACTCTCTAGCATGGGCATCACAGGGAGAGCACACTCCTGGTTTGAATCATACCTCACTGGTCGGTCTTTCAAAGTATCCTGGCTTGGTCACACTTCTGCAACGCACCACCTCACCACAGGTGTCCCCCAAGGCTCAGTACTGGGACCTCTTCTCTTTGCCATATACACCAACTCACTGGGACAGATCATCCGATCACATGGCTTCTCATACCAATGTTATGCTGATGATAACCAGCTCTATCTTTCATTCCCACCTGACGACCACACGGTCTCAGCACGAATCTCAGACTGTCTCTCTGACATATCAACATGGATGAAAGCCCATCACCTCCAACTTAACCTCCCAAAAACTGAACTGCTTGTCTTCCCAGCCAAACCAACCATACAACACAGCATCTGCATCCAAACCGAATCCCTATCTCTTGCTCCATCGAAGGTTGCTAGAAACTTGGGTGTCATGATTGATGACCAACTAACCTTCAAAGATCACGTTATATCGGTTGCTCGTTCATGCCGCTCTGCATTACTAAACATATGAAAGATCAGACCATACCTAACCCAACATGCCACCCAGCTCCTGGTGCAGGCCATGGTCATCTCCCGCCTTGACTACTGCAATGCTCTCCTAACTGGTCTCCCAGCCTGTGCTGTGTGATGGTCCAGAACGCGGCAGCGTGTCTGGTCTTCGATCAGCCTAAAAGAACACACGTCACCCCTCTGTTCATTGAACTCCACTGGCTACCCTTAGCCGCCCGCATCAAATTCAAGTCACTGATGTTAGCTACAAAGTGCTTAATGGAACGGCTCCCATCTACTTGAATGCTCTTGCAAAGGCTTATGTCACAACTCAGTCCCTCCGTTCGTCCCAGGATTGTCGTCGAGCAGCTCCTACACCACGCCTAAGACAATCCAAACTCTTTTCATGTGTCGTCCCACAATGGTGGAATGACCTACCGAGCGCTACCAGAACAGGGGCGTCCCTGTCTATCTTCAAGAAGCTCTTGAAAACCCAGCTCTTTGCACTTTATCTTTCTGCACTTCTTTCTATGCCTGCACCCTATCTCTACTCTGTCACCTCTGACAGAGTCGGACTCGTGGGTTCCTTCTATGTAGTTTATTGTTAGCTTTTTATATAGTTGTTATATCTTCATTTGTAAGACCATGGTCATTTACGAAAGAAAGAAATATTCAATCAATCATTAATACTTTAATGTGTTTTAGAGTTAAAATCGTGAGTTTTTTTTTTTCTTTTTTACAAGTCGCAGCTGAACGGACCATTTAATATCTCCCTATGCAAGCGTTGCCAAGCAACATGGCCGCCAGGGGAGCAGTTGATCAGTGAAGGGAAGTGAGATGATGGCTTAACGTTACGTTACATTACGTGATACAAAGTATCATTTCAGGAGGCCAGTACATTCCTTACTGCTTGTGTGTGTCCAGAGGATGATGCAAAAATTTGTTTAAAAAAATCAAAGTCCACAGATAGTTTCCTAAATCGTTTTTATTACAGCAAATATTATCAACCATTCACTCTGATCATCAAATGTGTAGAAATGAAAGCAAATAAGTAGCCTAAGTGTGCAAGACATAAAGGCAGACAATGGTAGTTGGGACATTGGGAGATGACAAAATGTTGCTCCCTTCTCGTCTTTCCTGTACTGACGGAGCCCAGTAAGCCTGCAGGCTGCTCTCACAACGATGCCCCGTCACCCACATGATCTGGGGCTTCATGTACAATGACTTGCGTGGATTTCCTACTGAAACATGGCGTACGATCAAATCAAAATGCCCTCCAACGTACAAAAATATCCGGATGTATCAATGTGTGCGCACGCATGAATCCAAGCACATTTCTTTTGTACATCCCAATCAACGTGGAACTGAGCGCACATGTCGGAGTACCCGACTCCTCCCTGTCCACGCCCCTACTTAAATATGCAAATCATATTTAAATTAGCCCTCCACCTGCGATTCCTCTTTCTGCACGATCAGAAAATAAAGAAAAAAGTGAATAAGACGGAAAAAGAATAACTTAACGGAAATCGAGATGGCGGTGCTACTTTCTGAAGTGGAGGCCCGCAAAAATGTGCTCTTTGGCACGCTGTTCTACGATATAAACAGCAAACATAAGAGGAGTGGGTGGGAGAGCAGGAGCGAGGCCTTTAATGCTGAGGCGTCTGAGAAGCGCCCACAAGCAGAGGTGAAAAACTATGGGTGACACTGCTCTGTCAGGGGTTTGGGTGTGGGAGTGTGGGTGACTCTGATTAAAGGTAAATACCTACATTTGTGTAACTCACAACAAACATGTTCATACAGTAACCAGAGCAGAAGTGCGCCGGGGAAAAGGTGAAGCTAATTATGACACTTCACACTTTACGTACGGGGTTATTAACATTTGCACACAGAGACGATCAGGGGCTTGTTAGAAAGATCTTAAGATGTTGTTTAACCAGCAAAAAACAGCAAGTTACTAACTTTATTAACCAACTATGATGCTGTGAAGACGGGATAGAAATTGGGGGCGCATATGCTCAATGCACGTCACGGGGAATAATATTAGGACAATTACACGAATAAAGTTACTCACCAAGAAGACACCCATCACGCACAGTGCCAGCTTGTAGTCTGTTCCCAACAATTCTGTTACTGAATGTATGATTCGTGCTTTGAACCAGGCCACCCCCACAAAGCATTTGCGCATCACATACGATCTGTACATTGATGGAATGAAAATGTTTCCTGTTGATATACAAATTCATCATGTGATGGGCTTTTATAGCACTGTGTGTGTAGTCGATAGCTCCGATTACGTTAGGAAAACCGGCTCTCGCTTAAAATTGCGCTTCAATGTTGGCCTGTTCAACTGCATTGTGGGAATTTGATATACCTGCTGAGATGCAGATAATTCCTCCCACTCAGCTGGCATGGCTCGGCTCAGGGTCGACTGGCACAGTCCCAATCGGCTGGCCAGCTTCCTCTGGAATGCCCCGGTTGCTAGGAACCCCAGTGTGGTCATCACCTGTGGCACAAGCAGCGCATGGCTCCTCGCTGTGTTGCGCTCCAACGCCGGCCGCAGCTCTGCGCACAGTTCCAGGAGGATTGCCCTCAAAACGGCTGATGAGCCAGTTGTCATCATGTGCCAGCAAATCCTCTGTCTCTTAAAACACGCTATTTTCTAATTGCACTTCTTCTAATACCGCTAAAGCTGCCATTGTTTTTAAAGGTATGCACTGCAACACTTTGCGCATGCTTTTCTATCCACTTGTGTAATTGCAGACACGTGTATTAATTGTGTCTCGTGTAATTCATGTGTCTCAGATGTGCACATCACTGTCTGAGGACAAATTGTGTTCACATTTATTTATTATAACAGTTTCCCAACATCACCTCTAAGTGTCGCCAAAGAAACAACAGCGGTAGAAAAGTGCGTATGACAGCCCTGCAATTTGCGTGAGGCACCGCACATTTCCACGGTCATTTCGCTCTTGATAAATCTGATCGTTGACGTGAAAAAGTGTGTACGCCACTTTTTTGTGCGTACGTACCCTTTGTAGATGAGGCCCCTGGCGAGTTTCCAGCCCGGCGTCAGAGAGACGACCGACAGCTGTGCTCCAGAGGCTGTGGTTGGTGTAAACCCACGACAGACCCACCAGAAAGAAACAATGATCAGCACACTTAGGCTATATTAATGAGGACAGAAGAGGGGTTCTACATTATTATTAGAATGTAGCTATTGTACAGACCTCTTCACTGAATTATTTTTTTTTTTTCAGCATGTTCCCCAGGTAGTGGATACCCTACCTTCAGGTGGAGATACGATACGAACGATTTTTCTTATGGTGGACACTTGGAGATGTACTTTTTAAAAATGAAGCTTTAGACATCTGACAACTTTTTTTTTAAGGGAGGCCAACCCTTAATATTGCCAAATATTAATATCATCCAGAATGGCACCGCCGCAGCCCACTACAGTAGATTTTCTACTGAGCTTTGTTCTCTGAAGAGACAGATTTCTGAAACATTTTTCAGTGCTGGTTTGGCTCCTGTGCTGCTGGAAGGATTTCTGCAGGTATAATTTTTACATCTGTTATGCATAACCATGGCAATATGAAAGTTGTCAACCTGTTGGAGCAGCTAACAGAACTTTCCAAAGCCCAAGTAATGATGGAATAGTAGAGCTGAAGTGGAGATGTCTAGGGTGCAGAGCTCGGGAAAAATAAAATGGAGGAAAAGGTGAAAGAGGGTTGAACCATTTCCTCCCTTAATCATCTGCACCCCAGATGTTGAACTGCTGGCAGCGAGTTTCTGTACATGTTGTCTACTGAGAGAGTTCACCTGAGTTACCTGCAAAATATTCTATTTTGTTAACTATCTATAACGTGTTAAAGTGTGATAAAGTGATCATTTAATTTAATTAAATGTGAACAGCAGAAAGGTATTATTTTCATAAAAATGTATTTAGAATGTAACAAACTTGTGTTTTTGGGATATGTGAGCCTAAATTGTCTTTGTCTTTTCATATTTCAGTCCAATATTACAGGCTGGTTACGCAAGGCTCTTGAAACGGATAAGAAGGACTGGCAGAAAGAAACCGAGCCCGAGGCTGACCAAGATGGTTACTATCAGACAACACTTCCGGCCATCGTCTTTCAGGTAACACGCATCATTCTGCATTACTCATGGCTCTAAATGAGAACTGCTGAAGGTGTTATGCTGATAAAGGGGGAAATCTCACACATGGTGGCCATTTTATGCACTATACAAACTTAAAATTAGATTTATTGTGAGAATGCATTAAGGCATTCTCACTATTGTTTTCCTGTTTATCTTTTTTGACACTTAACTACTCCTGCAATCTTTCACCGATTTCAACAATTTTGGTATCAGAACGTTCAGCTCCTTCAGGAGATTTATGCCTTTTGGTATTGATATATATTTTATACTTTGTAAACTATTTAACTTTTAATTCAAATTTTCCCGTCATTTAAATGAATGGAAATTTCTTTCAACTCTTCAAAAACTTCCTCCTCTTTCCAACCTAAGTAGTTCAACATACATTCAGCTGGAGACACCATTCAAACTTTAAAATGTTCACAAGACATTCAGCTATTACCAAATGATTCAGCTTTTTAAAATATTAAGCCAATTTTGAAATATGACAGTTTAAAAAAACATGAACATTTTTGCTCCTTCTTGATTTTTATGAATGAGAAGATTAGAATGGCACACTGATCATTTTAACTTTTTTTGATATTCAAACAAATTCCTCTAACTTTCATGCTGTTTAACTCAGACAAACAAATTATACCTTAAAATGTAGGTACACTTGTCCTCTTTCAGCTGATGTAACTACTAAAGAGCTCACATTTACAGAATTACAGCTATGAGCCTTGAAGCGAGAGGAACCTTTCAATTTCTCTCACTAACTCCAATGGAAATTTGGTCTGACGCCAGACCGCCAGAACTGTGTTCAACTCGCTGCCGTTTAAATTTTTTTCACTTCATTGAAAAAAAACTACATTGCCGCGTTCCTCCAAGCCTTCTGCTTCTTATGGTCTTCAAAATATTTTCCTCGCTCTTCCAGTTTTCTCACAGGAGGTCATAGTATCCAAAAAAGCAATTTCTGCAAGTTATACAGGGAGAGAGCTCGTTAAGCAGCAGTTGATTACAAACATTGCTATCACTGATGACATCACTCTTCCACTCCCTGCTTTATATTACACTGAAGCCATTTTAACTATTACTCACTTGATTTCTTCTAAATTTTCACTAGATTCAGCTTTTTGAGCATGGTCAACTCATCCCATTCAACTTAAAAAGCATTCTCACTGCTGTTTCGCAGGAACAGCTTTTTTCTAGTTTATATTTTAGTTTCCCACTTATTATTATTATTAGGAAGATTATTCTATTGAATGAATTCAACCACCAGGCAGTAATTTCTCAAAGGCCATCTATTTTGAAAAATTACCTCAAGTATTTTAGAAGTTTAGTGTTTCAAAAATACTATTTCGAATTTAAACTTGTAGCAGTTAACCAGTTGATTAATTATTTAAATGACTAAAGGTGACTTGTTTGAAGAAACTCTATCAAGTCTGAGGGATATTGTTTACTGCATAAGAAACATGAGAAGTTCATTATGTGTTCATTAGCTACCTACTTACTACAGACAACATTAAACAAACTAAATGTATAACTTGAATAAATGGCATGGTGTGACTGTGTATGTTAGGATAAACTGAAATTACTTGGAGAGATTAACGTTGAAGTTACGTGGATTAATTAAAATAAATTAAGTTCAAATATATTAGACTTTATAAATAGAGGATTAAATTCAAACATCTCAGTCATAAGCACTGTGGAGGAACACCATCTCAAGAGAAAGCACCTCCACCTGCTGTGGAGCTCCGTCGAATGTGTGTGGCTACTGATTTGAGTTCTGTGCTCTGTCATGACTGCAGCAGACTTTTTGGACCCCACCACTCCAGAGTTAAGGAAGAATCTGACAAGAGATATGCACAAATGAAAAAAAAAAAAAAAAAAAAAAAACATAACTGATTGAATTAGTAAATCTAAATAACCACAAACAATACATCTTAATCACTTCAGTGACCAGATGTACGATTACAGCTGTTTAGCATATGCCACAGAGTATCATACATACTTTAAGTATATATTCAAGGAACATTGATATTTATCAGCTTGAATGTCCAAAACTGCAAAAATAAATTGCATTGATTCAGAGCATTTATACATTGACATTCTATTTTGCACAATAACAAAATCAGAGGTCATGTTTCCAGACCACCAAGGGCACCAAGCAGTTTTGGTGTTCACTCAAGTTGGCACATGTGAGATCAAGAGTCTGGAAACGGTCTTCCAATTCAGATTCCATTTTATTTCGTGGAAAGAAACGGGGAAGGAAAGAATGCGGAACCAGTCTGAAGCCCAAGTGTATATTTACTACCACTAATATTTTTTTAAAGTATAGATGAGGCACAACAAGCCTTTCAAAAGACAATTGTCTTGTGAGCAGTATAAACCTGTAGCTTTAAGTGACTCAGTTATTGCATATTGCTTCACACTCCCATGGATCTAAAGTTCTTTGTTCACATCCATTATTAGCTGCCTGTAGATGTTAGGCATTTTTAGGAAATGTGCCAAACTGACCAGAGCCATTGAGAACAAGTATAAATGTCCCTATGTGCAAATCAATGTCCCTTTGTTTCCTGGACAACAAACTCACTCACATTAGATTTGTCTTCAAAGGGTACAGTCAACAAATAGTCGTGGGTGTTATTGGCTACAGCTGTGAAAACCAGACAGTCAGGTGGACACACTTATTTTCTCAGTTTACAAAATAAACCTTTATTGACTGAAGCATTTCATATAAAAACTGACTGATGTGAGCATGAACATGTGACATACATACACATAGAGCATCGTCATTTCCTGTTTCCTTTTTGTTGCTGGTGTGTTTTGAAAGTGCTTGGTGCTCTGTTTTGGACTATTTGGTGGTTTATTACTACCGTTACTAAGTAGTCCGTTACTAAGCAACATGGGTCCCAAGAAGGCAGTGGCAGCAGAAGAAGGTGAGGGGATGAAGAAGTCGCGGGAGGAGGTCATGTGACGTCACAGAGCAAGATGGTCGCCTAGTTGGAAACGTCCCGATTAAATCGCCAATTTACCCCAAATTTGCTAGCTGAATCTGAGTGGTCCTGCTCGAAGTCTTGTTGAAGCACTAGTTTAACATTTTAACTACATTGGGAATCATGGAAATCGGAGCAACAAAACACAGCACCAATACTTTGCAAGCTAGCAAGGCGAGGGATGGCTTAAACAACCTTTACCAGAATCCCCACAACTATGCCCGTTAATGGATAAGGCTCTACTGCCACCAGGCCTTACCAAAGCAGAGCCCCGGTTGACAGTAACCGGTTTTATTGTTGCGGCTTGACTCGTACTACGCAATTGGAAGAGCCCACATAAACCAGAGCTTGTGGAGTGATTTAAACTCGTAACAGAGACTGCTGCCTTTGAAAAGATGATTGCCAGGGCTAATGATGTTCCAAGTAAAAAGAGTCGGGTGTGGAAAGTCTTCGTGGACTACATAAGGGGTGGAACTCCATAGAGGGGTACAAGGCATGATGGGGAGCATGAGTATGTTATACATGTGGTTGTATTCATATATGCTTTGATTGAATGTGTATGAATCATGAGGGGTGCCAGGGGTGGGGGCTGCCTTTAAGTTGTAAGATGAGTGTTTTATTTAATTTTTTTTATCTTTTCTGATTTTTTTTTTTTTCTTTTTTTGTTTTTGTCCTATCTGTGTATCCTTTTTACTTTCTTAAACAGACTATTAACGTCTGAAAATGTCTGAAGATATTATGTTAAAACAAATAAGAATCTGACTGACCAAAAAAAAAAAAAAAAGTCGCTGGAGTTTTTTGACGGAGGAAATTTCTGCTGTCAAACTGCAGCAGAAAGCCATCGTGGACCTGGTGGAGGAGGTGAAGGCTCAACAGATCCAGAATGCCGAAAAGGACCGGTGTCTGGTCCACCTGGAGAGCAGAGTGGCTGAGTTGGAGCCATATACCAGGACGAGCGATGCGATTGTGACCCCGGTCATATGCTCAGGCGGTGACTGTTGACAACAGGGGGGAGCCCAGTGAGCAGGATGCCAGCTCCGCGGAACAGCAGGGGGCTGCTTTCCTCCAGTCCAAGGGCATTGAAGTGGACTGTGAGAGCATAGGGGCATGTCACCCTCTGCTCTGGATAAATGACAGCGACAAACCAGCCATCATTATGTGGTTCGTCAACAGAAAACCCAAAAATTCACTTTTAAAACAAGGAAGGAAGCTAAAAGGATAAAACGTTTTCATTAACGAACATCTGACAAAACGAAATGCTGACATCGCCAGAAAAGCACGCTTCTTGAAAAAAATGGGAAAAATTTTAAACACATGGACCACAAGCTGCAAAGTTTTCAATAAACTAAACGGTTCCCTGGAGCAACCTCAGAAACATGGAGGAACTGGACAAATACCAATAATCATCATTCACCGGACAGCAAGGTATGAATGTTCAACATACAATCATGACACAGTCTAAAAGTACTCATTCATCTACAACTGGAGACAATAATGACACAACTCAAATGGTTCATGATACACTGGAACTGAGAACATTTCGGTACACAGACCATAAGTTACTAGACTTGGAAAGCGATATAGACCCGGACAATAATTTCTTCTCCAACATCAACAACGATTGCTACTTTACAGATGACCAGTACAACCAGACCATTAAATGAGATAATGCATCTCAATGGCAGAAGCCTGTATGCAAACTTCAGTAATATCAACAAATATCTAAGTCGGTTCACAAAATAATCGCCATATCAGAAACATGGATCAATGCTGCCAAAGAAATGGATTTTGAACTGGATGGGTATGAATTTAACTATATAAATGGAAAAAACAAGATTGGAGGAGGAGTGGCTGTGTATGTGGATAAAAATCTGAATTAAAAGGTGATAGAAAGTATGACAACTGTGATTGATACCTTATTATAATGCATAACAATTCAAATCTGTAAAGAAAGAAACAAGATTGTGATCATTGTGAACAGAGCACCAGGCTCTAGTGTTGAAGCATTTAAGAACTGGATAGAAGAAATGTTTTCAAAAACTAATCAAAAGGTTATTTCCAATATTGATCTGCTAAATCCAAATAAGCACAAAATGACTGAATTTATTAATGCAGTGTATAGTATGAGCCTATATCCAAAAATCGCCAGACCCAGCAGAATCACACCCCACTGTGCCACCCTCATAGATAACATATTCATCAATGACAATGAAAATACTACAGTGAGTAGACTATTAATCAATGACATCAGTGACCTTCTACCAGTTTTTACAGTCTATGACACCCACTGCAAGAGAATTCAGCCAGATGAAAAACTTAAATCCAGACGCGTTAGGACAGAGGAAACCACGTGTGCACTGAGGAATGACTTGTTAACACAAAATTGGGAAATTGTATACAGGGAAAATGATCATGCATATGAGGGGTTTATAAGAGTGTTCACATCATTGTACGATTAAAAACTGCCCAATAAAACAATACAGTAGAAAACAAAAATGCACAGATCAACCATGGATCACAAAGGGATTACAAAATGCCTGCAAAAAGAAAATGACACTTTATAGAGAATTCATCAAACAAAGAACTAAAGAGGCTGAACATAAATATAACAATAAGTTAACTAATATTATTAGGGTTTGTATGAAAGAATACTATAGTAAAATATTAAATAATGACAAAAACAATATGAAAGGAATCTGGGACATGTTAAATAGTATTATTAAAAGTGGCTCCAGACAAAAAAGTTGCCCTCAATATTTTAGAGATAACAACATTAAAAAGTATAATATGGATGAGGTGGTTAATAGCTTTAATGATTTTATTTTATTTTTTTGTAAATGATAAAATCCCTGATCCATTGCCATCTGAGGCTTGGAATGATAATCTTATGGACAGGGATCCCAGCTCAATGTTCCTTACAGCAGTGGAAGAAAAAGAAATAATAGATATTGTAAATATTTGGAAAAATAAAACATCCACTGATTGTAATGAAATTTATATGAAAACTGTAAAAAAGATCATTGAGGATATTTCATATGGTCTTAAATTTGTTTAAAAAAATAAGTGCAAATGCACAGAGGGTGATCTACAAATTTACCTTGAGTTGCACACGTGTTTTGCTGTCCACAAATATAAATTTCCTGTTTGTAACTTGTGTGTTGGTTTTTACAAATATGTGTGTTCGTAAATATATCATTTTCTGTTTGTAAAACAAAAAGCCATGTGTGAAACTGAAAATTCTGTTTTATAAAACAAAAAGCCATGCGTGAAACTGAAAATTCTGTTTTATAAAACAAAAAGCCATGCGTGAAACTGAAAATTCTGTTTTATAAAACAAAAAGCCATGCGTGAAACTGAAAATTCTGTTTTATAAAACAAATAGCCATGCGTGAAACTGAAAATTCTGTTTTATAAAACAAAAAGCCATGCGTGAAACTGAAAATTCTGTTTTATAAAACAAAAAGCCATGCGTGAAACTGAAAATTCTGTTTTATAAAACAAAAAGCCATGCGTGAAACTGAAAATTCTGTTTTACAAAACAAAAAGCCATGCGTGAAACTGAAAATTCTGTTTTATAAAACAAAAAGCCATGCGTGAAACTGAAAATTCTGTTTTATAAAACAAATAGCCATGCGTGAAACTGAAAATTCTGTTTTATAAAACAAAAAGCCATGCGTGAAACTGAAAATTCTGTTTTACAAAACAAAAAGCCATGCGTGAAACTGAAAATTCTGTTTTATAAAACAAAAAGCCATGCGTGAAACTGAAAATTCTGTTTTATAAAACAAATAGCCATGCGTGAAACTGAAAATTCTGTTTTATAAAACAAAAAGCCATGCGTGAAACTGAAAATTCTGTTTTACAAAACAAAAAGCCATGCGTGAAACTGAAAATTCTGTTTTATAAAACAAAAAGCCATGCGTGAAACTGAAAATTCTGTTTTATAAAACAAATAGCCATGCGTGAAACTGAAAATTCTGTTTTATAAAACAAAAAGCCATGCGTGAAACTGAAAATTCTGTTTTACAAAACAAAAAGCCATGCGTGAAACTGAAAATTCTGTTTTATAAAACAAAAAGCCATGCGTGAAACTGAAAATTCTGTTTTATAAAACAAAAAGCCATGCGTGAAACTGAAAATTCTGTTTTATAAAACAAAAAGCCATGCGTGAAACTGAAAATTCTGTTTTATAAAACAAAAAGCCATGCGTGAAACTGAAAATTCTGTTTTATAAAACAAAAATCCATGCGTGAAACTGAAAATTCTGTTTTATAAAACAAAAAGCCATGTGTGAAACTGAAAATTCTGTTTTATAAAACAAAAAGCCATGCGTGAAACTGAAAATTCTGTTTTATAAAACAAAAAGCCATGTGTGAAACTGAAAATTCTGTTTTATAAAACAAAAAGCCATGCGTGAAACTGAAAATTCTGTTTTATAAAACAAATAGCCATGCGTGAAACTGAAAATTCTGTTTTATAAAACAAAAAGCCATGCGTGAAACTGAAAATTCTGTTTTACAAAACAAAAAGCCATGCGTGAAACTGAAAATTCTGTTTTATAAAACAAAAAGCCATGCGTGAAACTGAAAATTCTGTTTTATAAAACAAAAAGCCATGCGTGAAACTGAAAATTCTGTTTTATAAAACAAAAAGCCATGCGTGAAACTGAAAATTCTGTTTTATAAAACAAAAAGCCATGCGTGAAACTGAAAATTCTGTTTTATAAAACAAAAATCCATGCGTGAAACTGAAAATTCTGTTTTATAAAACAAAAAGCCATGTGTGAAACTGAAAATTCTGTTTTATAAAACAAAAAGCCATGCGTGAAACTGAAAATTCTGTTTTATAAAACAAAAAGCCATGTGTGAAACTGAAAATTCTGTTTTATAAAACAAAAAGCCATGCGTGAAACTGAAAATTCTGTTTTATAAAACAAAAAGCCGTGTGAAACTGAAAATTCTGTTTTATAAAACAAAAAGCCATGTGTGAAACTGAAAATTCTGTTTTATAAAACAAAAAGCCATGTGTGAAACTGAAAATTCTGTTTTATAAAACAAAAAGCCATGTGTGAAACTGAAAATTCTGTTTTATAAAACAAAAAGCCATGTGTGAAACTGAAAATTCTGTTTTATAAAACAAAAAGCCACGTGTGAAACTGAAAATTCTGTTTTATAAAACAAAAAGCCACGTGTGAAACTGAAAATTCTGTTTTATAAAACAAATAGCCATGCGTGAAACTGAAAATTCTGTTTTATAAAACAAAAAGCCATGCGTGAAACTGAAAATTCTGTTTTATAAAACAAATAGCCATGCGTGAAACTGAAAATTCTGTTTTATAAAACAAAAAGCCATGCGTGAAACTGAAAATTCTGTTTTACAAAACAAAAAGCCACGCGTGAAACTGAAAATTCTGTTTTATAAAACAAAAAGCCATGTGTGAAACTGAAAATTCTGTTTTATAAAACAAAAAGCCATGCGTGAAACTGAAAATTCTGTTTTATAAAACAAAAAGCCATGCGTGAAACTGAAAATTCTGTTTTATAAAACAAAAAGCCATGTGTGAAACTGAAAATTCTGTTTTACAAAACAAAAAGCCATGCGTGAAACTGAAAATTCTGTTTTATAAAACAAAAAGCCATGCGTGAAACTGAAAATTCTGTTTTATAAAACAAAAAGCCATGCGTGAAACTGAAAATTCTGTTTTATAAAACAAAAAGCCATGTGTGAAACTGAAAATTCTGTTTTATAAAACAAAAATCCATGCGTGAAACTGAAAATTCTGTTTTATAAAACAAAAAGCCATGTGTGAAACTGAAAATTCTGTTTTATAAAACAAAAAGCCATGCGTGAAACTGAAAATTCTGTTTTATAAAACAAAAAGCCATGTGTGAAACTGAAAATTCTGTTTTATAAAACAAAAAGCCATGCGTGAAACTGAAAATTCTGTTTTATAAAACAAAAAGCCATGTGTGAAACTGAAAATTCTGTTTTATAAAACAAAAAGCCATGTGTGAAACTGAAAATTCTGTTTTATAAAACAAAAAGCCATGTGTGAAACTGAAAATTCTGTTTTATAAAACAAAAAGCCATGTGTGAAACTGAAAATTCTGTTTTATAAAACAAAAAGCCATGTGTGAAACTGAAAATTCTGTTTTATAAAACAAAAAGCCACGTGTGAAACTGAAAATTCTGTTTTATAAAACAAAAAGCCACGTGTGAAACTGAAAATTCTGTTTTATAAAACAAAAAGCCACGTGTGAAACTGAAAATTCTGTTTTATAAAACAAAAAGCCACGTGTGAAACTGAAAATTCTGTTTTATAAAACAAAAAGCCACGCGTGAAACTGAAAATTCTGTTTTATAAAACAAAAAGCCATGTGTGAAACTGAAAATTCTGTTTTATAAAACAAAAAGCCATGCGTGAAACTGAAAATTCTGTTTTATAAAACAAAAAGCCATGTGTGAAACTGAAAATTCTGTTTTATAAAACAAAAAGCCATGCGTGAAACTGAAAATTCTGTTTTATAAAACAAAAAGCCATGTGTGAAACTGAAAATTCTGTTTTATAAAACAAAAAGCCATGCGTGAAACTGAAAATTCTGTTTTATAAAACAAAAATCCATGCGTGAAACTGAAAATTCTGTTTTATAAAACAAAAAGCCATGTGTGAAACTGAAAATTCTGTTTTATAAAACAAAAAGCCATGCGTGAAACTGAAAATTCTGTTTTATAAAACAAAAAGCCATGTGTGAAACTGAAAATTCTGTTTTATAAAACAAAAAGCCATGCGTGAAACTGAAAATTCTGTTTTATAAAACAAAAAGCCGTGTGAAACTGAAAATTCTGTTTTATAAAACAAAAAGCCATGTGTGAAACTGAAAATTCTGTTTTATAAAACAAAAAGCCATGTGTGAAACTGAAAATTCTGTTTTATAAAACAAAAAGCCACGTGTGAAACTGAAAATTCTGTTTTATAAAACAAAAAGCCACGTGTGAAACTGAAAATTCTGTTTTATAAAACAAATAGCCATGCGTGAAACTGAAAATTCTGTTTTATAAAACAAAAAGCCATGCGTGAAACTGAAAATTCTGTTTTATAAAACAAATAGCCATGCGTGAAACTGAAAATTCTGTTTTATAAAACAAAAAGCCATGCGTGAAACTGAAAATTCTGTTTTACAAAACAAAAAGCCATGCGTGAAACTGAAAATTCTGTTTTATAAAACAAAAAGCCATGCGTGAAACTGAAAATTCTGTTTTATAAAACAAAAAGCCATGCGTGAAACTGAAAATTCTGTTTTATAAAACAAAAAGCCATGCGTGAAACTGAAAATTCTGTTTTATAAAACAAAAAGCCATGTGTGAAACTGAAAATTCTGTTTTACAAAACAAAAAGCCATGCGTGAAACTGAAAATTCTGTTTTATAAAACAAAAAGCCATGCGTGAAACTGAAAATTCTGTTTTATAAAACAAAAAGCCATGCGTGAAACTGAAAATTCTGTTTTATAAAACAAAAAGCCATGTGTGAAACTGAAAATTCTGTTTTATAAAACAAAAATCCATGCGTGAAACTGAAAATTCTGTTTTATAAAACAAAAAGCCATGTGTGAAACTGAAAATTCTGTTTTATAAAACAAAAAGCCATGCGTGAAACTGAAAATTCTGTTTTATAAAACAAAAAGCCATGCGTGAAACTGAAAATTCTGTTTTATAAAACAAAAAGCCATGCGTGAAACTGAAAATTCTGTTTTATAAAACAAAAAGCCATGTGTGAAACTGAAAATTCTGTTTTATAAAACAAAAAGCCATGTGTGAAACTGAAAATTCTGTTTTATAAAACAAAAAGCCATGTGTGAAACTGAAAATTCTGTTTTATAAAACAAAAAGCCATGTGTGAAACTGAAAATTCTGTTTTATAAAACAAAAAGCCATGTGTGAAACTGAAAATTCTGTTTTATAAAACAAAAAGCCACGTGTGAAACTGAAAATTCTGTTTTATAAAACAAAAAGCCACGTGTGAAACTGAAAATTCTGTTTTATAAAACAAAAAGCCACGTGTGAAACTGAAAATTCTGTTTTATAAAACAAAAAGCCACGTGTGAAACTGAAAATTCTGTTTTATAAAACAAAAAGCCACGTGTGAAACTGAAAATTCTGTTTTATAAAACAAAAAGCCACGCGTGAAACTGAAAATTCTGTTTTATAAAACAAAAAGCCACGCGTGAAACTGAAAATTCTGTTTTATAAAACAAAAAGCCATGTGTGAAACTGAAAATTCTGTTTTATAAAACAAAAAGCCACGCGTGAAACTGAAAATTCTGTTTTATAAAACAAAAAGCCATGCGTGAAACTGAAAATTCTGTTTTATAAAACAAAAAGCCACGTGTGAAACTGAAAATTCTGTTTTATAAAACAAAAAGCCATGTGTGAAACTGAAAATTCTTTTTGTGAATCGTGACTCAGCATTTGTGGATCACCAATCACATGTTCGTATTTTTTGAGACATTCTTTCCACAAATCTGCTCAGATCCACAAACAAAGAGCTGGTGATTCACAAAGCACCATCCAGTAGATGGTTGTTCACTGATGTATCTATGGCTCGGCTTAAGAACGAAAGAAGATCGCTGATTAGCAGTAACCATAGTAACGACATCAGTTGGATGTGATAACATTTATGAATGTTTGTTGTTAGTCTGTAGTTTTAAAGTTTTATTTCCGCTGCCTTCGTGTTTCCTCGTGTTCGAAATAAAGCCTTCATTCATTCATTCATGCATGTGAAAAACAGGATGTACTCTTTCACCTGTCACATGGGCAACTAGTAGCTCACTCAGTCCTGCTATGACGGGCTGATTCTGGCTTTCTGTCTAAAATGGTGATGGGGGGGGGGCAGAGGGCAAGGAGCAAATCACCTTGTTTTATCAGCTGTAAACACTTATTTGGTATAAAAATGGTAGCTTTTTGAACCCCTACATTTTCTCAGTAAATAAGCCAAAAACTGTACATTTGCTTGATAAATGTAAAGATGTTTTAAATAGTCCGTTGATGGAGTATTTTGAATTCTTGACATTCTTGTATAGCACATTTCATGTACAAAACAATTCAAAGTGCTTTACATCAAATACAAGCATTGCAGCAGGGAGAGGAAGAAGTATTAAAAATATGTAAAAGAATATAAAGAGAAAGAAATAAAATAATACGCCCAACTTCCTCATAGAAAATCTAAAATGTGGAGCCTTGATTGGCTTGATTTGTAATATCCTACTGATGTTTTTCCCCTTAAGTGTGTGGAGACCAAAACAGAGCTATATCTGAATTGATTCTTTGGGGCAGCTCAGTGACTTGTGATGATAAATGACATGACAGTATGTTTGCATTTGGATCCTTGATATGAAAGTTTTTACTTGCATTGCAGTATTGATCTCGCTCATTCCCTTTAGCTGTGATCTTTATCATCATCCATCAACTCTTTTTCAGATGTTTGAGCAGAACCTGCAAGTTGCTGCACAGATTGATGGAGACTTCAAAGAACAAGTTCTGAAGCTGTGCCTGAAACAAATGAATTCTTTCCTTATCAGGTACTTTTCTAAAATACTTTTTAATGTTGGGAATTTAGTGAATTGAATGAAGTCAAATATTTACTGTTTTTCGAAATAATTTCTTTATATTGCCTAGGTAATTACCCCTGAGTCTCCACAGTTTTTCTGGGGTTTGATTTCTGTCCTGCGGTGTTGTGCAAAATCCAGTGTTCCACAAAAAAAACTGGTAATAAAGGGGAAGAATTAATGCAGTGGAGGATGGAGTAAGGTCCGTTCTATTGCAGTAAAATGAAAGGAAGCCATGGTTAATCTTTTACAAGGAGTCTGATAACAAATTTCAGTTATGATTTTAATGCCAGCAAGAGATAATGAGCTTCAATGAATGAATCTTTAAAGGGGAACTCCGGTATTTTTAAACCTGGACCTTATTTCTTGCATGAAATACGTTCATCTACTCACCGAGAACAGTTTGGTGAAAGTCGGCGTCCTTCGGAAGATATTTAGAAAACTCTCGATGGGCGTATATCCATATAACAGATTGAACAGGGCAGGGACGATGCAGCTTCTAAATAAGGCATTATCTGTCTTTATTTCACCAATACATTAAGACGAATGAATGAATGAATGTGTACTATAGCTCTGTTAGCTCATAGCTGCTGTTATGTGGCTACTTGCAGCTATAGGAGAGCTAACGGAGGGATTTCTACACAGGCACTCTACTGGGACCACGAGTAGCCACATAACATCACCTATGAGCTAACAGAGCTATAGTACACGTTCATTCATTCATTCGTCTTAAAGTATTGGTGAAATAAAGACTAAATAAATAAAGAAAAAAAGATTCTTTACAACGACATTTGTGCACAACTTGAACGCACCATTAGTTGTAGCACACAAACGTCGCCCTCTCAATGCGCTCTTCAATGTAAATTAGTCTAACTAACAGAACATAACTCTGCTGTTAGACTCTGTTAGCCCAGCCATCCAGACCAGAGACCAGCCCCCACTAAACAGCCCACCGACCATCACTGAGCGGGCCAGTTCGCCGGCCAGGCCACTGGAAATGTCCTGGTGCTCCTGATGGCTAATCCACCACTGCTCTCAACTCCTCCGCTAGTGCTTGCCATGTCTCTTTGTTTTAATTTTTCCGCTTCAGTGATTGGACATTAATACGCGTCTCGCGGGGAGGGCTTTTCACCTGCCTGGACAGGCACAGACAGAGGTCTGTAAAGCATCAGCGCAAAATGAATTGCAAAACTGAAAACTCACGATCCATAAGGGTGTATTGTCCCGTGCATAGCAGACTGAACGGTTCAATGTTTTACAGAGTACTGTTGCATCCCTAATCTGAACAATTCATAATAACGATCAACAAAATTAACTTCTGCAATCTTCCAGTGATTAATGTGTGACCCTGATATTTGTGTGTTTTTAGATACCGGGAGGAGGCCATAGGCTACAAAGAGGAGCACCTGAGAGATAGACAGCTGCCTCAGTGTTATGTACAGTATATGATTGCCATCATCAATAACTGCCAGACATTCAAGTAAGAAGTTCTTTTCATAAAACAGTATTGACAAGAAAACAACGATTAGATTTTTTTTTTCTCACATGACGTAGGGGAAAAATGATGAAATCATGAACCAAAAAAATGTCCTGTTTGTTACACCTCCTCCGGCCTCTCTGACACCTTGAATTCTTTCAAATCTTGGTTGTGCAGTAGCTGACAGATCAGCTCTGCAGGATGGAGCCTCTGGTTTCTTTTTTTTCTATGTTCTGACCTGTTGCTTTGACTTTTCTTCCCTGACTCTTCCTTGATCGACCTGTGTGTTTCCCGATCAAAATCTTCTTATTTTGATCATATTTTAGCAACAGCTGACTGGGAACAACCAACATAATTTTTTTCTTCAATGAAACAGCTTAATTGATATTCTCGGAGTTTGGTGAACCATACGTTTTCCCGGGGGATATGATAAAGAATTCATGGAGCAGTTTTTCTGCATCGTTTAGAGACAGGATGTTCCTAACTTTTTTTATATTACAAAGGTGAAAGAAGACAGTTCTAGAGTGGTTTAAAGGACAAATCCTAGCAGAAAAATGAATGACACCCAGAGTGGTTATACGATTAGACCAAATTCAATAATTCAGTTAAGAAGGAGAATCTCACTGAAAATGTCAAACTTTATATACATTTTGTATAGTTTTTACATAACATCAGATAAATTAGACAAATTGCTTTAGGACTTGTAGCCTTGGGAAGAATGTTAACAGGATGTATTTGGGTCCTACACAGATTTTAAGCATTTAATGCTGAAAGTGTAGTTCACTCCCTCTGACCAGCTATGGAATAAAGGTGTCCTCGTAGGTTTTGTGAGTTTGTTACTCGAAATGAAAGATGGCTTTACAATATTTTTAAAGAAAACAGTAAGTAGTTTGAAGCAGCTTTTTGGTGTTTGTGTGGGCTGAGGTGTCTGATAATAATGGTTGAATGGTGCTTTGAAAGTTAATGAGGGTTTATCAGTTGTTGCTGACTCTTTGGTCAGCTGGAACACAAACCAGGATTAGTGCTCAGCTGTTTGAACATGACAGTGTAATGCTGATGGACAGCGGAAGGTTAGTGCTGCAGCTGCTAGTGAAACGCAAGTGATGAGCAGTTCATACATCTCAGCATGGACATATCATAAACAGCAGTGCCATACCATGATATTAATCATAATACACTAATAAGGTATGAAATAACTGTCAATGAAATAAAGGTACAATTTGGACACATGGAATTTGAACTGAAACTGTCTGTAATTAAATTATATGATGTCCAATACAGTTTAAAAAAAAAAAAAGAATATTTTATGTCTTTTAAAGATATTTTATTGAGAATATTGTGTTATTGTGTTTTGTGTTTCAATGGTGTTTGTCAGAGAGTCCATCAACAGTTTGAAGAGAAAGTACTCCCAGTCCTCGCTGCCCACTGACAGTGATGCTGCCATAGAGAAGACTCTCAATGAGGTGGCCAAGGAAGGCTGTCAGTTTTTACTGGATGAAGTCTTCCTAGACCTGGAAGTAAGAACAGCTGGTGTTAGACTGGACTACATTTACTGTCCAGCTGATTTAATTTATTGTATTTTTATGTCTATGACAAAACATTGTAATATTTTTATAGGGCGTTCAATGCATTGTTCAACACATGGAAATGTCTTCTATTTAACTTCTTAAGAACGACCGTACATCGTATTATGTTATACTGGTTTCCTGTGTGTAGCAAATTCAAGTGAAGAAATTATGTGTCTGCCCACAGAAGCAGCACACATGCCCTTAATTTCATATCATATGTAACAACCCCTGAAAATGTCATGTTTGTGAAGACCGTATTTTTCGGACCATAAGGCATACTTAAAATCCTTTAATTTTCTCAAAAATTGACAGTGCGCCTTAAAATGCGGTTGTGCTTTCTGACCTAGAACCGATTTTATGTGGTACACAGCGCTCAAAAATCTGTCAAAATGTTTTAGCACAGCCTCGGTAAGCTACGAAGCGGCACTGCTTGATGGTTTGAGCATTACGGCCACCGTAGTCACAAGCCTCACAGGGTAATACGATCTGTGCTTCAACATTAAGGTGTGAGCATTCATTAATTTTCTACACCCGCTGCCTCCTGTTCAGAGACATGTTTACGAAGCAGATTTGAAACTCAACCCTATCAGTCACGCAGTACAACAAGTGAGTTGAATAAAGTTTGACTTACCTGAGTTTTGTTTCATTTAATGCGCCTTATGTATATACGGTACATTAGAGATTAGACTGAGACACAATAACATTCCTGAAATGGAAGCCTGACTTTTACCTGAGAGGACAACAAACCTTTCTCCATCTCTGAAGGAAAAGATTGAGAAGGACTAGAAAAACTAGATGATTAGCATTTGCTGTTTTAGCTGCTTTGTTAGCACTGCTGTCGTAGGATAATGCTGAGTGCATGCTTGTAACATGACATATCTGATGTAGAACTACCGGTACATACTTACTGATTAGATTTGAAAATCGGAGAGACCATTGGATTTTTGTGTCCACACATTTCTGGGAAAAAAAAGCCCTTTGATTGTAAAAATGACCGTAATTTCCCCTGGCCACAGAGTTGAAAGGTTTCAGGAAATGTTTCTCACTGCAATCAGCTGTTTGCAAAAAAGTTTTCTGAAAAGCAACAAATTTCCCACTGCTTCAGTACACTTTAATAATGTCAGTTATATGGAATTTTATTTAACAATGTGTTACTAAACCCTAATTGTTTTAAGTTACTCATTTGTCTTGTAAAGATAGTAAGTCAACAGAACAACCATCCTAAATAGTATCCTTTACACTTTGCTTTTCATTTATATTCTTTGGACAATTGGAACTCCTGATCAAAAATATTCCAGTCCATTTAATCTTTTGAATTTTGGCATTGTTTTGATCAGCATCACCTGAATGAGCTGATGACCAGGAAGTGGCTGACAGGTTCTCACGCTGTAGACACCATCTGTGTGACAGTGGAGGACTACTTCAATGACTTCAACAAGATCAAAAAACCTTTTAATCAGGTGGGAAAATAGTTAATTTTATCTCCAAATGTAAAGGATGGATTTCCTTGAAACTGAATGTCATGTTTTTGTTGCTGTTGTGGTATAAGATGGAACCAACTGACATTGAACAAATCTAACCTGTGGAAGTGTGTCATTCTGTAGAAGACCTCTGGTTACTGAATGTGCTGTGTGCAGGAGATGACCAACGAGGCCTTGCGCAGGGTGGTGTTAGAGTACATCAAAGCGGTAATGCAGAAGAGAATCACCTTTAAAAATGCTGACGAAAGGAGAGAGGGAGCTGAGAGGATGATCAAAGAAGCTGATCAGTTCAAGTACCTCTTTAGGAAACTGGCAGCGGTGAGTTCACACCTGTATACGTTTCATGGACTGAAACATTATTGATATTCAGATGGACAATATATAATTTGGACTGTCACACTTAAGGCCCATTATCCTAGGTATTCAAAAGTAACTGGACAAATGGCTGCATTTTCAGTGTGATTTTGCTGTGTAGATTGGAGCATTATATCAGAATGTGCAAAAACAAGGTGAAAATGATGAGGCCAAACAAGTTAAACCTCCTTCAGCCCTTGGTCATTTTTCAGGCTTCTCATGTTCCTCCTTCTTGATGTTGCTGTCTCTTGAAATTGCTCCATCTGTCCCTACTGCCATCCCCTGTAGTTTATCAACCACCACAATGTCCGGGTGGTCAGCCATCACCAGTTTATTAGACATGGTGACATGGTGCATTATCCTGCTGTAAGTAGCCATCAGAAGATGGGTACTGTGGTCATAAAGGGGTGGACATGGTCAGCAACAATACTCAGGGAGGCTGCGGCATTTAAACAATGCTCAATTGGTACTAAGGGGCCCAAAGTATGCCAAGAATAGGGATGGGAATCGGGAACCGGTTGCCTAACAATCCCGTTTATAGGTTCTGCTAATGTCTGACGCATTTGCGTCATGAGCCTGCCTCTGAGCCTCATGTGCACGCATCGTATTTTGGCTCAGAATGCTTCCAACATGGCGTTGAGACAGAAGCGCTCCAAAGTTTGGTTATATTTCACCAAAAAGGACAATACTAGGGCCAGTTGCAACACGTGCAGAGCTGTGATCACATCAAAGGGGGTAAATATTATAATTTGACCACACAGCATGCAGTTTCTTTGCACGAATGTAAAGTCTTTGACACGCTGCTAAGTGATGGCGGCAACTCCTGCGGGGGAGCTTGTGGCACAGCGCCTTCTCAAAAGTCCCAGGTAACTCAGGGCTCTCAAGTCTCACGCTTTGAGCGTGACAGTCATGCTTTTCAGTCTTTTGTCACATACTCCCGCCACACATATTTCTCACGCTGAAAAAAAAACAGCGTGAGGAAACAAGCACTAGTCCCATGAGTCTGAGCAGAGCAGTTATTAATAACAACACTAATAATATTATTAATGAAAGACCCTCATTCCTGCGACCCGTCCAACCGGCCCGCCCAACGGGGATGGGGTGTCATTCTTGTCTGCATTCAAAACTTGAGAGACCTGTAACGTAAAACTTCCAGGTCCTGTTGATGGTTATAATATTAGTGACATACTGTATGAATAATTTCCATTTGATAATAGCATTTAGTTGAACAGGACTGCAAGAATGAGGCAGTCTGTCAGAGGCAGTCTGTGGACAATCCAGAGGCAGACTCCCAGAGGCAGTCTGTGGACAATCCAGAGGCAGACTCCCAGAGGCAGTCTGTGGACAATCCAGAGGCAGACTCCCAGAGGCAGTCTGTGGACAATCCAGAGGCAGACTCCCAGAGGCAGTCTGTGGACAATCCAGAGGCAGACTCCCAGAGGCAGTCTGTGGACAATCCAGAGGCAGACTCCCAGAGGCAGTCTGTGGACAATCCAGAGGCAGACTCCCAGAGGCAGTCTGTGGACAATCCAGAGGCAGACTCCCAGAGGCAGTCTGTGGACAATCCAGAGGCAGACTCCCAGAGGCAGTCTGTGGACAATCCAGAGGCAGTCTGTCAGAGGCAGTCTGTCAGAGGCAGACTCCCAGAGGCAGACTCCCAGAGGCAGACTCCCAGAGGCAGACTCCCAGAGGCAGACTCCCAGAGGCAGACTCCCAGAGGCAGACTCCCAGAGGCAGACTCCCAGAGGCAGACTCCCAGAGGCAGACTCCCAGAGGCAGACTCCCAGAGGCAGACTCCCAGAGGCAGACTCCCAGAGGCAGACTCCCAGAGGCAGACTCCCAGAGGCAGACTCCCAGAGGCAGACTCCCAGAGGCAGACTCCCAGAGGCAGACTCCCAGAGGCAGACTCCCAGAGGCAGACTCCCAGAGGCAGACTCCCAGAGGCAGACTCCCAGAGGCAGACTCCCAGAGGCAGACTCCCAGAGGCAGACTCCCAGAGGCAGACTCCCAGAGGCAGACTCCCAGAGGCAGACTCCCAGAGGCAGACTCCCAGAGGCAGACTCCCAGAGGCAGACTCCCAGAGGCAGACTCCCAGAGGCAGACTCCCAGAGGCAGACTGTCAGAGGCAGACTGTCAGAGGCAGACTGTCAGAGGCAGACTGTCAGAGGCAGACTGTCAGAGGCAGACTGTCAGAGGCAGACTGTCAGAGGCAGACTGTCAGAGGCAGACTGTCAGAGGCAGACTGTCAGAGGCAGACTGTCAGAGGCAGACTGTCAGAGGCAGACTGTCAGAGGCAGACTGTCAGAGGCAGACTGTCAGAGGCAGACTGTCAGAGGCAGACTGTCAGAGGCAGACTGTCAGAGGCAGTCTGTCAGAGGCAGGCTCTCAGAGGCAGGCTCTCAGAGGCAGGCTCTCAGAGGCAGGCTCTCAGAGGCAGGCTCTCAGAGGCAGGCTCTCAGAGGCAGGCTCTCAGAGGCAGGCTCTCAGAGGCAGGCTCTCAGAGGCAGGCTCTCAGAGGCACCGAATCGATAAGCGATATCGATAATGGAACCGGAATTGCCAAATTCTTAACAATTCCCATCCCTAGCCAAGAAAATATCCCCCACACCATTACACCACCACCACCAGCCTGAACCAATGAGACAAAGAAGGATGGAACCTTGCTTTAATGTTGTTTACGCCAAATTTTGACCCAACCGTCTGAATGTCGCAGCTGAAATCGAGAAATCAGACCAGGCAACCTTTTTCCAATCTTCTATTGTCCAGTTTTGGTGAGCCTGTGTGAATTGTAGTCTGTTTCTTGTTGTTAGCTGACAGGAGTGGCACCCGGTGTGGTCTTCTGCTGCTGTAGCCCAAATCCTGCTCAAGGTTCCACATGTTGTGCGTTCAGAGATGGTATTCTGCATTCCTTGGTTGTAACGAGTGCTTATTTGAGTTCCTGTTGCCTTCCGATCTGGAACCATTCTGCCCATTCTCCTCTGACCTCTCACACCAACAAGGCATTTTCACTGGATATTTTCTCTTTTTCGGACCTTTCTCTATAAACCCAGAGATGGTTGTGGGTGAAAATCCCAGCAGATCAGCTGTTTCTGAAATACTCAGACCAGCCCGTCTGGCACCAACAACCATGCCACGTTCAATGTCACTTAAATGCTCGGTTTGAACTTCAACGTGTTGAACCTCTATATGCCTAAATGCAGTGAGTTGCTGCCAAGCGACTGGCTGATTAGCTGTTTGTGGTAACAAGCAATTGAACAGGTGTACCTAATAAAGTGGCCGGTGTGTTCTGCTGTGGCCCAGTTCTGGGACCCAAACTAACAAGTTGCTATTGCAAGTTTTCTGTCAAACAGCAGCTGACATACTTTTTCATAGACAGCAGCTCTGCAGCTGAGCAGGTCCAGTGGACATTAAGTTTGCAGCTGCTGTTACTACTCAGTCTGCTTACTAATGTCAGGGAGCCTAACTTTTGTTGTCTGTTTTTTTTGTTGTTATATAGGGTGAAGACACAGACCGCCTTTGTGGTGCTATCACTGCTATTGCTGAAGTGTTCAAGTTGACTGACCCCACCCTACTGTTCCTGGAGGTAACCACGCTGGTCTCCAAATATCCAGATATCAGGTGAGTGCATTCAGTGCACAGTTATTGTTTGTCCTTCCATTTCCTGTTTGTATGTGCCATCAGTTCAGGGTGCTGCTTTCTACTTAACAAAACCATCTCAAGCCCTTTTTACACGTGTTACACAAGTTTTATTTTTATTAATTTTCATCTGGTAACATCTTGAGTGCAGTGTGGAAGTGTTTAATCAGCGTTCAGTCCTATGTCAAATGACTCAGCAGTCAGCATGGGTTTTATTGGCTCCAGTTTGGCACAGCATTTATGAGAACTGGCTGCATGTTCATTTTGGGTGCTGTGATTTGGCAACAAAAATGGATACAGCTCACGTTTTCTTTTCAGAAATACACATCTACTGACTGTAATTTCTCACTCTTCTTATCCTGATGCACACATTCAGTTTTATTTATATGGCGCCAAGTTACAACAATTGTCATCTCAAGGCACTTAAATAATATCGTTCAATTCAAGCCAATTGGAAATCAATCCATTGTAATCATAATCCAATTAATTCATATAGTCCATTTAAAAAATAATGTCCTAGCTAAGGAAACCAACAGATTGCACCGAAACTTGTCTTCAGTCCAATCTCCCGTCCTGAGCGTGCCTGTGGCGACTGTGGAAAGGACCGACTCCCTTTTAACAGGAAGAAACCTCTGGCAGAACCAGAACCAGGAAGAAACCTCTGGCAGAACCAGAACCAGGAAGGGTGGCCATCCGCCTCGACCAGCTGGGGTTTGAGAAGACAGAAAAGAGGGAAAAGAGGGGGGAAAAACACCATAACGCCATTCAAAGGATATCTGTTGGAACAGGGAAACATACGTTAATAACCACTATAATGTCACATGTACATAAAATCATTTGAGAAATTAAACGGGGGGGGGGGGGGGGGGGGGGAGCAAAGTGAGGAAAGGTGTGACAGATGAGGTCCCCCAGCAGTCTAAGCCTATAGCAGCTTAACTATGGGATGTTTCAGGGTCACCTGAGCCATCCCTAACTATAAGCTTTAAGTTTTTAGCCTAATCTTAAAAGTGGAAAGGGTGCCTGCTTCCCGGACATTTACTGGCAGCTTATTCCACAAGAGAGGGGCCTGATAACTGAAGGCTCTACCTCCCATTCTACTTTTAGAAACTCTGGGAACAACAAGTAAACTTGCAGTTTGGGAGCGAAGTGCTCTGTTAGGAAAATATCTTACAATGAGATCTTTAAGATATGATGGAGCTCGGTCATTAAGAGCTTTATATGTGAGGAGAAGAATCTTAAATTCTATTCTGAATTTAACAGGGAGCCAATGAAGAGAAGCTAAAACTGGAGAAACATGATCTCTGCTGTTAGTTCTCATCAGAACTCTGGCTGCAGCATTTTGGATCAGCTGGAGGCTTTTCAGAGAATATGTGGGACAGCCCAATAATAAGGAATTACAGTAGTCCAATCTTGAAGTAACAAATGCATGAACTAGTTTTTATCTACATCAGTCTGAGACAGGATGTTCCTGATTTTAGCAATATTTGGCAATCAAAGAATCACACATTCTGCACTTGACTCCTGTAAACTGGCACACCTAAAAGGATTGCAGCAGTTGAAAATATGCTTTCTACTTATGTCTTTCTGATGAGATTTGACATACACCTCTTTTGCTTGTCGTGGCTATGTTTAATTTTTTTGTCCTTCCTGCTTTCCATAGGGAGGAGCACATCCAGGCGTTGCTCGCAGTGCGTGGTGATGCCAGCAGGGAAATGAGACAGATGATCATCGGGACTCTCAGTGAAAACAAAGTGTCCTACTCTGGTGTCACACAGCCTATTTTTAAAGATATTACTGTGCCCACCATCACCATGACGACCATGACCTCCATGGCAACTGTGAAGCTGCTCAAATAAACCCAGACACCATGACACGATCTGCTCCTTCAGCGACAAAAGCAGAAAGACATATTTTTCCAAATGCTTCTCATTTCTCATAGTTTAATGCAGCTTGTTGTTCTTTTCTTCTTCGCATCTCTTACTTATTTTATGTTTGTGTCAACAAAACAGTAAAGCTAAAGTTGTAAAAATGTACTGCGGTATTTTCATTGGAGGTGAAAACAATTTAAGATTTGGACCGCTATTTTTTCCTCTTTTCTCCCTGCTATTTCTTCACCGCTGCAGTACTCGCATCACATGTGCTGATGTTAGCTTTCAGTTAACCTTCACCAAGTTCACATTTCTCTCTCAATGCTTCAAATTACATGTACAAACTAAGCAAATAAACAGAAATGCAACTAAACTCAGAATATATGACAGAGGACCTCCAACAGTTTTGATAGTCAGGTGTTTCCCATTTAATCTTGTTAAAACTTATATATTTTCTTTTAAAATTTTATATAGTTCTTGGATTGTGAATATTTAGTTCACTAAAAACTTTACTGACCCAGATTGTGGACTATAACATTATCCTTGTTTGGACAAAATTAAAACTCATGGGAACTTAAGACCAACCTTTAAATCTTCGAGATCTCAGAATATCATATTATCCCAACACTTTGGGTTCATAAAGTTTCCAGCAACAGAATGAGAGAAAGAACTTTCAGCTATCACTCTTTTCTTTTGGAAAACAAAATATCCTTTTTTGACAAAGCTTATAGTTTGTTTGTTTTTTCTTTGGAACACTGTGCACCTTTTTTAGTTATGCTCCTGGGGGTCCTCCCACAATGCACTGAGCATCTGCCCCCATGCTCCTCTCTTCCACTCTTCATATTTCCTGCCACTATTGCGTGTCTCTGTTCTGTGCAGCTGCTGGTCAGACCAAGCAACCATTTTTTGGGATATTGTTGTTGAAAATTACACAATTGAAATTCCATAAATAATGACCAATAAATGATAAATAATGCTCTTCACATTTTACTTAGTTTTGCTATGTAGAAGTCAAAAGCTTTCCCTTACACAAACTCAACTGTAAGTTGTTAGCTCAATTGAGCCCCTATAAAAGATTTTTGATGTCTTTCTTGACCATATTCATTATTTTTAGAAAAAAGAAACAAATCTGGAATTTGATGCAGCAACACAAGCAAAGAGAGATTCTCACATAAGCAGATGAACTGGTGACAGGTGAGGGTGTTAGGATTGGGTATAAAAGAAGCATCCACCAAAAGCTAAGTTGTGAATAACAGAAATGATGATGTCCAAAGGCTGGTGGATGATGGATGATTTGAGGACAGATTCAAGCTGAAGGACAAAGCCAAGGAGGAAAATGTGGATTGCAACATGACTCTTAAATTGAGAAGGAGGGTACAAGAAAAGTGGGAGACAGCCACTTAGTCAGATTTGAGCATTCATGAAGTCGGTAATAAAAAAAGTGAGCTTCTCAGGACAGTACTTAAGTAGTTTAGCAGCTTTGGACCATATCACTGCTGAGCACTGAAAGCAAGACCATTTTTAGTATGTTGTCATGAAGACTGTCAAGAGTTTCTCCTCAACAACTGCTATAAAAATGTGGGATTGCTGGAAGGCTATCTGGAGAACACACAAGGAAATCCTGCAACTCCTGAGAGAGGCAATAGAGGGACAGGGTAACTTGGTAGTCCTGTGACTGGACCTTGCAAATGCCCATGGCTCCATTCCACACAAGCTGGTGGATGATGCCCTTCAGAGACACTATGTGCCAGCCAAGGTCAATACATTCATCCTTGATTACTGCAGCAACTCGAAGATGAGAGTCACCTCAAGGGAATCATAACTGGTTAGCTGGTCTCAGTCATCCTCTTTGCACTGGCCATGAACATGGTGGTCAAATCAGTGGAGGTGGGGTGTAGAGGTCCACTAGCAAAATCTGGACTGCATTTTCCCCAATAAGGGCCTTCATGGATGACCTGATCATCACCACAACATCAGTCTCTGCCAGCAGATGGATATTACAAGGGCTCAAGAAGCTTGTGACAGGCAAGAAAGAGCTTTAAATCATCAATATCCAGATCTGATGTAATATAGAAAGGGAAAGTAAGAGACAAGTTCCACTTTACCATTGCTGCATCCACCATCCTAACACTGTCAGACCAGCTTTTCAAGAGCCTAGGGAAGCTCTTTGAGACAGCAGTCTAAAGCACACATCTGCAATCCTGAAGACTGTGCTGACCTTGAAATCTGGCTCACTAAGGTTGATAAATCAGGACTTCCTGGCTGGTTCAAGGCCTGGGTGTAACAGCATACCATTCTGTCTGGAGTGCCCTTTCCACTGTATGAAATTGCTTTTTCAACTGTGGATGCCTTGGACAGGAAGATGAGAAGCTTTCTGTGAAGGAGACTTGGCCTACCAAGGAGCCTAAGCAGTGTGCACTGTATGGGACGACCAAGATCCTGCAGTTTTCCTGAAGGGTGCTTACCAAAGAGTTTGTGGTGACACAAACAAGAGAGGCCATTCAGTACAGGGACTCCAGGGACCCCAAAATAGCAGGAACACAGATCGAGTTGCACACCAACCATAAATTTGGGCACATAACTAGTGCTGCTTGAGAGCTTCAGGTGGAAGAGACACAGCTGATGCCCATTGGGGCTCTCATTGGCTGTGCATCACCCCAATGGGCTCTCATTAGGGCTGTAACAACAGTACAAATTGTCCTAAGTCACATTCCAAGCTGCAACATCAACAAAGCCATTGGGAAGGAGAGGCAGTGCTTCATCCAGGAGGAGGTCTGTGCTAGAGTGAAAGAACAATGGTGGTAGGACTGGGCCAACAAGGAGCCTGGACATGATGGGAGAAGATGGTGCAGCAAAAGATCTCCTGGTCAGACATCTGGCAGTCTGACACCCAACGTATCAATTTTTTTGTCGAGGGACTATATGACACCTTAACAAGTCCTTAAAAAGTCCTACTAAACTCCACACTCCACAGCAAAGCTCAACTTTCCTTCTTTCAGTGTGGTGGAAGAGGGACCTTCTCAACAGCTGTCCAAATGCACTGGCCAATGGCCACTACTGCTGGTGCCATGACCATGATACTTCATGATACTGAAGGCACCTTTATCTCCTTCTTCAGAGTAAATGGTAAATGGACTTGTACTTGTATAGCGCTTTTCTAGTCTAACTGACCACTCAAAGCGCTTCACTACATGCCGCATTCACCCCACTCACACGCATTCAGCACGTCTTAAGATACTTAACTACGTGCTTTTTATAATCATTCACTGGGGTATGAATGTGGGGTTCAGTGTCTTGCCCAAGGACACTTCGACATGTAGCCTGGGGAAGCCAGAGTCAAACCATCGACCTTCCGATTGGTGGGCGACTGCTCTTCCTCCTGAGCTACAGCCCCCACTTCCACAGAGAAGACCTAACCTGCTCTCTACACTTCCAGATTGGCAGTTTAAGGTAGATTTTGGCAGCCAGCTCAAGTTGCCAGAGCACATTATCTGCATAACACTCCGACCAGATTTAGTCAGTTCCTCAGACTTCACCAAGCAAGTCATTGTGTGAGAACTCACGCTGCCTTGGGAAGAACATATTGAAGAATGCCCACAAGAGGAAACTGGCTAAATATCAAGGCCTGGTGGAGGAGTGCCGGAACCAGGGGTGGCATACACACTCTGATGCCATCGAAGTGGGTTGCCGAGGCTTTGCAGGCTTCTTCCTATGCAAAGCTTTGCCCAAGCTGGGTTTGAATGGAGCAGTAAAGACGGGAGCCGTATGCTCCATCACCAATGCCACAGAGAGCCACAAGATGGCTTTGGTTAGATAGGGGAGACCCCTGGATTGTTGTTGCTGGGTCTCAAGATGGGACACGGCTGGGTCATTTGGGTGAGGGGGTCTGATGTTGAAAGACCAGAAACCAAGACCCCAGACACATCACTGATGATGCATCCCAGCACATCACAAAGATGTATCTTGAATCCTTACAAAATAAAAAGAAGATAGAGTTGAAAGTGATAATTTGAGTTTGAGAGGGAAACTGGACATTTCCATCCTGTAAGAATGATCAATGCAATTGAAAGAGAAATCTGGAAGAACAGATATGCCAAACTGCTCAACAATCCGAGGCCTCATTTCTGCTTACTAAGTAAACAACAAAATAAAATGTTATTTTAAATTTTCCAATAAAAGTTAGAAACTCTTGATGGAGTAAAGATTTTGCCACATGTATGGTACAATCTCATGGTAAATAATGGTGTGCTAAATGTGGAGATGTAGATAACTATCAGAAAGAATAAATCATGTGATGTAACTGCTGGAAAAGACAGAGCTGGTTTTGGTGGATGTGTTCTCCAAAAGCAAGTTCAGAAATACAAAATAATGATAAGGCAGATATCCTGGAGAAAATAAATAGTTTTATGAGTTAAATAATGATATGAGGAATGTTGAAGGAAGAGGGATAATTGATTGGCCCTATTTCATTAACTCAAGGAGACATGATCAGAATGCAGCAGGGAGATAGGCATTCGAACAGTTTAGTCCTTCACAAGTGTGAACTGAAAGAAGATGTGCTTTTGAATAGGTAAACCAGTTATTTTCCTTTGCCTGAAATAAATGTTGGAACCAAACAACGAAAAGAGTAATAAGAAGTGGTTAATGCTGCTATGGAATTTCTCAACAAAGGAGTAAAATCTGAGGACATCCATTAGATGCTCAAAACACAATGATCGAGTGTCTCAAGGTAATGATTAGTTTTATATTCATCGTGTTTCATTCAATGGACTGCCAGAAGCCTTGTTGCAAATGGCTTCAGAACAAAAAGCACAATCCCATTTTATGAGTTCAAGAAATGTGGACACACCCTACAAGATGTACACAACATGAGCGGATCACAGGTCGGGGTGGAGGATGTCTGACACTGAAATATGATGGTTTAGAACCTTAGAAATATTGAATCATCAAATGAGTTGGTGATGAGTGTGTATTCACACTCATTCTGAAGTAGTGTAATTCAGATAATCATTTCAAAATAGTACATTTAATAATTCTTGCAAAGAATGTATAAAAAATTTAATATTGTTATGTTTCACAAAATAGAAAATGACAATAGAAGATGAATTTCAGAGTGGAGATGTCAATACTCACACTCAGAAAGTAGAGTCACACGGATGATCATATGAGAAATGTGACAAAAGATTTAACGAAGGGAAGCTTTTCAGCGAGTCTAACGGTTGAGGAATAAGCATTGATATAGTGTGTATATGCATATGTATATGTATTTGCATACAGGTTCCTTATCTTACGTTTACTTCAAGAAATACTGCTGGTGCTTGTGAATGGGAGTGTAAATATGAGATCTAATATCGGTAAATGATAATGACTATTAGATATACTACTAATAAGCTGAAGATATAAAGTCAAGGCTGATACCCAAGTCACAAATAGGTGCTTTAAGATCAGGTTTATTTGTCATGCCTACACATGAAATTTCAACAGGTCTGCACCTGTTGAACACACATGCACAGGGTCACACACTCATAAAGACAGATGCTATACACTGGAGCAGTGGGCAGCCATTCACAGTGCCTGGGGAGTGTGGGGATATGGTGCCTTCTGAAAGCATTGTCATGTGAAATACACCTGGAAAAGGAAAATGGAGCTGTGCTGGAGCACTGAATGTACTTAAGCAGAGACAGAACTAAATACAGCACGGTGTCTTTGAAGAAGAAACCTCACTCAAGGAAATTTGTTAGATTGAGCTATTGGAGGGATTTTCACTCTACAATAACAAGTGAGATACAATTCAGTGCAGAAAATGAGTGGGAAAAGGAAATATATGAAAGTGTCAGTTTTGGAAGATGGAGAGATTATACCTGTATTAGATAAAGAAAAGGGCTGATATGCTTGATATAGTAAGTAGATAGAGCAAATATATATATTGGGAACCAACTAGATGATTTACATACAGAAAGGAAACAGAACTGTTGAGAGATAATGGAGAGGGATCTGCTCTACATGCTGCCAAAACTCTAAATCAACTCAAATTATCCATCCATGCTAATGATTACACAGCAACAGGTCAAGATTCAATTCAATTCAATTCATGTTTTATTTATATAGCGCCAAATTACAACAAATGTCATCTCAAGGCACTTAAATAATAAAGTCCAATTCAAGCCAATTGGAATTCAATTCATTGTAATGATAATCCAATTAATTCATATAGAGCCAATTCAAAAAATAATATCCTAGCTAAGGAAACCAACAGATTGCACCGAAACTTGTCTTCAGTCCAATCTCCCGTGGAAAGGGTGTCTGCTTCCCGGACATTTACTGGCAGCTTATTCCACAAGAGAGGGGCCTGATAACTGAAGGCTCTGCCTCCCATTCTACTTTTAGAAACTCTGGGAACAACAAGTAAACCTGCAGTTTGGGAGCGAAGTGCTCTGTTAGGAAAATATCTTACAATGAGATCTTTAAGATATGATGGAGCTCGGTCATTAAGAGCTTTATATGTGAGGAGAAGAATCTTAAATTCTATTCTGAATTTAACAGGGAGCCAATGAAGAGAAGCTAAAACTGGAGAAACATGATCTCTCCTGTTAGTTCTCATCAGAACTCTGGCTGCAGCATTTTGGATCAGCTGGAGGCTTTTCAGAGAATATGTGGGACAGCCCAATAATAAAGAATTAGAGTAGTCCAATCTTGAAGTAACAAATGCATGAACTAGTTTCTCTGCATCACCCTGAGACAGGATGTTGCTGATTTTAGCAATATTACGAAGGTGAAAGAAGGCAGTCCTAGAAACCAGTTTTATATGTGTGTCAAATGATAAATTCTGGTCAAAAATAACTCCAAGGTTCCTCACTGTAGAACTAGAAGCCAAGGAAATACCATCTAGAAGAACTATATAACTAGATATAACATCTAGATATAACTAGAAGATGAATTGAGTTATACCATATTTCGTATTAAATGCAAATTATCATTCTAGGATTTTTTTGTATAAACTTTGGAGAGAGTTATTAATGCTTAAGATCTAGAAAACCGCTCTCATGTTAACTTTTGCTTAACCTGGGAGAGATTCAAACAACACTAGCAAGTACAGATTTGCTGTTTTATCCTTTTATTTGTGTAAATAGTTGGAGGATTTGGACTTAAGATAAAGAAACATTTTAGAACTCAAAAATCATTTGTCATCATATCAAAGCAGTTTTTGATGTATGCTGTTAAAATAGTGAGTAATAAAATAGAAAAATCTATATTTTCATGATGGAAGAATGGATGGCTGTTGCATTATTTGATACAGAATCACTTAAGACTCACTGTGGAGAGAAGACTTGTTCATTGAATCAATATTGTTGGTAGATTATATATTTGGATTTTAAATTTCCCATTAGATCCAAAGTTCAGAGTTAAATGTTTTAATTATCTGAAGAATTGAATATGGTTAATAGTATTCCACAGGGAATTTCATTCACTCATCAGTTCAGCGTTTTTTGTATTTTCTGAAATTTTGACCAGATTTTGTTTGTTTGTTCATGATATAGCTATCCAGAACAGAGGGAGGAATGATAAAACTGTACTGATGAGGGGTAATGAAGCTATTTCAAAAGTTGAATGATGGGTTTATGATCGGGGATTTAAGTTCTCACTAATTAAGTTCTGTTTTGTCACTAGGAGGAAGAAAATGTCGAGAAACAGTCATTGGAATTATATGGGCCGAATATGGGTAAAGTTAAGGAGTTTGAATATCTTGGAACGTGGCTTAAAGCAAAGAATACGTGGAAAGCGCATATCTAAAGTTTAGAAACAGGATTTAAGTTTGGTGCACACATTAGGCTTTTTGAAACATTGATGAATATTTCTTTTGTTGTTTGACACCTCAGAACAGTTATGGGTTGTTTAAAATCCTGGTTGAATATTTTTACAATGCTCCATTCCTGAACTACTGATTCAATGAGGAAAACTCCTTGATCGGTCACAGAGTGAATTGAGTCCACTTTCACTCTCTGCTTGGTTGTAGACTACATGAAAGGAGGGCTTAAATGCTTCCTAGTTAAAAATGAAGTTCTTAGAGTGTCTTTAATCTCTACTCAGAATAATTTAAGTAAAAAAAAGAAATATTTGTCCATGGAAACATAGCTACTGAAGTCTACAAAGCAATTTTTGAAATTCCTGTCCTGATCCACCATGGCTATTTCCTCACATTAGAGTAGATGTCATAATATTACATCCATTCATTTTCTATACCCACTTAATCCATTTCAGGGTCGCATTGGGACTGGTAGTTATCCCAGACGAGAGGCAGAATACACTCTGAACAGGTCATCAGGCCATCACAGGGCCACACAGAGATAAATGAGACAAACAACCATGCACAAACGAAACATGCATGTTTTTGGACTGTGGGAAGAAGCCGGAGTACCAAGAGAAAACCAGGGGAGAACATGCAAACACAGAAAGGCCCCATCAAGGATTTGAACCAGGAACCCTCTGACTATGAGAAGACAGAGCTAACTACCATGCAGCCATTCTAACATAAAGATGAGGAAAAAAGATGGCAGAATTCATCACATAAGCTTTTATTAAAAACTATTCACAGAAATACACAAATAGTTCAAAAGATCAGTAATTGTGTGGGATCAGGAGTTAATTTATGCCTGAACACAGCATGGAACAAAAAGTTTCATATATTTCAGTGATTTCTTCCATTTTTTTCTGTTTTTCTTATTAGGTTAATCCTCGAAAAAAATAATCCACACATGAAACAATGGCTTGTGGTCACTGAATAACAACCAACACAAAGGACACTTGACATGATTTTAAAATGTTCTGAGGTGACTTTTAAGAGGTCCCTAGAACATGAACATTCTGTCTGTCTATTGTAATTATGCTGCATATATGCATTAAATAATGCAAATTACATCTATGAAACGATGTCATCCTGGTAGATAAGCCGAGGAAACCTGTGGTGTATGTGCTATGCCTACTGAGTCCACCGGGCGGCGGTACAGCGCCTGTAACCTCGAGTAACCGTCGACATATTATGGCCGAAGAAGATGAAATAGCAATTAGATGTTGCTTATAATTTGAGAATCTAAAGACTACCGGACATGATTAACCGTTTATAGCTTCTGTGTAGCCTAATAATTGCCTGTGGGTCTGTCCTACACACCTGCCGACACCGCGGACACCTGACGATATTGGGTAGGGCTGCATTCATGATTTAATGTTTACGTCGCGCAGAGTTAAGCTAAGGTTCCAGCCAGTTTACGTTTGGTTCGGTGATACCACCTCAAACACAATCGTCTCAGTGACATGACCTTTTGCACTGGGGATGGGGTTGCTGTTTCACTTGTCATGGGTATTTTTTCAAACGCCACAGTTCCTGGTACTTTATGTTCTTTCGTTACACCGAGCAGCTGCAACCCTGCAAGGTTCAGGAAGGAAGCTGCATTGAATGAAATAGTACTTTATTCATCCCTAGGTAGGAAAAATTTGGGATTTTATGCTTAAAAAGATTTTTAAAAATGTCATGCAGAGGCATTGCGGTGGGCAGGAATAACATGTACTGTTTGTTGCTGAGGAGAGGAAGAAGCCTCTGACTGAAGTATTTTTTTAATCACTGTTTGATGTAGAAGTGTTGGTAGGCTGATGAACAGCTTGTGCAGCATTGTTCTTTTAACAACCAGCTCCAGGGTCCCCCCAGCAGTCCCCAAAGCAGTCTCCAGAACAGGCCCCCGAACAGGCTTCTGAGCAGTCCCCTGAGCTTCCCCTGGAGCAGTCCTCTCAGCGGTCCCTGAGCTTCCCCAGAGAAGTCCCTGGAGCAGGCTCCTGAGCAGGCCCCGGAGCAGTCCCCAAAGCAGGCCCCAAAGCAGGCTCCCGAGCAGTCACCTGGGCAGGCTCCCGAGCAGTCACCTGGGCAGGCTCCCGAGCAGTCACCAGGGCAGGCTCCCGAGCAGTCACCTGGGCAGGCCCCGGAGCAGTCCCCTGAGCTTCCCCAGAGAAGTCCCTGGAGCAGGCTCCTGAGCAGGCCCCGGAGCAGTCCCCAAAGCAGTCCCCAAAGCAGGCCCCAAAGCAGGCTCCCGAGCAGTCCCCTGAGCAGGCCCCGGAGCAGTCCCCTGAGCTTCCCCAGAGCAGTCCCCTGAGTAGGCTGCTGAGTAGTCCCCAGAACAGGCTCCTGAGCTTCCCCAGAGCAGACCTGTTAGAAAAATTCTCTGTAAAATTAGGCTCAGAGTCGCTGGATACGATTAATTAACACAAAACATTTATTTCTTGCAAGAAAGAGACAAGTCCGCACAAATCCACTCAACCTGTCGGGAAGACCGCTCAGAGTTGTCTCCCGACCAAATGGTGCTCCAGCTATTTATGTTGTTTATGCTTGCTGATCACACAATGTTATGAGAAAAGGCGCTTTTCTCACCATTCATTATTATGGGAAGGAACATTCAATGTTATGGGGAAAGGTGCTTCTCTCCCCATTCCTTGTTATGGGAAGGAACATAAGAGGTGCTTCTCACCAGTTAATATTATGGGAAAGACTAGTACCAGAGTCAAAACTCTTTTGCTTGAATCATAGAAGGTGAACAGATGGAGGGACTCTTCTGTCATAGTATAACTATATAATTTTTCCAACAAGACCCCGGGCAGTCACCTGGGCAGGCTCCCGAGCAGTCACCTGGGCAGGCTCCCGAGCAGTCTCCAGAACCTGCCTTCGAGCAGTCCCCTGAGCTTCCCCTGAGCAGGCTCTGGAGCAGTCCCCAGAGTAGGCCACGGAAAGTCCCCAGAGCAGGCTCCTGAGCAGTCCCCTGAAGTTCCCCAGAGCACCCCAGAGCAGTCTCCAGAGCAGGCCTTCGAGCAGTCCCCTGAGCTTCCCCAGAGAAGTCCCTGAGGAGGCCCCGGAGCAGGCTCCTGAGCAGTCCCCTGAATAGGCTGCTGAGCAGGCTCCCGAGCAGTCCCCTGAGCTTCCCAAAGCAGGCCCCTTAGTAGGCTGCTGAGTAGTCCCCAGAACAGCCCCTGAGCTTCCCCAGAGCAAACCCCGGAGCAGTCCGCTGAGCAGTCTCCAGAGCAGGCCCTCGAGCAGTCCCCAGAGCAGGCCCCGGAGCAGTCCCCAGAGCAGGCCCCGGAGCAGTCCCCAGAGCAGGCCCCGGAGCAGTCCCCAGAGCAGGCCCCGGAGCAGGCCCCGGAGCAGTCCGCTGAGCAGTCACCTGAGCAGGCTCCCGAGCAGTCACCTGAGCAGGCTCCCGAGCAGTCACCTGAGCAGGCTCCCGAGCAGTCACCTGGGCAGGCTCCCGAGCAGTCACCTGGGCAGGCCCCGGAGCAGTCCCCTGAGCTTCCCCAGAGAAGTCCCTGGAGCAAGCTCCAGAGCAGGCCCCGAGGCAGTCCCCAGAGCAGGCCCCGAGGCAGTCCCCAGAGCAGGCCCCGAGGCAGTCCCCAGAGCAGGCCCCGAGGCAGTCCCCAGAGCAGGCTCCTGAGCAGTCCCCTGAGCAGTCTCCAGAGCAGGCCCTCGAGCAGTCCCCTGAGCTTCCCCTGGAGCAGTCCTCTCAGCGGTCCCTGAGCTTCCCCAGAGAAGTCCCTGGAGCAGGCTCCTGAGCAGGCCCCGGAGCAGTCCCCAAAGCAGGCCCCAAAGCAGGCTCCAGAGCAGTCACCTGAGCAGGCTCCCGAGCAGTCACCTGGGCAGGCTCCCGAGCAGTCACCTGGGCAGGCTCCCGAGCAGTCACCTGGGCAGGCCCCGGAGCAGTCCCCTGAGCTTCCCCAGAGAAGTCCCTGGAGCAGGCTCCTGAGCAGGCCCCGGAGCAGTCCCCAAAGCAGGCCCCAAAGCAGGCTCCCGAGCAGTCCCCTGAGCAGGCCCCGGAGCAGTCCCCTGAGCAGGCCGCGGAGCAGTCCCCTGAGCAGGCCGCGGAGCAGTCCCCTGAGCAGGCCCCGGAGCAGTCCCCTGAGCTTCCCCAGAGCAGTCCCCTGAGTAGGCTGCTGAGTAGTCCCCAGAACAGGCTCCTGAGCTTCCCCGGAGCAGGCCCCTGAGTAGGCCCCGGAGAAGTCCCCAGAAAAGGCTCCTGAGCAGTCCCCTGAGGTTCCCCTGAGCAGGCCCGGAGCACCCCAGAGCAGTCCCCAGAGAAGTCCCCTGAGGAGGCCCCAGAGCAGGCTCCTGACCAGTCCCCTCAGCTGGCTCTTGAGCAGTCCCCTGAGCAGTCTGCAGAGCAGGCCCTCGAGCAGTCCCCTTGAGCTTCCCCAGAGCAGTCCCCTGAGCCGTCCCCTGAGTAGGCTGCTGAGTAGTAGCTCCTGAGCTTCCCCGGAGCAGTCTGCTGAGCAGTCTCCAGAGCAGGCCCTCGAGCAGTCCCCGGAGCAGTCCCCTGAGTAGGCTAATGAGCAGTCCCCAGAGCAAGCTCCCGAGCAGTCCCCTGAGCTTCCCCTGGAGCAGTCCTCTCAGCGGTCCCCTGAGCTTCCCCAGAGAAGTCCCCGGAGCAGGCTCCTGGGCAGGCCCCTGAGTAGGTTGCTGAGCAGTCCTCAGAACAGGCCCCGGAGCAGTCCCCTGAGCAGGCTCCTGAGCCGTCCCCTGAGCAGGCTCCTGAGCAGGCCCTTGAGCAGGCTCTTGAGCAGTCCCCTGAGCAGTCTCCAGAGCAGGCCCTCGAGCAGTCCCCTGAGCGGTCCCCTGAGCTGTCCCCTAAGTAGGCTTCTGAGTAGTCCCCAGAACAGGCCCCTGAGGTTCCCCGGAGCAGGCCCCTGAGGTTCCCCGGAGCAGGCCCCTGAGGTTCCCCGGAGCAGGCCCCTGAGGTTCCCCTGAGGAGGCCCTAGAGCAGGCTCCTGAGCAGTCCCCAGAGCAGTCCTCGGAGCAGTCCCCAGAGCAGGCCCCGGAGCAGTCCCCAGAGCAGGCCCCGAAGCAGTCCCCAGGGGACTGGTCCCCGGAACAGGCTCCTGAGCTTCCCCAGAGCAAACCCCGGAGCAGTCCGCTGAGCAGTCTCCAGAGCAGGCCCTCGAGCAGTCACCTGAACAGTCACCTGAGCAGGCCCCCGAGCAGTGTCCAGAGCCTGCCCTCGAGCAGCCCCCTGAGCTTCCCCTGAGCAGGCTCCGGAGCAGTTCCCAGAGTAGGCCACGGAGAAGTTCCCAGAGCAGGCTCCAGAGCAGGCCACGGAGAAGTCCCCAGAGCAGGCCCCAGACCAGTCCCCAGAACAGGCTCCTGAGCTTCCCCAGAGCAAACTCCGGAGCAGTCCGCTGAGCAGTCTCCAGAGCAGGCCCTCGAGCAGTCACCTGAGCATGCTCCAGAGCAGGCCACGGAGAAGTCCCCAGAGCAGTCCCCTGAGTAGGCTTCTGAGCAGTCTCTAGAGCAGGCCCCGGAGCAGTCCCCAGAGTAGGCCCCGGAGCATTCCCCAGAGCAGGCTCCAGAGCAGTCCCCTGAGCTTCCCCTGGAACAGTCCCCAGAGCAGGCTCCGGAGCAGTCCCCTGAGCTTCCCCTGGAGCAGTCTCCTGATTAGGTCACGGAGAAGTCCCCAGAGCAGTCCCCTGAGTAGGCTGCTGAGCAGGCCCCAGAGCAGTCCCTTGAGCTTCCCCTGGAGCAGTCCCCTCAGCGGTCCCCTGAGCTTCCCCAGAGAAGTCCCCGGAGCAGTCCCCAGAACAGGCCCCTGAGGTTCCCCAGAGCAGTCCCCTGAGTAGGCTGCTGAGTAGTCCCCAGAACAGGCTCCTGAGCTTCCCCAGAGCTGTCCCCTGAGTAGGCTGCTGAGTAGTCCCCAGAACAGGCTCCTGAGCTTCCCCAGAGCAGTCCCCTGAGTAGGCTTCTGAGTAGTCCCCAGAACAGGCTCCTGAGCTTCCCCAGAGCAGACCCCGGAGCAGTCCGCTGAGCAGTCTCCAGAGCAGTGTCTTCAGTCTTCAGTGTGTTTAAAATGAGCGGATTGTTTCCCACACTATGTCACAAAGCGATTGACTGGCAGCTCTAGCTCAGAATGTAGAGCAGTCGCCTGCCAACAGGCCAGCTTGCCCCGGCCACATGTCAACAGTTTCCACAGCTCCAGCAGCCAAAGTCACTGTTATCTGAAATGATGAACTGGGCTTTTCAGAATTAAGCTCAACTGCTCCTTTTTCGTTTTCAGTCATGCACTCTTATATGGAGTCTTACCTACCACCAGTCATCTTCAGTGGTTGCCCTCCAGTTTTCTAGATGTCAGCTGCTCTGGTAAAAGTTTTGACGAGTGGGAAACATGAACTTGTTGTGAGCACAGGACAATCCACCTGCTGGTCATTTCTGCCTGGCACACATCAAACAGCGCTATTGTGTTGGCTGCAGGGTCTTCAGCTGCAGGGCCTTCAGCTGCAGGGCCTTCAGCTGCAGACCATGAAGTCTCTGACATTTTATGCTGTTCTCCTAAAACTGTAAGCAGGAAGAATCAGTGCCACAAGTTGAAGAAGTTGGCCGGAAGCCTCAGTGGGTAGTAGATGCTTGTTTGTGAAAGGCAGAGTTCAGACTGCCTGTCTTAGACACAGATTTGCTTTTTGATTGTCCAGTAACATTCGTCGGTGCTTTGCTCTTTCAGGTGCATCAGGGTTGCTGAAGCGTCTTCATCCCCTGATCATGGTGGAGTACTACCAGATTTTAGGTGTACGGAGGGATGCATCTGCAGATGACATAAAGAAAGCGTGAGTTCCTAAAGTTTTAAAATGTTTACTGTGGTGAAATGCTTTAGAATGTGAACACAGAGGTTCTGTGTTCGCTAAAGGTATTTGACTACAGACATAAAGCCAGTCTGAGTAAAGCTATCAGAGATGTGACTGGAAACTTGTTTCATGTGTTAGTCAAGAACTGCTTAAAAATGCTAAAAGCCACAGAAGCAAATGTTTTAGTGAATTGTGGAGTTGGACTGTTGAGCTCAGGATGCAGAGGGATAAAGTAGATGGATAGAAGAAGAGATTCACTGCTGCGGCTGCTGGCTCTCAGAAGCACAAACAAAGAAACCTCCGACTGTCGACTCGAGGCAGGAGTCTATAAATGATTGAGTAAGGGAAAAAATGGAAACATCCATCCATTTATTATCTTCTGCTTACCTGAGCTTGGATCACAGAGGCAACAGGTTTAGGAGAAAAATCCAGACATCCGTCTCCCCAGCAACACGAGGAGGAGCTGGAGAGTGTTGTCGAGGAGCAGCGGCTCTACCCTGAGCTCCCTCCGGATGGTGGAGCTCCTCCCCCTATCTCTGAGGCTGAGCCCAGCCCCCCTCTGAAGGAAACTCATTTCAGCCGCTTGTATCCACGACCTCATTCTTTGGGTCAGAACCCAGATCTGTGAGCACAAGTGAGGGTTGGAACAAAGATGGAGCAGGAACCTGAAAGCTTCTCCTTCCGGCTCAGCTCCCTCTTCACCAAACGGACCGGAGCAGCGCCCTCATTACTGCTGACGAAGCCCTGATCCGTCTGTCCATCTCTGACTCCAACTCACCATCACTGAAAACAAGGTCCAGAGATGCTGAAACTCCTCCAGCTGAGGCAGAGACTCATCCCGACCCGGAGGGAGCACTCCACCTTTTTCCTGTTCAGAACCATGGCCTCGGATCTGGAAGAGCTGACTTTCATTCTGGCTGCTTCACTCACAGCTTTGAACAGCTCCAGAGCAGTTGAAGGTCATGACTTGAAGAAGCCATCAGAACCACGTCATCTGCTGAAAGCAGAGATGTAACCCTGAGGCTCCCAAACCAGACGCCCTCCTCTCCTTAACAAAATCCTATGAAAATTCAAACGGGAAGTTCAAGGAACTTCAGCGCATGCTGTGAACAAGCTCGACTTTGTGCTGAGAATGTGGCTCTTTGTTTGGTTATACAGGGACCAAAGCGCTGGTGACATCCTCTCATGATTTAATCCTGAGTTCTAAATCTGATATCCTTGAACTTTCCCTCTTTTTCTTATTTGATGAAAAAGAGATTATTTTGCCTCTGCTTTTCCGGCTTCCCAGAGAGTACAAGCTGACATTCCTGGCAGGCTATTATTTTTATATTTTGAATAGATAAATTAACTATTAGAAAGCTACCTTCTGGATCTGTAACTGTGTTGTGTACGGTGAAATGTACTCTTCTACTTATCAGAATGTCTGGAGTTGTAACTGTGCTGTGGTGAGAACATCAGCTGATGTCTTTGATAAATTAGTCTCTGACTATAGATCATTCAATCTGTTGGAGATTGTTCATTTTTGTTTGTGCATGCAGTAAATTTGTGTTTGTGTTAGCGTATGCTGGTGTGTGTCAGCGCACCGTCAGTGCTGTAGACGTGTTGTGTGTGGTGTAGAAATCTCTGTGTAACATCAATAAAGTGAAAATGCAGCAAAATGGTAAATGAAGAAAGAAAAGAAGAACCACGCAAAAGAGTAAAAGTGCGAGACCGAACAAACCCAAATAATCCAATATGGCCAACAGTTAGCAGCATTTTGTGCTGTCCAGGCTCTAAAATGTTCTAATGTGCCTGAACTGTGAATTAAGTAGGTTATTGCGGATTTGAGGTGGTGTTCACTGCAGCCAGAGGCTGCACCTGTTGCTGGCTGAACTCGCCTCATTGCGACTTCTTTTGGAGCTTGAAGATGTTTTGGTAGACTGAGTCTGACGATCCGGTTAAAAATCCATCAGGCTGTTCAGACTTTCTTCACTGTGCTCCAGAGTGTTTGAGATGGGGCCCTTTTTCAAAAAGAAAATCTAATTAATTAGAGATTAAGAGATCAGATTTATTTGTCATGCATACATGCAAACACACGAAATGTGTCCTCCGCCTTTAACCCATCCAGGTTGGCACCTGTTGACACGAACATGCACAGGGTCACACACTCATAGAGACAGACAACATACACTGGAGAGGTGGGCAGCCATTCACAGTGCCCGGGGAGCATGGGGGGTACGGTACCTTGCTCAAGGGCACCTCAGCCGTGGTGGATTGGTGAGAACCTTTTGAGCGGTGAGAGTGGGGTTCGAACCATCAACCGTCATTACTGGACGACCCACTCTGACCACGGCCGCTCCCATAGGGAGGTTTTGTAATTAATCAATCGCATTTTAATCGCATATAAATATTTGACCTGAGAACAGTGAGAAGCAATTTTTTTCACATGGATTTTAGTTTACCATTGAATAATGACCAACAGACCAAGACCAACAGACCAGTGCAATGTTTGCCATAAAGTGTAGCAATAGCATATTTAAATATTAGATTAGATTAAATTAGATTCAACTTTGTCATTGCACAAAGTACAGGTACTGAGACAACGAAATGCTCTGATATAGTACATATCAGAGATTCAGGTAGCCTTTAGGAAGGTTGACTTTGTTTTTTAAGTAAAACACAATACTTTCAAGTACATTCACAACATTGGAAACCCTGACTTTTAGAAAACATCTCTCTGTTGTTTCAGAGGCCATAACAGACTTTTAAAAAATCGAATCAATTTCAGTCCAACTCTCATTAATCTTGGCCAAAACAATAAACAGTTAAACATGAGGTGCCAGTTGCACCAACAACATAATTAATAGTTCAACATAAAGTGTACCATTTCAAATAAAATAAAAAAGTGCCAGTGATTGACCTCGATCCCTCCTATTCTTCCAATATCTTGATGAAAAATAAAATCTCTGTTGCATAGGCCACTGTTTGATCAACATTTCAGTAACAACAAGCCCACTGGCCTCAGGATGCCTCAAAGACTACTTCTTCTCTTTCATCCAGTTGCTGAGACAAACTAGCCTGTTTACATTTTCAGAGCTCAAAGCTGCCCTCTTGTTTTGAATTATGTTACCTGCCAGTGAGAAAAGTTTCGCACAAGGGACAGAAGTGGCAGGGCTGCCCACATACTTGCGAGCCAGGGCAGAAAGCTGTGGATGGGCCCCCTCGTGAGTGGACCACCACTGCAATGGGCAATCTGTCTCACTGATGGTGGGCTCTGCCCTGTAGCGGCCTAGAGCCCTGTTGGGCCCCTTCTCTTCCTTTGATTTAGAGGGTGCATTCCCACTGAACCTTTTACAGTTCCTCTAACCTTTTGGTTAGAGGAACTGGGACCATGGTCTTAGCTTCTTGGTGGTGTTGTTACTCCTTACTTTTCACGGGTTTTGTTTTGTTGTTGAGTGGCGCTAAAGTAACACGTCTGTGGCAGACGGCTGCGTCACATGAGTCCCTGTCAAAGTCCCCGACTCATGTGCGAATGCAAAATGAAAGTTCCCCTGCTTTTCCCCTGGGGAGAGGCAGTTCTTATCATGAAATTCGAGGTGGACAGTTCTTAGAACTGCATTCTTAGAACGTCTCTGTCCGAATGCGACTACAGTATGAATTAAACAGCAGGAGGCTCCTCTTCTTTGCTGTGGCTCCTCTATGGGTTCTGGAGTGGCTCTGTCTGGTTCTTTTCACAGTAGTGCCTCAACGCTGGTCCACACATCCCCTCGCTCTCCTTTTGGTAGACACTTTAGGTCTACCAAAGAGCTCGCTTCCCTTATATAGCCACCCCTTTGCTAGCGAAGAAACAGGACAGCAGCAACAGCCATGATACCCCAAAGACACCAAATATATGTACATATACATGTATACATATTTAATCAACATTTTTTTAAATGACAAAATAAAGTAAACTAAATGTGTTGTGTTTCATTGACAGTGCTGTGTCCAGTAAATAAGTTCGAAACAAAGACAAAACATTATTGTATTCTTTCACCTAAGAAGTGAGACCTTGTGAGTGCAAATTAACTGTTGCAATGTTCTGGAAAACCGTGAGTGTTTTGGCCTTTTTTGTGTGGTGAGCCTGGATGAATATCGCCGTATTTCATTGCATTTGCGGATATGGCCGTCAAGAAATCAGAATCAGGTTTATTGTCACATCAGATTTAAAAGTAAAAAGGTGGGTGAAATTCATTTTCGTCCATGGTTCCCATCATATTGTTATTCCATAGAAAGGGGGCGGTCAAAAAGCAAGAAAAGAGAAAAACAAAAAAGTATAGCATTAATAAAACAGTTGGTGAGTGTTTACCTGCATGGTTTAAGGAGGGTCTCGAGCCTCTGCAGTCTGTCCCACTCTGCTGTAGTATCACATGGTGAGCTTGTGCTTCTGTTTGGCTAGAGTAGCCTTCACAGCCTCTTGATTCTTCAGCAGATGAGAGATCATAAATGGTGTTTGATGGGGTTTTTTGTTCTTACTAACGAAGTCCCACCTTAAACAGAAAGAACCACACAAGAAATCAATATAAAGTTCAGCTTTTGCAAAAGGGGAGAGCCGTCGCTGCTTCAGCCACAGGTGTATGTGTCTAAGCAACCTACAACAATCTCCGACTCCCTCATTGCAGCAGCCTGGTTTTATTCAGAGATAAGAAAGGGGGAAGAGCTTTACAAAAACAAAGGGTTTCATAGAAAAATCAGAACGTCGGTCGTTTACGTATGCATCTCCAAATGGAGGCAAATCTGCCAATTAGAGTGTGAGACCTTGACCACAATCATACAAAGAGATACATCAATAAACTAGTGTGAATCAGCCATTGTTGGTTTGTAGTGTGAACTCGGTTGACCTCTGGAAGACTCCGTCCTGAGGCATCTCTCTTTGTTCACAAGCACCCTCATTTCCTCGCCACATGATTGGAACTAAATGCAGTATATGTCATATAGGACGTGTATAGTAAAGCGTAAGAAATGCAGTTAAAGCATAGCAATACAATTAAAGGCACAGTAAGGTAGTTGTAACACAGGGTATATCATGAGATAAATGTTAAAAACCCTAACAGTGTTGAATTCCACCTTGTGGAAACATCCTGTATCAGTGGCTCTTTGTCTTGTTCTAGTTCTGTTTGCTCCTTTTGCAGTTCCTCTGTGTTTGAGGGGCTGTGTTTAAAATGCCCTACTATCTTACGACATCTTGCCAATGTGCCTTTGAACCCGCTGTCAGCAAGGCAAACTACGATAGTCCTTTGCAACACGTGAGCTACACACGGCATTTTCTGGAATGTGAGCTGTCTCATTGCAGCGGTCATGGTTCGGGTACAGTCTGTTCCGATTGTGGTGACCTTTTGTGTCACTTCCCAGGCCTCTGCCTCAGACTCAAAATCTTCTGCCACGTTTTCAGCAAAGTGCCTAGTGGTGGTCTTCTGGATGGTCAAGGCAAATGAGGGAAGACGCCACTTGATGTCAATAAAGCGAGGTAATTTGAATTGAAAAATCTTTCTGCATGGCAGCTCATATGTTGTGTCAGACAAAACAGTTCCCAGGGGAAACTGTTTGTCTTCTACCACTCCAAGTGGTCTACAGTCGAGTGCAATCCAGTGAGCCAGGGAGTTGGTTATTTTTTCAGACGTGGACTAGTGCTCCAGTATAATCAGTACGCCTGAAACTCATCCAGTAAGAAACGTTCCGCGGTGCAAAAATGAGTGCGTTAATTTTTGTGATCATCTTAATTAACGTGTTAAAGTCCCTAAAAAATATAAACATTTTTAACTTTAAGGTTAATCTGGCAAAGTTATTCAGTTGCGGAAATGTTTCCCAGTTCAGAGGTGAGCCGTGTTTGATTCTGCCGAAAGGTCAGAAAGAGAACCCTCGCATACTCCATACAGAGAAGCCGTAGCTGGAATTCAAACCAGCAACCATCTTGCTGTGACCTCCATGCATAACTCATACATGCATAAAACAAAATAAGCATGGGCGTTTTATGCGTTCAAAAAAAACTGTTGGTCACATTAACCTACTACAGAGTTCATTAGCTGCACTGAACAGCCAACCAAATCATCTGAAAAAAGCCTAGATGAGGTCCAGCAGAGCTGATGGTGCGTTACACACCAGGAGACACTCACAGACGGGCTGGAGCCAGAGCTTTGGTGAACAGAACAGAAGTTTTGGGTCAGCGTCAGGCTCTGGTTCATAAACAGGACTTTACTGCTTCGGTTGAAGAGATCCAACAAGGCCTTCTGGTGCCCCTGAGGAACAGCTAACTTTGCTGAGTCTACAGATTTATTACTCCCTTTACACAATGTCAGCCTGCTTATCAGCTTCAACAACTTTAAAGGTGACTTACAGGTACAGCTCAAAAATTAGAATATCTTGAAAAAGTTATATCAGAAAGTGAAACTTGCATATTCTATAGATTCATTACACATAGAGTGCAACATTTCAAGCCTTTGTTTCTTATTATGACTTATTATGGCTTACAGATAATGAAAAGCCAAAATTCAGTGTCAGAAAATTAGAATATTGTAAAAATAAACAAAGGAAATATATATTCAATATTGGAAACTCGTGGTGTCACACCCTAATCAGCTAATGAACTCAAAACACCTGCAAAGGTTTCCTGAACCTTTAAACGGTCTCTCAGTCTGGGCTAGTAGGCTACACAATCAAGGGAAGACTGCTGGCGTGACACATGTCCAGAAGACAGTCACTGACACGAAGGGTAAGCCACAAAAGGTCATCGCTGAAGAGGCTGGTTGTTCACAGAGAGCAGTATTCAAGCATATTCATAGGAAGTTGAGTGGAAGGAAAAAGTGTGGTAGGAAAAGGTGCATCAGCAACAGGGACAACTGCAGCCTTGAGAGGATTGGGAGAGCTTCACAAAGAGTGGACTGAGGCTGGAGTCTGGACATCAAGAGCCACTACGCACAGACAAATCCTGGACACGGGCTACAAATGTCGCATTCCTCGTGTCGAGCTGCTCCTCAAGCAGAGAAGTTCAAGGAGAAAAATAACTGGACTGTTGCTCAGTGGTCCAAAGTCATCGTTTCAGATGAAAGTAATATTTTGCATGTTATTTTGGAAATCAAGGTCCCAGAGTCTGGAGGAAGAGTGGAGAGGCACAGAATCCACGTTGCTCAAGTCCAGTGTAAAGTTTCCACAGTCAGTGATGGTTTGGGTGCCATGTGATCAGCTGGTGTTGGTCCACTGTGTTTTCTGAAGTCCACAGTCAACACAGCCATCTACCAGGAAACTTCAGAGCACTTCATGCTTCCTTCTGCTGACAAGCTTTAAGGCGATGCAGATTTTTTTTTCCAGCAGGACTCGACACCTGTCCACACTGCCAAAGGTACCAAAAGCTGGTTCAATGACCATGCTGTTACTATGCTTGATTGGCCAGCAAAGTCACCTGACCTGAACCAAGAGGAAGATGAGAGACACCAGACCCAACAATGTAGATGACCTGAAGGCCGCTATCAAAGCAACCTGGGTTTCCTTCACTCCTTAATCATAATAATAATAACTTTAATTAGTATAGCGCCTTTAAAAGGACCCATGGTCGCCTTGCAAAAACATAGCCGAAGAACATGGTCACAGACCAACCAACCAGCAAACAAACAAGCAGAACACAAGATATCACAGATAATTTAACAGACGGGGTGAAGGGGATTACTGGTTGAAAGCCGTGTTGAACAGATGAGTTCTGAGGATGGTTTTGTAAGTGTCCACAGATGGGGCATTGCGTATATAAGAGAAGAGAGAGTTCCAGAGGTGGGTGTGGCAAAACCGAAGGCCCGATCCCCAAAGGTGCGGAGTCGGGAGCAAGGAATGGATAGCAGGACTCCACTGGAGTCAGTGGAGTTCAGGATGTGGTGTGGAGATGGAGGAAGTCAGACAGGTACTGGGGGACTTGTAAGTGAGTAGTAGGATTTTGTATTTTATGCGGAACTTGACTGGGAGCCAATGGAGCTGAATGAGGATGGGGGTGATGTGTTGCCAGGGCCTGGTGTGAGTGAGAACCCTGACAGCTGAGTTCTGGACATATTGGAGCCTGTCCAGGGTTTTGTTGGGAACCTGGAACAGGACACCATTGCAGTAGTCCAAATGGGAGGTGATGAAGAGTTTTTCTGCCACAGAATCGGAGAGTAATGGTCAGAGTCTGGAAATGTTTTTCAAATGGAAGAAGGCAGATTTGGTGACGGATTTGATGTGAAATTGGAATAAGAGGGAGGAGTCAAAGAGCACGCCCAGATTGCAGACCTCTGATGGTGGAACTATGAATGGTCAGGAAAAAATCTCCAACCTTCCTGAGTAGGGTCCTGGGGGCTACCACCATGCGCTCTGTTTTTATTGCTGTTTAGTTTGAGTAGATTTGATGATATCCAGGTTTTTATTTCAAGGAGGCAGTTGACCTCAGCAGTGCCACAGGCTGATCGCCTTCATGCCACGCCGAATCGATGCAGTAATTCATGCAAAAGGAGGCCCAACCAAGTACTGAGTGCATAGAAATGAACATACTTTACAGAAGCTTGACATTTCTGTCAGGATCGTGGGAAGGTAGGACCCAGATGCAGTTCTCTTTTAGATAAAAAAAACAAGGTTTATTCGCAAAACAAGACAGGGAGCATGAACAAAGGGCACGGCAAAGCCGGATCATCAAAATGACTTGACTACAAAAAGAACTATGACAAACAAAACGAGGCTATAACAAAAGAAGGCTATGAAAAAAAACACTAAACAAACAAGGCTATGAAAAACACTGACTATGGCTATGAGGCATGACACCGGCCTTATCTTTAGTGCAACAAAGCATGGAGGGATAGTGAGGATTCTGCAGTGACTGAAAGTAAACCAGGAAGCTAAATACTGTGAGGGGAGTGATCAGTGACATGAGGTGCAACTGTGAACAATTAACCAGGTGACTAGAGTGAACTGAACGTGACAGGGGAAAAACATGATTAACATAAACTATGACATGACAGACTGTGACAATTTCTGTTTAAAATATCCTTTTTTATTGATCTTATGTAATATTCTAATTGTCTGAGACTCTGAATTTTGGCTTTTCATTAACTGTGAGCCATAATCAGAGTTCGCTAAAGACTGTGAATGTGCAGCAGCCACTTTTCATCCCACTGTTTTAACAACTTGGTCTAGTTCAACGTTGGACTGAAGGAACTAAGGCACAAAGAGGATCAGTTCCAACTCTCAGAGCCTGAACTTCAGAGCAGGGAAATGGAAGCATCTGAGAAATAACTCCATCCATCATCTGCCGCTTATCCGGGGGTCGGGTCGCGGGGGCAGCAGCTTGAGTAGAGAAACCCAGACGTCTCTGTCCCCGGCCACTTCCTCCAGCTCTTCCGGGGGGACCCCGAGGCGTTCCCAGGCCAGCCGAGAGACATAGTCTCTCCAGCGTGTCCTGGGTCTTCCCCGGGGTCTCCTCCCAGTGGGACGTGCCCGGAACACCTCCCCAGGGAGGCGTCCAGGGGGCATCCTAACCAGATGCCCGAGCCACCTCATCTGACTCCTCTCAATGCGGAGGAGCAGCGGTTCTACTCCGAGCCCCTCCCGGATGACTGAGCTTCTCACCCTATCTCTAAGGGAGAGCCCAGACACCCTGCGGAGGAAACCCATTTCAGCCGCTTGTATTCGCGATCTTGTTCTTTCGGTCACTACCCACAACTCGTGACCATAGGTGAGGATGGGAACGTAGATTGACCAGTAAGTAGAGAGCTTCGCCTTCTGGCTCAGCTCCCTCTTCACAACGACGGGTCAGTGCAGAGCCCGCAACACTGCAGACGCCGCACCGATCCGCCCGTCAATCTCCCGCTCCATTCGTCCCTCACTCGTGAACAAGACCCCGAGATACTTGAACTCCTCCACTTGGGGAAGGATCTCATTCCCGACCCAGAGAGAGCATTCCACCCTCTTCCGGCTGAGAACCATAGTCTCGGATTTGGAGGTGCTGATTCTCATCCCAGCCGCTTCACACTCGGCTGCGAATCGCTCCAGTGAGAGCTGAAGGTCACGGCCTGACGACGCTAACAGAACCACATCATCTGCAAAAAGCAGAGACCCGATTCTGAGGTCGCCAAATGGGACACCCTCAACGCCCTGGCTGCGCCTAGAAATTCTGTCCATAAAAGTTAGGAACAGAATCGGTGACAAAGGGCAGCCCTGACGGAGTCCAACTCTCACCGGAAACGTATCCGACTTACTGCCGGCAATGCGGACCAAACTCCACCGGTCTGGCACCGGTCATACAGAGACCGAACGGCCCCTATCAAGGGGTCCGGCACTCCATATTCCCGGAGCACCCCCCACAGGACTCCACGAGGGACACGGTCGAACGCTTTCTCCAAGTCCACAAAACACATGTAGACTGGTTGGGCGAACTCCCATGCACCCTCCAGGATCCTGCCGAGGGTATAGAGCTGGTCCACTGTTCCACGGCCAGGACGAAAGCCACACTGCATCTCCTGAATCCGAGGCTCGATTATCCGACGGATCCTCCTCTCCAATACCCCCAAATAGACCTTACCAGGGAGGCTGAGGAGTGTGATACCCCTATAGTTGAAACACACCCTCCGGTCCCCCTTTTTTAAAGAGGGGGACCACCACCCCAATCTGCCAGTCCAGAGGCACTGTCCCCGATGTCCACGCGATGCTGCAGAGGCGTGTCAGCCAAGACAGCCCTACAACATCCAGAGCCTTGAGAAACTCAGGACGGACCTCATCCACCCCCGGGGCCTTGCCACCGAGGAGCTTTTTGACCACCTTGGCAACCTCAGCCCCAGAAATGGGAGGCCCTGTCTCCGAGCTCTCCGACTCTGCCTCTTCCGAGCACGTGTTGGTAGGATTGAGGAGTTCCTCGAAGTACTCCCCCCACCGACTCACAACATCCCTAGTTGAGGTCAGCAAAGCCCCGTCCCCACTGTAAACAGTGTTGACTGTGAGCCGCTTCCCCCCCCTGAGACGCCGGATGGTGGACCAGAATCTCTTCGAGGCCGTCCGGAAATCGTTCTCCATGGTCTCACCGAACTCCTCCCAGGCCCGAGTTTTTGCCTCAGCAACCGCCGAAGCCGCGGCCCGTCTGGCCTGTCGGTACCTATCAGCTGCTTCCAGTGTCCCACTGGCCAAAAAGGCCCGATAGGACTCCTTCTTCAGCTTGACGGCTTCCCTCACCACTGGTGTCCACCAGCAGGTTCGAGGGTTGCCGCCACGACAGGCACCGACCACCTTACGGCCACAACTCCGATCAGCTGCCTCTGCAATGGAGTCACGGAACATGGCCCATTCGGACTCAATGTCCCCCACCTCCCCCGGGATATGGTTGAAGCTCTGCCGGAGGTGGGAGTTAAAGCTCCTTCTGACGGGGGATTCTGACAAACGCTCCCAGCAGACCCTCACAATACGTTTGGGCCTGCCAGGTCTGATCGGCATCCTCCCCCACCAGCGGAGCCAACTCACCACCAGGTGGTGATCAGTTGACAGCTCCGCCCCTCTCTTCACCCGACTGTCCAGGACATACAGCCGCAAGTCCGATGATACAACCGCTGTTGCTCTCGCTGCTACATTGAACGCTGTGTACCGCTCTCGGTGTGCTAACGTTACATTATCGGCATGTTTCTGATAAAGATGGAGGTCTCCAGGTACAATTGTTTAATGAGCTTAATATATCGAGTGTATGTCACTCGTAGTATTTGCGCCGGCATATCAGCCTCGCAAACAAACTTTAATAATCTATTATTAAAATCCCCTGAAATGTCAAATATAAAAATACAGATATTAATGTAACTCTGGCGAGACTGAAACTGATTAAGCAGAAATACAGTGTCAGTGAGCTGTCACAGCAGACAGCTGGAGCGGAGCTCTCCACAGAGCCCATGCGTCTTTTGCCCGCTGTCATCATATGCAAAAGTAATAATTGCATTTACAGATGCGAGCACTCTGCCTTGCCTTGTCAACAGGAGAGGAGAGAAATGACAGCATAGAACGTATAAAACCCAACAAAATGCAGTAAAAACGTTTATTCATGTAATTCACGTGATTTATGAGTACTTATGGGAAGCGCGGATGGGCTTTGCGCATTTGGCACAAACACACAGCCGTTGCGCAAGGCTTTATACGGCCTGTTGATATCTTAAGGACCTAACTGGTCACACCTGGGAGTATATGTCATGTAGAGATTGTTTTTACATGACATTACAGCTGAACATATAGCTTTCATCCACAAACCAACGTGGGAGAGCCCGAAGACGCATGTGCCAGACGCACATAGGCATGCGTAAAACCAATTTTGACCACTTCATGCTGCGTATTTGCTTTCTTTTAGTTAACTTTCGTTTCTTTTGGATTCTTGTGCGTGTTATGGAGCCGTTTCGGTCCATATTTGTAAGCCTTTTTTTCCTGGATTAAATTTTCGGAAGTTGAAACAAGTGGCATTGGAGTGTGTGATTGAAAACCACCGCGGTCTGCTTCTCCTCCTCCAGTTGCCGAGACTTTGTGTCTTTAATAACGCTTATCTGTAAACATGTGTTAATCATATAAATTGCATGAACAGAAAGAAGGGACTCGCCTGTTGATTAACGCACATTTCCTTAAACTGAAAGCCTTGTCGGAATGGTGGGACGTTTGAATGTTGGAATAGCGGGATGTCGGAATGGTGGGACGTTTGCATGTCGGAATGGTGGGATGTCGGAATGGCGGGATGTCGGAATAGCGGGATGTCGGAATGGCGGTATTTCGGAATGGGTGTTGCCACCCCTGGCAAACAACATGGTGGCGGCATTTGTCTCTACGTGAGCTCACGCTGGTGCACCACGGTGCACTTTCTCTGACCTACGCTACACCTCCACTGGCTCTCCTCAAGGCTGTTTCCTCTCCCCACTGCTCTTCATCCTCTACACCACATGAGTCAAACTCAAGGCCCGCGGGCCACATCCAGCCCGGCTTGCAATTATATCTGGCCCGTGAGATCATTTTATATTATTGTTACTAATGGCCTGGCGATATGAAACGCTGGTAACACAATAAACTACAGATCCCATAATGCAGCGCTTCAGCTGCCTTCCCAAGCACTTTCCGTGCCAATAAAGTCTAGTGTCTGTTGCTGCAAGTTATAGGGAAGCTAGCCCCTCATGATGCCGAAGAAAAAATTTGACTCTAACAGCATATCACTGCATCATACACCAGGAGGCACTATGGGGCAAAGTCCTGAAGATGGACCATGTAATGAGCACTGTGACGCAAACCTTAAACTTTATCCGAAATAAAGGTTTACATCACCGGCAATTTCAGTCCTTTCTAGGGGAGATAGATTCAGAGTTTGCCGACATTCCTTATCACACAGAGGTGCGTTGGCTAAGTTGGGGAAAAGTTCTCAACAGAGTTTTTGAGCTCAGCAAAGAAATCTGTCAGTTCATGAACAGTAAAGGAAAAGACTCCACCGTTTTGCGGGATGAAAAGTGGAAATGTGAGTTGGCGTTTCTGGCTGACATTACAGATCATCTCAATGCCTTAAACCTTCAGCTCCAGGGACGTGACTGCATGATCACTGACATGTATGACGCAGTAAAGGCATTTCAAGTGAAGCTGCTTTTATGGGAGACTCAAATGCACCAGTGCAACTTGCCTTACTTTCCCTGTTGCCAAGTCATGCTGAACCAAGTCGGCACAACGGTGTTCCCAAATACACACTTTGCTGATAAACTGAGCGCACTGTGCACGGAGTTTGCACGGCGCTTTGGTGACTTTGAAAAACAAAAAGCGTAAGCGTAGGTAGAAGCGTAAGACACACTTTAGCTTGTGCATGTGTGTGGCAAAGCGCCCCGAACTGGAAGTGGAACTGGGCCTCTGTATATGGGACACCTGATCAACGAGTTGAGCTAACCGGCACCCCAATGCTACACTGAAATTAAGGACAGAGAGAACAGTGTTTATTGTTATAATCAGTGTTTTAACAGCTAAATAAGTGCAATAAGCACTCTTCTTTAAACATTGATCACCTTGTGTTTTGTGGCAGGTACAGAAAGCTCGCTTTGAGGTGGCACCCAGATAAAAATCCAGACAACAAGGAGGATGCTGAGAAGAAGTTTAAGGAGCTGTCAGAGGCTTACGAAGTCCTGTCAGATGGTTTGTATCACAAGATGAATATAATCAACAGATGCAGAATACTAATAAGAATAAGCGCCTTTAAAAGCGCCTTTCAAAAAACTCAAGGGCACTTTACAAAACAGATAAAAACAATTAATAAAACAAATGTATAATAACAAATAGAAGAAGACAGTGCAGTTGAACTTAAATATGAAGTCTTAAACAGATAAGTTCTGAGTCTTGATTTGAATATGAGAAGAGAGTCAATATTTCGGATGTCAGGTGGTAAAGAGTTCCAGAGTTTGGGGGCAGAGCGGCTGAAAGCTCTGCACCCCATGGTGCTGAGGCGGACAGGTGGTACAGTGAGGTGGATGGAGGAGGAGCGGGCTGAGGGAGCGGGCTGGAGTGTGGCGACGTGGAGGAGGTCAAATGGCGGGGCAAGAGAATGGATAGAGAATAGCCTTAAAGGTAAACAGAAGGAGTTTGTAATTGATTCTGTGGATGACAGTGAGCCAGTGGAGCTGCTCTAGGATGGGGTTGATGTGAGGATGGAGTCCTTGTTATGATCCGGGCAGCAGAGTTATGGACGAGTTTAAGCTTGTGGAAAGACTTCTGGGGGAGACCAAAGAGGAGAAAATTACAGTAATCGATGCGGGAGGTGACAAGACTGTGGACAAAGATGGAAACAGTAAGGGAGGGATGAAGTCGGTTTATATTGCGAAGGTGGAAGTAAGCAGACCTGACGATGTTATTGATGTGGGAATGGAAGGACAGAGTGTTGTCAAGGATGACACCCAGACTCTTAACCTGAGGGGAGGGGGAGGGGGAGGCACCGTCGATGGTAAGAGAGAAGCTGTCAACTTTGGATAGTAATGATTTAGTACCAGTGAGAAGTAACTCAGTTTTTTCACTGTTTAATTTCCAGAAGTTGGAAGTGAACCAGAATTATTTCAGATAAGCAGGAGGCGAAGCAGTGGAATTGGATGTTGAATTTACGAAAAATGTTGCTGAGAGGGATGAGATAAATGATAAAGAGAAGGGGCCCCAGGACTGAGTCCTGGGGCACACCTGTAGTGACTGGAGAGGGGTCGGATCTGAAGGATTTGAGCTGTATGAACTGGGTGCGGCTGATGAGGTAAGAATGAAACCAGTGGAGGTGGGTGTGAGTGATGCCAATGGATAGGAGTCTATCGAGGAGGATGGAGTGAGAATAGTGTCAAAGACCGCACTGAGGTCGAGGAGGATGAGGATGGAGAGTAGGCCAGAGTCAGCTGCAGTGAGGAGGTCATTGGTTATCTTTAGGAGTGCGGTTTCAGTACCGTGGCAGGGACGGAAACCGGACTGAAAGGGCTCATAGAGGGAATTCAGAGTTAAGTGGGAGTGAAGTTGGGAGGATTTTGGATATGAAGGGTAGGTTAGAGATGGGGCGGAGATTATTGTAGTTCTTGGGATCTGAACCAGGTTTTTTTTTTTATATTGGAGTGACAGCTGCAGTCTTGAAGAGAGATGGAACAAATCCAGTTGTAAGTGAAGAGTGGATGGTGGCAGTAATGAGGGGGAGGAGAAAGAAGAGGCAGGATTTGACCTGGGATGTGGGGAGAGGATCCAGCTGACATGTGGAGAGCTTGGATTTCCTGATGAGGTTGGAGATTTCAGTCCGGGCAGGGAGCAGAAAGCTGGAAAAAGGCTGGCAGTGTGGGAGAGGTTCAGGTGAGGGGAGAGGCAGTGGGTTTCGGGTCAGTTGCTGGTGAAGGTCGTGGATTTTGTTAATAAAAAACGGCATCATGGAATTACAGGTGTCAGTTGAGTACAGATGGGGGGGCAGAAAGTCAGGTGGCTGGAAAATATTATTAAGCAGTGAAAACAGAGTCTTGGTGTTACCGTCATTGGAGTTGATTAGACCAGAGTAATAATTAGATTTAGCATGGATGATGGAGTCCTTGTAGAGTGAAAAATAGGTTTTTTGCATGTCTTTATGAACAGTGAAACCAGTTCTTCTATAAAGCCGCTCAAGCTTGACGGCCTTTAGCTTTCATGGACCGGAGTTCAGGAGTGTACCAGAGTGATGTTGAGGAGAAGGAGACTGCCCGTGTTTTCACTGGTGCAAGAGAGTTTAATATGCTGCATAATCCATCATTATAGAGTGAGACAAGATCATCCGAGGTGGGAAATCAGGGATCAAGGTAGAGTCAGTACTGGACCAGAGGGTGTCAATGTTAATCCTGTTGATATTCCGAAATGAGATGGGGCGCGGAGGTGTGACTATAGAAAGGGAGAGGACGACATTGAATGAGAGGAAGAAGTGACAGAGACCTCCTCCCCGGCCATTGCCACGGGGACGAGAGATGTAAACAAAGCCCAGTGGACTGGATTCATTGAGTTGCCAGAAGTCATTGGGCTGTTGCCAAGTTTCAGTTAAACGGAGAAAGTGAAGTTTGCGGTCAGCAAGGAGATCCTGGGTGAACTGACCCTTGGTCGTAAGTGAGCGGATGTTGAGCAGACCGACGTTGATGGCAGAGTTGTTGGGTTTGACCGTAGCGTTAGCTGACCTGGATAGGCTGGCCAATGCGGTTTGGTCAACAAACTGAGCGGTGTTCCTGAGGGGGCGGCGAGAGGTAGACCAGAAGGATTTTATTGCTTTCGAGTTGTCCTGGTGGAAATTCCTCTGGGACCCACGGTGGATGTATCGCCAACGAGGAAGGCGAGCGATGTCCAGGTGATTCAGCACCAGCGGCGGAAGCTCAGGCAGATGACAGCGGAGCCAGAAAAGCTCAGCGGCTGTGTACCGAAGTAGCCCAGCCACAGGGCGATGACAGGAGCAGCCAGTTAAGCACGAACCAGATGCAGGGTTTGCTGGCCCACATTTTGATCCGCACAGTGACCAGGTAGATCCACAAGCCAGGTGCCAAGTGACAGGAGCAGGCAGGTAGGCGATTATTTGTCTGATTTCACAAAACGCTGGAGTGCTCGCTAAACATCCATTGATAGATAACTGTCACTGCTCATACATAAGAGCAACTACATATTTGGATTGGGTCATAAACCCATAAACACTTAAAAGTTACCGGTGAGCAGCGGCAGCAAGTCGATCCAGCGTCCACTCATTTTCAGGTGTGTGAATACTGCACTGTAGCAAAGTATATCTCTCTCTTTTTATGTGGAGCTGTGTGAAGAACTCACCTGCAGTAGACAGCAGTCAGAGTGCTGTTACTGTGGAGAAGTAAAGAGTTTCCTGATAGACGAGCTGAAGCTAAAAGCTACCGGACGAGCAAAGTTTTCACCATTAAAAACTGATTGAAACTTCAAAAGTTTTATATTGGCCAAGAAAACACTGTATCGAACAGTTGACGAGTCTGTGATACAACATGGATGTTGAGGCAGACATCCTGCACTGCTGTGTGATGCATGCGTTATTCTGTGTAAATATCCACACTGCAGCTCTTAATCTAATCACTATGATGGTTTGAGAAGATTTAAATGGTGTCTCTGTTGTGTGTAGCTTTTAATTTTGGCTTGCCCATCAGGAAACCTGCTTCTCTACAGCAACAGCGCTCTGACTGCTGTCTACTGCAGGTCAGACGATGACTACTCTAAGGAGCTTCATACAACACCACTGTACAAACAAAAAAGATGTCTCTGAAGAAGTCGAGCTCAGCCGTGTGAGGGGATCGGATACATCATCTCTCTGTCATCTTCACGGACTCTTGTTTATTGTTGAAAATTGGTACTGTCATTTTTGTTTTCTTCTGTTGCGACTTGTTCCTTTCTTCTTCCAGCCAACAAGAGGAGCATATACGATCGTTATGGCAAAGAGGGGCTAACGGGAAATAATGGAGTCACAGGTAAAGTTACCCTCCGTCGTTTCTTTGTTTGTCTTTAGTCTTACCTGAAAAGAACTCGTAAAGGCACTGAAAGAAGGTTGTACTCCTGTGAAGTAGCTCTTCGATGTAGCGATCAGAGCTCTTTGTTTGTTGAAGCAGAAGGTGTTTTGATGGGCAAGCCAAAACTAAAAGGTATGAAACTTGAGATTTGAGTTGTTTTAGATGGCAAAATGTTTGCGCTTCTCCTGGTCCCCTTCTAAGTAGCCTTTAGCTCTAGTTTGACCATCAGGCAACATCAGGTTCTCCCAACAGAGTGCACTCTGACTGCTTCTAAGTACTTCACAGCCCAAATACACAAATGCGTTTGATTGACATCGGATAAATACTTGATCTCTTTTGTGTTTTTGGCAGCAGGATTTTGATCATTATGCTAAAACATTCTTTTACTCTCATGATTCCGGAGACAGGTTCACATTTGCTAACATTTTGCGCCTGCCTTAAACTGTGTTTTGCCATTTAAAAAAGAAAAAAAAGAATTGACTAAAGAGGCTCAGTTGTAAGTTAGTATTAGTGTCTTGGACTTTTTACGAGTGGTTTCCATGTCAAAGTGCAGAATTAAGTATGGTTTCCTAAAATGTGTCGCACATGGTTTACTTTTGACAAGGAGCGATAAAGCGGCGCCTAAATTTTGCTCTTGATGTGTCATGTGGTAGACTGATCATGGATGGAGGAAATGTCAGACAACCTGGTTGCCGGTTTAGCTCGATGGGTTGAGTAGGCATACCCTACACAGATGCTTAAGCTCCTTGACCAGCCGTCCCCGGTTCCAGTCGTGGCTCTGGGCCCTTTGCTGCATGTCCTTCCCCTCTTGCTCACTCTCTGTCCCTTTTCCTGTCAAGCAACTCTTCAATAAAGGCTGCTTGTGCTGAAAAAATTTTTAAGAAAAAAAAAGGAACTTAAAGACGACATTGGGCCTCCATTTTGGATGGTAATTTGAATGATTGAAATTGTTAATTATTTTAAGAATGTCACAAGTTCTCTTTTTAAAATATTCATTTTTTTTCTTATTTTGATAATGTATTGATGTTTCATATAAGCTGTGCTGTGAAACAGATGTCCTAAAGAGCTGTGACAGGAACTTGCTCACTGTGTGGAAAGATTTTTCAGTGGTTTTATGCTTTTGTGCTTCAATGCTTTTATTTACTTGTCGCTGTTCATATTTTTGAGTTGCTCTAATATTACCATCCACGTTTTCACCTACGTTGGTTCTGGTCCTGAGATCACTAATTGAAGGAGTGCAGCAGTGTATAATTCCATTCAGTTCAGTTTTATTTATATAGCGCCAAATTACAACAAATGTCATCTTAAAGGGGAACTCCGGTATTTTTAAACCTAGACCTTATTTCTGCCTACTCACAATCTACTCACCAAGAACAGTTTGGTGAAAGTCGGCGTCCTTCGGGAGCTATTTAGATAACTCGTGATCGGTGTATATCCATATAACGGAGTGAACGGGCAGAGACGATTCAGCCTCTAAATAAGGTAGTATCTGTCTTTATTTCACCAATACTTTAAGAAGAATGAATGAATGAATGTGTACTATTGCTCTGTTAGTTCATAGCTGCTGTTATGTGGCTACTTGCAGCTATAGGAGAGCTAGCGGAGGGAATTTTATACACACCTCTACTGGGACGACTTCCTCGAAATGGAAAGTTTTAAGCCTAATCTTAAAGGTAGAGAGGGTGTCTGCTTCCTGAACCCAAACTGGCAGCTGGTTCCACAGAGAGGGGCCTGATAACTGAAGGCTCTACCTCTCATTCTACTTTTAGAAACTCTGGGAACAACAAGTAAACCTGCAGTTTGGGAGCAAAGTGCTCTGTTAGGAAAATATCTTTCAATGAGATCTTTAAGATATGATGGAGCTCGGTCATTAAGAGCTTTATATGTGAGGAGAAGAATCTTAAATTCTGAGACAGGATGTTCCTGATTTTAGCAATATTTGTCAATCAAAGAATGACACATTCTGCACTTGACTCCTGTAAACTGGCACACCTAAAAGGATTGCACCATTTGAAAATATGCTATCTCCTCCTTATGTCTTTCTGATGAGATTTGACATACACCTCTTTTGCTTGTTGTGGCCATGTTTAATTTATTTTTTGTCCACCTGCTCTTTATATTGCTGGACAGTTTCTCCCTGAAGCGCTCGGGTCCAAAGAGAACATCTTCAGTTTTGTCTGAATTTAGAAGCAGACAGTTCTGAGTCATTCAGGTCTTTATGTCTTTAAGACAGGCTTGTAGTCTGACCAGCCTATTGGTTTCATCTGGTTTCATAGATAAGTACAGCTGAGTATCATCAGCATAACAATGGAAATTAAACTAGCACAGAACCCTGAGGAACTCTGACTTACTCTGGTGTGTGAGGAAGATTCTTCATTTACAAGAACAAACTGGAACCTATCAGATAAATATTACTTAAACTATTGTTTGGAAGATAAAGGCTCCTGATTATTATTACAGCATAATTTTTTCATATCACATATGACAGTATGCACATTTTTTAAAGTTGCTGAGCATTCTAAACACACCTCAGAAGATTGTAATACATTTGTCAGTTTTTCATTTCTTTTTCTCAGATGAAGTAGAGGATAAAAGTGATGGAAGTGATGGTTTTGTTGCACCTCCTCAGGCCTTTATGATAGCTTGAATCCGTTCCGCCAGAAACTTTTTGTCAGATTGAGATCTGGACTGTTTGCTGGTCATGTCATTGAGCTGATGTGTCTTTGCTGGAGAAAAGTTTGAACCCTCTTTGCTCTGTGGAGAGATGCGTCATTATCCTGAAAAATGAGCTCAGCATCACCAAACCACTTTTTGATTGATGGAATGAGTCCACCTGTACATGACGGTTATCTCCGCTGGTCCTTTACCTGACATCAGCCCCATATCATCAGTGATAGTGGAAATGTGCTGGTTTTCTTCAGCCAGTCATCGTTTTGTTTTTTGTTGGACCAGCTTTGACTTCTTCTTTGGTCTCTTTTACAATCTTCCCGTTCTGTTTGTACTTTAGACCCAGCTGACTGGGAACATCCGACATCTTTTACCACACTGAGCTGAGTCTAATAAACCTTTACCATTGATTCCACTGACAGCTCTCTGGTTGCGGCCATGTTTCCTAGCAGTTATCCAGCTGCAACAGCTCATTAAGATCTGTAAGAACTCTCCTTTGCCTATTTAGACATATTTCGGTACTTGTTTAAGAAATGCAAATTACAAGCTGATTCAGTATTTTTTTCCTAAATCATTTTTGTGTTGTATTAGTGTTTTTTTTTTTTTTGCTACTTTCTGAATGAACATCTTTTAAGAGTGGTGTAACCATGATGTTTTCCAGGGATTGTAGACACTAATTTGTGTTGTTACTGCTTTGGTAATTATTAAAAAGGGAAAACTGTAACCCAGTTCATTCATTACTTAATTGTCATTTCCCCAACAACATTTGCACACGTGCAGCTCCATATTCTCATATTACAACTATGCTTTACTGTTAGGCCAACATTCTTTTTTTTTTTTTTTAAAAGGAATGTCGCAATGACTTAATGGTTATCTAGTGGTTGGTGGTGGAGTGTATCTCAATGTAATTTCAGTATTGCTAATACTTGACTGTTGGTTTGTTTTTGTTTTTCAAATTTTCCGTTGTCGAACATTAAGTACAGTTGTAAATGATCCACATCCTTCGTTCTTCTGAAGAGTGCAGACTCCGCTTCCTCCTGCTGCTTACTGCTTTATTTGCTTTTAAATCATTCTACTTCTTTCCACTAGTCTTGGATATAATTTTATTATTTTACTGGTATTCTTTTTCTTTTAAGTGTATATTTGTAACCGGTATTAGCCCTCCTGTTTGCAAAGAGAATCGAACAGAACAATGTCTCCTAACCCCGCATTATCAGTTAGCTGCACAGAGTGTCTCTTTGTGAGGACAACACAGCTCGAGAAGAGGATTGAAACGCTGCAAGAAATTTGTGCGAACGACTTTTGACTCTATTGACTCTATTATAGCTCCTGTACAGGCTGTGGAGCATTCATGTGCTAAAGGACTAACTCAGATCTTTCTACGCGGGATAACAGCTGATTTGGAGCCTCACACTGCAGACCTGGCTGACACACTTCCCTGGATGTGTCCAAATGACACTGAAATATCTGGTGAAGCTCCCAAACCGACTGACATCTCTTACTGGAACAGTGTTGATGCCAAACCAAAGTCATCAACCCCAGCCAGGACCTGGTCTCATGTTGTCCGTGGCAGAGGTAAACCCAGCGTGAAACCTAAACCTCCAGCACTCGCACCACCACCTGAAGTCCCATTACATGATAGATACGATCCATTGACTCCACATACAATTTGCAATGATGAATGTAATGCAAAAAATAATCAAAACAAGAGAAATGGCCCCAAAACTCAGTTAAGGGCGAACCAGAATACCAGAAGAAGCCCAAATGCCACAACCAAGGTGAGGACTACAGAAGCAATCGACACCTCCACACAAAATGGAATAGATACCATTCTGATTGGGGACTCTGTTACACAACCTGTCAGAATGGCAAAGACAGAAAATATAACTTTTTCTGTCTTGCCGACCATTCTGTCTACACAGCCAGATGGCATGAAGATCATTATCCACACGGGGTCTTTTGATATTCTGAGAAGGAAGACTGGCTCTGAGATCCTGAAGAAAGACTTTTCTCTGCTGTTGGAGAAACTGTGTCACTATGGGGCACACTGTGTCTCCATTTCAGGCCCCATTCCTACTGTGGGTAAAGGGATTGAACTTTTCAGCAGACTTCTTGGTCTGAATACATGGTTATCAAATGCATGCATCGCCCATGGGATTAAGTTCATTGATAACTTCAATATCTTTTGGAACTGTAAGGAGCATTTCAGACCTGATGGCATGCATCCAAATTGAACTGGTTGCAGATCACTAGGTGCACACTTACATCATGCTGTTGGTATGGCAAACCCAAACATGACTGTACAGATAACGGTGAAGGACACAGCAGCGAGGCAAACATTCAGCGTTCAGGGTCCCTGCTATAGTGGTCATACTACTGACAGCTGTTCTGAGAACAAGCTGGGACCCAGTAGGATTCCTGTATTAGTGAGTAAAAGAAGGAATCCAAAACAGCCAACTTGCTGGGTGAATCTATCTAATCTGTTAACGGTACCACGTACAACTCAGAATACAACAGAGACCAGTGTAAACTCCACAAAGCTACTACTTAATATTAGATCTCTGTCCAATAAGTCACTGTTAGTGAATGACTTCATAATTTCGATTTTCTTTTTCTCACAGAAACATGGTTAACTGAAAGCACAAGTGCTACTGTTCTTAATGAAACAGCACCCCCAAATTTTAGTTTTATGGATAAATGCTGAAATGGGAGGAAAGGTGGGGGAGAAGCTGTCTTATTTAAAGATACATTTCAGTGTAAAGAGATCTCATTCGGTGATTTAACTTCTTTTGAATATCTTAGTTTTATTTTAAAGGGTGTTCCTAAAATTCTGTTCTTAATAATTTACAGATATCCAGGATACTGTGCAAGATGAATTTTCTGAATTATTGTTATCTCGACTGATTTTAACCATTTTATCTTGACTGGGGATTTTAACATTCACATAGATAATATGAAGGATGGTAATGCCAAAGAATTTTCTTCTGTGCCGGACATGTTTGGTTTGTGGCAACATGTAACAGAACCGACCCACCTTCGAGGTCACACTCTGGGCCAGGGCTCATGTACAAAGACTTTCATGGATTTCCTACTGAAACTTGGCATACGCTCAAACCCAAATGCCCTCCCACACAAAAATATCCAGATGTATGAATCTGTGCATACGCATGAATCCAAGCACATTTCCTTTGTACATCCCAATCAACATGCAATTGAGCGCACTTGTCAGAGTACCCGACTCCTCCCTGTCCATGCCCCTACTTGAATATGCAAATCCTATTTAAGTGAGCCCTGCACCTGCGATTTCCCTGTCTGCACGATTAGAAAATAAAGAAAAAAGAATGAGTAAGACGGGGAAAAAAGAAGAACTTCACAGAAAGCGAGATGGAGGTGCTACTTTCTGAAGTGGAGGCCTGCAAAAATGTACTCTTTGGCACGCTGTCCTACGATACAAGCAGCAAACATAAGAGGAGTGGGTGGGGAGAGCGTGAGTGAGGCCTTTAATGTTGTGGGGTCAGAGAAGCAAACACAAGCAGAGTTGAAGAAGTGGTCCGATATTAAGGTGGATGTGAAGTGGAGAATGGCTGCCCACCGCCTAAGTGTGGCCAAAACAGGCGGGGGGAACAGGAGAAGAGGGGCCCACCCTGTTTGACCAGAGAACTATGGGTGACACTGCTCTCTCGTGGGTGTGGGAGTGTGGGTGACTGATTACCCCCATGGTAAATACCTGTACTTGTGTAACTCACAACAAACGTGTTCATACAGTAACCAGTGCAGAAGTGCGCCGGGGAAAAGGTGAGGCTGATTAAGACATTTCACACTTTATGTACAGGGTTATTAACATTTGCACACCGATACGCTCAGGGGCTTGTTAGAAAGATCTAAAGATGTTGTTTAACCAGCAAAAAACAACAAGTTACTAACTTTAACCACCAACTATGATGCTGTGAAGACGGGATAGAAATTGGGGGCGCACATGCTCAATGCACGTCACGGGGAATAATATTAGGACAATTACACGAATAAAGTTACTCACCAAGAAGCCACCCATCGCGCACTGTGCCAGCTTGTAGTCTGTTCCCAACAATTCTGTTACTGAATGTATGAATCGTGCGTTGAACCAGGCCACCCCCACAAAGCATTTGCGCATCACATACGATCTGCACATTGATGGAATGAAAATGTTTCCTGTTGATATACAAATTCATCATGTGATGGCGCTTTTATAGCACTGTGTGTGCAGTCGATAGCTCCGATTACATTAGGAAAACCGGCTCTCGCTTCAAATTGCGCTTCAATGTTGGCCTGTTCAACTGCATTGTGGGAATTTGATATACCTGCTGAGATGCAGATAATCCCATCCCACTCCGCTGGCATGGCTCGGCTCAGGGGCGACTGGCACAGTCCCAATCGGTTGGCCAGCTCCCTCTGGAATGCCCCGGTTGCTAGGAACCCCAGTGTGGTCATCACCTGTGGCACAAGCAGCGCATGGCTCCTCGCTGTGTTGCGCTCCAACGCCGGCCGCAGCTCTGCTCACAGTTCCCTCAAAAACGGCTGATGAGCCAGTTGTCATCATCATGTGCCAGCAAATCCTCTGTCTCTTAACACGTGCTCTCTTCCAATTGCACCATTTGCAAAGTCAATACTGCGAAAGCAGCCATTGTTTTTAATGGTATGCATTACAACACTTTGCGCATGCTTTTATATCCACTTGTGTAATTGCAGACACATGGGTGTGTTAATTCATCAGTGATAATTGTTCATGTGTCTCAAATGTGCACATCACTCAGTCTGAGGACAAATTGTGTTCACATTTATTTATTATAACAGTTTCCCAACATCACCGCTAAGTGTCACCAAAGAATCAACATCTGTAGAAAAGTGCGTACGACAGCCCTGAAGTTGCCGTGAGACACTGCACATTTCACTCTTGATACATCTGAGTGTTGACATAAAAAAGGGCATACGCCACTTTTTTGTGAGTATGCACCCTTTGTACATGAGGCCCCAGGTCATTTCTAAAGGTGTTGATATTTCTTCTGTTGTGGTTATTGATTTGGCCTTGTCTGACCATTTCTGTATTTTATTTGATTTATTGATCACTCAGAATGTTCAAACAACAGCTTCCCAGTTAAGAAGAGGTACATTCATGAGAAAACAAGTGCTCAGTTTAGGGAGGCCATAGCTATGTCACCTACTATGAGCGCACAGTCGGTTGACGGACTGCTAAATCATTTCAATAAACTATGAATATGAACTTTGAATGTTAAATGTTTATGCATTTAGCAGACGCTTTTATCCAAAACAACTTACAGGTAAGCATGAAGGGTAAAGGGGTCTTGCCTAAGGACCCCTACTGGAGATAGTACCTTTCATGCAGGGGGTTTGTACTGAGGTCTTCCACACGAATGGTGGCAATAATACCGGTACACTATCCAGCAAGCTTAACGTAAGTGGAGGAAAACAAAGCTTCAGATTCTCTGTGAGCTGTATAAACAAAGTCTGCGTAGTTCTAACAATGAGCTGTGCAGGGCCAGAGAGCTGCATTTATCTGAGATGATTAATAAGAATGCCAACAATTCTCCAACTCTGTTTGCTATGGTTGAAAAACAATGTCACAATTTAATATTGTTGATTTAAAAATCCTGGAGGAAACAGTTCGGCATCTGAAATCAAATGGTTGAAAAACTCACAAATCCTCCTAAACAGTCAAACCCAGACCTCCTCTCCACTGAGAAATGCAACGAATTTGCCAAAATTTTCACCAAAAAAAAATCTAAATAATTAGACAAAACATTAACTCCACACAGACAAACAATAAAACTAATAGGTCTCTAAAACCTAGAAATAACTCAGACGTTATGTCACAATTTAATATTGTTGATTTAAAAATCCTAGAGGAAACAGTTCGGCATCTGAAATCAACAACTGACTTTTTAAAAAGTGTTTTTACCTCAGTAGAAAATGATCTCCTACAAATAGTTAACAGCTCACTGGCATCAGGTATTTTTCCCAAGTCACTAAAGACAGCTGCCATTAAGCCACTCCTAAAGAAGAGAACTCGAGACGCCTCTATGATGAACAACTACAGACCTGTCTCTAACCTCTCTTTTAAATCCAGGATTATGTCAGAACGTGTAGCGGGTGAGAGAGGACCTGAATGCAGAAATTCAAATGAAAACTCCTGATTTATTCCAAACAAAGAATTCACATACCTTAATAGCTGACAAAACCTAACTGTGACTATATATATAAAAAAACTTGTAGAATTGACTAAGTCAATGACAAAACCTGACATGAGCAAGACCAAACCTGAGACACCATGAGTGACTGTGTCTTGGCCTGAGTGATGGTGAGGATCTGACAATGTGCATGGACAAACTAGGAGAATGAATACTGAGGAGGGTGATTGGTGAGTGAATGCAGCTGATGACAATGAACACTGGTGGAGTGATTGAAGCTGATGACCAGACCAGAGAGAGACTGAGGAAGGTGAGGAAATGGCAAGGCTAAACTGTAAACTAGAAACTTAACAGAAACACAGATCATGACAGAACATAAAAACATGACAGATTATTGAGAGGGTTATATTTAACCAACTCAATGACTTTTTGAATGAAAGTGGAAGTCTTGATAACTTTCAATCAGGCTTCTGACATCATCACAGCACTGAAACAGCTCTGGTCAAAGTGTTAAACGACTGATTCTGGTTATGTTTCAGTCCTGGTTCTGTTGGATCTCAGCACTGCGTTTGATACTGTACATCACAGAATCCTGTTGCACAGGCTGGAAAACTGGGTTGGACTTTCTGGGGCGGTCCTTAACTGGTTCAGGTCCTACTTAGAAGGCCGGAGTTATTTTGTTACAATTGGCAGCTATGAATCTGAGCGAGTGGCCATGACTTGTGGAATCCCCCAGGGGTCAATTCTTGGACCTCTTCTGTTTAACTTGTATATGCTCCCTTTCGGTCAGATATTGCAGAACTTCAACATCAATTATCACATCAGTTATGCAGACGATACACAACTTTATGTGTCTTTGTCACCAGACGACTGCAGCCTAGCAGACGTACTGTGTCAGTGTCTGAAGGAAATAAGCACCTGGATGAGAGAGAATTTTCTACAATTAAATGAAGACAAAACTGAGATCATTCTGTTTGGTAGCAAAGAGAAGAGGGTCAGCATTGGTAAATATCTTGAGACTCGGGCCCTTACAATCACTGACCAAGTTTGTAACCTTGGAGTGTTGATAGACTCAGATCTGACTTTCAGCAGTCATATCAAAGCTGTCACCAAGGAAGCTTTTTACCAACTCAGAAACATCAACAAAATTAAAGGTTTTCTCTCCCAAAAAGACCAGGAGAAACTCATCCATGCATTCATCTCCAGTAGACTCGATTATTGTAATGGTCTTTTAACTGGACTTCCCAAAAAGAGCATTAAACATCTGCAGTTCATCCAGAACGCTGCTGTTAGAGTTTTAACCAGGACTAAGAGATTTGAACACATCACACCAGTTTTAAAATCTTTACACTGGCAGTCACAGAATAGATTTTAAAAGCCTACTGATGGTTTACAAATCCCAGAATGGTTTTGGCCCAAAATACATCTGTGACATGTTCAGAGAATATAAACCCAGCAGAGCTCTTAGATCCAAGGACTCAGATCAGCTGGTCCAGTCCAGAGTCCAGACTAAACATGGAGAAGCAGCATTTAGCTGTTATGCTGAAAACAAGTGGAACAAACTGCCAGTGGAGATTAAACTGTCACCAAATGGAGACATTTTTAAATCCAGGTTAAAAACATTACTTTTCTCATGTGTCTATGCTTGAAATCTACACAGAATGTTTTGTCTAATTTTGACTGTTGCTTGTTTTTAATCATTTGAATTGTTTTCTTTCTTTGTTTTCATTTTATTTGATCTATTTTTAAAGCTTCTTCCACTCCCCACTGCAATGCTCTTATTTTATGTAAAGCACTTTGAATTGTTTTGGACATGAAATGTTCTATACAAATAAACATGACTTAACTTGCCTTGACTTGTTTATAGGCCAGCATTTTGCCAGTTTTTATATGCTGACACAGAACGGGGGTAATGTCTTCCTGGAGTTACAGAAAACAGTTGCTCTGTGAAGGCAACCACTTCATTCAGTTTGGCAGTTCCGTCAAGGTTCATGCCAAATATGCTTGACACAGTTCTTATTATTTTTTTTATTTTTAAATAATTTCTTCATTATTATAAATATTGTTGTTATAATGGATGCAGATTGTATAGATTGACATGCACAGTGGCTTGCAAAATTATTTAAACATTCATTCAGTTGATTCCTAATCTTCATTAGCATGTCAGCAAATTGTGTAACATTCTGACACTGTGAGGTTTACAGGATTGTAACTTTAGTTACAAGTCAGATACATCATGTTGGGGTGTCTATGTCTGAGAACAGATACTACCTACTACTGCAGAAGAACACTGATGCTAAATGAAAGGGATAGACACTGTCTGCAGACTTGCCTTTGATCTGAGTATACACTCTTAACAGCAGTTTTCATGATTTTTCAGGGGGACCTTTCCATAATGGAGAGCATTTCCATGAACCGTTTACATTCCGTAACCCTGAAGATGTTTTCCAGGAATTCTTTGGCGGCAGAGACCCATTTGCAGATTTTTTTGGTAAGATGTACTTGCAAGTCAAAGAAATTGATGGATTGCTGAAATAAAGGAGATCAGCCAGCTGCCTGTTCCGATTTGGAAGTTTTGACTAAACTGCAGTTATGTATGTCAGGATAATTATCCTCACCTCATTATGCATTTGTAATTTACAGTCCTCTTAAACTGTCTCTACCTTTCTCTTGTACCCTGTCTTCTCAGGAGCAGATCCATTCAATGATGATCCCTTTTTCAGCAGTGGTAGACGGAATCAAGGCCGGGCAAGTCGTAGCCGGGCAGGAAACTCATTGTTTGGAGGCTTTGGTTTTCCTCCATTTGGTGCTGGTTTCTCACATTTTGACCCAGGTAAGAAATTATTCACTGAAAAAGTGACTGTTAACTGTCGTCAGTAGCTGGAAAAAGTTACCGTTAACTGTCATCAGTTGCTGAAAAAAGTTACCCTTAACCGTTACCACTTACTGAAAAAGTTATTGTTAACTGTTATCACTTACTGACAAAGTTACATTTAATTTCCACCTGTTACTGAAAAAGTTACCTAACTGTTACCACTTATTTGAAAAAGTTACCATAAATGTTACTAGTAACTGAAAAAGTTACTAACTTTTACCATTCACTGAAAAAGTTGCCATAAATGTTTCCAGTGACTGAAAAACTAACTGAAAAGCTTACTGCTGTTACCAGTCACTGAAAAAGTTATCTCTAATTATCATCAGTTACTGAAAAAGTTACTGTTATCTATCGCCAGTTTCTAGAAAAAGTTACCATTAACTGTTTCCACTTACTGAAAAAGTTACTGTTAACTGTTAACACTTACTTAAAAAGTTACTGTTAACTTTTATCACTTACTGAAAAAGTTACTGTTAACTGTAAACATTTACTAAAAAAGTTACTGTTAACTGTTAACACTTACTGAAAAAGTTACTGTTAACTTTTATCACTTACTGAAAAAGTTACTGTTAACTTTTATCACTTACTGAAAAAGTTACTGTTAACTGTTAACACTTTCTGATAAAATTACTGTTAACATTTACTGAAAAAGTTACTGTTAACTGTTAACACTTACTGAAAAAGTTACTGTTAACTGTTATCAATTACTGAAAAAGTTACTGTTAACGTTATCACTTACTGAAAAAGTTACTGTTAACATTTATAACTTACTGAAAAAGTTACTGTTAACTGTTATCAATTACTGAAAAAGTTACTGTTAACGTTATCACTTACTGAAAAAGTTACTGTTAACATTTATAACTTACTGAAAAACTTACTGTTAACTGTTAATACTTACTGAAAAAGTTACTGTTAACTTTTATCACTTACTGAAAAAGTTACTGTTAACTGTTATCGCTTACTGAAAAAGTTACTGTTAACTGTAAACATTTACTGAAAAAGTTACTGTTAACTGTAAACATTTACTGAAAAAGTTACTGTTAACTTTTATGACTTACTGAAAAAGTTACTGTTAACTGTTATCGCTTACTGAAAAAGTTACTGTTAACTGTTGACACTTACTGAAAAAGTTACTGTTAACTGTTAACACTTACTGAAAAAGTTACTGTTAACTTTTATCAATTACTCAAAAAGTTACTGTTAACTGTTATCACTTACTGAAAAAGTTACTGTTAACTGTAAACATTTACTGAAAAAGTTACTGTTAACTTTTATCAATTAATCAAAAAGTTACTGTTAACTGTTATCACTTACTGAAAAAGTTACTGTTGACTGTTAACACTTACTGAAAAAGTTACTGTTAACTTTTATCACTTACTGAAAAAGTTACTGTTAACTTTTATCACTTACTGAAAAAGTTACTGTTAACTTTTATCACTTACTGAAAAAGTTACTGTTAACTGTTATCACTTACTGAATATGTTACTGTTAAATGTTATCGCTTACTGAAAAAGTTACTGTTAACTGTTAACTCTTACTGAAAAAGTTACTGTTAACTGTTATCACTTACTGAAAACGTTACTGTTAACGTTATCACTTACTGAAAAAGTTACTGTTAACATTTATAACTTACTGAAAAAGTTACTGTTAACTGTTAACACTTACTGAAAAAGTTACTGTTAACTTTTATCACTTACTGAAAAAGTTACTGTTAACTGTTATCGCTTACTGAAAAAGTTACTGTTAACTGTTATCGCTTACTGAAAAAGTTACTGTTAACTGTAAACACTTACTGAAAAAGTTACTGTTAACTGTAAACATTTACTGAAAAAGTTACTGTTAACTTTTATGACTTACTGAAAAAGTTACTGTTAACTGTTATCGCTTACTGAAAAAGTTACTGTTAACTTTTATCACTTACTGAAAAAGTTACTGTTAACTGTTGACACTTACTGAAAAAGTTACTGTTAACTGTTAACACTTACTGAAAAAGTTACTGTTAACTTTTATCAATTACTCAAAAAGTTACTGTTAACTGTTATCACTTACTGAAAAAGTTACTGTTAACTGTAAACATTTACTGAAAAAGTTACTGTTAACTGTTAACACTTACTGAAAAAGTTACTGTTAACTTTTATCACTTACTGAAAAAGTTACTGTTAACTTTTATCACTTACTGAAAAAGTTACTGTTAACTGTTAAAACTTACTGAAAAAGTTACTGTTAACTGTTAACACTTACTGAAAAAGTTACTGTTAACTTTTATCACTTACTGAAAAAGTTACTGTTAACTTTTATCACTTACTGAAAAAGTTACTGTTAACTGTTAACACTTATTGATTAAATTAGCGTTAACTGTTATCAATTACTGAAAAAGTTACTGTTAACGTTATCACTTACTGAAAAAGTTACTGTTAACATTTATAACTTACTGAAAAAGTTACTGTTAACTGTTAACACTTACTGAAAAAGTTACTGTTAACTTTTATCACTTACTGAAAAAGTTACTGTTAACTGTTAACACTTACTGAAAAAGTTACTGTTAAATGTAAACAATTACTGAAAAAGTTACTGTTGACTGTTATCGCTTACTGAAAAAGTTACTGTTAACTGTTATCGCTTACTGAAAAAGTTACTGTTAACTGTAAACATTCACTGAAAAAGTTACTGTTAACTGTAAACATTTACTGAAAAAGTTACTGTTAACTTTTATGACTTACTGAAAAAGTTACTGTTAACTTTTATGACTTACTGAAAAAGTTACTGTTAACTGTTATCGCTTACTGAAAAAGTTACTGTTAACTTTTATCACTTACTGAAAAAGTTACTGTTAACTGTTGACACTTACTGAAAAAGTTACTGTTAACTGTTAACACTTACTGAAAAAGTTACTGTTAACTTTTATCAATTACTCAAAAAGTTACTGTTAACTGTTATCACTTACTGAAAAAGTTACTGTTAACTGTAAACATTTACTGAAAAAGTTACTGTTAACTGTTAACACTTACTGAAAAAGTTACTGTTAACTTTTATCACTTACTGAAAAAGTTACTGTTAACTTTTATCACTTACTGAAAAAGTTACTGTTAACTTTTATCACTTACTGAAAAAGTTACTGTTAACTTTTATCACTTACTGAAAAAGTTACTGTTAACTGTTAACACTTATTGATAAAATTAGCGTTAACTGTTAACACTTACTGAAAAAGTTACTGTTAACTGTTAAAACTTACTGAAAAAGTTACTGTTAACGTTAACACTTACTGAAAAGTTACTGTTAACTGTTAACACTTACTGAAAAAGTTACTGTTAACTGTAAACAATTAATGAAAAAGTTACTGTTAACTGTTATCACTTACTGAAAAAGTTACTGTTAACTGTTATCGCTTACTGAAAAAGTTACTGTTAACTGTAAACATTTACTGAAAAAGTTACTGTTAACTTTTATCGCTTACTGAAAAAGTTACTGTTAACTGTTGACACTTACTGAAAAAGTTACTTTTAACTGTAAAACAATTACTGAAAAAGTTACTGTTAACTGTTATCACTTACTGAAAAAGTTACTGTTAACTGTTATCGCTTACTGAAAAAGTTACTGTTAACGTCATCACTTACTAAAAAGTTACTGTTAACTGTTAACACTTACTGAAAAAGTTACTGTTAACTGTAAACATTTACTGAAAAAGTTACTGTTAACTTTTATCACTTACTGAAAATGTTACTGTTAACTGTTAACACTTATTGATAAAATTAGCGTTAACTGTTAACATTTACTGAAAAAGTTACTGTTAACTTTTATCACTTACTGAAAATGTTACTGTTAACTGTTAACACTTATTGATAAAATTAGCGTTAACTGTTAACACTTACTAAAAAGTTACTGTTAACTGTTAACACTTACTGAAAAAGTTACTGTTAACGTCATCACTTACTAAAAAGTTACTGTTAACTGTTAACACTTACTGAAAAAGTTACTGTTAACTGTAAACATTTACTGAAAAAGTTACTGTTAACTGTTAGCACTTTCTTATAAAATTAGCGTTAACTGTTAACACTTACTGAAAAAGTTACTGTTAACTTTTATCACTTACTGTAAAAGTTACTGTTAACTGTTAAAACATACTGAAACAGTTACAGTTAATTGTTAATACTTTCTGATAAAATTAGCATTAACTGTTAACACTTACTAAAAGTTACTGTTAACTTTTATCACTTACTGAAAAAGTTACTGTTAACTGTTATCACTTACTGAAAAAGTTAAGTTTAATTGTCACCAGTTACTTAAAAAGTTACTGCTAGCTGTTACCAGTGACCGAAAAAGTCACTGAAAAGCTACTGCTAACTGTCAGCAGGTGATGGCCAAAGTTACCATTAACTCCTTTTACTTACTGTAAAGATCAATGAAAAAGTTACTGCTAACTTACAAGTCACCGAAGAAGTTACTGCTAAATGTTACCATTCACTGGAAAAAAGTTGCTAAATGTTACTAATCACTGGGAAAAAGTTGCTGTTTACTTTTACCAGCAACTGAAAAAGTTACCATAACTGTCAGTGGTTACTGAAAAGGTCACTAAAAAAGTTAAACTAACTGTTATCAGTCACTGAAAAAATTACTGCTTGTGTCACCAGTTGCTGGAAAGAGTTTGTTAAATGTGATCAGTGACCAAAAAAGTTGCCATAACTTTTACCATTCACTGTAAATGACAGTTACCGGTCAATGAAAATATTCCCGGAACTGTCATCATTTACTGGAAATGTTACTGTTATCACTGACTGAAAAAGTTCCCATAACTGTTACAAATTACTGAAAGAGTCAATGGAAAAGTTACCAGAACTGTCATCATTTAATGAAAATGTTACTGTTATCACTGACTGAAAAAGTCACCATAAGTGTTACCAGTCACTGGGAAAATAGTTAGTTATTTTATAAGTTTGCATTAACTGTTACCAGTTAGTGAAATAGAATGACAAAAGCAGTTTGACTTGTTTCCCTTTTCTTTTTCACAGGGTTTGGTTCTTTTGGCTCAATGAGTGCCATGGGTCACATGGGACATATGGGTCATGTGGGTCCAATGACTCACATGACAACCATGGGCAGCCTGGGAGGTGGAGGCTTCACCTCTTTCTCTTCAACATCCTTTGGAGGAGGTGGTGGCGGAAACTTGGGCAACTTCCGCTCTGTGTCCACCTCCACTAAAATCATCAATGGCAGAAAGATCACTACTAAAAGGTAAATAATGACCAAAAGGAAGGATCATTCTCATACTAAATTCTCATAAAGTATGGCATGCCGTTCAGAAAATTAATCTTTGAATACTCCATCACTCATATATTAATATATTAAGTTTTATTCAATATGTTCAAAGTTTCATTCAATATGTTCAAAATTTCATTCAATATGTTCAAAGTTTTATTCAATATGTTCAAAGTTTTATTCAATATGTTCAAAGTTTTATTCAATATGTTCAGTCTCATTCAATATGTTCAAAGTCTCATTCAATATGTTCAAAGTTTCATTCAATATGTTCAAAGTTTAATTCAATATGTTCAAAGTCTCAATGAATATGTTCAAAGTCTCAATCAATATGTTCAAAGTTTCATTCAATATGTTCAAAGTCTCATTCAATATGTTCAAAGTTTTATTCAATATATTCAAAGTTTCATTCAATATGTTCAAAGTTTCATTCAATATCTTCAGTTTCATTCAATACCTTCAAAGTTTCATTCAATATGTTCAAAGTTTCATTCAATATGTTCAAAGTTTTATTCAATATATTCAATTATCACTTCATATGTTCAAAGTCTCATTCAATATGTTCAAAGTTTCATTGAATATATTCAGGATTCATTCCATATATTCAGTTTCACTCCATATATTCAAGTTTCATTGAATATATTCAAGGTTCACTCCATATATTCAAAGTTTCATTCAATATGTTCAAAGTTTCATTCAATATATTAAAAGTTTTATTCGATATGTTCAAAGTTTTATTCAATATCTTCAAAGTTTAATTCAATATGTTCAAAGTCTCAATGAATATGTTCAAAGTCTCAATCAATATGTTCAAAGTTTCATTCAATATATTAAAAGTTTTATTCGATATGTTCAAAGTTTTATTCAATATCTTCAAAGTTTAATTCAATATGTTCAAAGTCTCAATGAATATGTTCAAAGTCTCAATCAATATGTTCAAAGTTTCATTCAATATGTTCAAAGTCTCATTCAATATGTTCAAAGTTTCATTCAATATATTCAAAGTTTCATTCAATATGTTCAAAGTTTCATTCAATATCTTCAGTTTCATTCAATACCTTCAAAGTTTCATTCAATATGTTCAAAGTTTCATTCAATATGTTCAAAGTTTTATTCAATATATTCAATTATCACTTCATATGTTCAAAGTCTCATTCAATATGTTCAAAGTTTCATTGAATATATTCAGGATTCATTCCATATATTCAGTTTCACTCCATATATTCAAGTTTCATTGAATATATTCAAGGTTCACTCCATATATTCAAAGTTTCATTCAATATGTTCAAAGTTTCATTCAATATATTAAAAGTTTTATTCGATATGTTCAAAGTTTTATTCAATATCTTCAAAGTCTCATTCAATATGTTCAAAGTTTCATTCAATATGTTCAAAGTTTCATTCAATATGTTCAAAGTTTTATTCAATATCTTCAAAGTTTTATTCAATATGTTCAAAGTCTCATTCAATATGTTCAAAGTTTCATTCAATATGTTCAAAGTTTCATTAAATATGTTAAAAGTTTCATTCAATATGTTCAAAGTTTTATTCAATATCTTCAAAGTCTCATTCAATATGTTCAAAGTTTTATTCAATATGTTCAAAGTTTCATTCAATATATTCAAAGTTTCATTCAATATGTTCAAAGTTTCATTCAATATGTTCAAAGTTTCATTCAATATGTTCAAAGTTTTATTCAATATCTTCAAAGTTTTATTCAATATGTTCAAAGTCTCATTCAATATGTTCAAAGTTTCATTCAATATGTTCAAAGTTTCATTAAATATGTTAAAAGTTTCATTCAATATGTTCAAAGTTTTATTCAATATCTTCAAAGTCTCATTCAATATGTTCAAAGTTTTATTCAATATGTTCAAAGTTTCATTCAATATATTCAAAGTTTCATTCAATATGTTCAAAGTTTCATTCAATATCTTCAGTTTCATTCAATACCTTCAAAGTTTCATTCAATATGTTCAAAGTTTCATTCAATATGTTCAAAGTTTTATTCAATATATTCAATTATCACTTCATATGTTCAAAGTCTCATTCAATATGTTCAAAGTTTCATTGAATATATTCAGGATTCATTCCATATATTCAGTTTCACTCCATATATTCAAGTTTCATTGAATATATTCAAGGTTCACTCCATATATTCAAAGTTTCATTCAATATGTTCAAAGTTTCATTCAATATATTAAAACTTTTATTCGATATGTTCAAAGTTTCATTCAATATGTTCAAAGTTTTATTCAATATCTTCAAAGTCTCATTCAATATGTTCAAAGTTTCATTCAATATGTTCAAAGTTTTATTCAATATCTTCAAAGTTTTATTCAATATCTTCAAAGTCTCATTCAATATGTTCAAAGTTTCATTCAATATGTTCAAAGTTTTATTCAATATCTTCAAAGTCTCATTCAATATGTTCAAAGTTTCATTCAATATGTTCAAAGTTTCATTCAATATGTTCAAAGTTTTATTCAATATCTTCAAAGTCTCATTCAATATGTTCAAGGTTTCACTCCATATATTCAAAGTTTCATTCAATATATTCAAGGTTCACTCTATATATTCAATGGTTAATTTCCTGAACGGTGTGCCATAATATATATATATATATATATAGATATTGATATACAGTTTGTGTTTTTGGTTTGTTATTGTGTATATTGACAAAATAAATTGTATCAAGATGAGGCTTGAATAGACTGTGGGTTCTGAAAACTTTCAATCAGCACAATTCTTAAGAACAGTACTGAATCTCCTCTTCCAGAATTGTAGAGAATGGTCAGGAGCGGGTGGAGGTGGAGGAGGATGGGCAGTTGCGATCATTAACCGTTAACGGTAAGGAGCAGTTGCTGCGACTGGAACACAAGTAAAGACAGACACATCCCCCGCTGGAGAAGTTACCTCAGCACAAACAGAAGGAAAAAAAGCAACAAAACAATGTAATAATAGTGATCTACTATTAGTCTGATGTATATACTTGAGTTGTGTTTGTTAAAATTCATGTCCTCCCCAACTGCCTCTCATGTTCTTATCAGTGATTCAGATCACATTCTTTCAATGTAGACTTTTCTATGCATTTTGTTAAACTTTTCAGAATTGAAGCTGTCTTTCCATTGTGCCTCAGGGTGGTGTTATTTTTTTCTGCCTGGGACCACAGTATTATTCTGATATGACAGGACACTTCTCTTTCTGTATGCACTTCACTCTGTCATTCTGTGTGCAGATTGCGCACTAGTTTCAGAAAAGAAAGCATTACTTTGCTTTTTTTTTATCTGAAATAAAAATGTGTTTTCTTTGACTTTTGAAAAGTGGGAATAATTCAGGCATGTCTCCCCCCACCTTCCCTTGTTTACTACTTGTCTTGAATCCTCTTAGTAATTGTTCATTTTCATTGAAAAAAAATAAATATCTGTGAAGCTGGTTGGATGAATTACACTTTTTTTTCTTTTATGTCCTAATATGATTTTTTTTCTAATTTAAATTAAGCATGTACACCTGTTAAGTCTTAATGTTCCAACTGCATTATGATACTCAAGTGATGGAAGGCATTCTGTAAATGACATGAATACAACAAAAGAATTGTGTACTTTGAAAACCAATAAATCGTAAGTCACTCATCCTGTCAGTATGCTAAAATCTGAGTTACTGCTAGTATTAGTTTGCAATAATGTAGACTTGTTCCAAAATTAATTTGTAAAGAGTACCATCAGTAACACACATGCCAGTGCCACTTTGTTAGATTTCTACAAATATGTCTCTGAATTTCTCTTTTCACTGGCATAAATTTAGGTTCCCCCTTTTGAATTCTAAGGTTTTGCATGTCAGAAAATCATAAAATATAATTTAGTCTTTACCATGTCTTGAAATTAGTAAAACATAAACTCAGATAAACAGCAAGCAAATGAACAGTTCAAGATTTACTATGTCACTATTTAATGACAAAATGCAGAAATTGAAAAACTAAGTGAACCCCTGATCCAGCAGCTTCAGCAGCAGTGAGCTGCAGTAATGGTTTCCCGTGGGACATTATCAGTCTCTCTCATGGTTGTGGAGGAATCTTGGCCCACTCTTCTCTCCAGCGTTGCTTCAGCTCATTGAGGTTTGCAGCATTGGTTTATGTTTTTCACACACTGCTTCTGTGTTTTTTGTCTAAGTGTTCAAAAAAGATTGATTGTGTGTTGGTGGGGTTGACTGGAGCTGAAAAAAGAAAAAGGTCCAGAAATTTCTTCTTGGTATAAATGCATTTGACGAGGAGTTAAGGTTTTTAGAGACTCTCCTTATGCAGAAACATAAAGTCACAAAATAAGCCATGAAGCCACTATGAAAAACAGTAATTTAGCTCTTGTTACATATTAACCTCACTTTAGGTCTTTAAACAGAATGAATATATTAACGAGTATATAGAAGCTGAAGCTAAATGGATATGAAGACTATCATTTTGTGATTTAGATGTTCAGAAATGGTCATTGATCAACAAAAAACTGAAACTATCATTAAGTCTGGCACACAGAAGACAATACAAATAGCCTCCATACCATTTCAGTTAAATGAAGTTTCGCATTAGAAAAGACTATTTAAGAAAGTATCTGGATATATAGAATAGAAATAGAAAAATACTTTATTCATCCCCCAGTGGGGGGAATTCAAATAAGTCAAGTATCTAAAAAAAAAAAAAAAATATTTACAATGATTGCATACTAGACAACAACAATAATAATAATCAATGGCGAAATACATAAATAAATTAATTTGAGAAGAACATGTCAGCAGTCACTATTAAAAAGTCTTATGGCTGTGGGGACAAAGGACCTCCTGAACCTCTCAGTCCTGCAGCCTCTCACTGCAGCTGCTCTACTGACCTGCCAGGATGCTGTGGAGAGGATATTAATTATTCTCCAAAACAGAATACAGTTTCCTCTTCATCCGTTGCTCCACCACAGCACCGAGAGGGTCCAGTCTTCTGCCTACAACCGGCTGTTTTTTTTTTTTTCCAGGCATCTACAGTTTTTGTCTGTAGAGCAACTCCCCCAGCAGACAACAGCATAGAACAGTGCACTCTCAGTGATAATGTGATAAAACATGCATATCATATCATATATCACTACAGACATGGAAGGACCTGAGCCGTCTCAGGAAGAAGAGACGGCTCTGGCCCCTCCTGTACACTGCTTCTATGCCCCCAGGTATTTATAGGTCTGATCAGTCTCTGTCTCCCCCCCATCAATGCAGACTAACTGGTATGGAGTTTTAGATCTCCTGAAGTCCACCACCAGCTCTTTGGTTTTGGTAGTGTTCAGGAGCAAAAAGTTATTTTTGGTCCAGCCATAGAAGGACTCCACAAGGTCCCTGTACTCCTTCTCCTGTCCACCGCACACACATGCCACAACAGCCTTATCATCAGAATACTTCTGTATGTGGCAGGACTCTGTATCTGAAGTCTGATGTGTACAGGGTGAAAAGAAAAGGAGCCAAAACAGTATCCTGTGGCGCCCCAGTACTGCATTCCAGTGTTCCAGAAACACATCTCCCTATCCTGACATACTGTGGTCTGGCAGTCAAATATAATCCACACTGTCAGGGAGGGGGCCACTCCCATACCCAGAAGCTTGTCTTTCAGTATGGGAGGCCGTATGGTGTTGAAGGCACTGGAGAAGTCAAAGAACATGATTCTCACATATGAACCAGGTATATCCAGATAAGCTTATGCCCGATGCAGCATCTACAGAATCGCGTCTTCCATTCCTATGTGTTTCTGGAAGGCAAACTGGAGGGGGTCAAGATCCTCAGCAACCTGCAATCTCATCTCTCCAAGGTCTTCATGACATGAGATGTCAAAGCCACCGGTCTATAGTCATTCAGCACCGGGAGTTTTTCAATCTGAAGGCTCATATTGAAGAGCCTATGAAGAGGGACTGCTAGTTGACCAGCACAGTCCCTCAGAAGCCTTGGACAGAGTCCATCTGGGACTGCAGCCCTCCCTGACTGAAGTCTCCTGAGCTCAGCTCCATCCTCCTCTATAGTTAGACAAAGAGATTGTCGCCGAGGGATGAAGACAGGAGTGATGTTGCTATCATATACTATATTTTACAGATGGGGTGGGGGTGCAGCTGGAAGGAGGAGGCCAGGTGGTGGCAGCAGCCACAGATGTGAAGATGCAGCTGGGCTCAGGAGGTCTAGTGGTGGAAGCTGCCGCAGAGGTGGAGGTGTGGCTGGGTCCAGGAGGCCTGGCGGTGGAAACCGCTGCAGAGGTGGAGGTGTGGCTGGGTTCAGGAGGCCTGGCGGTGGAAACCGCTGCAGAAGTGGAGGTGTGGCTGGGTTAAGGAGGCCTGGCGGTGGAAACCGCTGCAGAGGTGGATGTGCAGCTGGGCTCACATATATATAATATATATACAAACTATATACAAACTGACAAGTATTTTTACATGAATATTTATGGCTGCAGAAATCTAAATAATCTAAGAGTTTACTTACTTACAAGTCACTCTAGTACCTTCCTCCATTTTCTGTCACAATGTAATGAGGAGACCTTCACCTGGTCTTTGGGGCTGTGCTGACTCTGACTATGGGCAATTTCTCGCTGCCTGTCAGCCTGCAGCACCGCAACCTTGTTTCCATCTATGATATGGCCACTTGAGTTTCAGCAGCATGAGAATAGTAATTATTTAATAAATACCTACCTACAGTGCTTTCTGCATTGTTTGAAATTAAAATTTTCAGCAGTATTTGTCTGCTTCTTGAGAGGAGCATCAGAGAGCATCCAGACTTGCAAACATCTCAAACTAGCATGTGTGTGCATGTTTTTTATGCCTTTTAAGGGATAGAACAGGGGGCAGAGAGAGGGGAATGACATGTAGCAAAGGCTGTAGGACTTGAACCAGGGCCAACTGCAGCGAGGACTGTAGCCTCTATACATGGAGTGCCTGCACAACCATAACAGATACCCACAGTTCAACACAAGCACTTTTTCACCTGTGTACACTCGCATGGCATGTGTTTTTGGAAAAGATATCCAATGTGAAAAACAATACTAAATTCATTCTCTGCACGTTTTACTGTTCTGACTTCTCTATCCTCTTGTTAATTCAGGTATTTCATTTACTTTTTAATTTTAATTCAAGTTTTTTTAATTATTATAATAGCATAAAAGGACTACATGAATGAGAAGGCAAGATAACGAGACGATTTATACTTATTTTAAGCTTTTGGAGGGAATGAGGTTAAAATACATTTAGAAACTTGACTTTACAGGAAAAAAATTTTGTTAAAAAAATATTAAGATATTCGCAAGCAAAAGGATTCTGTCTGTTACAGTTGTTTTAAAAGTTAAGTCAGATGCAAAATGTACTTGAAAACTGAAGCATGTAAACTTAAGAAAGTCATGTGTGCACCATCACAGTGGGCCCTAGGTCCAGAGATTATGTGGACAAATCTCTGTAGATTCAAGATTCAAGAGGCTTTATTTATCCCGAGGGAAATTGCTGTGCAACAGTTATGGAACAAGGGGGAAAGTACTAAATAAAATAAAATGAAAATAGACAAATAAGATAAAATTAAGCTAACATAAAATAACATAAGTAACTGAGTACAATATGTGCGGGGTGCAAATAGCAAATAGCAGCCTCAGTAAAGAAAACAGTATGTAGAAGCAAGTGATTAGGAGAAGTGTCATTGGTATTTGGCCGCAGGACGCAGTGTTTCCACTAATCCTCTCTCGACCTGAGGTAGATGAATTAAACAGTCTGATGGCCAAAGGCAGAAAGGACTTCCTCTGGCATTCAGTCCTACAAAGGGGTGGAATGAGTCTGTTGCTGAAGGTGCTTCTGTGGGAGGTTAGCACCTGGTGGAGAGGGTGAGTATTGTCCAGGATTCTGTGCAGTTTACACAGCATCCTCCTCTCAGACACCAACAACAAAGAGTCCAGCTGGATCCCCAGGACGGAGCGAGCCTTCCTGATGATCTTGATGGCATCTGCTGCCCTCAGCCTGCTGCCCCAGCACACCAAAACAAAGAAGATGGCACTGGCTACCACCAACTGGTAGAACATCCTCAGTATGATGTTACATACATTCAAAGCCTCCTCAAGAAATAAAGCCGGCTCTGACCCATGGCCCAGTTCAGTTTGTTGTCCAGGTGTACTCCAAAGTATTTGTAATCCTGGACCACTTCCACAGTCTCTCCATTGATGGAAATGGGTGTGGAAATTTCCTGCGGAAATCCATCATCAGCTCCTTAGTGCTGGTGGTATTAAGATGCAGATGGTTAGTCTCACTCCACTTAACAAAGGAATCCACAACACCCCTGTACTCCTCCTCCTTCCCCTCACTGACACAGCCAGCAATTGCAGGGTTGTCCGAAAACTTCTACAGGTGGCTGGACTCAGAGTGCAACTGGAAGTCAGAGGTGTACAGCGTGAACAGAAAAGGGGAGAGAACAGTTCCCTGTGGAGCTCCTGTGCTGCTGACCACAGTGTCACACACACAGTCCTGCAGTCTGACATACTGAGGACGACCCGTCAGATAGTCTGTAATCCAGGAAACCAGAGGGGGGTCCACCTGCATCGCCGTCAGCTTACTCTCCAGCAGGTGTTAGAAAAATTCACTCACAGTCAACGGCATGAAACCAAGAAATCCCTCAGAGGCCTCAGTATTTTACTTGCAAGGGGAGAACAACACACGAACCTTCTCTCTGCAGCTTTGCAAGAGTTCTCCAGCGAGTGGTTGCCTCCCTTGCTCTTTTATTTGGTGACACACACACACATACATACAATCCTCTATTTGCTTTCATGTGCCCAGGTCTGGTATATCTCCTGAGTTTGGAGGCATCTCCTTATTTGGGGAGCTATAAAGATAACGATCAGTGGGGAGGCAACATTCCTTCTTAAAACACAGCTCTCTTTGTCTCCCCACTTCTCCTTGAGAAGTTTTTATATATATATGATGGCCTCTCTGGCCGTGACATTTATATATTGATAATAAGCAAACTTTTCAGACAGCAGGGCAGGCCAGATGGTGTTGGAACGCACTGGAGAAGTAAAAAAAAAAGATTCTCACAGTGCTTCCAGGTTTGTCCAGGTGGGTACGGCACGGTGGAGCAGGAAGATGATGGCGTCCTCCACTCCAAGTCTCGGCTGGTAAACTGAAGAGGATCCAGTGATGAGCTGACCTGGGGCTCAAGAACAGACAGGACAAGCCTCTCCAGGGACTTCATCAGGTGGGACGTCAGCGCCACCGGTCTGTCATTGGAGGTGCTGGGACGCGCCTTCTTTGGTACTGGAAATAGGCAGGATGTCTTCCGCAGCGCAGGGACCCTCTCCAGACTCAGGCTCAGGTTGAAGATGGGCTGCAGGACTCCACTCAGCTGGGCTGCACATGTTTCGAGGACCCTCGGGCTGACACCATCGGGACCTGTTGCCTTGCCTGGGCGGAGTCTGCACAGCTCCCTCCTCACCTGCTCTGCGGTGAAGGTCTGTGTGTCGTGTGTGTTGAGGGGGGAGGTGATGATGGTGGTAGAGAAAGCACAGGTATTGCATAGTCAGGGAGGAAGCCAGTGATGTTCCTCATGCCGCTCCACACGTCCTTTAAGTTGTTCTGCTAGAGTTTGTGCTCCAGCTTCCTCCTGTAGCTGGCTTTGCCCTGTTGGTTTCTCTCCTTAAACTCCCTGTGAACCCACCTCAACTGCTCCCTGTCCCCTACTCTGAAGGCCCTCTTCTTCTCATTCAGCAGGACCTTGATGTCTCTGGTGACTCACGGCTTATTATTGGGGAAACAGCGTACAGTCACTGTGGGAACAACACTGTCCACACAGAAGTTGATGTACTCTGTTATGCAGTTATGACAATCAAAGAGCAGCTTCCAGTCTCTCATTTCGAAGCAGCCCTGCAAAGCCAAATCTGTCTCCTATGACCATCTCCTCACAGACCTAGTGGTCACCGGGAGCCGCTGGATTAGAGGCTTATAGAGCAGGTAGATGAGGTTGTGGTCAGATCTTCCAAGTGGAGGAAGGGCAGTGGAGCTGTAAGCCTCCTTAACATTGGCATACAGTAAGTCCAGTGTCTTATTTTCCCTGGTGGGACAGTCTACAAACTGCTTGAAGGTGGGCAGTGTTGCAGCCAGAGTTGCATGATTGAAGTCCTCGGATATCGCGATGAATGCATCGGGGTGCTGAGTCTGGAGTCTTGTGACGACGGTGTGGATGGCGTCAGTTGTGAGCGCAGTGTTAGCAGACGGAGGAATGTGAACAACCTGGATGATCGTGTGAGAACTCACGCGGCAGATAATATGGCCGCAGACTCACAGCAAGCAGTTAAATATCCAAACTGCACACACGCTCCTTCACAGTCACATGTCCAGGATGACACCACTTGTTGTTAATAAGAATAGCAAGTCCCCCACTTTTCCTCTTTCCACTCTCATGGTGATTCCTGTCTGCCCGAACAGTGTGAAAGCCGTCTACAGTTGTATTTGAGTCCGGGATGTCCTTGTGGAGCCACGTCTTGATGATGGCGGCACCCTGCTCGGCTGCGGCCCTGCTCGGCTGCGGCTACTTCGGCTCCGGTTAGCATTGCAAACCTTAGGCTACTTTCGGCAGTTAAGACAGCGATTCCTGTACCTACAACACAGCGTCATGGTGTAGGAACAGTGTACACCCGTAAGACTGCAATTAGTCTCAGGAAATTAGGGCTCCAAGACTTCCTCTGCACGGAGACGCGGACCGCACTCGCTAGCCTCGGACTGCTACGCCGAGCGGACCGAGCGGCCAGCGAAACAGCGGTCCCTCCCACAACTAGTGGCCGCCCATGGAGACGTCGGAGACGGTGCGACAGGAAGCAGAAGCGCGGCTGCCGCGGAGGACTAACAGCTAAGCTAAAAGCTAACCCGTACAGATCGCCGCTTCCCTCACTGCTGCTCGCCAATGTACGCTCCCTGGAAAATAAAATGGACTACCTCAAGCTGGAACTACATTCAAAGCTTGAAACAAGAAACTGCTGTGCCATTGTCCTCACTGAAACATGGCTCAGTGCATCGGTCCCAGATAGCGCAGTTAGCCTGGACGGGCTAACAACATTTAGAGCCGACAGAAGCAGCGCTCTCACAGGTAAAACTCGAGGGGGGGGCGTTTGCATCTACACGAAGAACAGCTGGTGTAACAACGCTTCCTGGGTCTCCAGTCACTGCTCTGCAGACATTGAACTCCTGACTGTGAGATGCCGACCCTTTTACCTGCCACGTGAGTTCACCAGCGTCACCATTGTTGCTGTTTACATCCCACCCAGCGCCAACACGAAGCAAGCCCTCAGTGTTCTCCACCATAACATCACGGACATGCAAGCCACACAGCCGGAAGGGGTTTTTATTGTTGCTGGCGACTTCAACCAGGCCAACATGAAGACTGTGCTTCCAAACTTTTACCAACACGTGGACTTCGCTACAAGAGGGGCGAACAAGCTGGACCTTGTTTACACCAACGTAAAGAAGTCCTACAGAGCAGCCCCCCGCCCCCACCTGGGCTCCTCAGACCATCTCTCTGTCATGCTAATTCCTGCATACCAGCCCCGGCTCATCAGAGAAAAACCGGCAGTGAAGAAGGTGCGAGTATGGCCTGAGGGAGCGATGTCTGCACTGCAGGACTGTTTTGAGTGCACTGAATGGAGCATCTTCAAGGAGGCTGCAACAGACAACCAGCGCACCAACGTGGAGGAGTATGCTGCATCGGTGTCCGACTACATCAGTTGGTGCATGGAAAAAGAGACAGTAACAAAAACAATAGTCACTCGGGCAAACCAGAAACCCTGGATGACCAAGGAGGTGCGAGCGAAGCTGAGAGAACGAAATGCTGCGTTCAAATCTGGTGATTCTGCGGCTCTCAGGTCTGCTAGGGCTAACCTGAACCGGGCCATCAGAGACGCCAAGCGAGCCCACAGCCGGAAAATCCAAGGTCTCTTCCAAGACTCCAAAGACACGAGGAAACTGTGGCAGGGCATCCAGTCTGTCACAGACTACAAACCCACATCCTCATCCTGCCAGAACGACACCAGCTTCCTCAATGAGCTCAACAACTTCTTCGGAAGATTTGAGGAGCTGAACTCCAACCCTGCGAGGAAAGCGACACCACACCCCGACGAACAGGCGCTCAGACTAGAAGCATCAGCAGTGCGGAAAGTTCTGAGGAAGGTCAACGCGCGGAAAGCGGCAGGTCCCGACAGCATTCCAGGTCGGTTGATCAAAGAATGCTCGGACCAGCTGACCCACGTGCTCACGGACATCTTCAACACGTCCCTGGACCAGGCCGTCGTCCCACGGTGCTTCAAGTCTGCCACTGTCGTTCCGGTCCCGAAGACAACCACCATCACATGCCTTAACGACTTCCGCCCCGTCGCACTCACATCCTCCATCATGAAGTGCTTCGAAAGACTTGTTAAGGACCACATTATCTCCACGCTGCCCCCATCACACGACCCGTTCCAGTTTGCATACCAGTCCAAGCGCAGTGCTGAGGATGCAGTCTCCACTGCTCTCCACCTGAGCCTGGAGCACCTGGAAGAGAAGAACACCCACGTGCGGATGCTGTTCCTGGACTTCAACTCAGCTTTCAACACGATCATCCCCCAGGACCTGGTAGGCAAACTGGGCCCCTTAGGAATAAACACCCCCCTCTGCAACTGGCTGCTGGACTTCCTCACTGACAGAACCCAGGCTGTCAGAGTGGGGAACAACACCTCCGACGTCATCACCCTGAACACCGGCACCCCCCAGGGCTGTGTCCTGAGCCCCCTGCTGTTCACCCTGATGACCCACGACTGCCGTCCACGCCTCAGGTCCAACCACATCCTGAAGTACGCGGACGACACCACAGTAGTGGGCCTCATCCGGGACAACAACGAGGCGGCATACAGGGAGGAGGTGCGGCATCTGGTGGACTGGTGCAGAGGGAACAACCTGATCCTGAATGTCAACAAGACCAAGGAAATTATCGTTGATTTCAGGAAATCTAGACCCACCCACACACCCCTCCTTATCAACGACTCAGCTGTGGAGGTCGTCAGCAGCACCAAGTTCCTGGGGGTGCACATCACTGACAACCTCAGCTGGTCACCCCACATCTCCTCACTGGTGAAGAAGGGCCAGCAGCGCCTGCACTTCCTGCGTCGGATGAAGAGAGCATCCCTCCCGCCCCCCATCCTTCAGACCTTCTACAGAGGGACCATCGAGAGCCTGCTGACCAGCTACATCTCCATCTGGTCTGGGAGCTGCAGGGCCTCTGACTGGAAGTCTCTACAGAGGGTGGTGAGGACAGGGGAGAAGATCACGGGGGCTCCGCTCCCCTGCATCAAGAACATCGCGGACAGACGCTGCCTATCCCGGGCTCACCAGATCCTCTCCGACCCCACCCACCCCAACCATGGACTGTTTTCCCCCCTGGCGTCCGGCAGAAGGTTCCGCAGCATCTCCTGCAGAACAACCAGACTACTGAACAGTTTCTTCCCCCTGGCCATCAGACTGCTTAACGCCACATAACACTCCTCCACCCCTAAACACACACACAGACACTACAAAAACCACCCCCCATGGACATGGACAATACACGCACCTTAGTTAGTCTAGTTTTGTCTTCAACATGAACCTGGGGACTCCTTGGCACTTACTTTACTCTGACTGTGAAATTCTTTTCTAGTTCTCTTAAGTGCAATTGTTATAGTGCAATATTTAATGTTTCTCTTTGCAATAACTCAGTGCAATATTTAATGTTTTTCTTTGCAATAACTCAGTGCAATATTTAATGTTTCTCTTTGCAATAACTCAGTGCAATTTTTAATGTTTCTTTTGACAATTAGTGCAATATATCAATAACTTAGTGCAATATACATGAATATATATATACTTATTTACCCTGCATATAGTTAGCTCTTAGCTCTTAGTTATAGAAAACATATTATTGTATAGGAATAAGGTCTAGCTCTGTTACACTGGTAGCCAAGTAACGACATTTCGTTGTCAAGATTCACCTTGTGTTTTTTGTGCAATGACAATAAAGGAAGTCTAAGTCTAAGTCTAAGTCTAAGTCTCAGTGAAACACACCACGCTGCTCTCGCGAAACACCCGCTGAGTCCTCACCAGGCCCGCCATCTCATCCATCTTGTTAGCGAGCGACCTTACGTTCCCCGTGGTGAAGGAAGGGAGATAAGGTTTATATCTCAGCTTCTTCTCACGGTGTTTATGTCCAGCCTTACATCCCCTGTACTTCCTCCACAGCTCTCTGGGGATTTCGGCCCAGTGGGTTTACATGATGAGATTAACTCAATTATAGCTACAGTTGGGTTATGCTCCTTATCTGAGGGTAATTATCCTTGGATATATGGCGGTGAATGAATCAAATCACTGGCACAAAGCATGCAATACCACAGTACGAGAGGAAGCACTGTACCCATTTCAACTATTGCTAATAGAGCCACTTCCTGTTGACGTCTTCACCACCAACAAAACTAAGGCATTCAAGAAAGATGATGAACAAAGAGCAAGATGAAGCTACGTCCCTCTACATTTGTGATGAACTGGTTATGGCACAAATGTGTCAGGTCTCAGGACACAGACGCAGGGTCTTTTTGGATTCCGAGAGGGTTTTATTATCAAACAAAGCACAGCAAGGCAGGGCGATCTCCAGGCAGAGCAAAGTAAAGGACTGTGAAAACCTCAGCGCTCTTCTCTGTAACTATGGCGGAGGAAGAGCGCAGCTTTGAAAGTTAAGAAACAAATCTCTCCACGCTGGGAAGAAAACAAAAAAGCTATGAACAGTTTAACAAACAAAGACACGCTCTCCTAACGAGGCGGAATAAAACAAAAGACGCACTCTTAACAAAACAAAGGCACTATGAGACCTTAACTATAAACTTAAAATTCTCCTTTAATGGAGGCGACTATGAAAGGTTGCAACGAAAAATCTCTCCTTGAAAACGGAGGCACAAACAAAGCTAGGAAACTTACCGAATAGAATAAATAAACTAAGGCTATGGATAAGAATAAATTACAAATCAAGACAGCTCTGCAGGAGGATCTCTCACTGCAGGCTAGTGGAACTGTGGATCGAGGTAAACTATGGCTCAAGACAAAGGGCTGGTAATGCCGCTCAAACGGAGACAACATACTGGCACAAGACAAGGGGCAAGATACCTGAAATGAGAGGAGACAGTTAGTGCTTTCAAAATAAAACAGGAAATGATGAGACAAGACATGGAACAGAATGTAAACCTTGACAACGTGATGCACAACGGCACATTCTCCATCGCGTTGTTTGTTTCTTTCTGACGGCGGCAATAACTGGAGTGTTTCTCCACATGATCTCTCCTGTTAGTTCTCATCAGAACTCTGGCTGCAGCATTTTGGATCAGCTGGAGGCTTTTCAGAGAATATGTGGGACAGCCCAATAATAAGGAATTACAGTAGTCCAATCTTGAAGTAACAAATGCATGAACTAGTTTCTCTGCATCACCCTGAGACAGGATGTTCCTGATTTTAGCAATATTACGAAGGTGAAAGAAGGCAGTCCTAGAAACCAGTTTTATATGTGCGTCAAATGATAAATTCTGGTCAAAAATAGCTCCAAGGTTCCTCACTGTAGAACTAGAAGCCAAGGAAATACCATCTAGAGTAACTATATAACTAGACAATTTCTCCCTGAAGCGCGCAGGTCCAAAGAGAACAACTTCAGTTTTGTCTGAATTCAAAAGCAGACAGTTCTGAGTCATCCAGGTCTTTATGTCTGTAAGACAGGCTTGTAGTCTGACCAACCTATTGGTTTCATCTGGTTTCATAGATAAGTACAGCTGAGTATCATCAACATAACAATGGAAATTTATGCCATGCTGTCTGATAATGTTACCTAATGGAAGCATGTATAAAGTAAAAAGAATCGGTCCAAGCACAGAACCTTGAGGAACTCTATGACTTACTCCAATGTGTGAGGAAGATTCTTCTTTTACAAGAACAAACTGGAATCTATCAGATAAATATGACTTAACCCAGCCTAATGCAGTTCCTTTAATCCCAATAACATGTTCAAGTCTCTGTAATAGAATGCTGTGATCGATCGTATCAAATGCAGCACTGAGATCCAACAGGACAAGCACAGAAACAAGTCCGCTATCAGAGGCTAAGAGGAGTTCATTGGTAACTTTCACCAGTGCTGTTTCTGTGCTATGATGCACTCTGAATCCTGACTGAAACTCTTAAAACAGATTATTTCTATGTAAATGATCACAAAGTTGAACTGCAACTATCTTTTCAAGAACTTTATACAAAAAAGAGAGATTGGATATAGGTAGATAATTAGCCAACACTTCTGAATCAAGAGTAGGTTTTTAAGTAAAGGTTTTAATTATAGCAACCTTAAAAGTCTGAGGTACATATCCTGTAAACAAAGACAGATTGATCAAATCTAATATGGAAGTGTCAATTAAGGGGAAAACCTCCTTGAACAGTCTGGTTGGGATTGGGTCTAACATACAAGTTGATGGTATGGGCAGAACTGGGCAGAAGCTGTCTAAATACAAATCAGGTTCGAAAGATACTTCTAAAGCTGCTCTACTTGATGATACATCAGTGATAATATTGGGAAGGATTCCATTAATCTTCTCTCTGATAGAAACAATTTTATTGATGAAGAATCTTATGAAATCATCACTGCTGAGAGTTAAAGGAATACATGGCTCAACAGAGCTCGGACTCTTTGTCAGCCTGGCTACAGCGCTGAAAAGAAACCTGGGATTATTCTTATTCTCTTCTATCAATGATGAATAATAAGCAGTTCTAGCTTTACGAAGGGCTTTCTTGTACGTTATTAAACTATCTTTCCAGACTAATTGAGACTCTTCTAAATTAGAGGAACACCACTGTCTCTCCAGCTTTCTTGCAGTCTGCTTTAACGCACGCAGCTGTGAATCATACCAAGGAGCCAACCTCTTCTGACTGATTACCTTCCTTTTCAGAGGGGCAACATTGTCCAGTCTTGTACGCATTGAAGCTATAGTGCTGTCAACAAGAGAGTCAAGTTCTACTGGAGTAAAATTTAGGTAGCCGTCCTCTGTCATATCTGCACATGGCAGTGAAGAAAAGCATGATGAAATCAACTCTTTAAAACTGGTTACAGCATTCTCTGATAGACACCTTTTATATGTGGAATTCTTCAATTCAAAAGTTATTAAAAAATGGTCAGACAAGACAGGGTTATGAGGGAACACTGTTAACTGTTCACTCTCAATGCCATAAGTCATCACAAGGTCAAGGGTGTGATTAAGTCAGTGAGTAGGTCTGTGAACACTTTGAGAAAATCCAATAGAGTCTAATATATAGTTTAAGTTAATATTTAGGCTGTCATTTTCAACATCTACATGAATATTAAAGTCACCTACTACAATGACTTTATCTGTACTCAGCACTAACTGGGATAAAAACTCTGAGAATTCAGACAGAAACTCAGAATAAGGGCCAGGTGGACAATACACAACAACAAACACAAGAGGTTTTTGTGATTTCCACTTTGGTAAAAACTGAGAATCAGAGATTCAAAAGAGCTAAAACTAATCTTGGGTCAAGAACTGATTACTAACCCTGATCTGAAGATAGCTGCCACTCCTCCTCCTCTGCCTGTGGTTGGAGGAACGTGAACATTTAAATAGTCAGAGGGAGTTGATTCATTAATGCTAACATGATCCTCCTGCTGCAGCCAGGTTTCTGTAAGACAAAATATATCAATATGATGATCACAGATCAAATCATTCACTAACAGAGACTTCCAAAGGAGAGATTTAATATTCAGCAAACCACATTTAATAGTTTGATGTTTTTGTTCGGTTAAAGTTTTTGTTTTAATTTTTTTTTTTTGCACAAGAGGATTTGTTCCTTTGTGTTTTTTGATTGGGGGGGGGGGCAGCATCAGGTGGGAAGCCGCAGAGAAGTGTGTAAGACTACAACTCTGCATCCTGGTCTCAACCCTGGGTTGTCACCACTTTGTTCATTTCTGTCACTGCACCAGCATTGACATCCTCAAAAAGGCAGAAAGATAAATAATTGATTATACATTTGTAAGTGTAGTATTTACATATTTTCATGAACATCTGTCTAGTTTTAAAGAACTGGACGAGTACCTCTGATTTTCTTTACTAAATTGATCATTTAAGTGCCTTGAGATGACAACTGTTGTAATCTGGCGCTATATAAATAAAATGGAATTGAATCATCTTAAAACAAAATTTAATCTGCATTATCCTATTTAAAGTACTGATGATGTTCTGTGGTTTATGTAAGAGCAGCTCCATAGACTGACTAACACACACACACACACACACACACACACACACACACACACACACACGCACACACATGCACGCAGTTATATTTTTTTTTAAATGCATTTAACAGCTAAGTCTATCAGATAAGTACTGGTTTGTATTTGGTATACATCATCATTATTATTATTATTATTATTATTATTGATTATAAAGAAAAGTCAAAACATACCAAGTACTCCTTGATAAGGCTTCCAGAATCCTCATTCCAGTAGACACAAGTAGACACAGATTTCAGTATGCGTTCCCTTTGAACTTCAATGCTGGAATTCTGTGGAAGAAGAAACATTTTATATTGTTTAAAAAAAAAAGAAAGATTTCCAAAATGTACTGATGGTCAGGTTAAAAAGAGATATGTGACGAGGAGATTAACTAAAGCAAGGTAGCAGATTTCCTGAAATAGTAGCTTTTTCTTAATTAAAACCCAAGCACATAGTTTCCATGTATAAATAAAGTATTAACCTGACCGGAATTAAACAAAAGTGGAAAACAGGGTCTCTGCAGGTTTCAACAAGTCAAACTTTTAGGTGTGACTTTTTTAAGACCATAATGAATACAATTTAAGACCCATTTCACAACCATACTGGTAAAAAAGTACAAAAGGCCTGAAGGAAACTCTGAGGTCTGGAATTACTTGCAAAGTATAGGATTATTTTTTACAGCTCTTTCACATTGGAATACAAAATGCTGAACCTAACTAAAAACACCACAAGCCTCTCTATTGTGAACTAATATTTGTTCTACTGTTAACTCGCCCCCACCCCCCATTTTTGAATTGCAACACTTGTATGTAAACGAAGTGAGGAAGAAGTGGATTGTTAAGGGCCACATTAATGGAGACATAAAAACACAGTAATTACAGTAACATTAGGGGACGTGGTGCACAGTAACGCCATTTAAATTGTGTACTAACATCATCGCGTTAGGGTTTCTCATCACTTCCATGCGTGTGTCAGTGCACGTAACGTTAGACTGCTGTCGTTTCCTGAGCGGAATCCAGAGGAAAAGACGCCATTAACGGGACGTGGCTCATATGCAACAGCAGCTTGCCGCTATGACAGATAACATATGTGGTCAGGTCTGAGTTTAGGTGTGTCGGTAACGGTGCACACGGACGAGAGACACCTGCCTGGGTGTGAACACATGCCGAGTGCGCCGTGCTGCCGGTTTTGTTGTTATGTTGTAGCTTCTCAAAAATCGATACAATTAAAAGCAAGACTGAAGCTTATGTATTTGTTTTAAATACAAGTAACGTTAATACATTTTTAAGGCCTTAAATTCAAATGACTGAATTTTAGATGTTTCATGACTTTTTAATACCCTGGAAAAACTCCAGGATGTATGTTACTGTTATAAGCAGGTGTCATGAGACAGAATATTAAAAAGAGGAGGCAGTAAGACTACATGACATCAGCCCAAGTAAGTGAGCTTGGTGTTCGAGGAAAGGCAGATGGAACTAGATGGAATTTGTTTTAAAAGCTAGTCTGCAACAATGGGCTCATGTCATATACAATTGAGGAAAATAAAGGTTCAGTCCACCATTTCAGGAAGTAAAGTAAAAGCTTGGATTGCATGTTTAATGCAAGAATGTGATGTTTGAGCATAGGTGAACGGAATTTGATGTGAAAGATAAAAAAACAACAAAAAAACCACCATAAAACCACATACCTGGTCCTTGGCTGACATGATCAGACTAATATTGCGTCCTGCTGCCTCTCCCTTTTTTTTGAAGACCCTCATTAGTTGGCTGGAATAGTGATCCAGTTGGCCCATAAAGGTTGACAGCAGTGGGACTGTGGTGATACAGGTGAACTCCGCATTTACCTGAAACAAAATATCACATTAAGCAAAATATGATTCAATCTATTTTAAACCATAACATACTGTGGGGACAGCAAGATAAGCCTGATTCTTGCTGCTGGTCTTTAGGTGGAAGATCAATTGTGTGTGCAAACATGAACATTTTGCTTTGTATTGTGGGTTGGATTTAACAATTACACCCCCCCACCCCCCCCCCACCCCCCTCCAATTCACATGCATCACAATTTAAGACCTACACTTAAGTTAATAGTTTTCATTTTTTGTTATATACACTTTTTAAAATCCGTGTGGTAGTTTAATATTAATAGCATGTTACCTGACCCTCAGAAAACAGCGCTGGCCATCTGTTTCTGAATTCTGCGATGAACGGCATGTCCTCAATTACTTCACGTCTTCTGCAGGCAAATGTCTTCTCCATTTTACTCTTGATTAACTGTTGGTTGTTCTTCTTTTTCACCTCCAACACAAGAGCTTGTCTTTCCCCCTCCAGGCTTTCTTTTGTCTCACCTGCTGGGTAGTCAGGACAGAAGTTGACCTCTGCTTTCCTTGGCTTCTTTACTTGGTTAGGGCTTTGACTCATGGCACCTCACTTTTCCTTCACAGCATTGTTCAGCTCAGTCTTGTGCAGTAATTTGTATTTTAAACTTATTTTCCACCCATAGAAGCCAGATCCTTGCTCCTTTAAACAGGAATACCTTCTTATCAGAGCCTGAGCCACATCATCAAATTCAGCACTTGAAGGATAGACTTTGTATTTGACAATTTGACATGACAAACCCTCGAGTATATCAGACTTCAGTTTGGAACTTGGACTTAGAAGCGTCCCACTGTTAAAGAACGCTTGGTTGGCTCTCTCTAACTGAATCTGTACCTCATAATTAAACTGAGGAATTTGAAAGTTTGAGGGCCAAGGCAGGGATCGAAGAGAACGATGATGTTGATTCATTTGAGGAAAGTATGTCCGTATCAGATGCTGTAGACAATGAAATGTCTTCTGAATTCGGTAGTTCATTAGAGCATGCGGCCGTGGCTAATTCACTTGTTATAGGAATAACTTTAACTGTGCTGTTGTCTCTGATATCGGAGGTCACTGTCAAGTTCACAGTCATTATCAAATTCAGTGTCTCTGTACTGCAGTCTGAAAATTCCAGACAAGCCAAAATGTCTTTTAATCTCTCCTTTAAGGGACTCCAGTGAGTCAGGTATTACAGTGGGCAGAGTTAGCTTTGATGCTACTCCAAGAACAACTCTCAACGTTGCAGCCATTTTGTGTTCAATCTGAAAAAACAATACTACCTTTTAGGAAAAAAATTGCAGTTACCACCACTTTGTAGAGATTTGTTTTAAATGTTAAAAATGATGTTTAATCCTTGTACCATCCTTCAGAAAAAAAAAAAAAAAAAATCACACTCCACATCCTAAGGGTCAAAAGTGTCTTCGTCCAGGGTGGTCGGTGGCTTAATGGGTTAAGCAGACGTCCCATATACAGAGGCTAGTCCTTGATGCAGTTGTCTTCGTCCAAAAACACTATAAAATCATCATACATAAACATTTTTCTCTACTTTTTTTAATAGTTTATATATTTTTTTTAATATACTCGATTTAAATTTTTTTTATTAAAAAAAAATATATTTACTGCAAATATTTTAGTGATACCCCTATAGTGTTCCAACTATAGGCTCTGTATGACCAGTGTCAGAGTTTGGTCCGCATTGCCGGCATTAAGTCGGATACGTTTCCGTAAGGTTGGACTCCATCAGGGCTGCCCTTTGTCACCGATTCTGTTCCTAACTTTTATGGACAGAATTTCTAGGCGCAGCCAGGGCGTTGAGGGTGTCCGATTTGGCGACCTCAGAATCGGGTCTCTGCTTTTTGCGAATGATGTGGTTCTGTTAGTGTCATTGAGCCGTGACCTTCAGCTCTCACTGGAGCAATTCGCAGCCGAGTGTGAAGCGGCTGGGATGAGAATCAGCACCTCCAAATCCGAGACTATGGTTCTCAGCCGGAGGAGGGTGGAATGCTCTCTCCGGGTCGGGAATGAGATCCTTCCCCAAGTGGAGGAGTTCAAGTATCTCGGGGTCTTGTTCACAGTGAGGGACGAATGGAGCGTGAGTTTGACGGGCGGATCGGTGCGGTGTCTGCAGTGTTGCGGCCTCTGCACCGACCCGTCGTTGTGAAGAAGGAGCTGAGCCAGAAGGCGAAGCTCTCTATTTACTGGTCAATCTACGTTCCTACCCTCACCTATGGTCACGAGTTGTGGGTAGTGACCGAAAGAACGAGATCGCGAATACAAGAGGCCGAAATGGGTTTCCTCCGCAGGGTGTCTGGGCTCTCCCATAGAGATAGGGTGAGAAGCTCAGTCATCCGGGAGGGGCTTGGAGTAGAACCGCTGCTCCTCCGCATTGAGAGGAGTCAGATGAGGTGGTACCTGGTTAGGATGCCCCCTGGACGCCTCCCTGGTGAGGTGTTCTGGGCACGTCCCACTGGGAGGAGACCCCGGGGAAGACCCAGGACACGTTGGAGAGACTATGTCTCTCGGCTGGCCTGGGAACGCCTCGGGGTCCCCCGGAAGAGTTGGAGGAAGTGGCCGGTGGCAGGGACGTCTGGGTTTCTCTGTTAAAGCTGCTGCCCCCGCGACCGGACCCCCGGATAAGCGGTAGATGATGGATGGATGGATACTGCAAAAATTCATGCCACAAGCTCTAACACAGCCAAAATTATCTCCAAATTTAAAAAAAAAAGAGAGAAAAATGGCCAAGGGTGGTACAAGGGTTAATATAAGGGGCGGCTGTAGCTCAGGAGGAAGAGCAGTCGCCCACCAATCAGAAGGTCTGTGGTTCGACTTTGGCTTCCCCAGGATACATGTCGAAGTGTCCTTGGGCAAGACACTGAACCCCACGTTGCTCCTCCAGTGTATCATTGGGGGTATGAATGTGTGTGAATGCTTAGAAAGCACGTAGTTATATCCTAAGACGTGCTGTATGAATGTGTGTGAGTGGGGTGAATGCGGCATGTAGTGAAGCGCTTTGAGTGGTCAGCTAGACTAGAAAAGCGCTATACAAGTACAAGTCCATTTTACCAAATGTTTTTTGTATTAAATATGAATTAAGAAAAAAATTAATTTCCACAATACATAAAATACATTGCATCCTACTTTTCAATAAAGTACAAAACTAGATATTACAGTTTACACACTGAAAATATTACCTGTTATATGAACAAATCTTTTTAAAGTCACCATTCGTAGGGATCCAACTTTGTAGTCAGCGAGAGGATACTGGTCAACAAGCTCTTTCAACTCAACCACTGAAAGCTCTCTCATTGGTTGCAACTCAAAAGCGCGATAGTGCTCTCTGTACCATGAAGACAGTTTTCTAATAATGAGACTCAAAGTATCTCTTATCAGGCAAAGCTGAATTATTTCTGCAAATTCTGGCAGACTACCACATGATCCATGCACAGATACCATCCCTGTTTTGTATTTTATACTATTAACCGTGACACTGTGGGCAAGGTCGACAGCAGTGATGTCAGGGTACCTCTGGGTGACTGTTTTCACAACATCCCCATTAAGGACATCAATTGGAACTTTTGAGATTTGACAAACCTCCAAATATGATTTTTCATTGTCAGGACATTAACCATTAACTGATGCTTCGTTGCTAAAGACAAAGTGACATTCCTGAAGTTATTTATGTGCCTGACAACCTGCTTAAAGAAGCTGTGTTTTGCCTCAAATCGCATAGTCCATAATGACACAAGGGGACCAAAACACTTTATCATTTATGCACTGGATAGTGCTCCAGAAAATGATGTTTAGTTAGCAACCTTTTATCAGGAAACAGCTCCTGATAACGACTTTGATGCTCTGAGATTTTGCACTCCAAGTTTGCAACTGATTCTCGAATATGGACAGGAGCAACAATCAATTCGGCTATATCCTTTAAATCCAAAAGCACTTTCCATCAGGAGCACATTTTCCAACAATTTTTGCCTTGTTTTTCTTGCTCCCTGTTTTTGAAAATAAATCAAGTTTTACTTGGAAGAACTGCATCTGGGTCCTACCTCTTCAACGAGCCGTGATAAAATGAGCGTGGGCAGTCATAGTATGTGCATGGATAAGCGTTTCTCTGACCAGGCTTCAGTTTATAGTGTCTTAGCAACTGGTACCTTGTAGAAACACGCTCTGAGCACTGTTTGCACTTCCACATCCAAAACCTAAAATTGGGAAGATGGGAGTGTCTATCATCAGCAATCATTTATGCTCAAAATATACACTACTGTCTGACATAAACACTTGTAGATAATGTCTTTACATTTAACTATCTCAGTGAATTTAAATATACAAGGCATTCTCTGTAATTTATTTAAAACAAAAAGTGACATTTGTTTTTGGAACTATATCTATAAAACTCACCAGCATACACTTAAGTTTGTCTTCTCTTTTGACCTCAAGCTTCAGCTCAACTTTCACCCGTTCAATTCCTCAAATCAAATATGCGAGATTTCAGAGATTTTATATAATGTTCACTTTAAAGAAATATGTGCTTATCTTCATGTTTTCCATTCAGGCTGAAGTCAATCTAAAAACTCAGACTGACCCGCGATGAAGTTACCCGTCAAGGGGTGTAATTAGCGAGACCCACAGTGTTCCTCAGTGTAGAACAGCCCGACACACCACGTGCTGGGTCCAAGTGTAAACCCCGGGGTATTTGCCAATGTAAAGGTAGATAATAAACTTATTTTTGTTCCCCTCACAGCTTTTGATACCGAAAAAAACAAGCAAGGAAAGAAAAAAAATCATCACAAGCGGTATATGAAGTCAGCTAGCTAAAACCTACACACAGAGACTATCAGAGTATACGGCCAAGAAGATAAAACAACCTAAAAATTTCCCATCTGTTATCACAAATGTGCTGTTTTAAGGTTTATAATGAATCAAAATGTTATACTTACCAAAACCACGACAGATGATGAAGGATAATCGATACACCACGCAAACAAAATGGAGGAAATGAGTCTCTCCTCTAACGGCCAGGACCGACTGCGCATGTGCGGGCGTACGTCACTTCTATTCAGATAGTTCAGTTTAATTAAGCCAGTTATGTTTGGTTGAATATGCTGTATTTTGTAGCCTTGACAACTTTCACTATTATTTTAATGCAATGAAACCTGCTTATTTTGGATCAAAAATATATATTTTTGAGAGTAATTCCAACACAAAAAGGTTACATTTTATGAACAACATCAGTGTTTCATTTCTTGGAGTGTATGCTCCGTCGGGGCTGCTGGTGGCCTGGGTCTTCTGGCCCTGGGTCTGGGTCTTCTGATTGCTGAGGGGAGATCATGTATCATGTAGGACCTGTGCCATGGGTATTGCATGTTTATGCACACACACACATTCATTAGCCCAGTAGCATGCTCTCTAAGCAGTTGATGTGTTATCCTGTGGTTTCAGGTCATCTATATCCATAGTTGTGTTGTATGCGATTGCTGCTACTTGTGCTGGTTTTTTCTCTGCTTGTCTGCTTTCAGGTGCTCCTGGTGGCTCTGAGGCTGGATTCCCCTCAGAGGCCATGGATTGTCTTCTGTTTCGTTTTTACAGGTGTAGCAGCTGGTTGTCTGTTTTTTCTTTCTATTTCTGTTCTGTATCTTCTTCTTTGCTCTTCCTCTTTCCCTGTCCCACGGTCCAGTTCGGCATTATTACATGTTCAATATTGTAACAAAAATAGATAAATAACCTGTTGATGGGCATCAAGGGGAGCTTTACATTTATAAAGTTTCCCTTGGCAAAGCAAATCTGTTAAGCAGAAAAGATATTCAGATTACAAATCTGCTGCCATGATGCTGGACATGTCCTGGGAGAGCCTCAGGATTGTGTATCACAATCATTTGTGATCTTTGCAGATCAGGCACTCCCTCAGGCAACACTATTGGCGGCAGTCGATGTGTGTTTTAAGGCATTCTGTGTCTTTGACATTAATTATCCAAAGGCGCGTTCTCCTGCCTGGGAGTTTTTACAGCAAACTGTATATCGGATAAAGGGACCAAAGTCGATGCCAGTGACATTTTTCAATACAGAAATTGCAGGCTGTAGTTTCAGTTACTGTTGAATTGTGTGTAAATAAACACAATGTAAAAAAGATTTAATTTCTGTCTTATCATTTTTTATCTGTTTTTGGGGGTGGAATTTTTGTGGAATAATAATGTATATAATTCTGATAAGTAGCAACCCCAACCGAGCAATATTCAATATATTATATTGATATTTTTAACCCAGCTACTGGGTGAATTTTGTTTTAACCAATAATCGGGTTAAAGATAACACCACTTTTGGGTAGAGAAATTAACCCAAACGTTGGGTCGAAAAATATTAACCCAACCTGTTGGGTTAAAATAACCCAAAAAATGGGTTTGTCCTTATTCAACACCACAGTTGGGTTAAAATTGGGTTGTTTTTTTTTAACCCAGCTGTTTTTAGTGTGCAGGACAAGGTGGAAATAAAAAAAAATTCAAATGAAAAATAAAAACGATTTAGGAAACTATCTGTGGACTTTGATTCTTTGAAACACAATATTGCATCATCATCATCTGGACACACAAGCGGTAAGTGCACTGGCCTTCTGAAAGTATACTTTGCAACGTAACGTTATGTGACGGCAGGTGGATAGACAGACGCAGAGGACTCAATGCAAATGGCATTTTAATGAACAGGGGAAGGTGGAGCAGAAGAACGGGGGATCAAAATGCTGGAGGGGGAAACTCGAGAGGGCAGAAGACGATGAGGAGAGGATCCGGGAGAGGAGCGGGTCCATAGTGGCGGGGCAACGCAGGGCAGGAGGCCTGAGGAACAGGAGGAGAGGGTCAAAAATAAGCCGGGAAGCAAGGAGAGCAAGGAAAGCACCAAAAAACAATGGAGAGTCTCAAAAAAACATCGAGGGAAGTAAAAAGGGAGCCGGATAAGTTACCGCGTGGTAAACTGTAAAGATCTCGATGGGTGAGTGAAGAGCAGGTGCATTTGAGCAGGAGGTCATGAACGGGTGAGTTTCAGGTGTGCCCTGCAGCAGCTGCCAGAGTCTGGGACCCGGCCCTCGGAGTGAGGAGAAACACACAAGGAGGTGAAGAGCGGCACAGATGTAACACATTAAGCCATCATCTAATTTCCCTGCACTGATCAACTGCTGCGGTCGAGTCGCTCTGGCCACGTTGCTCTGGCCTCCGGTTCACGCCTCCGCGTCTAAATTTATTTCTGATAATGGATACCTCGGAGGGCATTATCCCTTACTTATTCATTATCATTATTCATTAACAGGACTTCTGTTGCCCATGGCCTAGTGTCATGGTGCTTGTTGACCCTTGTTTACTGTTTTCTCAACCATCCCCTCCTGGTTCTGCTGACTTTTGTACCTGTAAAATGGAGTTCAGGACGGAATGAAGTTAAAATGTTCAGGATGGAGGGAATCAAAGAAAAGTTTCACTACTATCAATTGTTTTTGTTTATTTTAGGCGACTTTTTAAAAACTGTCATAAGATGAATTGGAGACTGATGTGAATGAATTTGGCTTTTAAGATTAAGATCAAGATCAGATTTATTCTAAGGAACGGGTAAATACGCAAAATTTCTTCTCCTCTTTTAATCCATCCAGGTTGGCACCTGTTGAACATGCACATGGTCCCACAGTCATGGAGACAGATGCCATACACTGGAGCGGTGGGCAGCCATTCACAGCGCCCAGGGCACGGTGCCTTGCTCAAGGGCACCTGTGGCAAGGAGGTGGACTGCCCCCCAGCTGTCATAATTGTCATAATTGGACGACCCACTTTAACCACTGAGCCACGGCCGCCCACAATCTTTAATCATCACAATCTTTAATCTTTAATTTAAGTGACTATAATCAATTAGATTGTAATTGGCTTGAACTGGGTTGTATCTTTTAAGTGCCTTGAAATAACGTGTTGTGAATGAAACTGAAATGAATGATTTATTTTGCAATAATTATAATTCAATTTCAATCAAATATTTGATTCAAATTTAATTTTAATTATTGCAAAATAAATTATATATATATGTATATACGTGTGTGTGTGTTATTAAGAATCCATTAAAGTTCGCTGGAAGTGCTGCAAGCTGCTTTGGTTTGCAGTTTTCTAAAAGAAAAAAGAAAAAAGGAAGGCACAAAAGCAGAAAGGGAAGAAGAGAATGTAGTGAGGAAGCAGGAGTTCAGCGGGAAACAAGCTGTTGATCTGGAGCTGTCCTGGTGCTGAATCTCAATCCAATTAACTGTCTCTCCCCCTCCCTCTCCTTTGCCCCTGAGCCTCCCCCCTCCCCGCCCCCGGGTATCTGTCCGGGACAGCGGCTTCTTATTTCTCTTCATGTATATGCTGCGGGTGTTACCTCATGCAGAAACCTACACTTCCTCTCCTGCACCTGTCGGTTATTACACCAAAATGTGGATCTCCAGCGACCTGGGTCTTCTCTGTGGGATTCGTCAATCACCGGCCGGGGGAGAGCGGGGCAGCTGGGATAACTAAGGGGTTGCTGTGATGGGATGTACCGGCAAGGCAAAAAGTTCAGCTTTTCAGAAGTATCAGCAGTTTCCGCAGAGGTAGGCTATACGAAGACTCTTAATTTAAATGCTTTTTAAATAACGCCAATTAGAAGTTTATTTGAATAGTAGCCCAAGCTTCTGAGACGAATCAGAACAGATCTGTACACCATGTTAATAAGGAAGATATTTCTCTTGCCCAGTTTGTGTTTTTTTAAACTTGGTGGCTATAATCTCGGGTTGAGGTTAAGTAAGGAGACTCAGCCTGAGCCAGTGATTATGACCAGAGTGCATTCATTTCCGCCAAGAGATTAAGTGGAATCTCTCGACAAAAATGGACGCGCTCGGTTTGGATTTTCAATTCAGGTTCTTCGCCCAGGATTAAACCAGTCCCGATACCTCTGAAATGTTTTCTGCTTCGATAGAGATGAAGAGGAAGACATTCACTTAATCTATTCAATAAACTATTCAATAAAAAAAAGAATGGCAGTTAACAGAACCGTGGTTTAATTGCCACATAATGTAGGCTACATTATAAAGTGAGTATACTCAATTTAATATTTACTTACAGGAATGGATTTTATTTGAGACGACTGAGATTGGCTGAGTTTTTTATAGTAATATAGCTGCTTGGTTCCTGATGTAGCCATGTGTCCTATGAGTGTCCCAGGAGAAGATAGACTGTCTATAATTAACTATAGCAGACTTGAGCCAGGGGAGACAAAGCCTAATGCCACTCCTCGGATTTATGGAACATTACACAATCAGATAAAGGTCTAGCAGTCACAGGACCTCTAACGTAACAGAAGACTTTACAGTCCTTCAGGAGAAAAAAATGCAGTTTAGATTATGTTTGCTCTCTGATTATTGGTTAGATTTCATTACATTAGAAAACCTGAAGTTTTATCTTTCAATGATTGTATCGCATAATTCTTATTCAAAAATGTTTCCCAGGTTTTCACGAGCATCCTTGGTTTGATTCCATCCTCCCATTAACTTCAACTTTTTTTTTTAGCTGGATGCACAAAATAGAGCAAGAAAGAGATGAAAGTCACTTCTATTTGTAAAAACAAACTTAATGGGAGAATACATGTGCCTGCAGTGCAACAGATATATATACACTAATATAATTGGTGTAACAATTTGCACTCAATTTAATTAGACAGCAAGAACGTAAGATTTAAGGACGTTTAGGACAAATCCCATCCAATATCCTGCCAAGCACACTGGGCTGCAATGACTGTAATTATTCTTAACATCTTAACTAATCTTGACATCAGAGAAATATTGTGAATATTACACATGATATGTCTTTGAATGCAAAAAGTCATAGCTTTGAGAATCTAAAATGACCAAGCATGCAAACAACAACTATATATACATTAATTATATATATATATATATATATATATATATATATATATATATATATATATATATATATATATATATATATATATATATATATATATAATAACCTGTTGGACGGGCCTTTGAGGATTTTTCTTGACCACAGTGAGGATTCTTCTGTCTTCCATGGCCTACCAGCCCCTTTGTGATCACAGAGCTCACCAGAGCATTCTTTCTTCTTAATGATCTTCCAGACAGCTGATGTTGGTAATCCTAAAGTTTGATGCATGTCTCTCACAGTTTTATTCTTTTTTTCAGCCTCATAATAGCTTCCTTGACTTTCATTGGCACAGCTTCTCACCTCATGTTGAACAACTCCAAACTGTAGAAACAAACCGAGATATCTCCTTGCACTGATGAAGCAGTGAAACACACCTGAGTAACCACATACACCTGGAAGACACCTGTCCCAAACATTATGGAGCCTGAAATGAGGGGGACTGTGGATAAAAAGTGTTGAATGAATGAATGTAAAGGGCTGAGGGAAGAGCAGTCACCTGCCAATCGGAAGGTCTGTGGTTCAACTCCAGGCTTCTCTGGGGCACATGTTGAAGTGTCCTTCTGAGCACTGCATCCATGTTGCCTACTGATGCATCCATCAGAGTATGAATGTGTGAATGATTGGAAGAAAAAAGGCACTGTGTATGTATGATTGTGTTAGTGAATGTGATATGTAGTGTTAAAGCCCTTTGAGTGGTCAGATTGACTGGAAAGGTACTATACAAGTACAGTCCATTTAAAATATACTCATGGTATATATGTAGAGCAGTATAAAAAGCTGTATTGTTGCAGTAAAAAAGATAGCCTTGCTATCTCTCTGTCAAACTGCGCACAAGTAATACTTTGAATTGTGAATGTGTGAATTGTGAGTTTTTTCTTTTGATGTTTTTTCAGGTCAGTGAGGATCCTCTAGCAACAATTTAGGAGAATTAAATGTAACTGATTTTCAGCAGACTTCTCTGATGTGTGATGTTTTGTTTTTCCAGTTATGGAGATCACCAGGAGTATAGCAGCCTGAACAGTGCTCGGTGAGCTTGATGGACTTGGGTGGCCTTCCCTAAACCCACCATCATCATCATTTTGTTGATCCTGACAAGGATCAGACACACATACACACCAAAACATCCTCTGTTGGAGGTAACCCACCTCACAGTAAGACAGCAGTGGAGGCATACTAAACATGACTGACAGAGTGAACTTCAGCACTCCCAAAGTCACAGCCAGGCCTGCTGCAGCTCCTGTGCTACCACCTGAGCCAATTGACATAATCCGCACCAAAGCTCGCTCCCGGAGGGTCAGGCTCAATGTGGGAGGTCTCACTCATGAAGTTCTTTGGAGAACATTGGACCGGCTGCCCCGAACTCGTCTGGGACGGCTAAGAGACTGCAACACCCATGAATCTCTGCTGGAGATCTGTGATGACTACAGTCTCACTGAGAACGAGTATTTCTTCGACCGGCACCCAGTGGCCTTTTCCTCCATCCTCAACTTCTACAGAACAGGGAAGCTGCACATGATGGAGGAGATGTGTGCTCTGTCATTTGGTCAGGAGCTGGACTACTGGGGCATTGACGAGATCTACTTGGAGTCCTGTTGCCAGGCACGGTATCACCAGAAGAAGGAGCAGATGAATGAGGAGCTGAGGAGGGAGGCTGAGACATTGAGGGAGAAGGAGGGAGAGGAAGAAGACCAGGGCTGTTGTCCTGACCAAAGACAGAAGCTGTGGGATCTACTGGAGAAACCTAGCTCTTCTGTAGCTGCAAAGGTAATAACAGCTACATACACACTGTACGAATGTGGGTGATGGAAATTTACACTTTAAAATAGAACGAAACTCCTTGACTTTTTGATTCAGCGATTTAAATTGTGAATGTATCCCAAGGATATTTGCTAAATCAGAAATGCCCATTGATCAGGCTCAGTGGAAAACATTTTCTGGCTCACAGTACTTCAGAGATGAGCTGCCTGCATGACAGTCCTCTAGTTTTACACATGAGATCATCTTACGTGCCATATAATATGTATCTCTGGAGGACCATCAGGAAGTCTTAGAATAAAAACACGATGTCATGGTCACAGATTTATAACATACCACGAGGGGTGGAGTTTGACTGATGGAGTATTTAACAGATATGGAGGGTCATTTTTTAAAACCTGTCTCTTGTTAGTCCATTAATTTATTTGAAATGCACCATTCAACCACTAGAATCCCCTGCTTAAAGCATTCACTCCCTAACTGACAGCATTTAGGTAATTTATGTATGTTCAAGTTTAAAGATTGATTTAAAAAGTCACAAACAGCATGCTGAGCTGTGCGTGTGTGCAGCAATGTTTTCTTCTTCACACCAAAAACACGGTCCCTTACAAAACCTCCATGCAGAAAAATTTGAATGTATTTTTGAGCAATTTTAAGTTAACAAAGTCAACACAAACCTCCCATTTTATATTTGCACTCTTTATATGAGGCTTATTTTCTCTACAATCACACAAGGATAATGATATTGGGGGCATTGTGGGGTTCAGTATCTGACCCAAGGGCTCTTCCATATGTCTAAGGGCTGGGAACTAAACCACCCTTTCGAGTAGAGGATGACCACTCTTCTCGCTGAGCCATGGCTATCCCACTGAGCTTGTCAGTGCAGATCATGAAATAACTTGTTTTTCCAATTTAACACGTTTTCCGATAGAGGTGTATGCACTTAAAAATGATTTTTTTTTTTGGCAGACGATGTCTGTCTTATGGGTTTTTCAGCTGATTAAACACTGATGTCATTTATTTTCTGTAAAAAAAAGCATGAACTTCCAGTGAGCTCCATATATTTTGTACTACACACTTGTAAAATTTGTATGACAACTGAGAGCTTTTCATTGGTTTCTTGTGCACAGCAGAGCAGACAGACTTCAGATAAGTAGCTCCTAATCCAAAATAAAGACTGAATCACAAAGGTTGCGATAACAGTAAGCATTTGTCAGTTACTGTTAAATACACTAAATCCTTCCTACAGAGGAATAATAAAACTGTGTTAATTGGTACACATGCAACACGAGAGAAGAATGAAAAGAACTATGGTAAGATCTATCATTTGAACTGAGCATTTCCAGACTGTCGCTCTGCTCTAATAAAATCCTGATTTCATAACCACAGCCTCATCTGATAGGAAACACCATTAACTAGTAACTTAATTAGTAACTTAAAGACAGCGCCTGTGCAGTGAATTCAGCTGAACTTACATGTACCATAATCTCCCACAGAGGAAGTTAGAAGAAAGTTTTTTCACAGTTTACAGTATCACAGCATTGGCATTGTACTTCAGACAATAACTCCATTCTATATTTTGTAACACTGAAATTAAATTAAAAGAAAAAATTAAATGTTGTGTTAAATGATCAGGTGGAACTCTAGCTATAGCTCCACTTAACTGTGCATGTAATTTTGTAGTACCTTGAGATGACATTTGTTGTAATTTGGTGCTATATAAAATAAAATAGAACTGAATTGAATTGAACATGCTGAGTGATCCTTAGCAACACTAAATTATATAATGAATGAGCTCTCTTATCAGGAAATCAATACATCAACCCTCTTAAGCATGTATATTTCTATATTTTCCTTGAATGAGTTTTAGTTTGGGGGGGAAGATTAAGTGGGTATAGAAAATGGATGGAGTTTTAGTTTGTCCAATGTAAGAAAGTTATTTAGTTTTCTATGTGACCTTCCATGGACTCATTATTGCCCCCAAAAGGCAACATGTGGTTACAAAGACACAAGGTGTCCATAATGTCCATAATGACAATTTGTACAGTCTGAGCTTCTTTGTATTCGTGAGTCATAGTCACAAAATTTCTGACTTATTTGACCAACAACAGCACCAAACAGAGAGTCTGATATATTGTATATTCTGTTATATAAGGTATATATTTCTATTTCCAGCCTTTATGTTTATTTTTATTCATGTTTATGTTTAGTTCTTTTTTCAAATATGACTAATGTCTTATTGCAGACAGTTCTTGGCTCAGAAAATTCAGCAGCATTGGCCTTTAAAGGGCCATGTGACCATGATGGAACTGTAGTGTCAGCAGAAGGGAAGCTGCTTAGGCCTCTGAACTGACATGCGCCATGTGTCACTGCTGCAGCAGCGATGCAGATCAGGACTTAACCAATACGAGTGCCACTTCCTGGAGACATTGCTGATTAGAACAGAAGTATATCCTGTCCATTTGGAAAATATGTTGCATCAGAAGCAAACACACACACACTGTAGGTCACAGTCCAGATGGGCAACTCATTGAAATACTTTTGAGTTTTTCTAGATAATATTAAATGTTTCAATAATAGGGGTTAGCTTAGTACACTTATCTGCGCAAATATTTTGTATTTGGCTCTCATTGTATTTTTCTTTTTTTTACATAATTATCTTTTTCACACACACATGCATACACAATCACACATATAAATTGGATTGTTTGTTATCAGTTTCTTGCTCTTTATAAAAATCCCGGAAAATGTAGGTGATGATTGCAGCCCAACATTTTCAGTTCACAAGTGGTCAAAGGAATTCTACTGTGCTTAGTCATGTCTATGGCTTCTTGTAATCTGAATTTAGAACTCTGACTGAGTGTAGATGGAAACAGCAGTGAGTGATGACAGCATAGTTAGTAGGGTCATCTTTTCATGATTTACATAAATGTGCACACACACACGCGCACACACACTTCCTGCTTTTCAGACAGTGAACATAACACACTATTCAACCTGCCAGCTTCAGCTTACTGGGAACAGCAAATAAAGGTCCACGGGAGATTAAGTCTCCTAAGTCATGCACTCTGTGTGTTTGCATACTTCTTGTTTCTGTATTCATAAAGTCCAAAAACAAGAAGCCAACTATATTAGTAGTGTCCAATGTGTTTTGTAAGGAGCAAATAGTGAGCTTGAATTAGGTTATGGCTAGGTTTTGGGTTAAAGTTAAGCATTCAGCTGATGGTTACAGTTAGCATAATGAGCTAGGGAATGCATTATGTCAATAGTAAATCACCATAAAGATAGAAAAAAATATTTTTCTGTGTGCGTGTAATTCACTTTTAGTTCCAGCCAAACTCTGAATTTGAGTTTCAAATTCAGATTACATGAAACTATGTACAGTATGATACTTCATAAAACTGCTTTGACACTTGTGAAGTTATTGAAAATGGATCAATTGATTGGCAGATTGTCAAATCTGACATAAGCTCAGACCCTGTCCACCATGCTGATTCATAATGTTAAAGTGAAACTTGACTAACTTAACACAAACACACCATCAGTCTTTAGTATTTGTTATTTTGTCCAGTGCTGGACTACGCTACCCAATCTATCCAGTCGGAATTCACTGCTCCTGTGGCCAAAAGCAGCAAAGTATCACAATTAGCAGGGAAGGTACAGGAAGATGGTTAAGCCCTCACGTTGACCTGGACATGATTAACTTGCCTTTATAAAACACTAGAGCAAGATTATAACCTCATACTGTTGCAAAGTTTTTCTACAAACTGTTTGCTTCTTAAAGTGACCATTGATACCATATAAAATTACAATGGATAACCATAGAAACCATTTTAATATATAATATATATAAATATATATATTACCCAATTTACCAGGGTCGTCACCTAAGAGGCCGGATTAAACACTCACAAACTATTGTTTGGATATCACTGAGGAGAGGTAACTTTTAGCAGTTTAGACAAGATAAAGAGACTAGATAAACCAAGAATGAATCAAGAAAACCATATAAATAGGACAGAATATGATATGTAAACTTAAACCCACTCTTAGATGCAATCTAAGAAAACAAAAGCATCCGAAGCCTCTGTTTGAAAACAGCCTACTTCGAAGCTTTAACTGTTGTAATGATTAAAAACTTTTATTTCTCATCTTTTGAATAAACTATGGACAATAATTAGAACAATTTGAGGTGTCAAATGTTTGGGTTTTATTATGAATTGATTACTTAGCTTCAATGTTTATTTGAAATTCTTTTAAATAAATTCAACAGTAAACATGTAACCATGGCACCTTAGCACGAAACACAACCATTTGAGTTTTGGGTCTGAAATAAATGTGTTTTACATACAGCTTAATTTAATATGCATTAAATGTAATTTTACATCTTGTGAGAAGTTTATCTTTCTGGGTCATTTTAGATTTTCTTGAGCTCAGAAGACATGACTCATTCATTCCGAGACAGTGTAAAAGATAAAAGAAAAATAATTAGCTAATACAAATAGCAGTTTGCTTAAATACTCCAAGGCAGACATAAGCAACAACATTAGGCAAATATATATTATTAATGATTCAATGGGCAAATCCAAGTGTTCCAACAATTTCCATGACATGGTATAAAATTATTCAGTATGGTACAGCAGCATCATAGATTACAGCCTAATACAACAATAAACTGTGGTGTGAACATGTCAAATTAAAGCAGCACTTTAATAATCTCCACAATCTCTTTGAAGCAGGGGGACATGTTGTCCAAAGCGGCACCCAGTCCAGGCATCTCTGCCAAATTTAGCCCTGCTGAGAGTTCTGTTAAGATTCCCTGGCTAATATGGCGGTGCTGTTAATATACAAAAAAACTAGTGACCAATGCAGCATCTCCGTACATTTGTCTATGATTACTGGAGCTGGCAGGAGATTTGACTTTCTTTTGATGCTCTACAAAGAACATCTTTGACACTGTGGTGAATATTAACATCGACTTTTCAGTCATTGAAAGAGGTACATGTTACTTCAGTGTACAGTGTACTGCTAACCACAATACAAGATACTCTAGTTCAATGAGTAGATTAATTAATTATTGTCACAATGACCTCACTGTAACAACAGATAAAATAATTACATAAAAAAAAGCAGCAATTCGTGCAGAAACAGCAGCTTTCCCAAAGATACAGTGCCTGTAAATCCATAAATATCTCCACATATTGATTTGGGTTTAGGTTTCTCTGTCCAGTTCCTTTTTGCATGTTTTTCACTCTGGTTTTCTTTTTCTTTTTCTAAGGATGACAGTCCTCACATTGTTTTAACCTTTGGGAGGTCTTAAATACATAAGAGTATCCGAATCAATCCGAATTTGGAGAAACTCTTGCATGTCGACCATAGATAGACAGATAGATAGATAGATAGATAGACAGATAGATAGATAGATAGATAGATAGATAGATAGATAGATAGATAGATAGATAGATAGATAGATAGATAGATAGATAGATAGATAGATAGATAGATAGATAGATAGATAGATAGATAGATAGATAGATAGATAGATAGATAGATAGATAGATAGATTGATAGATTCAGGTGACTCTCAAATGTTACACCTCAATTAATTCTTCCCTCACTGGGCAGCTTCTAAAGCAGCTTGGATGTTCCTGGTAGTTCTTAAAATCTGCCCTGGGTGCCAAGGTCACAGCATTTGGCAGCTACTAAGCCATTAAGACTCTGCAGGATGGCCACACTTTGATACACCTGCACTCCACTTCCCTCGGCCCTGTCTCTCTTTGACTTTCTATCTTTCTGATGATATTTATTTCTCATCCTTGTGTGTTTGCTTTATCTTGCTTGTTTTTGCATCTTTGTATAAAACTTACAGATACTCTTGTATAAAGCTTAAAACCCAGAGTTCCCTACCATGACCTTGGTAGGCTGGACACTCCCTCACCACAGGTGGTTGAGACAATCTGTCTCATGATTTCTCAGGAACTCTTGAAAAGAAAGAATGGTAAATGGACTTGTACTTGTATAGCGCTTTTCTAGTCTAGCTGACCACTCAAAGCGCTTCACTACATGCCGCATTCACCCCACTCACACAGCACGTCTTAAGATTCATAACTACGTGCTTTTCTAATCATTCATACACACATTCATACCCCCAATGATACACTGGGGGGGCAACGTGGGGTTCAGTGTCTTGCCCAAGGACACTTCGACATGTATTCTGGGGAAGCCAGAGTCGAACCACTGCCCTTCCGATTGGTGGGTGACTGCTCTTCCTCCTGAGCTACAGCCGCCTGTAACAGGCAAGAACTGTTGTAATAGCAGAGTAAACAAATAACATGTCCTTAGGTAAAACATTGAATCCAACATTGTTTGGAATAGGCTCATCAGTTGATTGTAGAGAAATATTAAATCATCCAAGAGCTCCACATTACTGATGTGCTGTTTGTTAGTTGATCATGAGAAGCTGACTAAATTTGTGGGCCTACAATGCATCGCTATCGAAGGACCAGCAGCTTTCCATGAGACAAATCATGGCATAACGGCACCAACTCCATAATTGATGGTTCTGGATGGGTAATCAGGATCAAAGCCTTCTTCTGGCCTATAGCGAACATAAATTCATTCTGAACCAAGTAAACCAAGTTTCGGTTTGAATCCTGGCTGGTTATTTCTGTGAGGAGTTTGTATGTTCTCCCCGTGTATATGTGGGTTCTCTCCGAGTACTCCGGCTTCTTCCTACAGTCCAAAAACATGCATGTTAAGTTGATTGGCAATTCTTAATGGCCTCTTGCGTGATGATAGCTGGGATAGACTCCAGCCACCCACCAATCCTGAATTGGATTAAGCAGGTATAGAAAATAGATGGATGGAAGAATAATAATGAGTTATATATGATCATTTGCACCTAAACAAAGTGCTATATTATGTACAAAGGCAATGAACTTGGAACAAAAAATGGCCTAGTGCATCCAATGGATATTGTTTCACTATGTACAAATTTTTAAGTTCTCACAGGTTTATCTTTGCACATGTTAATTGAAAATTCATGTATTTGCCTTCAACTTTAAACCAGATCAGTCTCCAACCTCCGGACACACAACAAACTCAGGAAATGTATCTTTAACATCATATACATGCAGATTTCTTCCCTTTTATTTCATGAACAGCTATTCTTGGGGTTCCAGCTATTCTTTGATTCTTTCTGTTCTGGGAGGAAAGAATGAGTAACCACTTCTGACCTCTCTCTATCCTTTCTATAGATAGCAACACAATCCTATTACAATTATCCTGAGGTGTCCTAGCAAGGGATGCAGAGGGAAAACTCCAAGCACACATATCTCACTCAGCTAAGACATCAGAGTACATCTCTAGAGTTTTTTAAATAGAGGTTATATGCAATGGCATTGGATCTCCTTAGAACTTCATTTATTTTGTTGAGCCACACTGACATTAACTGTGGTCAATCAGCCAGGAGCACGAAGTAGGACTAGAGCAAGTTTGTGTCAGACGTTTTTCATTTAATTTTCCTGTGAAGTTAAGATGAAAAATCAATCTGATATTTGTGACATTCATTCTTAAATATCTCCTTGGTGTGATTCTATTGCACTGTTGGGGAAACGATCTGTGACAGATGTTTAGTTCACAACAGTTTACAAGTATTAGGAGATAACCACAGAATGCTGATGATAATTATAGTCATCAGCATCTCTCCATAGAGGTTTGAATAAGAATAATGATTTCTTTTGGATTTAATCACTGATTTATAAAACTGGCATTTCTCTTCAGGATGTAACTGACAGTTCATCAGCCAGTTTAGTCGCACAGCCGCTCCACACAGACTCAATTCTGTGGGAAAAGGTACCAAGCTCGGGAAAAATGACAAGCTCTAAGACATGAATGAATGAATCTCAATGAGACACAGTAAACAGGTGTAATTGTTCACAAGGTATATTTTCAAAGGATCTTGTCTTACTGCTATACCAAGGGTCCTTCTGAATGACTGAAAATCTCCTCCTCAGAGCTTCTCACAAAGTTGTCAAGAACACTTTTTAGTAAAAACAAGGAAACCTAAATTCTTTCTCTCAATTTTATTCTTAAAGATGAAATGAGGTTCATTGTTGTAACAGACGCAATCATGATTGATTTAGCAATTTAGCAATTTCTCCCTGTGTAATCATAAGATGTAATCAGTGTCATAATTCTCTATAGCACACATTTATTTCTGTGATTATTGCACTCAATGAGATTACAAAAATGGAGCCTGAACACATTTTTCTGAGCACCTGAAGTCTGAGCAATTTGAAAAAAAAAAATTCAAATTGACGTCAGACTTCAGGGCAAATAAATTTAATTAATTGTTTTGAAAAACATCAGAAAAGAAATGTCCTAATTTGGATACTTGATTATCCTAAGTTATTAGGAAATAACGATTATAGTTTTGTTTTGTGAATGCAGCCGGGGTTCTTTGTAGCAGTCCTTATACTCTGTTGTTGTCACAGTGAAAATGTTTATGCTTTTTACAGTTATGTACAGTTCCAACTGTGCTGAGTCTTGTCTTTAGGAGAAACACTTTGCACAGCTTACAATTTTTGATCAAAATAAAAACTGAACTTTAAAGATCAAATTAAAACATTTTCCATTTCTTGTCAAAGGAATATTATACTTGGGTTGTGATACTTAGAAGCCGATAAGCTCTCATTTTATTTGTTTAGTTCTACTTCCCAATTAGAGATCAAGAGCAAAACTCTAACTGATCCTGTGAAACTTGAACGATGACATTGTAAGATAAGTTTTGATCGAAGAATGTGGGCTCTGCATCCAGTCAGTTTAGCTCTATATAACTACAGAGACATGTATGATGCAAAGCTAATACAGCAATCTACAATGTTTTCTCTGTCTTACAGATCCTGGCTACGATTTCCATCCTGTTCATAGTAATTTCCACCATCTCATTATCCCTAAACACTCTGCCAGAACTTCAAGTCGTGGATGAATTTGGCCAGTTCAATGATAATCCCGGTCTAGCCCATGTGGAAGCTGTTTGTATTGCGTGGTTCACCATGGAGTACATACTGCGCCTTCTCTCAGCACCCAACAAATGGGATTTTATCAAAGCACCACTGAACATAATTGATTTGCTGGCAATACTGCCTTACTATGTGACCCTTTGTCTCACTGAATCTAACAAGAGCGTGATGCAGTTCCAGAACGTGCGTCGTGTGGTCCAGATATTCCGTATTATGAGGATCCTGAGGATCTTGAAACTGGCCAGGCACTCAACAGGACTCCAGTCTTTGGGTTTCACTTTGCGGAGGAGTTATAATGAGCTGGGTTTGCTGATTCTCTTTTTAGCCATGGGCATTATGATCTTCTCTAGCTTGGTGTTCTTTGCTGAGAAGGATGAGGATGCCACCAAATTCACTAGCATCCCTGCCTCCTTCTGGTGGGCTACAATCACAATGACCACTGTTGGTTATGGAGACATTTACCCACAAACCCTGCTTGGCAAGATTGTAGGAGGACTCTGCTGTATTGCAGGTGTGTTGGTCATTGCCCTTCCCATCCCCATCATAGTCAACAACTTCTCTGAGTTCTACCGAGAACAAAAGAGACAAGAGAAGGCCATCAAGAGGAGGGAAGCTCTTGAAAGAGCCAAACGGAGTGGAAGCATTGTTTCCATTAACCTAAAGGATGCATTTGCTCGTAGTATGGAACTCACAGATGTGTTAGTCGAAAAGAGAGAGGAAAATAAATGTCCTGTAGACAATCACCTGTCACCTAGTCGATGGAGCTACCATAAGCACTACACTAACACAGAGGTGAGTACCACAACTAGATCTCAACACTATCAAGAGGTCACTCAGCTGGGTTCCCCTGCACGAGCCAAAGCCTTGTCCAACAAAACTACCCCGCAGCACCTCAGTGCAAAGCAGCTAGAAGATGCTTACAACAAGACAGCTTGCATGCACGAACAACAGGAAAGAAATGTTGAGGAGAAAATGGAGATTAAGGCTGCGACCTCTATCCAAGCCCGGCAAACGTCACCGGAAGTCAGTACTGCTGGAAAATTCTCTATCTCAAATATGGCTGATGATTCTGCAGTACAAAGTGGAGAAAGAAGCTCATTGCTCCCCGGCATTGAAGGAAGTCAAATGGGTGTTAGGCAGCAGCGTATCCCTCCTCCCTTGAATCTAAGTCAGATTAGCACTATGGAGGGTAATCGTGGCCCTGACAGCATCCAGGCAATGACCATTATCAAAGAGGGTTTGTATGAGTTTTTGTCTAGCCCCCCAAAAAGGGCAAGTGGAGATCAGCATTTGGTGTCACAGAATGTGGAAAACTTTGGGGTGACCAGTGACAGTAGCTCTGAGCAAGAAATTGTCAGCTCTCAGAAGATGAAAGCCCTCGAGGTTGACATCATTGGATCCCAAGATGACGTTCTCGTGGCAGCGATGACACCTGTGGCAACCCCAGCCTCCACTGGTTCAGCCAAGTTTGATCAACTACATTCCGATGACATGATGTCAAAGTTTTCTACATCTCCTAGCTCTGTAACACATGAAGCTAAGTCTCCGCTGACAATCCCACATTTACCATCCTCAGCCCAGCAGTCTGTCAGTCCAAGCAACTCACAGGGGGGAGGTGAAGGCTCAGTGGCCAGGAGCTTAGAAGGTGAAGGGCAGCTCACAGGCTTAAGTCACCAAGGAAGGAATCACATGGAAAGGTCTGCCGTAGGCTCAAGCAGTGTTTCTAGTCAACTGTCATCTAAAGCTAGCCCGCTCAACTGCACCCAGCTAGTAACTATGGGAGGAACGGATGATGGAGAAGGAAGGGAGGGAACAGAAAGGGGTGGGGAAAAACAAGAAAATCACATTGTTCTGGATGGAAGCTTGACACCACCCTGTGAAACAAGCATGTGAGCTTTAGAGTCAAAATTGCTAGACACAAACAGAAAAGGGTGGGTTGGGGAAAATCTTGATGGAATGCATGACAGCAACTTCTGTAAACCATAACAGCTATTATTTGGCATGAGCTTTGCATCTGTTGACCAAGACGCACAGAGGAAATACACACACGCACAAAAAAAAGGAAAAAAAACTGTAATTGTAGTTGCTGTTCTTCCAGAGGAAAAAAACACTTTGAACTCGTCTTTTTTGATAAATGCTGCTGTCAAGAAACAGACATTGCTCAAATGTTGAAATGCAACCTGAGTAAATTCAGAAGCACTTTCCCACTTGTCTGGGTACTACTGGAACAGACACTATCTTATTCCAGTGTTATAGACTTGAACATTGAATATCAAACTGACATGGTTGTGAGAAGAACAGTGACAACTCACTCATCTTTGACTCAGATCAAAGCGTAAAAAAGCCTTGACTAAATGAGAATATTTATAGATGTTGTGTGCAACTGTTTGTGTGGAACTTGCAGGTACAATTTACAGGTTCTCAGTGCTTGCTACCTAGCCCTTTTAACATAACGGACAAACTATATCAAGGAAAGTCAAAAGGAGAAGGGACATTTTATTAATTTGCCTAAGCAACTTTTAAAATGTCAGGACATCCCTCAACAAATAGCATTGTCAAAGAGGACATATGCATTTGAACGGTGATCCTTGTGCTTGAACAATGATTGCTTTGTTTTATGGGTTTTCAGTTTTGGTTAATCTTTTTGTTTAATTTGAATATTTTCTTTTACTATATTACAGTACCTGCAATGAAAGCAGGGACTTTAAGAAAAGAGAGACGCAATTGCTTTGATTCACAACTGTTTGCGCACATATCACAAACAAAATATCCAAAATTGTCAAACACTTTAAACATTGAATGTAATAATGTGACAGGTGAATTGAGCAGATTCATATATGCAGTGTTACACACTATCATACTGAGTGTCATAAAAGGCCAAGGAGGCTTCCCTTTCCAGAAGAACATCTTAACATGGTTGTCAAGTAATCCTTTTTGACTGGCTATATATTCAACTGTGTGTTCTGGCGGGCTTACTAAATTTAGTATAATCAAGTGTAAACATGGTATCAGAGCTGATGAAGAGTACCCAAGAACACATCTGGTTTAGTCTCTGTGAGACTTTTTTAACCCTTTTTGTAGTTCCTTTAGTTCTGTCTGATAAAATATCTGTATGTACCAAGCTGAGATGTAGGAACAAGGTGACTTTGATAAGATAAAATGACCTGCAAGGCAAACAATAACAGTCAATATGGACAGGTAGTTATCAGATTTATCCTAGGCCACATCAAACAATTTAGCAAACTGGCAATCACTTCCACTGTGATTGGTCAGGTGTGTGAATGGTTTCAACTTCACATATGTAATGATCAGAGAGTACAAATATCTAAATTTGACAAAGCTCTGAGAATGACATCAGGGAGACAGACAGATTTTTTGCTGCACCTTTGAGTATCATTTATCATTAATAGAACAGGTGGAAGGTCTGTTGTCGCACAAACTTGTTTGTTTCTTGAATACATTGACTGAAGTAGTATCTATACACAGTTTATTTGTGCAGTAAATAATTGTTAGCTGATTGCTCCATTTACATTGGTTTTGATAATATGGATAGACTCCTGTTCCCGGGTTGTCTGATCCGGTGTTTGGTTGTGTTTGACTCACTGGATCGGACGGACCTTAGCAATTAACTTGGTGTGTAAAAAAAAATAACATTGTGACTAGAAATGAGGGGGTGCACACCCACCCCTCTAGGCTATGTTTTTGCAAAGCCTTCAGCTTTCAGGTACACTAAGGGTGGTGATCCCAGAGTTAATGTGGCTGAACACACTTTTCATCCTGTTTTAACGAGAGCATGTTCATATGCTGACTGTAGAGAGGTTAGATGAAGTGTGTTTATGTGACTTGTTTTGCAAAAGTGTTGATTATATTGGAAAGGTTGAAAAAGAGTGCCCTCTACAGGCATTCCCAAGAAACGAACGGAATCAGATGCCTCCTCAGCACTCTGATTCATTTTACTGAACTGATAACTTTTTTAAAATCAGCTGTGCATTGATTTGTATTCATGCTGACAAAATAAAAGGCTAATTTAACTGTGTACAAAGCAGATAACTTAGACAGAGTATAGAGTAAGTGAAATGTGAAGGGACCATCCACAACATATAATGTAAATTATAACTGTGCTCCTAGATATACGAACGCACTTTCTAGATCAAGATGTTATATTTTTGTGTAAACTGTTGTCAGTTAAAACTAATTTCTTTCATTTTGATAAGAAAAACTTTGAATGTGTTATATTTAAAAAAAAAGTGTGCCTTTTCATAAATGAATTTATGAGAAGGTGAAAAAATAGGATATTTCCTCTTTTTTGTTGTTGTTGTTCCTGTCCTCTCTCTTGTGTAGTGGATATATTCATATAAAAATCTTTGTATTTTTAGGTTTTGCATACATTTACCACAAATGTTATTATCTCATCGACATCACTGTCAGCCATCTCATTTTTGCCCTCCATAGTTCAGTTCTAACCTCACTGTGCCACACTGTCTTTTTATTTTGGCAAATTAATTTTATTGTCAAAGGCAATGGCTTCATTAAATTCAGTGCTGGATTCAGTATGGGTCACTTTGATGTTGTAGTAGTGTACAACTGAACTGGAGCACTCAACCAAGTAGACAACAGATAATGTGACTACTGTTGCATTTAGGACATTATCAAAACATTATCAGGTACATGTGACAACCCGCCAACAACAATCTTTGTACATTCATTTTAGAGATGCCATGTGGGATAAAGAAAAATTACTTTATAGATCTTGGGAGTGAAAGTAGTTGGAAATTAATTTCTCACACTTAATTCCAGCCAGTCCCTAAGCAGACCACTCAATACCAGGTGACACTAAAGCATCACATGTTGAACATAAAATGTAAAAGCAGAGATGCGGCTTTAGGACCACAGAATAATGAGATTATTTCACATTTGACTTTTATGCACAATATAGCAAAAGCTAAAGTAAACAGACAACCATTCAAAATATCATGGTGGAAAACTTCCACTATCATTATACATGGGTTTGGCACACTGATGATTTTAAAAAGAAATTAAATTTAAAAATCTACATCATTCACATTATTCTCAAGTTGAATCTTAGTGTGCTTGGTTCAACTGAGAATAATTTGGCAGTGAAGTAAATATCTGGTCGGCCTCTGTCCTCATTTGCAAGGAATGTTCTACATCAGAACAATGTTTTTCAGCCTGCTTTTTAAATTTTTTATCAGATGCAACTCTGTGGTACAGCAAGTGTTGTTTTGTCACCGAGGAAAATCAGTAGCTGCAGGAACAGAAATATGTCACATCACCATTTGTATTTCTTGTATGTATTTTGGTCTTGTACATTGAAACAAACACACAAACAGACATATATCAGACAAAAAACCCTGTTTTTTCCATCTGTGCTGTCTGCTTGACATCTCTTGATGTTTCTTTAATATTCCACTCTTCCATCCATATTTACTTTGTATGTTTAACAGTAGCCTATATGATGGTTAGTTAAGAGTCATTATATGTAAGTCAACATAATGATAGTGATTACTAAGGAATTTTGTTCGGTTGTCAAAATGCAAGTCAAATAAATGTGTTCATGTGATTTACTTTTTGTTGGATATATTTTTGCATTGTGGTAAAAAGAAAAACAAAGAAAACGGGATAAGTATGGTGGACTACTGAGAAGAAAAAAAAAATCACAAAACAAAATGTCATAAAACATCAAAGAAGAAACACAACAGCATTTCACAGTGTTCAACAATGGTACAGTAAATTGATTATACTTATATAGTGCTTTTCTAGTCTAGCTGACCACTCAAAGCTCTTTTACACTACAAGCCACATTCACTCACACAGCATATCTTAGTATAAACTATATAGTTTTTACAGGCTACACAGTGCTTTCTTCTCTATTGTACACATTTCTACACTGATGAACTGGGATTCAGTGTCTTACCCAAGGACACACAAGGAAACTGGGAGTTGAACCACTGACCTTCCAATTGGCAGATGACTGCTCTTCTTCCTGAGCTACAGCCACCCCAACAATGGGGAAATGCAATGTCATGTCACAAACCAAAACAAACAGAACACATTCACACAAGGCAATCAAACAAAACACAACACCAAAAGAGAAAAGAACATTTTACAAAATACAAAGTCATCTCCTTTTATAGAAAGGTGGGTGCGGAGAATGTTTCTTGTTTGTGTCTCAGCAACATCCACATCCATCACAAAGGGATGATGTCTAATCCTGTCTTTGAAGCATACTACTCTAAAACTAAGAACACCTGAGGAATGACTATTAAATAAGACTAGAAAAAGCTGTTCCTGTGAAACAGCAGTGGGGATAGCTCACAAAGGAAAAAGTTGAATAGTTTAAAATGTATAAAAGTTAGAAACACCAAAAGTTATGACCAGCAGTTATCTCCTGAACAAGCTGAACGTTTTGATACCAACATTGTTGAAATCGGTTAAAGATTGCAGGAGTAGGTTAGTTCCAAAAAATGTACGGAATAATAATAATAAAGGGAAAAAGGAAAACAGTAGTGAGAATGCTGAGGAAGTTGAATAGGGATAGCTGACAAAGCTAAAAAAGTGGTAAATCTTTCAATTGCTAAAACACAAGTTGCTGAAGCCTTGGTTGAAGGAATTTGAAGTTGAAATAACAATAGTGTAATGATTTAAACCTGTTGGAAAAACAGAAGATTTGATGAAAGGGCCAAAAAAGTTGAGAAGTTTTTTTCATGTTTTGAAACAGTCATATTTCAGTATTGGCTTAATAATTGAAAAAGCTGACCCATTTGGTAATGGCTGAATGTCTTGTGAACTGTTTAAAGTTTGAATGGTGTCTCTAGCTGAAAGTATGTAGCAGTAGTTAGGTTGATAAGAGAAGAATGATTTGAAATTTGTCTTAAATTTGCCTAAAATTTAGATAAAATGTAAAATATTTGCGCGGTGGTGTGGTGGTTAGCACCGTCACCTCACAGCAAGAGGGTTCCAAGTTCGATCCCTGCCTGGGGCCTTTCTGTGTGGAGTTTGCATGTTCTCCCCGTGTATGCGTGGGTTCTCTCCGGGTACTCCGGCTTCCTCCCACCATCCAAAAACATGCATGTCAGGTTAATTGGTGACTCCAAATTTTCCGTAGGAGTGAGTGTGCATGGTTGTTTGTCTCTATGTGGCCCTGCGATGGACTGGCGAACTGTCCAGGGTGTACCCCGCCTTTCGCCCGATGACCCAGCCCACCCGCTACCCGATTAACGGACTGTCGGTATAGAAAATGGATGGATGAAATATTTTAAAAATTTAGAAACATCAAAAGTCAAAGCGAGGATGTCCTGAAATCTCACACTATCAAAACTATCATTTCACATAGACAGTTAAATCCCAGAAATGTTTTTCGACTAAAAAGTGTTTTTAACACTCCCTTAAAATGCCACAATGAGCGCACGTTCAGCACTTACATCAAAATGGTTTTGCTGAACGTGCGCTCTCTTTTAAACAAATCTTTTATCATAAATGATTTAATTTTAGATAAAAACCTGGATAGTATTCTCCTTACGGAGACATGGCTTGGTACCGATGCACCTGTTGTTCTCACTGAGGCTTCCCCACCAAATTCTAAATTTCTATTTTTTACTAGGGGAGGCAAAAAGGGGGAGGAACTGCATCGATAACACGAACCACAATGTCCTCAAACGAAGTTCCCTCAACATCATTTGAGTATCATGCCTTTGTTTTTAGCAGCCCTCCTATTCTTTGCATAACAGTCTACAGACCACCCCAGTATTCCACTTCTTTTATCAGTGAATTCTCTGAACTACTATCAGTCATTCACACCACTTGCAACGGGATTTTATTAACTGGTGATTTTAACCTACACGTTGACACCTTGGACCCAGTATCCAGAGAATTTTTAAAGCTCTTAAACTGCTTGGATTTTAAACAGCATATTTCAAAGCCGACCCACAGAAGAGGAAACACCCTGGACCTGGTCATAACCTTTGGCCTGTCTGTGGATGTGTCCTCTGTTGTGGACCTGGCTGTGTCTGACCACTACTGTGTGTTTTTTAACATCACCAGTTTTAATCAGCGGGAGAGGAAACGCAACCTAACTCCTGAAGTGGCTGCAAATTTGATCTAGATTTTACAGAGCACTCCTGCAGAGATTTTACCAGCACCTTGTGATTTTATCGTTGACAATTTTAACAGCAATCTTAAGTCAACGCTGGACTCAGATACTCCTCTTTTAACAAAAACAATTAAGACAAAACCTACACCACCATGGAGAAATGAGGAAACAAAGAAACTGAAAAGAAACTGCAGGAGTGCTGAAAGGAAATGGAGAAAATCCAAACTAACAATTCATTATCAGATTTTACGGGTGGCAACACCTATTCCGACATTCGGCCAGTCCGACATCCTGCTATTCCGACATGCAAACGTCCCACCATTACGACAAGGCTTTCTGTATAAGGAAATGTGCGTTACTCAATGAGTCCCTTCTTTCTGTTCATGCATTTTATATGTTTAACACATGTTTACAGATAAGCGTTTTTAAAGATACAAAGTCTCGGCAACTGGAGGAGGAGAATCAGACCGCGGTGGTTTTCAATCACACACTCCGATGCCATTTGTTTCAACTTCCGAAAATGTAATCCAGGAATAAAAGGCTTACAAACATGGACGAAAACGGCTGCATAATATGCACAAAAATCCAAAAGAAACGAAAGTTAACTAAAAAAGCAACTAAACCGCCTGAAGTGGTCAAAATTGGTGTTTTACGCATGCCTCTGTACGTCTGGCACATGCGTCTTCGGGCTCTCCCACGTTTGTTTGTGGATGAAAGCTATATGTTCAGCTCCCCTTACACGTATAAGCAATCTCTACATGACATTTTGGTCGGCAAAATCCACAGACAAGAAGTCTGTTGTCCATGCTCGCAATCATTACGCATGATCTTTCACACCGCCACTTTCCACACAGATTTCCAAATGTAAACATCCACGGGCGGTGAGATTGTGCGCACTGGTACGCATCTTTCATACCACGCATACCATATACGTTCACCTCTGTACCAGGTGACATGCTCTCGCTGGAATTAGGCAGTGATTTCAGGTATGTAACTGGAGCGCTGTTATTGATATCTGTAATTGCAATGATTAATGTTGCATATGATGCCAGCGTACAAAAGACGCATGGGCACTGTGGAGAGCTCTGCTCCAGCTGGCTGCCGTGACAGGTCACTGACATTGGCTGCGTTTCCCAGATTCGATCGTTCTTAAGGACTTAAAAGGCTCTTAAGAAGGGTTAAGATAGGGATGTTTCCCAGACGTGTTTGTCACGAGTGTGATCCACTACTTGTTTTACATTTTCTGTTATGTGCTGTGTGTTGGATTTGGTTTAAGTTGCATGTTTATTTATATTTTGTGTTTTGGATTTTTCGTTACAATTGTGTTTATTATGATTTGAGTTATTGCATGTATTATGTTTTTTTTACGTTAACAAGTAATGGTGGATCTACCTGTTGACTGACCGCGGCGCCAGCCAATCAGGTGCTGGAACTGGTGCCTATATTGGCTTTTAAGGAGGTCAAGTAGCCGGAAGTGGAGCGGGAGGAAAAGAAAGAGGAAAGAGACAAGAAACGGAAGGAGCGTTTGGTCGGCGCGGACGCGGACAAGCGAGAGGCGGCGGCGGCAGGAGGGACTCGAGGGCTGGCCAGAGATGCCGGAACAGTGCATTGGAAGCTGTTGGGACGCAGTGACAGAAGCAGGAGCTTCTGCCCGAAAGCTGTGAGTCCCTGAGTCCCTACATGCACTGTTAGCTGTAGGCTCAGACCCACTCCGGAGGAGAGCGAGTGACCCTCCTGTCCGCATAGTTGTCTGCAGCCCATGTTCTTTATCTTTTAGGTCCACGTCCTTTGCTGCGACCAGTGGGGCCGAGCTGAACAGCCAAAGAACGGTGCAGAGGACGGCTCGCGGGATTAACTGGCGTGACGGAGGACGTGACATGGAACAAAGCTTAGACAATGGTCGTGGGCGCACGACCTGTGTATTTTTAGTTAAGTTTTTAATAGTTTTTCATTTTGTTTTTTTAAAGAGTGATTCCACCTCTTTTTAAACATTTGAAAAAGAAAAAAAAAGTATTTTAAATTGTTTTAAATGGCTCATCAGTACCGCTCACCATCGTAGTTATAAGGAAAGAACTGCAATTGGTGGAGAGGGGTGGTTTGCTAGCCGTCGGTGGATTATTGCGAGGGAATGACCACCCCTCCTCCCCGTTACATGTTCTCAACTGCCTTCTTAAGATCCCGCCAAAGAAGCTTCGATCACCCACCACTTTATCGACGTATAAATCACACACAACGCCCTATGGTCCCACACACAGGTGCAATTAGGCTATGTGTGTGATCACAGCTAACAGGTATATCCAAGTCGTAATCAAGCCCATTAACGCATATATATACCCCCCTGTGGCTAGGCACACACGTCAGAATGGAAAAAGCAGACGGCAAACGGAACAGGAGGTCACCCTCCTTTACCACAGAGGAGATGGCCGTATTAGTGGACGAGGTCTAGCAGCACCGTGATGTGTTATTTGTTGGAACATAGGGCAAAAGACATCGCATTAAAGAACCAAATTTGGCAGGCCATAGCCCAAAAGTTGTCCCCCTATAGTCCCTGTGGCCTGCAAGACTGGGGTAGTGTAAGAAAGAAGTGGCAGGAGTTCCAAAGCCAAACCAAAAAAACAAGTGCAAAGGTCAGGCGAGAGAGCATGGACACGAGTGGTGGGCATTCTGATGTGTGTCCGGGCATGGCGCAGGACGATCGGTCTCACGGCTGCCACACTCCGTGAAACCGATGCCTTGCTGAGGCCGGTGCCGTCCCCCACCACCTCCAGGAAGCTCCCCACTGCGTAAAAACGCAGCATGGTCAGGAGCTGCACCTCCGGGCTGAGGGCGAAATTGCAGTGGGTTGCTCTCTGAATGTGTGGTGACACTAGCGTGACGAAGTGTTGGATCTCCACACGGGGAAGCCGGTACTTGGAGTGGACAGTCCGACAGCACGTTAAGTGGGGAGAAGTGCTGATGCACATAGGCATTTATGTGAACCATCTGACTTTGCGCATGGCAACGCTGTTGGTTAGCAGCGAGAATATGCTGTATTGCAGCCATGGTGTCTCAAACGCGCGGACTTCAGCAACGCCTTTATATAGACGAGCAGGTGGAGCTTCTCTTGATGAGGTTCCAGCCGAGTTCAATTCCACCTGTCAGTTTCCCTGATATCTGTGAAGTACCACAGGGTTGTAGATGTTTTTATAGCTTCTGTAAACTCATATGCAGATGCCGTATGTGTGAAAACGTAATGAGTGATAGTAATGATGATTCATTTTATTTATGTAGCTACAGTAACACATGGGCAATTCTTTATTTTATATTGTAATTTTTCTTCTAATGCTATATTTCTTGCGTCAGTGTTCAGCAGCTATGAACGCACATTCATTATTACGGTATTATTATGGTTTTAGTATTCCTTTGAGTGTCAGATATAACTTTTCCTGACGAGGCTGCAGTCAGCGTTTGGTCGCTAAGAAGGCTGTTAAGACTGGGTCAGGGCAATCTTATGTTTCCTTCGACTCTGGGAAATACGTCCTTCTTTCACAGCAGTCTTAAGACCGCTCCCAAGAAGCTTTTAGTGTTTTAGAGCTTCTTAACGAATCTGGGAAACGGCCACTGTATTTCTGCTTAATCAGTTTCAGTATTTTGATATTTGAAATTTCAGGGGATTTTGATAATAGATTATTAAAGTTTGTTTGCGAGGTTGTGGTTTTCCTCTGCTTTAAAATCAGGTAAAGACTGAGGCTTTGCAACCCAGTCTCACGGCTATTCATGAAACTGTCACTAAATTAAACTTTCAAATTCGTGCTCCCTGCCACGATTTAACTATAGGTTTTCATGCTGCTCAGCACGACTTTAAAATGAATGCATTTCAACAGCAAGCATCTTTCGTGCTGGCACCACATATTTTACAGCTGTGGTGGTTCTGATGATCGCATTTATGTGTTTTTAATGTCTTGATTGGCGTTTAAAATTCAATCATGTCTTTCTGTAATTATTTGATAATTAATAGGTCCTGGAAGCGCAATGTTTTCATGTGTCTGCGGCACATATGACAGAAAATAAGAGCGTTTTCACGGTTCTTTTGGGTCAAAATAAAATACAAATATACTCCTGATTATTAACGGTACTGTAGAGACGTGTAGTGGCAATTGCTAAGAAATATTTTTGCTTGTTTTGCAAGAAAAATCGTAATTTCCTTGGTTTGTTTCGTAAATTTAAACTACAGTTCCCATAAGTCTCAGCGGCAGTTGCTATGGTGATCATAATTTGTACATTTACGTTTTATTTGCAGCTTTTAAAGCCAGCACAGTTAGAAATTAAAGTTTTTATATTTAGGATAAGCTGTATTTTACTATAAGATGGACATTATTTTACTTTGCGCGCGGTTTCAGCAGTTTCCCGCGGGGATCCACCCATTGCGATCAGACTATTACCCAGGTAGGTTGTGTGCTCATAATGTTCTGTTGCCTGTGTGACTGAAATGTCATTAATGATGCCGTTCTTTGCCATGACACGCATAGTTTATACATTTGGCCAATGATTCAAAGACTGGTAGTTTGGACTTTGTCAGCAACATAAATTTGACTGTTTTTTTCCTGGTGAAATTAGGCTTGCTGGCTAGCTAAAGTTCAACATAAGCTAGAGCAATGCTTCATTTCCATCAGGTGAAAGGTAGCATCGATAAAAAGCATCAACCTTTTTAAAGTCTGGAATGTGATTGCATGTCCCTGGATGAATGGCTCCTTCTTTAAAATTTGAGCAACCGTGGAGCGATTTCACCGGAGCAAATAGTTTTTATTTTCGGTGAGCGGAGAACGGAACTGAGCGGTGCGTTTTGGTGTGACTTTGACCAGTGGGAGCGAAGAGGAGCAGATTTTTTCCCGCTCAGCTCCGTTCACATGCTCTGCTCCCAACCTGCATGAATGTACCTGTAATGACAATATTGATTTAGCCTGTCCAGCCTGCTGCGCAGGCCCTTTAAATCTCAGTGAGGAAACCCTCTACGCTATTACGCGCTTTTAACAGTGTTACAGGAAGTGGACAACCCTGAACTTCCTGTGTTTTACCGTAATTACTGAAGACGCAACGGAAAATTACAATTCCTTCATTCGGATCAACATTTAAAACCTTTCAATATTAATATAGACACGACTGTGTAGTAAATGATTGCGTCTAGGTTAATCAAAATTACATTATCAGATTACAAAAGAGTAGTAACTAGAATCAGTGTTACATCTTTTTTTCTCCACTCAGCAGTGGTCCTGGTAAGAGAAAAAAAGAACGGTCTAGATGCAAAATGCCTATCATAGCCATTGAAAATGTTTTGAGATTTTGTGTAGAAAAAATATATCTATTTTGAATTATATGTATTTATTTATTTTGTATTTTGTAACTACAGAACTTGTGTTCTCTCTGCAGCTACATCCAACACACGATACACGACAACACACAACTTATACTACACCCACACTTCGAAACCAACAGCACCTTTAAGAGGCAATCTCTATCTGTTTCTCTGTGTATAATTTCAACCATCTCTTTATCTTTACCTCTGTCTATCTCTCAACCTGTTTGTCTATCTGGCCTTGTCTGTCTCTGTCTTCTTTCCAGAATCAGTCTGTCTGTTTGTATATTTGTATTACTCGTCTGTCTCTCTGTCGGTATCTGTCTGTGTTGCAATGGCCTACAGACGTAACACTGACCCAAATAATCCCCACTACAAAGAGGGGAGACGCATGGCTGTTGACCACACTTTAGCTGAAGCCCAGGTAAGTATTTTATGTCTCATTCATTGTGTAGTTGAACAGATGGGTGACAAAGTGGGGCACGAGGGCTCACTGAATGGTTTGATTGTGAATGATGTGAATAATATACTATGACCTTCACAATCACCCCATATAAACACCCTGTCCATCACGATCATTAAAACACAAAATGAGGGAATATCTTTTTATAGAATGTTGTTCGTCCCTTGAGACACGTACTCCAAGCCATTTTGCATTGAACCTATTCAATTTCGAAGTGACACACTATGTTTGGGTTTCCTTTCATGTGTCACCTCTCTGTTGGTTTCAGTATCTTTAACATAGCATCTGAGGAGCGGAAACGAGCACGCTCTTAAAGAGGCCCTCCACAGACCTCTGAAAGGGACTGTGCAGGACAAGGCAAGCCCGGGGAGGAGGGGCGTGGAGGGCAACACCATGCCTCAGCCTCAGGTTGATTAATCAAATTAATCAATATTTAGGTTGAAAGACATATGAATGCAGTGATAATCTAACCTCTTCTTGTTCTTCTATGCATGTTTTACAGTCACATGCCCAGCTGGGTGCTTCCTGTCAGCCAGTGTGGTTCCATGTACTGAACCCTCAGCACAACTAAATGCTCAAGAGGATTTTGGGAAGTCACAGTGATGAATTTAAGTGTAAGTCTAAATTACATATCTAATTAGAGTTATCAATGAGACAGAAAAATCACAACAGACGGTACCATGCATGGATTAATACATTGAAATTTGGGTCAGTTCCATATTGAACCATAAAATGATGTGTTTATTTAACATATTGATCAGTTGGCTTTTAATGGTTCACAGAAAAAAATCTGGAGAGGCTCCGTACTGTTTTAGCCCCGTGTCCCTCTGCTGACCCTCAAAGAAGCTCTGCGTCATCGTGGTCTTTCGGGCAGCAGAAAGCCTCAGAGCGCTGGAAAGAAGCAAGACCGAAGCACCTAACATGCCTTATTGATAATGAAGATGTTGGTCAACCCTTGTGTGGCATCTGCCACGAGCCTGCTGTCATCAGGTTGGATCTCATTAATATTATATCAAACTTATTATTAATATTTTTAGCCAGGGTTGGCTTGTTGAGCATTAATGCTCAGTGCCCTGCTGTGTATTGTTAGCTAACCTGCATGTCTTTTGGAGTGGGAGAAAAGATGGATACCAGGAAGAAAGCTACAGGAATAAGAAAAGTTCATCTCAGACCATGGGCCTGTGAGATGACTGCGGAACACTGTCACCATGCTACCACGCAATAAAATCAAACCTTGTAATCAACTTCAATCAAAATATCTTTAGTTGAATGTATAGTGCTGTATGAGTTATTCACCTGAAAATGCTAATCGTTGTATTAACATCATTTTGTATTTCCTCCCGAGGTGCAGAGAATGTCTATCTGAGGAGTGGTTCTGTGGGGACTGTGATGTACTGCATCACAAAAAACAGCCTCTCCTCAACAGGGAAGCTGTGATTGATGGTTTTTTAAAGCCATTCCTCCAACCACAAGCATCATGAGAGGGGAGGGTGGATACTGCACCCATAAGCAAGGTGTGTTCTCATAAAAGCCCTGATTTTGCTGTTCACGTGTGTCTACAGCCAGCTAAAGATAATGTACACGAGTGTTTTTCTTTCTTTTTGCCAGCTGTGAAGATGCAAAGCTGCCTGTGTGAAAGCACAAACTTCACTGTGTCTCCAGGCAAACCAGTGATTTTAATCACCATCAATGGGAAAAACAATTTACCCTTTAAGTTTCTTTAAGTTGTAGCAGAATGCAGTGTGACTCTAGTATAATGTGTAATAATTATATTCTTTGTTTTTTGCTTCAAGGGCGTTATGACTTGCATCAGCCACTATATGTATGTGAATCATGTCAGCAGCAGTGGACTCCCAATCTAAAGGACCTTCTTAGGAGTGGATATTGGCCAGCGACTGTCAACACGTGCACACTGTGCACGTTGGACCTCCTTAGCTCCTTTCAGGAACTCAAGGTTATCTCTCTGGGATTCTCCAGACAGGCTTTTGCTAAACTGCTGGAGCATCGCACAAAGTGTGGAGGAAGGGTAAGTGTATTTGTTTTTCACTGTGTTAATACATTTCTTTTCCATAAGCAGACAAAATCACAAAAAAACTATTTAATTCTATTTCTTCCAGTCTGGACATAACAGAGGCGATGCACTGCAGCGTAGCTTCTTGGAGTTTTCTTTTGCTTCATTTGAGGAAGCCCAGCTCTGCTGTGGGGAACCTTTTACCTGCCCAGCATGCACACCTGAAATGCTGGCTGTTGTTGCAGATGGGAACAGGAAGCTATATCGCTTTTGCCGAAGTGGAAGGTGCTCTTTCTTCCAGTGATTTTATTGATTTATCTGTGTACTTTTTGTAATTTCATGGATTGATTTCCTACTTGTCTGTCTTAATCAGCTCTGATGACCCTGGATTTTTTGAGGGGCTCTTTGTGGCTAAAGATGGTGCCGTGTCTGAATTTGTGGACACCGTACGGAGATCAGTGAAAAATGCAAGTTCTTATCGTAATTTGACAAAACTACTTCATAAAACAAACATCTACTGTTTGACCTACCTCGATATCCTTCCCACTGCAGCTACTTATGCCTACCAACTACTCCAAAATTAAATGTAGAGAATAACAGGCATATATTGTATGACATCATTGCTTTAATTTGATTTGTTATGCGTATCATTTCATAGACACATGGAAGAGGCACATGTGGGGACTCGCAGTGGAAAGCAGCAAGGGAAACTTCAAGGAGGGCTTCCAAACTGGATGAAGATGGGATGGAAGTTGCTGTGTGTCGCCATGGATTCCTTCTGAAGGCTCTCAATATGTACAGGGGGGAGATATTTGCTCACCTTCTGTATCTTCAGAAGGAGCTCATGCCAGCCAAGGCACAGTTCTTTGCCATGGATGTGGCCTGCAAATACAGGCCATACCTGGAGAAAGCTGCCAGTGTCCTTCCTGCTCTCCAGGAGCTGACAAAAATGAAACCCTTCCTGAGTGTTATGCATGCTCGTGCTCATGCTACTAAGTGTGAGCTATTTAATATTTTTTGGATCATATGTGCATTTCTAATGATCACGGCCACATTAAGGATATAAAATTGCTGTCTTTTTGCAGGACTATTGCACCAACCCTTTGCTAACAGATTAAATGGAGTGGGAGGAACCAGGAAGGAGCAGGGACAACTGCCGGTGAGGAGGTGGAGCAGGTCAACAGCGACCTCTCCCGTTGTGCCCTTACAACAAAATACATGTCTAAAGCAGGTGATTAGAGTCTTCCTTATTCTTGCATACCTTCTTATATTGTATATATTATAACCTCATTATTTGCTTTCAGCAGCAGGGTGGACATGCTTACATTGCATGCACTGGGGTGGAACCACAAAAAAAATGGCGCTCTACATCAGGCCCTTTCTACAAGATATGTGAAGGTAAGTCTCATGTGTCTCCCTTTAATAGTTCTGTGTACACTTGGCCTGTTGTCAGTGATACACAGTTTTAATTCAGACCGTTGTGTGACACTTTATCAGACCTGTCAGAGACTCATTGATGAGACTGCAAGGCCAGCTGAACTCCAAGCACAGCTACAGGGCTCAGATCAGACCGTGTCACCGTGGACCTCAGATGTGAAGGAATGGGTAGCTGATGGTAAGCATGACCAAATAACAGAAAACAATATATATCCTTTTCTAATACTATTGACTGACTGATTCTATGGCTGAAATCTATGGATTAAAACAGATGGTGACATCGCCTGCCACCAGCCAACAGCATGTCACTGTTAGATCTGATGTATATTCATGTGGTGTTTATCCTAACTTCCAGTTTCCCTAAAGGAAGCGTACATACCAAGTTATACAATCAGGTTGGTTAAAGGGCTTTGATATGTAAGACCAAATCAAACATGGAAACTGTTGTGTTATTTTCTGTTACTATTATTTCTACAGAGACTCTACAGACAGCTGATCCCACTGAAGAGACCACACACACAGGCCTTCAGCAGTCCATTGAGGGTCTTTACCTCTGTGTGAGGCAGCGGAAGCAAACCCTCTACCGTCAGAATGGTATGACTATATTATATAACAGGGTGATGAAATCTAATTGCTGTATTTAAGAATTCTGTTAACACTTCACCAAGAAACACAGTATGTACGTAAACTAGTTGCTGTTCAGCTACGTTAAGTAAATTATTATTCCTGTTAAATTCTGTTCTATAATTGACCGACTGTGCAGTGCACTTTTGTTGTTGTTGAACAGTTCTGTCACAAACCTCTGTCTTCTTTTCATGTCTTTCTAGACAGCAGCAAACTTCGCCATCGCCTTCGAAGTAAGCTGGCAGATCAGAAAAAGGCCCTTTTTCAGGAGATCAAGAAATACAATTTTCTTGTGCAAGCCTCTGCCACAAATATTGATGCAGCCATGGTGGAGCATTCCCTGACTGGAGAGAGCACTGTGTCCCCCATATGGCCATCGGAGGTTCATGGCAGCGCTATGTCAGTTTTAAATGCTTCATACCAATTTAACAACATTTAATAATACTATTTGTAATGCTGCTATACAAGACTGTCCAATGTATGCGTGGAACTGTTTTTGATTTTTAGCAAACATCACAATCAAGAAGCAGCTGCATGACCAAGTGATGCTGACAGTGCGACTGCAAGAGGAACGAAACCTTTTGGTGTTGGAGATGGCGCAACACTGCACATGGTTGCAGAACCTTGCAGTGGTTCTGAAGAACAAAGTGGCTGAGGAGGGTAAGTAGAAAAACTGCCTTGTGCAGAACAAGATGGCAATGATAGGTACTTACTGGAGAGATATTCGGTTCAATTCAATTTTATTTCTATAGTGCCAAATGGTAACAGACGTTATCTCAGGACACTTTTCATACAGAGCAGGTCAGACACTGGCTGCCTCATTGGTCCTTGCAGTAAAACCTCTCACTGTCATAGTAACCTCTCGCTGTAGATTTGAATGGGGCCTTTCTGCTACTATCTTATGATGTAGTATGTCTGTAATGTAATCTCTTGTGTATTTTCAAATGTAGACAGGAAGTGAAGGACTGCTGTCTCTTACGAAGGAGACTTTCAGAGGTGTTGGACAGGTTTCAAGTTGTCCTCCAACAGTACAAGATTGCTTTAGGTCCTGAAGCCTCTGTCCTTCCACATGTTGAAGAGGAAGAACAAAGTGACCTGAGCAGTCCAGACACCAGTGAAGATGAAGAGGACAACACAATGTAGGTAATGTATTTATGTTTGTTTATTTTCGGTCATTCACAAACCTAGACCTGTTACTGTTACTATTGAAGGATTCTTTTTTTTTTTACCTCTTTTTTATGTATATATTAATGCTTTACACACCTTGATTTTAAAACAGTTCAACTTCTGATGTAAAATTCCTGCTTTTTTGTTTTTCTGTATTTCCACAGATTCTGGACATAGAGAATTGTGGCTAAGGAAATGCGTTTCGAATGGTTGGAAGACTACTCGCTTTTTACGCTTCACACATTCATAAACTGATGGCATTGGCTGCAATGCAAGGTGTCTGAAACAGCTGTTAACCGATCGCCATACAAACCTGGCTTCTTTTACATCAGGGAGAGGATGTTTTTTTTATACTTGATTACATGTTTTTTTTGTCAGTGCTTTTGAAGTTAGCCTAGCCTCAAAGTCCAGTGTTATGAATAGATGCAGCCTCTTGGCTTATTTGACAAATATGTGCTTGGTGTATTTTTACTTGTCTATTCATGAAAGATAAATAAAATATTGCCAAAGATGAGTATTTTGTTCTCATATTATTGATTCACTGAATGTATACGATCTTTCGTTTGTTAGTTAATAGGAATAGGTTTTTATCGTTGCTATGGCGGTTATTATGGACTCTGCTAGCACTGTCAATTATGTACTTCAGCCATTTTCTTTTTTTTTTACGGCCAACCTCTCACCGCTTGGTTTTTTTTACCGCCAGGCTGTGTCAAGTTTTTACAGTATCCTTCCAAAAATGGGTCACTTAACTTACTCGTAACTTACCACCATAACATGTTATGTGCACACACTGTTAACAACATTAGACTAAAAGTTTATCGCAACCTTTTATATACAATATATGGCAAACATAGAGACGAGGCCCGGAAGTTGGTTTTGTGACGTTGCTTAATCGGTTCCGCTATTGAATACGGCCCTTTCCGTCGGCGAAACAGAGTGGCAGGAATCATGTCTGAATTAGCGTATTTTTATGTTTCCATAGCATAGCTTTTCTGACGACATAAACGTACATGTTAGGGTTATACTTTTCAGTAGAAAAATGTGCAGATATGTTTTTTAAAACCTAATTTCGCAACCCTAACCCTAACCCGGAAGCACGATATAAAAACTACAATTTGTACTAAGTTACCGTACACAGTGGCGGGCAGCGTCATATGTGTACGTATAATGTGTTTCCTGTAATACGTGAAATTGTGGCCTGGAAACTTTCAGAGTTATTATAGGTTTTGGGGTTGGGAAGCACATCTGTTTGGTTAGATTTGATCTTGCTTATAACTAAAGGGGTTAAATCAAGTTTTATCTGGGTTTTGACCTTACTTAGTGGCGCCCCCTACAGGTGTCCCCCAGGTGATGGTAGTATAGATCAAGAGCTTTCCAAAACAGTTTACAACTAATCTGTAGCCCATTTTGCTGCTGCTCTGTAAGCCTTCAAAAGTGTCTCAGGTTCAAGGTTCAAAGGTCACCCCTGAGGCGCAGGAGCTCCCCACAATTTTCATAGACATATGTTACTCCCTGGGTCAAGACCTTTCAAATGAGGTCTTCACCTTTGTCCTACACCAAAGTTTAATTTTCATCTTGCTCCAAGGCAAGGCCCTTTGAGGTGTACTTTCACAGACCCTTATTAAGACCAAGCTGGATGAAATGAGGGCTCTCAAGTTTTGAATGAAGGAGGGGGGGTTGAACAGGTCTTTTATTACTTATATTATAATTGGTGTTGTTGTTAGTGTTCTTCTACTCCAGTGTTTCTCAATTCCGGTCCCCATGACCCACTTCCAGGCATGTTTTCAATGTTTCCCTCCTCCACCACACCTGATTCAAATGAATGGCTCCTTATCAGGCCGCTGCAGAGCTTGATGACGAGCTGATCATTTGAATCAGGTGTGGAGGAGGAGGGAAACATCGAAAACATGCAGGGCAGTGGGTCATGGGTACCGGAATTGAGAAACAAGGATGGAAAGTGATGACAACATTTATCACTGATGAATAGTTAGACCAAGTTGAACTTGTACCATGGAGCTGCTCTCAGTTCCAATATGGTACTCTTGCTGGAATGGCCATAAAACTGCTGAGCCGCAGCTGACAAGAGGAGGGTAACACATCTAAGCCAACACCCATTCTCTTGCCCAACTGGCAATAGTCCGATTTGTTTTATGAATGTAAAGGCATAAAATTATCTGTCTGTGACCCAGGTTAAAAACAGGAATAACTTCACTTACTCTTTCGTGGCTTTTTCGTCTGAGGCAGATGCCTTGGTGCCTCTGTAGGATGTAAAATTACAGACTGGTGATATAGTATGTCCACTAAAAAAACAGAACAAGAAAAAATAGCAATGGCAATAGATAGAGTTATCAGTATACCAATACAATTAATTAAAAATATATTTTCAATTACCATACACGTTTACATACCTGACTTTTTCTTTTTGCAGCTCAGAGCTGTGCCCCTGAATGACCCTCCAGAGACAGCTGTGGGTTTGGAGAAGAAAAAATAATCATATACCACATTATGATTTATCTTATTATTTTAAATAATATAAGACCACTATGTCTCACAAATGCTGCAGTACATGTAGTAAGACTGAACTGATGTTGATCCATTAAATCCGGGTGATTTTTCTCGTTTATGTAAAAATCCCAATTTCTTGATAGCATGTGGTCATCATGTATTATATACTTGGACACTGCCATCCATTGACTCCACAAGGATATACACACACCATGATGTTTAACACCTTCTGTCACTGAAGTTTTGTGGCAATTGTCTTTCTGTTTATTCTGTCACAGTTTAGTCATCCAACCATCAGTAATTTTCCATTGATCCTGCTTCTGCCCCACTCAGCCTGTCAGTCACACACACCTCATCAGTTAACGCCACTCACCTGTGCACACAGCTGCCTCTCATCACATGCAATCAGCCCAGCATATAGTCACCAGCTCCACACTCTATCCTTTGCCAGATTGTTCTTTGCCATGCAAGTCTTTCCAGCGTTCTCCTGCCAGCTTTACCGGTACCGACCTCGCCTGTCCCTGATTCCCCGCTTCGTCTGCCTCCTGGTAATTCGACCCAGCCTTCTGTCCCTGACCAAGAACTTTGCCTCTCCTCTCCTGATTCCTGTTTGCCGGTTTCTAAACCGTTTGTCTGTCTGCCAGAGTTTCAGTAAAGCCTTGAACTTTTTACCACTGTCTTCTGACTCCTTTGTACTGCAATTGGGTCCATACACCACCCGTTACATATTCCTGCTCTGTCAGCTCCTCTGTCATTGTGCCTCAAATGGAGTTTGCTTCACAGGTAAAACAAACAAACAAAAAAAAAAAAACTATACACATACAGTAGTGTATAATGCTAATAAAGTCTAATAATGCTTAGTGTAAGGAATCTACATACAACTATGGGGAAAAAACATTGGAAGCTGAGCAACGTAACCCATGGGTCAAACATGGTCCTGATTACCTTTCCTTTTGTGGTGCTATGCTGCTCCACCTGCCCCTCAGTGGTACTCTCCTCCTACCCCACCTGCCCCTCAGTGGTACTCTCCTCCTGCTCCACCTGCCCCTCGATGGTGCCCTCCTCCTGCTCCACCTGCCCCTTGATGGTGCTCTCCTCCAGCTCCTCTGTGGTCTTCGCCCTTTCCCCACTGCTTCTGACCTCCGATTGGTCACACGGTGTGAGGTGCAGTGTAATATGATTTTCACTGGCATCCTGGGTCCAACCTATTAAACAGAGTGTTTCTTACTTAAAACAATGAGACTGACCATGGGCTACCTGAAGTGTTCATCTCTGACAATAGTCCAATTCTTCCTGAACAGATTTGTGGTTACTTTAGATTACAGAGGAACTACTGACATACTAATTATCATCTTTTCTACGTTTAAAGGTGCATGACTGTAACAAATAGGATATATTGTTTTGAGAGTGAAAGCATACTCATAATATCTAGTCAAAGAATGACACCAAGCCTAATGTTTGTTTACAGATTGGGCCAAACTGTTTAGTTCACACTGTGTGGACTAAAAAACTTTGGGTTTTATGCATCCAAGTTAGTATAGATGTAATTTGTGATATATCCAGCCAACAATTGATGGTCTTCTTTTTCTTTTAGATACTTTTGTTAATGGTCCATCTGCATCTGAAGCTTTACATTTGAGCACCATCCTAAATGTTGTTTAGTTTGTGTAGAGTATATTAAGATTTTTACCCAATTCATTCATTGACTCGGTACTTTGCGAATTTCATGTCTAATTAGTATATGTTAATAGAAAAGTGTGTATGAGTTATAATCAGTGAAACATAAGACAACTCTTACATATTCAGGTCATTCAAAATGGTATTAGTAGTATTTGCACATTGTCATTTAATTTCTGCTGCTTCAATTTCACTTTAACTTCAATTGTTGGAAAACAGTTGATCCAGTGTTATACTAACTGTGTTGGTTATATTAAAATGGAAACTTTCATTATCAAGGAAGTGAGTTGATGATTTAATTTGAGTTTAAAGGGTGAACGACCTTTTTAGGATATAAACATTGATCCAATCTTTTGCATACCCGACACTACATCTGAAATCTTGCTTAAAAATACTGTGCTTGCTTCTCACCTTCACAAAAGTACTCATACAGTGAGGCTATTTTCTGAAGGTAGTCCTGGGCAAAGGCATTAAGTGTGCAGCGAGGGGTTAATAGCGCACACTTCTTCTTGGTGTCCTTGCCTAGACGCAGCAGTGGCTTGTAACCAAATACTTGTAACCAAAAACAGCTAGTTTTTCAAGCTGTAATGACAAAAATATGAATTTGATTTAAAAAGAAATGGAAAAGCAACAGTAGAACAGAAATACAACCTTATTTGTGAAAGTATCCAAGTTAATGCCATTTTGAATTATTTTGACTTCATGGTGGGTTTAGCATTTGTGTGATGATGTATGTGTAAATAGGAACGATTCAAACAGTAGAAGCATAAACCAACTATATGTTAACAAACAGCAAAACAACTCTGAGTTGGATTTTTCTAAAATCTCTCTCAATCATCCATTAAACAGGGCTTAAAGCAAGGAAAAATTGGGGTGGCTGTGGCTCAGGAGGTAGAGCAGGTCATCTACTAGTCAGATGAATTCTGGTTTGATCCCCAGCTCCTCCAGTCTGCATGTTGAAGTGTCCTTGGGCAAGATACTGAACTCCAAATTGCTCTTTGTAAGGTGCTTTGGATAAAAGCATCAGCTAAATGTAAAAAATGAAAAGCTGTCCAGGAGGAAGTGTGTACAGGTATTATACGAATTTAAAACTGCTATGCCTGAAAAAAGGCATAGTGCCCAAGAACTTAAGCCACGCTTATAAACCAGAGGTGTGTGTGTGTGTCTGTGTCTGTACAGATCCTGTCTGTATTTTATTTTTCTTTGTCAGTTTACTGGTACCACACACATATTTGCTATTGATTGAGGCTGTAATTTTACTGGTCAAAGTTCACCAAAGGTGAACTCTATGTAAAACAATGTTGACAACACTGTGTGAATGGGGAGATATGATTACTTATGGTTATTACTACAGAAATAGAAACAGTACATTAAATGATGCTCTTGTAGAAACACAATTACATCTGCTTCTCATCTGGGGATAAGAGGGGAATGCAATTTAAATGATCTATGTGTCCTGTACATATGGCATTATTGATAATAAAGTTGACTTGACTTCAAAGTTGATAGTTACTAAATGTGACAAAGACACAGACTGCACAGATAAATAAAATAATTAATAAAAATAACAGCAGCATGTATTTTTCTAACCTAATCTCTTAAAAACCTGTGGTACCATTGAATGTATTTCCAAAATCATCTGGAAAGTTTAATATCATGTACAAAATTGTACATACCATGACAACGGCCTCATCCTTGATGGATGCAACGTTGTGGTTCTTCTTACAATTTGACACCCATTCCTCTCGTTTCTCATCAAACCTTTGAAGCCTCTTCTTAAGCCGTTGCTTCACAGGCTGCTCTTTGTGGCAATGTGAGCATTTTTTTTGTGCACAAAATAAAATGCCCTGACAAAATGGACAAGTCTTCTTTGTTGACCCCCCTGGCATTCTGACAAACTACAGACTAACAAACAATAGGAGACAAATAAACAGATAAGCAGACAAAGATAGATAGATGCGATAGATAAAAAAAAGTGAGGGATAAAGATTTAGATTGAGATGACAGAGATGGTTAGAAATACAGACAGGGAGAAAGACAGAGGTAAAGATAAAGAGATGGTTGAAAATATACACATAGAAACAGATAGAGATTGGCTCTTAAAAGTGCTGTTGGTTTCGTAGTGTGGGTGTAGTATAAGTTGTGTGTTGTCGTGTATTGTGTGTTGGATGTAGCTGCAGAGAGAACACAGAAAGTTAATGTAGTTACAAAATACAAAATAAATAAATACATATAATTCAAAATAAATATATTTTTTCTACACAAAATCTCAAAACATTTTCAATTGCTATAATAGGTATTTTGCATACTGTAGACCATTCTTTTTTTCTATCACCAGGACCACTGCTGAGTGGAGAAAAAAGATGTAACACTGATTCTAGTTACTACTCTTTTGTAATCTTATAATGTAATTCTGATTAACCTAGACGCAATCATTTACTACACAGTCGTGTCTATATTAATATTGAAAGGTTTTAAATGTTGATCCGAATGAAGGAATTGTAATTTTCCGTTGCGTCTTCAGTAATTACGGTAAAACACAGGAAGTTCAGGGTTGTCCACTTCCTGTAACACTGTTAAAAGCGTGTAATAGTGTAGAGGGTTTCCTTACTGAGATTCAAAGGGCCTGCGCAGCAGGCTGGACAGGCTAAATCAATATTGTCAGTACAGGTACATTCATGCAGGTTGGGAGCAGAGCATGTGAACGGAGCTGAGCGGGAAAAAATCCGCTCCTCTTCGCTCCCACTGGTCAAAGTCACACCAAAACGCACTACTCAGTTCCGTTCTCCGCTCACCTAAAATAAAAACTATTCGCTCCGGTAAAATCGCTCCATGGTTGCTCAAATTTTAAAGAAGGAGCCATTCATCCAGGGACATGCAATCACGTTCCACACTTTAAAAAGGTTGATGCTTTTTATCGATGCTACCTTTCACCTGATGGAAATGAAGCATTGCGCTAGCTTATGTTGAACTTTAGCTAGCCAGCAAGCCTAATTTCACCAGGAAAAAAACTGTCAAATTTATGTTGCTGACAAAGTCCAAACTACCAGTCTTTGAATCATTGGCCAAATGTATAAACTATGCGTGTCATGGCAAAGAACGGCATCATTAATGACATTTCAGTCACACAGGCAGCAGAACATTATGAGCACACAATCTACCTGGGTAGTAGTCTGATCGCAATGGGTGGATCCCCGCGGGAAACTGCTGAAACCACGCGCAAAGTAAAATAATGTCCATCTTATAGTAAAATACAGCTTATCCTAAATATAAAAACTTTAATTTCTAACTGTGCTGGCTTTAAAAGCTGCAAATAAAACGTAAATGTACAAATTATGATCACCATAGCAACCGCCGCTGAGACTTATGGGAACTGTAGTGTAAATTGAAGAAACAAACCAAGGAAATTACGATTTTTCTTGCAAAACAAGCAAAAATATTTCTTAGCAATGGCCACTACACGTCTCTACAGTACCGTTAATAATCAGGAGTATATTTGTATTTTATTTTGACCCAAAAGAACCGTGAAAACGCTCTTATTTTCTGTCATATGTGCCGCAGACACATGAAAACATTGCGCTTCCAGGACCTATTAATAAACTAATAATTACAGAAAGACAAGATTGAATTTTAAACGCCAATCAAGACATTAAAAACACATAAATGCGATCATCAGAACCACCACCACACAGCTGTAAAATATGTGGTGCCAGCACGAAAGATGCATGCTATTGAAATGCATTCATTTTAAAGTCGTGCTGAGCAGCACGAAAACCTATAGTTAAATCATGGCAGGGAGCACGAATTTGAAAGTTTAATTTCGTGACAGTTTCATGAATAGCCGTGAGGGCTTTGATGTTGTCTGGAAACAGCTCCACTTTCTCATTCAGATATTCACCTTGTTTAAACTGTTATATTTCAATATTGGCTTAATATTTGAAAAAGCTGCACAAATTGGTAATAGCTGAATGTCTTGTGACTCGTTTAAACTTTGAATGGTGTTTCTAGCTGAAAGTATGTAGCAGTAGTTAGGTTGATAAGAGGAGGAAGATTTGAGTAAAATGTTAAATATTTCAAAAAGTGTAAAAATTAGAAAAACCAAACGTGACAGCCATAGTCTCCTGAATGAGCTGAACGTTTTGAGACAAAAATAGTGGAAATCGGTGTAAGTATGCAAAAGAAGTTTGATTGAAAAGAAGAGAAATAGCTGAAATTTCAATAGAATTTTAATAAAATTTTAAATATTTCAATATAAAAGTTAGAAACACCAAAAGTGACAGCTGGAATCACCTGAAAGAGTTGAACATTTTGATACCAAATTAGTTGAAATCGGTGTAAGTATGCAGATGTAGTTAGATTGTAAAGAGGAGAAAAAGTTTAAATTTGTTCATGTTTTTGAAACTGTCATATGTCAAAATTGGCTTAATATTTTAAAAAGCTGCACGGCCTGGTAATAGCTGAATGTCTTGTGACCCGTTTAAAGTTTGAATGGTGTCTCTAGCTCAAAGTATGCAGAAGTGGTTAGGTTGAAAAGAGGAGAAACAGTTGAAATGTGAAATTTGCATAAAAATTGCAGAAAATTTTAATAAAATGTTATATATGGAAAAATATATAGAAAAATTAACTAACAGACAACGGTATGAAACCAAGAAATCCCTCAGAGGCCTCAGAATTTTACTTGCAAGGGGAGAACAACACAAGAACCTTCTCTCTGCAGATTCACAAGAGTTCTCCAACGAGTGGTTGCCTCCCTTGCTCTTTTATTAGGTGACACACACACACATACATACAATCCTCTATATGCCCAGGTCTGGTATATCTCCTTAGTTTGGAGGCATCTCCTTATTTGGGGAGTTATAAAGATAACGATCAGTGGGGAGACAACATTCCTTCTTCGAACACAGTTCTCTTTGTCTCCCAACTTCTCCTTGTGAAGTTTTGATATGAAATGGCCTCTTTGGCTGTGACTTTTATTTAATGATAATAAGCAAACTTTTCTGACAACAGGTTAGAAACGCCAAAAGTGAAAGCCATAATCTCCTGAAAGAGCTGAACGTTTTGATACCAGAATTGTAGAAATTGGTGAAAGTATGCAGAAATAGTTAGGTTGAAAAAAGGAGAGAGTTGAAATCTGTTCACATTTTTTAAACCGTTATAGTTCAATATTGGCTTAATGTTTGAAAAAGCTGCACAAATTGGTAAATAGCTGAATGTCTTGTGACTTGTTTAAACTTTGAATGGTGTCTCTAGCTGAAAGTACGTAGCAGTAGTTAGGTTGATAAGAGGAGGAAAATTTGAGTAAAATATTTTAAAAAGTGTAAAAATTAAAAAAACCAAACGTGACAGCCGTAATCTCCTGAACGACCTGAACGTTTTGAGACAAAAATAGTGGAAATCGGTGTAAGTATGCAGAAGAAGTTCGGTTGAAAAGAAGAGAAATAGCTGAAACTTTTTTTCCCTTGTCCTGTTCAGCATTATGGCAGCAGAATTGTAGTCTGAATACCTTTGATGCCAAACAGATTTGCTTTGCCAAGGGAAGTTTTATGAATGTAAAGCTCCCCTTGATGCCCATTTATTTATTTCTGTTTAAAATATATAACATGTAATAGAACTGAACCAGACCGGGGGACAAGGAAAGAAGAAGAGGAAAGAAGAGGAAACAAGAATGCCTTAATGCATTCTCACAATAATAAAGAAAAACAGGAAAACAATAGTGAAAATGCCTTAATGCATTCTCACAATAATAAAGAAAAACAGGAAAACAATAGTGAGAATGCCTTAATGCATTCTCACAACTAGAAAGAGCTGTTCCTGCGAAACAGCAGTGAGAATGCTTATTCGCTGAATGGGTATAGCTGACCATGCTAAAAAAGCTGAAACTTTAGCACAAAGTTATTAGCTGAAGCTTCAAAGCACTTGAAAGGTATTTTTTAAAGGACCTGGGGCCTCATGTACAAAGACTTGCGTGGATTTCCTACTGAAACATGGCGTACGCTCAAACCAAAATGCCCTCCAACGTACAAAAATATCCGGATGTATCAATGTGTGCGCACGCATGAATCCAAGCACATTTCTTTTGTACATCCCAATCAACGTGGAATTGAGCGCACATGACGGAGTACCCGACTCCTCCCTGTCCACGCCCCTACCTAAATATGCAAATAATATTTAAATGAGCCCTGCACCTGCGATCTCTCTCTCTGCACGATCAGAAAATAAAGAAAAAAGAATGAGTAAGACAGAAAAAGAATAACTTAACGGAAATCGAGATGGAGGTGCTACTTTCTGATGTGGAGGCCCGCAAAAATGTGCTCTTTGGCACGCTATCCTACGATATAAGCAGCAAACATAAGAGGAGTGGGTGGGAGAGCGTGAGCGAGGCCTTTAATGCTGTGGAGTCTGAGAAGCGCACACAAGCAGAGGTGAAAAAGAAGTGGTTCGATATTAAGGTGGATGTGAAGCGGAGAATGGCTGCCCACCGCCAAAGTGTGTGTAACTCACAACAAACATGTTCATACAGTAACTAGTGCAGAAGTGCGCCGGGGAAAAGGTGAGGCTGATTAAGACATTTCACACTTTAAGCACAGGGTTATTAACATTTGTACACAGAGACGATCAGGGGCTTGTTAGAAAGATCTAAAGCTGTTGTTAAACCAGCAAAAAACAGCAAGTTACTAACTTTAATCACCAAATATGATGCTGTGAAGACGGGATAGAAATTGGGGGCGCACATGCTCAATCCACGTCACGGGGAATAATATTAGGACAATTACACGAATAAACCAAGAAGCCACCCATCGCGCACAGTGCCAGCTTGTAGTCTGTTCCCAAAAATTCTGTTACTGAATGTAGCATTTGCGATTCACATACGATCTGTACATTGATGGAATGAAAATGTTTCCTGTTGATATACAAATTCATCATGTGATGGGCTTTTATACCACTGTGTGTGCAGTCCATAGCTCCGATTACATTAGGAAAACCGGCTCTCGCTTCAAATTGCGCTTCAATGTTGGCCTGTTCAACTGCATTGTGGGAATTTGATATACCTGCTGAGATGCAGATAATTCCGTCCCACTCGGCTGGCATGGCTCGGCTCAGGGTCGACTGGCACAGTCCCAGTCGGTTGGCCAGCTCCCTCTGGAATGCCCCGGTTGCTTAAACCCCAGTGTGCACATCACCTGTGGCAAAAGCACATTTCCACGGTCATTTCGCTCTTGATACATCTGATCGTTGACGTGAAAAAGTGTGTACGCCACTTTTTTGTGCGTACGTACCCTTTGTACATGAGGCCACTGGTCTTGGTTGAAGACCTGATTAAGAACAGAAGGAGAAGAATTCAGTTGATAGTTTTAAATTCTGTTTCAATCATAATAGAATAATGGCACCTAAAGTTGTTGAGAAGAAGAAGGAGTTGAAAAGATGGAAACAAATTAGCAGAAAATTAGTTGAAAAAGGGCTGAAAAACAATTATTGAAGGACCTGGAGCTGAATAAAAGCTGAGAGGATTAGAAAAACAAACAGCGACTTGAACATGTAAAAAGAACAGTGCTGAACACTACCATGTAAGGAAGTTCAGCTGTGAAACATATACACATTTAAAGAAGCTAATATGACCATTGGAATGCACTGTGATATTAGAAAGAAAGGAATAATTGAGAGCTTACAACAGATTTGTTAATCGACATGTGAACATTACAAAACCTCAAAAACACTTAATTTACAAAGTCATGTTCAGTCATTTCTAAGTATCACGGATTACAAATAATGTCCATTATTATGAAATAGATAGATAGATAGATAGTTTATCAATCCCGAGGGAAATTCAAAGTGATTTTATATTTAAAAAATAATATTCTTCTTGTTAATATTTTTACAAAAAAGAAAACTTAAAAAACTACAAATATGAATATTATTAAAAAAATAATGATAATAATTCCTAAAACCAAAATACCAGCTGATACCCCACAGTAAGACAGGATTCACTCAATTGTGTGTTCCATTTTAAAAGTTTGTCTTTTCATGTATTTGCAATTTTTTGGGTCTTTAGAATGGCCAAATATAATTTTCTATCAACTGTTCTGCTATTATTGGTTTCCACATGGTGGAAAGTTGAGAAAATTTTAACTTATTAAATAATTATTGAATAATAACATGATCACCAATGTGATCAGGTGGCTATTCCTAGATGTCAGGAATGTCTCTCCATAATGAGTCAACACAACATGAGTGTGAGTCCTGTCTTATTCCTGCTATAATTGCTACTAAATCCATCCTATTTACTCACTTCATGTGTACATTTATTTTTTGCTTTGGTTTAAATACTTCATTGTTTCAACAATCAAATACAGGAAAACATGATGGAGAACCAAAGAAGACTAATCTACTGTTCTGAAACATGAACTAAATATGCTCTGCTGTAACAGATGCTATAACTAGAAAACATCCAGGAAAATAAAACAATCACATACATAATTATACAGGAAAAGAAAAAATATATAGAAATCTTAGATAAGAAAATAAGTAAAATATTTATATTTTAGATTCATTATAAGTAAAATAAATATAAAATAAATAAAAATTCTTTAATAAGAAAAAAACAAATAACACAAAGAAGACAAATAAATTAGGACAAAAACTAAATTCCCATTATTGGTTTCTGTGATCATATTGAAAGGCAGGGCTGAACACTGTAAGTCAGCAACATCCTGTATCGTTTACATTGTTACTTTTTTGTGGTTTTATGGTAACTGTTGTGTCCAAATAAAAGTTTGAATGTAGTCTTTCTTCCTTAGTGAATAAAATAAGGCATAGAATATGTGAATTAATGTAAAAACTGTGTCTTTACTGGAACTCACATGCTAAATGAGTTGGTTATTACTGTTTATGTTTAAAGTGTCTAAATAACACTGATAAAATACACTGTTTATAGTGGTTTTTTTAACACTGATAAAAAAAAGACACAACAATTTCAACGACTCACAGTTATGTTCAGCCGTTTCTCTAAAAGCTTTTCACATGGTGCTCAGTCCAGAGCTAATGTTCACAATTATGTGTCCAACTCCAGGTCAGAGTGACTAAAAGTCCTATTCAATCTGTGCATTAATCATATGATAGTGTTTCACAAAGATTCACAAAAATCTGAGTCACATTTGTGTAAAATGTCAAACACAGGAACACTCACATCATTACATGTGGCCTGTGTGATCTTCTCATTGATGGCGGCCATTCTGAAAACATCTGTGAACACCAAGAGGTTCAGTTTTAAAGTCTGTATGTATGACCAATGTCTTCACATTTATATTAGCTATATATATATTAGGAGCTAATATTAGCCTGGTCTAACTGCACAATGTGGGAAGCCTTTCTGATAGCAACATACCAGCTGATACCCCACACTAAGACAGGATTCACACAATCATGTGTGAATAGAATTCAAGTCTATTTTTTAATACATTTTCAAATTTCAGGTTTGAAACCTGAAACCATTGAAAATAATTTCATGTTTTGTTTTTATTGTTTAGAATATGGTGGAGAGTTCATGATCAACAATTTAGTCACCAAGTATTACACATTCCTAAATGTCAGGAATGCTCTCCATAATGACCCAACACAACCTGTGTGTGAGTCCTGTCTTAATCCTGCTACAAGTACGACTGAATCAGTTCTCTCTGGTGTGCTCACGAGTACATTTGCACACGACATCTGAAGGACTAAAACTTTCTACTGAACAGTGACCAGATATGAGTAAACACACTCATGCATTGTTCTGAAACATGAAATAAACATTCACATTTACACAGATGGACAGGATAAATGAGTGTTGCTACTCAGAGTCCTCCATTTTGTTCACAGTTCAGTTTTATGTGGTTGCTGTTTGCTGAATGTGACGGTGCAAACTAAAGAGTCAAAGAAGCACAGAGTCAATGTGAAGATGTAAAGTGTTCTCACCATGTGACCTTTTTCATTTTCACTGGCTGCTGAACTGCTGCCTGCATGTACCTGCTCAGTGTTCGCTGCAGCACTGGAAAGATGGGTACAGTCCTTCAAGAGGAAACCAGGAGTGTTTTTACCTTTGAGCCTCATTATGAAGGCCTGATGCTGCACAGAGGACCTGCTGCAGCTTTAGCTGACACAGTGGGACCTCCTCTCTCCTGATGCAAATCCTCCTCACAGATGGCAGCTAAATAACACAGTGAAGCACTTATTAATGTGGTTAGAACGAAACATGTCATAGTGACAGCTTTTATTTAGTAAAACATTTATAATTCTGCTTTGATTCAACAATAAAACTACAGAAGATCAGTGCACACGTTGTAATTACTGGGAATGTTGATCAAAGTTAGTGCATCAGTGTGTTACTGTGATGAACAGAATCAACATACTTGCACAATTTTCCCCTTCATCGTGAGGAGGCCCTTGGTCCCCTTCACGTCCTTTATGGATGTGTGTGAAGACGGGGGAAAGACATCTGACCACCAACCAAAGAGTCAACAGCAGTTTGTCTCTGCTGGAGAAGAAGATGATGACATGCAGCCATGAAAGTGGAACTGATCCTGAGGAAACAACACAAGACAAATATTGTCATGAACTTTAGTCTTTAAAAACACAAGGTGAAAGGTCACATGATGCATGATAAGTATATACCTCGAACAGTCCTGCAGAGCACAAACCATCTCCTGTCAGTGAGGTTTAACATGTGGATGTTTCAGAAGTGTTGATGATAACTTTCTGTTCATCTGTGAGGGAAAGATTCACAGGAGAGGAAGGCCTGAAGAAAGACAAGGGAACTGTGAATTAGATACTGTGGTCTGTAATATGAATGAAGAGATTCATAATCATGATATTAACAGACGAATAAACAGCATACTCAGAGTATTGAAGTTAATATTTTGTCTTTCCAAAGAGAAGATCTCCACTCTACCTTCTGTCAGCTGAGAAGAACCCTGGTCTCTGGCAGGAGGAGGACATGTCTCTGTGTGATGCAGCAGTGCTGAGTTCACTGTTGCTGGTGGTCTGAGGCAGCAGGATGTGTGGTTTTTCTCAGGGTCAGCCAGGTGGTCGGGTGAGGGTTAACAGGGGCCATTTTATCCTCTGCTTTGAAGAAAGACTGGGATGGCAGGATGTGGATGTTCCAGGAACGGTCTCTGACTGTAGTCAGGAGGTCTGTACACAGCTGCAATCACTGCACAGAATGGAGCCTCAACCTTCAAAGCCACAAACTCAAGATCAGTGACATTATGCAAATACTGTCTTTCACACACCTGGATGTGGTTTCTCACATAAACAGCAACTCCACCACCTCCTGTCCAGGTGACAGGGTTGGATCGCAGAATCTCACACTTTACAGTCCAGTCAAGTGATTCAAAATCAACCTGTTCTCCTTGCTGTCTCTTTATTGCTTCAATAACTTCAGGCCATCTGAACTCAGCAGCTGAAAATGTGCAAAAAGAACGTCGGAGTTCCCAACTGTCTGATTATGGCAAACAGATCTTTAGTGGTTTTCTCCCAGTATACTGGAGTCCCTCTCAGTGGCTGCATGAATCTGACTGCGTCTATATTTCTCACCAGTCTCTCAACCTCTCGTTTGTCTTGTAACATGCCCGAGGTTATCATGCGTCCATCTCTGGTCATACTTTTACCCTTTCTCAGCTGTATCGTCATGCTGTTATTAGCCAAGTGTATCTCTATCACAAACTGTGCAAAGAACAAGTAGTTTGGGTCTCTGGCAAAACGATCATCCACATTAAAAAGCCTTGACTTGAAATATCCACTTGGACTGACTTTAATGTATCTCATTTGGTCCAACGTGTTCTCACTCGTAGGAAATTGTACAGGGAATGACATGGATTCCAAATTTGGAGTACTGAAGAAGCTAACTGGACTATTTCTTTGCGCAGGTGCCACACAATAAGTGTTATCACTGTAACAGAGGATCTCTTCTGATATGTCAAGAGGCTGAAGGCATGATTCTAAAGCAAACCCTCCATTTGGCAGATCACCTTCATCTCCATCATCTCTCTGCTGCTGTGGTTGTTCACATTCACAGTTCGGATCATTTTCAGGCTCATTTTCTGCCTCACACAGTGCATTTCTCTCACACATGTCAATTTCCATCAAATCTGCATCATCATAGTCATCCTCCCCCATGCTAACATCACTATCCTCATCATCATCCTCATCATCAGGAAGTGTTGGGTCACAGAGTTCTGCTTCATCTCTTATAGTAACGTCCCGATACTCTGGATGAACCTGCTTCAGTTTCAGTAATGCAGAGACTAGTTTAGGCCAGGTTACTGTCTGAAAAAGCTGATGCCCTCTGTAAGACAAACGTCTTTTCAGTTTCACTCTCATCACCTGAGACTCACTCCTCAGTCTGGGTAATGCATTGACTGTTTCTTGGACCTCAGATGGCACACACACAACATTTCCCCTGATCAGTCTTTGTCTGCTTCTTGGAAGAGGAATGATCTTAGCAAACGATATGCACTTAGCAATCAAATGTCTTTCCAGAATATTCAGATCTGACAGTTCACTGGGAATTTCAGACAACTGGAGTTTATCAGCTGCTGCGAGGTTTGGCATGCATCCTTTTTTTAGATGAGCGTGGCATGTGTGACAAATCCACTCTTTCCTTCTCTCATCAGGAACTGTGCATGGTTCATTTCTGCAGGCTTCATCACAAACATGAACATACTTTCCTGTCAGACACTGTGAAACCACATTTGGATTTTTGCCATAATTTGACCTTGTGCAGGTTCGTACCTGGTTGGGAAACGAGGCCTTATGACACACAGTGCAGACATAAGTGGGACCAGCCTTAATATTAGCTCTGAACACAGATATGGCTTCATTGATCAATCTGCTCTCAACTGTCTCATGTTGCAGACTCTGTGCTTCTCTGGTCTCTGTTTCATTTAATCTGTTTGTGTTTTCATGCTGTGCACTTTGACTTTGTCTGTGCATTAGTCTGTATTTTCTTTTGATATACACGGCACATCTGATTTTATGCATCATCCTAAATGAATCATTGTTATTGTATCTGTCTCTCATTAGTACTTTCATCAGTTCTCTGTGTCTGAGCATGAATACTCTGTCATTTGCATAACGAAGAGTGACATAAGATTTTTGTCTCTGTCGAAATGTTGGATTATCTCTGTAAGAATTCCTGATGTGCGATTTTTGTTTCTCTCGAAACTCAGCACTTTGTCTATAACGATTTTTAATGTATAGATTTTGCTTCTGTCTGATATCAGGGTTATTTTGATATTTCCTGTTTGAGGAAGACCTTTTCTTTGCTCTTAAAGTCGCCTCTGAAGCATACTTTTCCCTTTCCTTCCTTTTTTGATTCTCTTGACGTAGTCGAGGTTTTTCTGTCATGATTAGTCGCGTCTTCATTTTTTGCCTCTGCTGTTTCCCAAACTTTGTCAGTTTACAGGAGATTCCCATCAGTCCAGTATCAGAGAGCTTAATTGAAGCGTTGTTTGTTATTGACGGTGAAACGTTAGATTCACATGTAGCATCATGTGATGAAAGGAAACTGGATTCAGTTGTTGCTTCTTTTTCAGCACTGGTAGGAGGGAATGTGATGTTTTGTTGTGTAACAGCAGATCTAAGACTGATATCAGTGGACACAACTTCCATTACATCATCAGAAAGATCATCTAAAGCAGGGTTTATCACTTCTTTTGGGAAGTTAAACTCATGTGCAGGGGAAGCCTGTGTTAGGTATGTAATTTCAACCTCTCGTTGAACAGCATTTGTTTGATTTGACATTTCTGGTGAAATGTTCTCAGACTGATCAGTGGCAGTGTGTCTGTATGATTCATTGACAGCTTCCTCTAACAGAGGAGGTGCATCAACAGGTGTGTGTCTGCAGTCTGTGTCTGAAACAGCATTTCTCTGGTTGGATGTGTTCACACTGTGAAATGACAGAGGCTTGAGTTCATACATACAAGATGACTGGATGTCAAACATTGTGTAGCACAACTTGATCCTGTCAATCATGTCTCTCAGATGTGTGAATTTCAGCATCACAGCAGTACCAAAGTTCAACAGCCTGGGTGACAGTGGCAGTCCATTTTTGTTCCTGGAGTGTGGGTCAAAGTATCCGTACTGACCAGATCTGCATCTGAAAACTGCGACACATAACCCTGCCATGATCAGCAGCCCATACTGTACATCTGATGACAAAAAGCTCAGTCCATGTTCAAGGCTGAGAAGCCTCTCTCCACCTCCAAATGTTCCATACACCGACAGCTGAGTGAAGTCCACCTGATACTTTGACCTGCGTGCACTAACTTCATCTGGAAGTTCATCAGATGCCAAATGGACACTGTTAGGAAACCTTTCTCTGGCCTGTCTGTACACAGCATCATCTTTATCCAGAACTAGGTCAAGATCTGCTCTGCTAATCATTTCATTCTCATGAAGAAATGACAGAAACACCAAACTGTTGGTCACACACTGACTGTTCCTGTATTTTCCATATTTTAATGAAGCCTGACTGCGTGAGGCACAGACATGTGTCACTGATGGCTGAGGTTCCACATTCACACTGTGTTGATGAGACGCTCCAGCTGCATCACGTCCTCTCTTTACCATGTCAGCATAAGACACCTGAGGCACACTCTGTTTTAGCTGTTGCTCTTTATCATGCTGGAAAGCATTCATGACAGTGTTCCCATCAGAAACTGCACTCTGACCTCTGCTGTTTACCTGCTGTCCATCAGAAGACTCCCCAACACACACACCATCACTGTGATGATCTCTCTTTACAACCTCAGCATAAGATACCTTCTGTGACACCAGATTGCTGCTCTGATAGCTGATACCTTTTGCTTGTTCACTCTGAGATTCTTTCTCCTTCTGCCACCTGAGCTTCTGAGCCTGAGAACGCTGACCCTTCCTTGGCATTGTTGTAGTGCTTAAGAAACTCAAAACTTACTTTATATGTACTGTTGTCACCAATTAATTAAGAGTAGCTTACTTTTCACTTCCTTCTGGTCAGAAATACACTCAGTGGTTCTTGGATATTTTATGACAAATATAAACAAATATTACACTGCAAAAACTAATGTTGTAACTCTGAAATGTAGCAGAAAAGATCTACCATGAAAATGACAGCTGTATATACACTTCGAAAGTAACTTACAGCAGAATATAAGATCTTTTAGATATAGTCAGTATCTGAGAGTTAACTCAGTCTTTTAAATCTAAACTGTTAGCTTCTACCAGCAGACAGAAATATATCTATGTGGTAGATGGATTCTGTGTTTCAGACAGATTTAATAACAACAAGCTGAATTCAAATCTCTGAACGCTCTTATATATAAAGTGTTGTGATGAAGATCAGGATCTCAGCAGCAGCAGGATGACAGATGCTTCTGGTAGCTGGATTCCACTTCTGGTCAGTTCAGAGCAGACAGCAAACAGACACTCCAATCCTCCTTACAGACGTGTTGTTTTTATTTCAATATGAAGAGATGCAACAACAAACGTACATACACTAAATGATACGTTATTGAACACAATATTTAGTGAAAACAGACCTCAGTCAGAGTGGCAATCAGATGATTATATACAATGCTCTGATACTGGAAATGGATTCTCAGTTCAGGAAAATATGAGTACTTATATAAATGTGTATTTAACAAATTTAGAAAACAGAAACTTATTCAAATATTTCTGTATTTGGAGATGAAAATGTTGGTTTATCTCTAAGAAAACCAAATCTGCTGAATCAGACTAGTTGTTAGATTTTGGAATATCAGCCTCTCAAGTGTAGGTCCAAATAAATCAGTTTACTGAAAACTGCTGTCTTCAAGAATCAAAATTCAACTATGTTTGCTTTTTTTTGAGTAATCTATTACTCTAGAAATGTTTCTGATCAAATTCAGAGATGTCAGTATGTGGTGAGAGAGAGAGGGAGATAGGACAGACAGAGCAGGAGAGCTTAGATACTCTCAGATTCAAACAAATAGTCAGAAGCTGGGTAAAGTGGTAAAACCCAAATCAAGCACTTGTTCACTTGATAAAGTTTGGTCTGGAAAAACTGGTTTCTGGTAAAACTGGTTTCTGGTAAAACTTGATTCTGGTAAAAGGTTTGTCAAAAATTGGAAACACTGGTTACTGATTTAACCAGGTTTGAGTGGCGCGGGAAACACTGGTTACTGGTTTAACCAGGTTTGTGAAAAGACACTGGTTACTGGTAAACCAGGTATATGGAAAGATAGTAAACACTGGTTACTGGTAAACCAGGTTTGTGGAAACACAGAAAACACTGGTTACTGGTAAACCAGGTTTGTGAAAAGACAGAAAACACTGGTTACTGGTAAACCAGGTTTGTGGAAACACAGAAAACACTGGTTACTGGTAAACCAGGTTTGTGAAAAGACAGAAAACACTGGTTACTGGTAAACCAGGTTTGCAGAAAGATGGAAAAAACGGTTACTGATAAACCAAGTTTTGGAAACACTGGTAAAATAGAGCAGATAGAGCAAAGACAAAGCTATTCGAAAGGAGGAGGAAAAACAGGAGAGATGCAGTGATAGTGACAGGAAGAGGGAGATGATGGTCCTCAGAACACCTGGAAGACACAAACAGAACATCCATTAGACATCTGTGTTCATCAAAGTATTTCAGTTAAGCAGCTTCTTGATCAGATATCATTTCAAAGGTCCCAAACCATGAAAATATTTAAGTTGTATTCTGCTTAAATAAACTCAGAGGTTCTAAAGTATGAATGGTGAAGATTTGAAATAACTTCTTCCATTCCTGTAAATACTCTGCTTCCTTTCTTATGTCCTCACCAGCTTTGATCACATGTTCACAGGACTGAGTTAAGGAACCTTAAACAGGGATGGGGGGAGGGCTTCATGATAACAAGGATATCAAGGATAAGAAGGACTGGGTGTTTGCCATGGAGCCTTTTGTTCTGCCCCTGCTCTCTGAAACCAGTTATTCTGTTCTAATCAAATGAGAACTATTCTTGTCACGAGTAAGAATAAACAGACTGAACACCTATAGCTGCTGTCAGACCAGAAATGAGTCTGAAATACTGGCATCTAAAAGAATCAGCCAGAAGGACATTTACATTAAACAGAATGTCCCAGCTATGTCTGTGTGGGCTTCCCTGCTCTGAACCTGGCTGCAGTTTTTGGATCAGAACAATCCAGATGTTCTCCACAGGAAACACCTGACTGGCTCAGATGGGCTCAGAGGAATGTTCAATGAGGACTTTGGGCATTTAAAAATGTTCTTGGTCGATTTAAAGGGATTGACAGTATCATCACATCAAAATGACTCCACAGGACATATCAGAGCTCCAGTCCTGGGTTGTTATTCTGCTGATTCATGTTTTCAGTCCCTAAAGATAGTTTGAGAGGGGCGGGTCAAACAGCTGCTTATTGATGTGATGAAGAACTCATTGAATAGATTAATAAACCAGGATGAAGCTTCAGAAGATTGATCACAGCTTGTTCAAATGTCAGAAAAACCTTTAGAGTCTGCCTTTAGTGCTCCATTAAAACTGTTAGACTCTGCTGCTGGGACCTGTTCTGATCCATTTTACAGGCAGAACAGCTCAGTTCACATGGCTCTAACATGACTCCAGTCAGTGTTTACAGCTCTGTTTTTACTTTTATTCAACTCAGCAGTTGTGATAAACCACAAAGACATTGTCATTAAAGAAACACTCCTACACTCAGTGATGTGATGGACTGAACCTCACTGACTAGAAATCTGCTCACCAGCCAAGCAGGAGTTCTGGTCCGGTTCACTCTGCGTCTGAGTTCAGTCTGAGTCTGAGAGGAGAAACAGTTTGTTAGTATCTGATCAGAAGACTCTGAACACACACATCATCTGATCTCACAGCTGATTGGTTCTGCTCTTGTCTGTACAGGATGAGCTTTGGTCCAGACTGTTGTGGAGTTGAAGGAGTTAAGGGTTGTTGGTTGATGATCACTTCAGAGAGGCTGAATGTGTTCATGATCAGAAACATGGAAACTTTCCCAGTTCTGCTCTCAGAGACCATCCAAAGCTTTGGTGATCAGAGATCAAGTGGAAATCAGAGCAGTAACACATCAGCTGTGAAACACACACTGACTGGAAGCAGAGCAGGTATCAGGAACACATCCATCAAATAACTAAATGTTGCTCCTCACCAGTCAGAGCAGGAGCAGCGGTCAGAGTTCAGGTAGTCTAAAGAAAGGAGGAAAAAAGAGTTGTCAGTTAAATGCTTCCAGCTGAGGACACAGTAGGTAACTAAGTACAAGTAATAAAACACCATGTAATAACACTGCAGCTTAGACTGTGTGCCACTTAGCTGTTCCATCAGCATCCAGACCATGTAAAAAGCACAGCTGTGCTGTCACTTCAGCTTTATTTCCAGAGAAAGATTACTCCTGAGACAAAGTTACAAGCAGCACAAAGTCTCATCTTCTGTCAGCAGTATCTGAATACAACAGTGGTGTCAAAAATCTACCAACAAAGTGAAGATGTTTTCTCAAAGCTTCTACCTCTGTTTTCCTTCATTTAGTGTGAGCAGAATATTTATTTGCTCAATAAATGTCCACTTTAAGATACATTGTTTTAAAATATGTTAAATACATATACATTACAGTCAGCTTATGTGATCTATAGCCTTACAATAACCCTGTACTCACCAGCCAAAGCAGGATCGCTAATCTGTTTGTCTCTCAGTCTAAGAGAATACACACAGTTAGTCAATGTGCTCGAACCACAGAACACACATATCACATTAATACACGATCAAATACAGGTGGCTCATGAACTTTATTGGGTGTGTGTGTACTATTTTATGTCACATGAACTTTAAATAAAACAGTGGAGTCCATTAGGAGAGAAATGGCTGACAGGTGGGTTTGTGAGACTATTAAACACTCAGAAAGAGATATTAATTTATAGAATAGAGGCTGAAGCTGTTAACAGGAGTGAAAGTTAGCCGGTATGGTACCGTGTACCACTAAAAGATTCAGTGGCAGTATGCAGCACTACCTTAGTGCGCATGCGCGTCTACTTCCCAACACCGCGGTTGCTATGGGGATCGGTGTGTCTGATTTAATGTAATAGTACCGGCAAGAATTTATTTAAAATTACTTTCACCTCTGGCTTGAATATACCAGAGACAAGCACGGGTATATTTAAAGAATATTATTGCTTCATCTGACCAAAGGAGCCTTTTTCTAGACACTATAAAGCGACCGTTAACGTTAGCATAGTTGCTAACGGTAACAGCGCTACCGGAGACAGTCAAAAACATTTATTTTACAATGGCTCACAATATATTTAGCTGCTTTATTTTCATTCAGTACCATTTGTAGTTTTATTTGTAGTTTATTTAAACAACAAATGTGTTTCAAAGTTTAAAAAGTTTTCATTTATGACTTACCCGAGCAAAGGTCTACGAAGAAGACTGTGCGCAAGCGCAATGACGCACAAACAAATATGAAACATCAGGGGCACTCGGAAATTTTTTATAATTTCATTGACGACTGTGTAATGCAAACATTTGTTTATTCTTTAAAGGGAAACCCCAACTGTGATGACTAATAGACAGTTGGCATAAACGTGCTTTAATGTTTGTCTTATACTAGCATGTGTTGCTTAAAAAAATCATGAAGAAATGTTATGTGTTTAAAAATCACAATTCATAATACATCAGGGGCGCAACCATTGTTTTACTAGCGCAATGCATGCTGGGTGAGTTTGTTGCGTTGTGTCCTGAGCCGAACCGCTTTAGCTGTCTTTAACGGGCAGCGCTCAGGTGCTGCCGGTTAAATATAGTCAAATGCCATGCCTACATTTATGAGTGAAGCCCGCTCGAGAAAACGCCCTCGGCTGGAGGCTAGCTGTTCTCCTGCAAGGACATCAGCAACCCGCTCCTGCATATGTAGCCACAGATGGTGAACCATCGGGCGCGCCACGACCACGGAGGAAGCTGACACAAATCAGCCGACCTGTCAACACAGCAATCGGTAAGTCTACAATGTTGTCCTTCTCGCTTACATCTCTCTCAGGTTCAAATTGAAAGGGTGGCACAGATTACATGGTTTTGCACCGTAGGGTAAATTGAACAGGACCGAGCCCGGTGCAACGCCCTGATGTCACTATCCAGAAGTTTACAAAGGAAGCCCCGGCTACCAATAGACAAAATGCCCTCGTGAAACAAGTGAAGTCCGCCAGTGTTTCTTTGTAAACTTAAAGGGAAACTCCGGTATTTTTAAACCTAGACCTTATTTCTGGTTTAAGTTGTCCCAGTAGAGTGCCTGTGTAGAAATCCCTCCGTTAGCTCTCCTATAGCCGCAAGTAGCTGCATAATAGCAGCTAACAGAGCAGAGTACTCGTTCATTCATACAATCTTCTGAAAGTATTGGTGAGATAAAGACACATAATGCTTTATTTAGATATTTAGAGACTGTATTTTCTATGCCCTGCTCTTTCCCGTTATATGTCTAGGTTTAAAAATACCGGAGTTCCCCTTTAAGCTGTTTAACTACTTTTAAGTTTCTTATAAAATGTATTGTATGACTACAACATTTTTATAATTGATTAAATTAAATCATATGATGGGTTCTGAATAGTCATAACTTTCACCTTCAAAAGAACCTTGGAAAGAACTCTCTTCTGATAACACCTCATTTTTTTTATCAGCTTATAACACTGTTACAGGTTTAACCTGAATTTATTGTACCCTTTTGCATCTATTGTGCTGTTTAGCATTTGATATTTTCACATTAACACTTTATATAAGTGAGAGAACATTAAATGCTATAAAGTGTGATCTCAGCTGAAGACACCATTAAAACTTTAAATGTGATTCCCATAGTTATGCTCCTAAAGGGCCCAGCCTGCTGGGGGAGCTCCCATGATGCAACTCTCCTCCTCCCTGCTCTTTTTACTCTCCATGTACATGTGACATCATTGTTGTCATTAACTTGTTTCTCTCTCTCAGCAGGTATCCCTGGACTGATGTTACGGTGCTTGTTGTCCCCTCTTTCCCTTTCTCTCAGCTCCCAGCTGGTCGAGGTTGATGGCTGCCCTTCCTGGTTCTGATGGAGCTTTCTTCATGTTAGAGGTGAGTTTTTTCTTTCCACGGTCGCCTCGTGCACGCTCAAGACGGGATTGGATTGAAGAGAAGTTTAGGTGCAATCTGTTGGTTTCCTTAGACTAATTGGATTTCATAGGATTATCATTGTGTTACAATCTGTATCTTTGTATGGACTGTATCTTTGAAGTGCCTTGCAATGACATCTGTTGTGAATCTGTGCTACATAAATAAAACTGAATTGAAATGAACATTTACATGTATATATCTATGCTAAATTAAAATTAAGAATTCTGAAACACATCTTTACTGAATTGATTAATCAACCTGAAGTATGATTCTGTCAAGGTGTCCTCCGTCATCACCATCATCTGACGTCTGAAAGTCCAGGCTTTTACTAGTATTGCAAGAACTGATCCTTGGTGAGTGTCTTTATCTACAGCGAGACTATATTGAATGTACCATAACCATACAACTGAATCCAATTCTGATTATAATTCAATTTAATGTAAGATTTCAATAAAAAAACTTCAATAAATAATATTAACAATAATATCACATATAAAAAATGCTAATCAAAATAAGAACTATGAACAAAGTAGCTTAATTTCAAAATTATGTACAAAAAAAACAAATTTACACTTCAGGTCTATCCACTGACTGTATATAATTAATTTTGTTTGCTGTGGACTTAAAGTCCACAAAGAGTTTTCCCTTCTCCAGGGAAGCATCCAAAGGCTCCCACAAATCCTGAGCAATGTCCATGACTGTGTCGTTGGAGAGGAGGAGCTGCAGAACTCCCCTGATGCTGCTCTCCATCACCCCCAACACCTCCACACCAGCAGCCTCACCAGACACACTCACCATCTGCCGAAGGAAACAGCACTTATATCACATGACATCTTGCAGCTACACAGTAAGCCCCTTTACTACCATTCAATTAAAAAAAAAAAAAAAAAAATTTTTTACATTTTTATCATATCTTTTGTCATTTCATATCTGTATAATACATTTTTTTTAGTGTTGAAAATCACAATCATTTACATTTATTGCTTAATGAAATAAAGCCAATCCACTGTCATGTTCTGCCTAGTACATTCATTATTAAAAAAAAAACATTTATCTGATTGTTTGCCCATTCAACCCATCAAATCCTACTTTTTTAAATGTTATCTGCATTAATAACAACACACACTTCCATCATTATGATATATGGATTCATTTTAAGTTCTATGCTGAATATAACTCACAGTATTTGTCCCAGTCACTGTCAGTGTTATGAAGATGTATTGCTATTTACCTCTATGTTGGTGTGAGCTGTCGAATGCATGCATTCCCTCCCTGCTTCCATTTTGTGTTTCAGGTGCGTGATCCTGCAGAGGCTGCTGACTTCCAGCTCCTGAATAGCAGCTTCACGCCACAAAATGAGGCTGACAGAAGCGTTGTCCTATACACAACACAGAATGATATGTGTGAACTACATAGGCAGCACAATACTCTCTGTCATGGGTAGTCCACGAGTGGCCAGAGTAAAATATAAACAGCCAGTGTTACAAACATTGTGGATGTGAGAGAAGTTTATTTTTTCTGATTAATGACCCATCAGTGCTTGGTAGTCAGTCATTAACCAAATCAATAGTGCTATTTCATGGAGTCAGTTTTGAGTGATGTAAACTGAGTGTGCATTTTGCTAAAGTTAGCAACATGACGACTGTGAACCATGTTTTGGCTAGATCAAATTGTGCGACAACTCTATCTTTGAGTGATGATAAAATAGGCTATTTTTCTATTTAAAACTGGGAGAGAATCTGAGTTCTCTCCCAGCCTCAGATTCTCAGATCTTACCTGCTGCAGCTTCAGCTCACGTAGTGGTACCTCCTCTCTCCCACTGCGGACCTTCTTTACAGCTGAGAGCTAAACAAGAAAAAGGTAAAGGTATCAAATTAGACCTAAACATATATTTATGACAGCTTTTATGTAATAAAACATTTATACTTTTGGTCTGATGTAGCTACAGAAGATTTTTTTTCCAAAGGAAATCACAGATACTGTATTACTCTGTCTACATAAAATGTTTCATCTCTGAATTACAACAGGATAATGAAAGAATAAAAACAGCAATTGCTGAGAACATCAGTTTATGTGTAGTTGTGTTTTTCAGATGGAGACAATCAACATACCTGGACAATTGTACCCTGGAGAGTGAGGAGTCCCTTGCTCCCCCTCACATCCTTAATGTCTGTGTGTTGGGACGGGGGACAGAGGAGGGCTTTCGCCTCCTCCATAAGCCCGTCCCTACACACGACAGGTGTAAAAAAGTTTGTCTCCTTGGTCACCAGTATGTATGACTGTGACTCTCCGCGTATAGTGTAATTTAGCATTCTATAATTTTTTCCTTCCACCACCTTTGAGGAGAATTCTTCAAACAAAGTCAATTTAGTGACATTCTCCCCATTGGTTATTGCAGCGACTTTGTTGTTTTTGGTGGTTTTAGCCACAGCCGTATTGTCTCTAAAATCCCAAATTAATACGCGTGGTTGCTCTGTGACCATTAACACGTGAATGTGAAGGGGAGCAAGTTTGGTGTAAGGTCCAGTCCTGGTGTTGTGGAGTGCTGCCTTCAAAGCCATTCTGAAATTACACATATGTAACATTAAGCACTCCGACAGCTATTAGACAGCCATCTAAGTGATGGTACATTTATCTAATGAAATTCAATACTCTGCTCATATTTGTTGTGAAAAATAGTAATATAGCTTTATATACTTTTTTTTTTTTTTTTTACTGAGTTGTATATTTAGTTGCATTTATTAATTTAGCCCGAATCGGTGGTTGAGGACTATTTACATCGATCGAGAGAGCCACAATATAACGGTAGACATCGGTCACAATATAACGGTTGACAGCCGTTGAAAGTTACAGTTGAACAAGGCAAATCTGAGTGTCTTGTCATCGACATAATTGCCTTCCCTAAAATATACCAAATATAGCATATTTACGATTTGTTTAATATTTCAAAGCAAACGTTGAGCCCCAACTTAGCGGTTCAGCAACATTATATCGATCGTTTCATAGCGAGCCACAATATAACAGTTTGACAGCCGTTGATAGTTACAGTTGAACAAGGCAAATCTGAGTGTCTTGTCATCGACATAATTGCCTTCCCTAAAATATACCAAATACAGCATATTTACGATTTGTTTAATATTTCAAAGCAAACATTGAGCCCCAACTTAGCGGTTCAGCAACATTATATCGATCGTTTCATAGCGAGCCACAATATAACAGTTTGACAGCCGTTGATGGCCAACGGTTATAGTTGACTTGATTAAGACAGAAAGTGTCCTGTCACCATAATTATCGATGCTACATATTCAAGATATGACTTCTTTATTTATTCCAAAGTAAACGTTTAGCCCAGAGTCGGTGATTCAGTACCATTTACATCTTTGGATAGAGAGCCACAATATAACAGTTTGACGGCCGTTGATGGCCAACAGCTGACACGAACAAGGCCAAACTGACAGTTTCCTGTCACCGATCCCTCCCCCTAATGAAAAAATATATATTATTCCCGTTGGCCCTTCAAGCACCTTGCTTTCTCCTTATTTTTACTTTTCTAAACAAAATTATCACTAGAGGTTTCAGTCTTTCAGTTTGGCTAAAGTCCAACGTTTGTCTGTGTAGCCGGCAGACTATTTAGGCTAGCCGGAAAATTCCTTCGTTTTCTATGTGGCTCCACATAAACGGAAGCCGCTCCGCCCCCCGGAAACATTTTAGGAAGGATGTATATTTATTTAAATGTACAGACACAGAACTTTAACATTAAACTTAAAAAAAATAAAAATACAAAATGACCCCTGCTGTGCCTTTATAGATTAAAAAAAACGCTCGTGAAGGCTCCAACTGGCAGAAAGGAAGCATACAGCAAGATTCTTCAGAAAAAAAGTTTTTAACCTGTCACTGTTTTTAAAATGTTTAAGCCACAGAAATAATTTAATTATTAAAACGTAGGTAATTTTGTCCTCCATCAGCCAATGTGACTTTCATAGCCTTCAGGACTTTACTTTTTTTCACTTTGAATCCCAGCAGTACATTCCAACTGCCAGTCCTTTTTGCGTGTTTCTTCTCTTTTCTGCCTTCATACAGCTCCAGGTCCTTTCAATAATACCTTTCAAGTCTTTTAAAACTTACAATATGGCAAACACAAATGGATTTACCTTTGATTGAATTGTTTGTTTCTGATACTTCAGGTCACTTACAGTTGTTGAAAAATTAACTGCTGTCACTTAAACCATGTTGATCTCTCATCTGTATGTATTCATCTCATAACACATCTGGGTCTTTGAAGCTGAAACTCAACTCTGTAGAAAAAGTCAATCACTTTCCCCAGTGGCTGAGCATCTGAGAGCAGCAGATCTCTGAATAGTGCCTCAACACGCTTATCAAACAAACGCATGCAGGTGACAGGGTTGGATCGCAGAATCTCACACTTTACAGTCCAGTCAAGTGATTCAAAATCAACCTGTTCTCCTTGCTGTCTCTTTATTGCTTCAATCACTTCAGGCCATCTGAACTCAGCAGCTGAAAATGTGCAGAAGAACGTCGGAGTTCCCAACTGTCTGATCATGGCAAACAGATCTTTAGTGGTTTTCTCCCAGTATACTGGAGTCCCTCTCAGTGGCTGCATGAATCTGACTGCATCTTTATTTCTCACCAGTCTCTCAACCTCTCGTTTGTCTTGTAACATGCCCGAGGTTATCATGCGTCCATCTCTGGTCATACTTTTACCCTTTCTCAGCTGTATCGTCATGCTGTTATTAGCCAAGTGTATCTCTATCACAAACTGTGCAAAGAACAAGTAGTTTGGGTCTCTGGCAAAACGATCATCCACATTAAAAAGCCTTGACTTGAAATATCCACTTGGACTGACTTTAATGTATCTCATTTGGTCCAACGTGTTCTCACTCGTAGGAAATTGTACATGGAATGACATGGAAATTTGGAGTCCTAAAGAAGCTAACTGGACTATTTCTTTGGGCAGGTGCCACACAATAAGTGTTATCACTGTAACAGAGGATCTCTTCTGATATGTCAAGAGGCTGAAGGCATGATTCTAAAGCAAACCCTCCATTTGGCAGATCACCTTCATCTCCATCATCTCTCTGCTGCTGTGGTTGTTCACATTCACAGCTCGGATCATTTTCAGGCTCATTTTCCGCCTCACACAGTGCATTTCTCTCACACACTGCATTTCTCTCACACACGTCAATTTCCATCAAATCTGCATCATCATAGTCATCCTCCCCCATGCTGACATCACTATCCTCATCATCATCCTCATCATCAGGAAGTGTTGGGTCACAGAGTTCTGCTTCATCTCTGATAGTAACGTCCTGATACTCTGGATGAACCTGCTTCAGTTTCAGTAATGCAGAGACTAGTTTAGACCAGGTTACTGTCTGAAAAAGCTGATGCCCTCTGTAAGACAAACGTCTTTTCAGTTTCACTCTCATCACCTGAGACTCACTCCTCAGTCTGGGTAATGCAGACTGTTTCTTGGACCTCAGATGGCACACACACAACATTTCCCCTGATCAGCCTTTGTCTGCCTCTTGGAAGAGGAATGATCTTAGCAAACGATATGCACTTAGCAATCAAATGTCTTTCCAGAATATTCAGATCTGACAGTTCGCTGGGAATTTCAGACAACTGGAGTTTATTAGCTGCTGCGAGGTTTGGCATGCATCCTTTTTTTAGATGAGCGTGGCATGTGTGACAAATCCACTCTTTCCTTCTCTCATCAGGAACTGTGCATGGTTAATTTCTGCAGGCTTCATCACAAACATGAACATACTTTCCTGTCAGACACTGTGAAACCACATTTGGATTTTTGCCATAATTTGACCTTGTGCAGGTTTGTAACTGGTTGGGAAACGAGGCCTTATGACACACAGTGCAGACATAAGTGGGACCAGCCTTAATATTAGATCTGAATACAGATATGGCTTCATTGATCAATCTGTTCTCAACTGTCTCATGTTGCAGACTCTGTGCTTCTCTGGTCTCTGTTTGAGTGTTTCTGTTCATCCGTCTGTATTTTATTTTAATGCTCACAGTACATCTGTTATGCATCATCCTGAATGACTGACAGTTCCTGTATCTGTTTCTCATGAGTTCTTTCATCAGCTGTCTGTATCTGAGCCTGAATTCTCTGTCATTTGCATAATGATGACTGATGTAAGATCTTTGTTTCTGTCTAAAAGCTTCACTTTGACTGTATCGGTTTCTGATGTAGATCATCTGTTTCTGTCTAAAAGCTTCACTTTGACTGTATCGGTTTCTGATCATCTTTTTTCTATCTCGAAACACTTTGTTTGTTCTATAATTATTAGAAACATACTGCTTCATGTACTGTTTTTGCTTCTTTCTAAATTCAGCATTTTCCCTGTAGGAACTCCTCATGCTCTCTCTCTTTTTCTCTCTGACTTTCAGATTTTTCCTGTAAAAATCTCTCATGTATGATTTATGTTTTTCCCTTAATTCAGAGTTGTATTTATATTTCTTAATATTGTGCAGGGGTTTCTTCTGTCTCATACCAAGATTATTTTGATATGTCACATCTGAGTAAGATCTTTTCTTTGCTCTAAAAGATTCATCTGAAGCATACTTTTCCCTTTCTTTCCTCTTTTGATTCTCTTTACGTAGTCGAGGTTTTTCTGTCATCATTAATCTACTCTTCATTTTTTGCCTCTTTTGTTTTCCAAACTTTGTCAATTTACAGGAGATTCCCATCAGTCCAGTATCAGAGAGCTCAGTGGAAGCACTGTTTCTTATTGAAGGTGAAACATTTGATTCATAGGTAGCATCATGTGATGAAAGGAAACTGAATTCTCTCGTTGCTTCTTTTTCATTACTGGTAGGAGGGAATGTGACATTTTGTTGTGTAACAGCAGATCTAAGACTGATATCAGTGGACACAACTTCCATTACATCATCAGAAAGATCATCTACAACAGGGTTCATTGCTTCTGCTGTCAAGATATACTCATGTTCAGGAGAAGCCTGTGTTAGGAAGGTAACATCAACCTCTCGTTGAACAGCATTTGTGTCAGTTTCTGGTGAAATGTTCTCAGACTGATCAGTGGCAGTGTGTGTGTGTGATTCATTGACAGCTTCATCTAACAGAAGAGGAGGTGCATCAACAGGTGTGTGTCTGCAGCCTGTGTCTGAAACAGCATTTCTCTGGTTGGATGTGTTCACACTATGAAATGACAGAGGCTTGAGTTCATACATAAGAGATGACTGGATGTCAAACATTGTGTAGCACAACTTGATCCTGTCAATCATGTCTCTCAGATGTGTGAATTTCAGCATCACAGCAGTACCAAAGCTCAACAGCCTGGGTGACAGTGGCAGTCCATTTTTGTGCCTGGAGTGTGGGTCAAAGTATCCGTACTGACCAGATCTGCATCTGAAAACTGCGACACATAACCCTGCCATGATCAGCAGCCCATACTGTACATCTGATGACAAAAAGCTCAGTCCATGTTCAAGGCTGAGAAGCCTCTCTCCACCTCCTAATGTTCCATACACCGACAGCTGAGCGAAGTCCACCTGATACTTTGACCTGCGTGCACTAACTTCATCTGGAAGTTCATCAGATGCCAAATGGACACTGTTAGGAAACCTTTCTCTGGCCTGTCTGTACACAGCATCACCTTTATCCAGAACTAGGTCAAGATTTGCTCTGCTAATCTTTTCATTCTCATGAAGAAATGACAGAAACACCAAACTGTTGGCCACACACTGACTGTTCCTGTATTTTCCATATTTTAATGAAGCCTGACTGCGTGAGGCACAGACATGTGTCACTGATGGCTGAGGTTCCACATTCACACTGTGTTGATGAGACGCTCCAGCTGCATCACGTCCTCTCTTTACCATGTCAGCATAAGACACCTGAGGCACACTCTGCTTTACCTGTTGGTTTTTATCATGCTGGAAAGCATTCATGACAGTGTTCACATCAGAAACTGCACTCTGACCTCTGCTGTTTCCCTGCTGTCCATCAGAAGACTCTCCAACACACACACCATCACTGTGATGATCTCTCTTTACAACCTCAGCATAAGATACCTTCTGTGACACCAGAGTGCTGCTCTGACAGCTGATACCTTCTGCTTGTTCACTCCAAGATTCTTTCTCCTTCTGCCTCCTGAGCTTCTGAGCCTGATAACGCTGACCCTTCCTTGGCATTGTTGCTGTGCTTCAAAGCCTTTATTTGTAGTGATGTCACCAACAAACTCAGGGTAGGACAAGACGTTAGTTATATGAAGATGTAAATAGACCAAACTTTTCGTTAGATTTGGTTTAAAATACCAAAGAAATATACAATTAGAAGAGTTGCAACTTTTTTCTTGTTTATTCTGGTCAGAATTACACTCAGTGATTCTTGGATATTTTATTCCAAATATCAACAAGTATGACACTGCGAAAACTGTAACACTGAAATGGAACTGTAAAGATCTACTCTGAAAATATACAATCAGAAAGTAAATTACACCAGAATATACAGTCTGTCAGATCCACAATCACTATCTGTGAGTTAGCTCACATGTTAAGTGTAAATTGTTCTTGTAGAACAGAAAAGTAAAAAATATCTACAGTTCTGTGTTGTTTATTATTTAATATGCAGCAGATCGTACTCACTTTTAAAGAACTCTGAGAAATGTATTGAGTGTATAAAGTCTTGTTGAACACTGGTAAAATATTTATTCTTCAAGCCTTCAGTTTACCAAACTTACTTGTACAGACACTTTTTTTCTACCTTTTCACACTGATGGACACTGCTTTAAACTGTATTCAAATACTTCTGTATTTGGAGAACAAAATATTGGTTAATCTCTAAGCAAACCAATCTGGTGGAATATCAGCTTTTCAAGTTTAGGTCCAAATGAATCAGTTTACTGAAAAATGCTGTCTTTATGCCAAGAGTGGAGGAGTAATCTATGACTCGAGAAATGTTTCTGATCAAATTCAGAGATCTCAATATGTGGTGAGAGAGAGGGAAATATGACAGAACAGGAGAGCTCAGATGCTCTCTTATCAGACAGTCAGAAGTCGAGTAAAGTGGTAAAACCCAAATCAAGCCCTTTTACAATTGATAAAGGTTGATCTGCAAAACTGTTCTCTTCAACAGCTGGTTTCTGAAAAGACTGGTTTCCAGTAAAACTGGACTCTGGTAAAATTAGTTTCTGGTGAAACTGGACTCTGGTAAAATCAGTTTCTGGTGAAACTGGACTCTGGTAAAATCAGTTTCTGGTGAAACTGGACTCTGGTAAAATCAGTTTCTGGTGAAACTGGACTCTGGTAAAATCAGTTTCTGGTGAAACTGGACTCTGGTAAAATCAGTTTCTGGTGAAACTGGACTCTGGTAAAAATCAGTTTCTGGTGAAACTGGTTTCTGGTAAAACAGGACTCTGGTAAAACCAGTTTCTGGTGAAACTGGACTCTGGTAAAAATATTCTGAGAACACTGGTTACTAATAAACCAGGTTTTTGGAAAAAATGGAAACACTGGTTACTGGTTTAACCAGGTTTGTAGAAGGAAAATAAAACACTGGTTACTGGTTTAACCAGGTTTGTAGAAGGAAAAGAAAACACTGGTTACTGGTTTAACCAGGTTTGTAGAAGGAAAATAAAACACTGGTTACTGGTTTAACCAGGTTTGTAGAAAACTGGAAACACTGGTTTCTGGTTTAACCAGGTTTGTAGAAGGAAAAGAAAACAGTGATTACTGGTTTAACCAGGTTTGTAGAAAACTGGAAACACTGGTTACTGGTTTAACCAGGTTTGTGGACAACTGCAAACACTGGTTTCTGGTTTAACCAGGTTTGTAGAAAACTGGAAACACTGGTTACTGGTTTAACCAGGTTTGTAGAAAACTGGAAACACTGGTTTCTGGTTTAACCAGGTTTGTAGAAAACTGGAAACACTGGTTACTAGTTTAACCAGGTTTGTGGACAACTGGAAACACTGGTTTCTGGTTTAACCAGGTTTGTAGAAAACTGGAAACACTGGTTACTGGTTTAACCAGGTTTGTAGAAAACTGGAAACACTGGTTACTGGTTTAACCAGGTTTGTAGAAAACTGGAAACACTGGTTTCTGGTTTAACCAGGTTTGTAGAAAACTGGAAACACTGGTTACTGGTTTAACCAGGTTTGTGGACAACTGGAAACACTGGTTTCTGGTTTAACCAGGTTTGTAGAAAACTGGAAACACTGGTTACTGGTTTAACCAGGTTTGTAGAAGGAAAAGAAAACACTGGTTACTGGTTTAACCAGGTTTGTAGAAAACTGGAAAACACTGGTTACTGGTTTAACCAGGTTTGCAGAAGGAAAAGAAAACACTGGTTACTGGTTTAACCAGGTTTGAAGAAACACTGGTAAATCAGACAGAGTAGATAGAAGAAAGACAAAGCCTTTCCAAATTAAAACTGGATGATGGGAGGAAAGAGAGAGCACCTGATAGTGATGGAAAAAGGGAGATGATGGTCCTCAGAACACCTGAAAGACACAAACAGAACATCCATTAGACACCTGTGTTCAAAGTATTTCAGTGAAGCAGCTTCATGCTCAGATATCATTTCAAAGTTCCCAAACCATGAAAAGGTGTTTAAGTTGTATTTTTTTAAATCAAATAAACTCAGAGGTGTAAAGGATGAGTGGTGAAGATTTGGAGTAACTTCTGCCTTTTTCTGTAAATACTCTGCTTCCTGTCTTATGTCCTCACCACCAGCAACGGAGCGCCCACACTGGATTTTTGCCCGGTGGTCCGAGACCTTTTTTTTTTTTTTTTTTATTCATCTATTTATTGGCGTCGCTTGCCCATAAAAGTCATAGCTCGGCAGGTCATTTGACACTGGACTAGTTAATTTCTTAGCTGACTGTAGGCTGGCCAGATTACATTTTAACCTCCCCTTCTTATTCTCTGGTCCCTGTGGTGTATGATTGTGTGTGTATGTGTGTGTGTGGGGTGGGGGTTGTTACATAGCTGCACATTGACAGGAAGCTTCACTTCATATGAAACAAAACAGGTATCAGGAACGCATCCATCAAGGAACTAAATGTTGGTCCTCACCAGTCATAGCAGCAGCAGGGGTCACCGTTCAGTCAGTCTAAAGAAAGGAGGAATAGAAAGTTGTCAGTTAAATTCTTCCGCTGCCCAGCCGAAAATACTTCTGCAACACTGTCTGTTTTTCACTTTTCAATTTAAGATTGTGATAAAATCGAAATCGTGATTTTATTTTTTTTTTAAAATCGCAATATGATATTTTTGCCAAATTGCCCACCCCTATTGATAACACAGTATAATCATCACCAGTCAACACATTCATTCAGTATTTCCAGGTAACAGTAGCTGAACACAACAGTGGTGTCAGACAATCTACCAACAAAGTGAAGATATTTTCTAAAAGCTTCAGTAAGTGTTGACAGAATATTTGTGTGTTCATTAAATGTCTGTTCAGGAGGAAATTCACTTTCATTAACTCTGATGTATCCCAAAATTAAGTTCATCTAATCATAGCTCAATTATCTTTAAAAACAGAACATATTAACTCAGATCTACAGCCTGTTTAACTTTACAATAACTCTGTATTAACAGCCAAAGCAGGGATCAGTTTCGTATCTCAGTCTGAGAATAGACACACAGGCTGTGTCCGAAATCACTCTCTCATTCCCTACTCCCTATATAGGGAAATAAATGTAGTGCACTATATCGTGAGCTCAACTGAAAAATCCTTCGGACACTACTCTCGGCGCTGGTAATTACGTCATCGCTGTCGCACAATTAAAACGTACCACATTAATGTCGTCTCACACATCTTATTCCTACTGGAATGTTTAATTATGTTAGTTTTACACTTTTTTTCAATGAATATAATTTAACCCTCTGGGGTCTGAGCCCATTTTGGTCGTTTTTGAATGCTTTTGCCTTTATATTCCACAAAAAAAAAATGTTTGCCATACCCATGCTTGGTATAGTTTTTTTCAGCACAACTTCATCTATATGATCTAATAGTTATTTTTTCACTTTGACTTACTTTATTAACACATTGATCCCAAAAATACACAGAAATGATCAAATCCGAATTTAAAAAACATACTATTTATTACAATAAAAAACACAAACATGCTCAATGAACTGTTTTGGAACTTGAAAAGGGTAACATAGGTTGCAAATATGAACAAATAAATGTAAAATTTAAATAAAGTAACACATTATACAAATATTTTCCATAAAAAGCATGTATAATTCCAGGCGTTTTTTACCTTATCACCTTCAAGTCTTCAAAACAAAGTAAGTGCAAAATCATACAGACAGCTACATCAGTGCTTTGTATCAGCTGAGTCTCAAATAGCTACTCCCTGAGTTCCAAATAGTGGAAATGTAATATTAGAGGTAAAATTTAGATGTAATCAAACTATATACAAATATTTCAAACAATATACAAACAATGCGACAAACTTTTTAAAAAAATTTTATTTGTGCCACTCTGCAAAACAGTTTCTGTCCACAACAACACACAGCGCCACATCACAAGACTGGCACTTCCAGGGAGTAAGATTTCTTTTTTTGTCGACCTGGTGGCAGTGTAGGCAACTCCTGCGGCCTTGTGTGGCTTTCAGGCTGGCATCTGTTACCACGGTAATGGGAACAGGAATGTGGTCAGCCCTCCTCTTGGTGGACACGCCCATCCCGTCCACCCCACACAGCTGGGACACCAGTTGTGTTTGGAAGTCCTTGTGGGACATGGGCCTCACTTTATTTGAGGTGCTAATGTCACAATATAGAAGGTAGGCATTGGTGGTGGTAATGTCCACAAGGTGCAAAAACATGGTGTGGTACCAGCGCGCGGTTCTGCGGTGGGTGGAGTAGTACTGCAGCAGCTGGTCGGACAGGTCAACACCACCCATGTTCCTGTTGTAGGCAATGACTGGGGTGGGGCAGGAGATGTTGTTCACTGCCCAGCGTCCATCTTTCTCCTTCACCCTCCTCTTGACCACCTCTCCAGAAACTGCTGGATGGATTGTGGAGCACAGTGACACTTCCCGTGTGTCCATCCATTTTACAAACACCAAGGATCCCTCCCTGATCCATCTCACCGCACCCCTCTCTGATTTCCTGTTCAGAGCATTTTCCCTCCCTTTTGGACATCCTTTCCTATTCTCCCTGTACGTTCCACAGGCTCCAAACTTCAAGTTGGCCAAGTCACGGAACAACTGGGGGCTTGTGTAGAAATTGTCCATGTAAACATGGTAGCCGGTCCCGAGATTTGATGGCTGGATCAATTGCATCACTGCATCATATGAGAGCCCATGAACTGTGTGTGTGTGTGTTTTTTTCCAGTGTAAATGTTGAAATTGACTGTGTATCCATTGCTTGAGTCAGCCAAAACAAATAATTTGATCCCCCACCTGGTTGGTTTGTCCTTCATGAACTGGGTCATGCCAGTTTTTGCCTTGGTGGCCACCATTCTCTCATCCACAGCCAATTCCCTTCTTGGGTGATAATATGCCTGACAGGCACTGAGGATGTCATCGATGAGCGGCTTGATCCTGAACAGTTTGTCATGCTCTGGTGTTCCCTTCTTCTCATCATTTTTTTTATCCTCCTCTGGGTCACTGGGGTGGATGTTCCAAAGCAGAACCCTGAAACGGTCCCTCGCCATCACTGTAGCTGGAAATGGCACAGATGTAATGGTGTTCTGTTTCCAGTAATCTGCGATGCTTGGCAGTGACACCAAAGAAGTATATGTAAGGAGCCCAAGGAACTTGTAGAGCTCTTCAACATCAACATCAGCCCATTTGTACTTCTTTCCCATTTCTTTGCTCTTTGCTGCACGCTTGTTGGTGTTGGTGCAGAGTGTTAGCACTGTGGCTGGGGAAAAGTACAGCTGGAACAGGTCCAGAGGTGAATAGGCTGCATGTGTGTCCACCTGGGCTCCTGGTGTTCTTCGTGGCATGAAGCGGCTTATTTGTGGAGCAGTGTCAGGGTCGCTTTCAGTTCTCCAGGGCTCCAAGCGATGGAGTGGCTGAGCCTGTGGAGATCTGGACCTCACCTGTCTTCTCCTACCACGCCCTCTCCGGGTAGGCCTCCGTGTCGAGGGTCTGTCCTCATATCTGTGAATTATGGGTTAGTCACTTGTCAGTATTATACACATGACAATAATAAATACAAAAGTAGAGATTTTTCAGGTTATTGCTCATATGTGCATGATGGATAGTGAATACAAATGTGGGCACTAAAATTCGTAATTCATTGCTCCCTACAACAATGTGAATACTCAGTTTACAAAAAAACCTTACAAGTAATAAATAAATACATACAACTAAAAATAAACACAAATAACATTAAATATAACTCAAAATACACACTAGTAAAATCAGAATATTCATCTCCTTGAAAAAAGTATGAGCGTTCAGATAAAGAGGACAACAAAATGGCGAACATTTACCCAGTTCTGTATTTATCATTTCAGCCCTGCTCTTCTGTACACATAAACCTATATAAATATATAACGTTATCAAACAGTTTTATAACGTTTACAATCCAGCAGTAAACAAAACAAAAGCTACAAATAGTCATGATTAGTATGACTTACCTCTCATCACCAACGATGTCGCTGTTGACAAAAGACGGGTCTGTCACCTCATCATCCTCATCACCGCTCTCCTCCTCGGACGATGAAAAAGAAATGACATCATCTTCGTTGTCGTCCTCGGCATACAACAGCCTGAGGGCTTGGTTTACATCTAATGACCGCTTCATTTCTCTCTCAAAAACTCTTATCTTATCTTGTTCTTCTGTCTTCTTTCTTCTTCCAAAAACACTCGTCTTCTCCTCAAAAACTCCCGCCGCTAACTCCTGCTGTTGGCTTCCGGTTCAGCGATTTTTGGCGCTCCCCGCATCCCGTGATCGATGTCAGACGTATTTGGTACATTGATTATATAGAGTAGTATTAACAGATTCGACCACTTTTTCCCGTTTTGTAAAATCACAAAAAATTACGAAGATATGGAAAGAAATGCAACCCCTGCCCCTCCCATCCCGCCCATTTTTAACGATCGGATAAATATTTTTTTATGACCAAATTGAAACTATCATATCTCCGGTTTTACGAGGTGTATCAAAGTCAAATAAAAACTAGGAGATAGTTTCAAATCCGCACTTTTGAATAAAGTTGATGGCAGCGCTCCATGTGACCTAGTTTGTTTTCTATGACGCCACAATGACGTCATGCGATCTGATCACGCCGGCGTGATCATAGACCTCAGAGGGTTAAATTGCCTTGTTTTAAAATTTGTAATAAAATAAACACTGGGATGACTGTTGTACAGCTCCACAACTCATTAAATTCTTATTAGATTCTACCTGTTCAGCTAATTCTAACAGTGTTTGCACAATTTGAGGGAGCGCCATGATCTGTGATGCGTCCTCTAAAGACCCGGCAATTCAAACAATTTCCCGGCACATTTGCAATGTAATGTAATGCAATACAATGTGCACAGCGCCCCCTACTGAACAAGATGGGTAGCTCACTCTGCTGCGCCGCTCAGAATGCTTTTTCGTTTTCAAATCATTGGCAGTACTTTGTGGGCAGACCATGAAAATGAAAAAGCAATAATGTGCAGTCTTGATTACTAATTTTATTTATGAGTCCAATAATGCACATTCTTAAAATGAAAAAGCATTTCTGCAAATGCATTTTCATTTTCAAATTTGACATTTCAAATTCAATTTTGGTATCTATTTGCTGGGGCAGATTTTGAAAATTAAATCTCAAATGTCTTTCTTTTTCATTTTAATTAAGTGAAAGATTGCAAATAAAATGCAACTAGGATGATTGATTACTATTTTTTTTTATGAGTCAAATAATGCAGCCACATTCTTAAAAAAAAGGCTGCGCCAAGAATCAGACATATGTACCTGTTAGGAGTCGCCATAGAGAATGAACAGGGAGAAATACAATTGACGGTGTTTAAAGTGTGGTGCGGGAGTACCATAATACAATACCGACATACTTTGGAGAGACAAATGATTTCGCAGGCCTTGCCCAGCCGGTCGTGCCCAGCGGAACGTAGTTCGGGGACAATTGTATTAACATGATGTGCAGCTGCTTTGTCAGCTTTACCGGGTCTGTGTGTATTATTTTAATTCACAATAACTTTCAATAACACAGACACCTCCATGAAGAGACCTGACAGGCTCGGCTTTAACTGACTGAGACAGCTGAAGCAGACATTACTTTGAATATTATTATTGGTTTCCCTTTATTAACTGAACAGAGGCTTAAACTACTTGTTCAAATAAAGGGGAGATTAGTGTATACGGATTTAAATTATATCCCTTGCTATTAAGTCATAGTCCGAACAATGAGAGCCGTTATTAGACACTAAAACGCAACTTTTGAACGTTAGCATCGATGCAAACGCTAACGGCGCTAACCGTAGCTAGCCAAAATCGTACATGTTACAGTGTCTCACAGAAGATATTTTGCTGCTTCTTACTTTATTTTCATTCGGCTGCATCTTAAAACTACTTATGTAAGTTATTTAAAGAACAACAGTTTCACAGTTCATAAATATTCATTTGAGATAGACCGAGATAGACAGCTCCTTACCTGAAGAAACTCAACGAAGAAGAGTGATATTTCCTTCAATGACGCACTTGAAGTTCAGAGACGTTCAAGGGCATTCGGAAAGGTCCGTCAAGTGACGACTGTGCACATTTTTGTGAAATATTTGAATTTGAGCACATATAGAATTTCAAATTTTGTTAAAAGTACAAAATTTTGATTTATCTTACAATGAAATCAAGTGTCAGGTTTAGAATTATTACAACGTTCATCTTTAAAAGTGTTTTCCACCTTAAATCCTGTAAATTTAGCACTGTTATGTATAACCTGTACCTCTTGTAGCTGTTGTACTGTTATTTAAGAGTCTTAGTCTTTAATTTCATCACTCCTGACATCACTCTTGTCTTCCAGAATCTCCACTGGCTCCCAGTTCTACAGCTTATTCAGTTCAAAATCCTCCTCCTCACACACAATGCCCTCCATAACCAGGCCCCGTCCTACCTCACTGACTTGCCCCATCACCACTATCCATCCCGCAGTCTCCGTTCATCTGATGCTAATCTCCGTACTCTTCCATTCAGAACCAAACACCGAACTTGGGGCGCCAGAGCCTTCTCTGCAGCTGCCCCCTCCCTCTGGAACTCTCTCTCCAAACACATCAGTGACTGTACTTACTTGCGCACCTTCAAATTTCTGACTAAACACACTTTTTTACAATTACTTTTAATGTTTAACCTCAGTCTAATGTGTTTTTAGTGTACTATTTGATATTGTTTTGCTGATTTTCAGTTGTTTTTATGTAAAGTGTCGTTGAGTATTTAGAAGAGAACTTTTTAAATCTAAATAAAGCTTGACTGCTTCTTTTAATTAGCTCTGTGTCAACTGAACCAATTTGGAATTGAATAAATTGGATTTAATTGGATTGGGTTAGGATTGTATCACCTTGAATTGGACTGGATCTTTGAAGTGCCTGGAGATGACTGTTGTGATTTGGTGCTTTGTAAATAAAACTTAACTGAAATGATTAAATGAACATGTACATCTATACTGTTACATGTTACATTAAAACGGAGTACAGAAATATATCTTTATTGAATAGATTAATCAATCAATCTGATGTCTGATTCTGTCCAGAGTTTCTTCAAGGTGTCCTCCCTCTGTCACCATCTCACATCTGAAATTCCTGTCAGTAGTATTACAAGAACTGAACCTTGGCTGGGAGTTTTTATCTTCCCAGACTATATTACCACAGCAATACAACTGAGCCAAATGCTGAATTTAAGTTGATTTTTATTTGATTTACAAAAAAACTTCACTTAATAATAAGCAGAACATACAACCAAAAACAATATCAACAACAGAACTATTTGTAAACTATATACATAAAAGACACATTTTATTGTGCAGAAGGACAGGGTCTGTCCTCTGCCTCTATTTCAATTATTTTTTTTACCAATAAATTTAATGTTGACAAAAACTTTACCCTTTTCAAGGGCAGCGTCAAATGGCTCCCACAAGTCCTGGGAAACATGGAATACCTTGCTGTTGGAAAGGAGGAGCTCCAGCACTCCGCTTGTACTGCTTTCCAGGACACCCATCACCTCCACTCCAGCTGCCTCATCAGTAACAATCAGCACCTGCCGAAACAAACAGCACTTATGTCACATGATTCCTTGCAGCTTGATATTAACCCCTTTCTTACTCCTTGTTTATTTCTTTAATATCTTTGTCAACAGTGTCAGATCACTTGCCATTTAATGTCTGTATAATATATACTATATTGCCAAAGGTATTCACTCACTCATCCAATTATATCAAGGTTCCCATCACTTCTATGCCACAGCCACAGCTGCCACAGCCACAGCTGTATAAATTCAAGCACCTCGGCATGCAGACTGCTTCTACAAACATTTGTGAAAGAATGGGTCGCTCTCAGGAGCTCAGTGAATTCCAGCATGGTACCGTGATAGGATAACACCTGTGCAACAAGTCCCGTCGTTACATTTCCTCACTACTAAATATTCCACAGTCAGTTGTCAGTGGTATTATAACAAAGTGGAAGTGATTGGGAACGACAGCAACTCAGCCACAAAGTGGTCGGCTATATAAAATGACAGAGAGACAGCGGATGCTGAGGCGCATCGATTGACTCTGCAGAAAGTTGAAAGAAAGAGTCAATCGCTACAGACCTCCAAACTTCATATGGCCTTTTACATTTTTAAACCAGATAGAAAACAATTGCCGGCAAAGAATTCCTTGATTGTGTCTACATACTTGGCAAATGAAGCTAATTTTGATTCCAATTAGGATGTCTTGGTCTTTACCTCTACTTTGCTGTAAGTTGTTGAATGCAGCGAGTCCCCTCCTGCATCCATGTTGCACTTCATGTGGCTGATCCTGCAGTGGCTGCCAAGCTCCATTTCCACAACTGCAGCTTCACGCCACAGTGTGAGGGAGACAGAAGCTTTATCCTGTACAGAACACAGTATGATATGTCAGAACTATAAAGGCACCAGAGATTACTCTGTAATGTGCAGCCTACAAATGACCAGAGTAAACATATGAACAAGCAGCGCCACAGAAAGAGACAGTTATCACACAATCATTGACTACTGAGATAATCACTGAATAGTCACTTGGAAACATATCTTATCTTATCTTCCCTTATCTAGAAACTACAGAGATTGTCCTTCCTCTCCAGTCATCACATTCTCTGGTCTTACCTGCTTCAGCTTCACCTCACGCAGCGGGACCTCCTCTCTCCCACTGCGGACCTTCTTCACAGCTGAGAGCTAAATAAGAACAATTTAAATTACTTAGTGATCTAATTAGACCTAATTATCGCATTGCAACAGCTTTTCTGTAATAAAACATTTAAAATACTGGTCATTAAACAATAAAGCTACAGAAAGTCTGTTGTTTATAAGGAAATCACAGATTTTTACTGTATTACTTTCTCTACCTAAAATGTTTATATCTCTGAATTACAACAGGATAAGCAAAGAATACAAATGAACTGAGAACGTCAATTACTTGAGTGTATTAGTGTGTTATTCTGATTAAGAAAAAATCAACATACCTGGACAATTTTGCCCTCCAGTGTGAGGAGGCCCTTTGTCCCCTTCACATTCTTTATAGTTGTGTGTAGGGACGGGGGACAGAGGAGAGCTTTCGCCTCCTCCATTAGCCCGTCCCTACACACAACAGGCGAGCTTTTAAAAAAGCTTGTCTCTTTGGTCACCAAAATGTAATAGGGGGGTGACTGTCCCCGCACACTGTAATTACGCATTGCGTAATTTTTTCCCTCTTTTAATTTGGAGGAAAATTCCAGGTCCAAGTCCAGGTCTCCCAGCTTCCAGTACAACTCTGAGTGACATTCTAAAAATGATAAGACAAAAATACAACACCATTAGTGTCTCAGGGCTTTTTGTTTATCATAGACAATCATAGATTTATCATAGATAGCTAGGTAAATAACCCAACTGCATGTCCCAACTACTTGACATTCTTTTTATTTGTTAAACTCATGTATGCTGTGAAAAACAGGAATATAACCTTCTATAAAATTTAGAAATGTCTGAAAATGTATAAAACGGTTTATTTTGTTAATGAATTGTGTATTTCCCATGAGCACCTGGTAAAACATTCTTCTGAAATGCCACGGTTGGGGTTTCCTGAATTTGGACGGAAATTATCGCCTTCATTTCCCATCATACATTGCTGCACTGAGCACTTTATTACAATTCCAATTGAAATTGGCTGACAAGAAATTATACCGGATGGCCAAAGGCTTCCCTAATGTGGCAATACCGACATATATTCACTCTAACACTGTTCACTTTGGTGTTTTTATGGGTGCCCAATGCCAAAGGCAGGGCACACATATTACTATTGCTCATACTTGCCATGCATTCTCACTATTGTTTTCCTGTTTCTCTTTATTATTATTATTATTATTGTGAGAATGCTTTAAGGCATTCTCACTATTGTTTTCCTGTTTCTCTTTATTGTGAGAATGCATTAAAGCATTCTCACTATTGTTTTCCTGTTTATCTTTATTATTGTGAGAATGCATTAAGGCATTCTCACTATTGTTTTTCTGTTTATCTTTATTGTGAGAATGCATTAAGGCATTCTCACTATTGTTTTTCTGTTTATCTTTATTATTATTGTGAGAATAAATTAAGGCATTCTCACTATTGTTTTCCTGTTTCCCTTTATTGTGAGAATGCTTTAAGGCATTCTCACTATTGTTTTCCTGTTTCTCTCTATTATTGTGAGAATGCATGGCATTCTCACTATTGTTTTCCTGTTTATCTTTATTGTGAGAATGCATGCCATTCTTACTATTGTTTTCCTGTTTCTCTTTATTGTGAGAATGCATTAAAGCATTCTCACTATTGTTTTCCTGTTTATCTTTATTATTGTGAGAATGCATTAAGGCATTCTCACTATTGTTTTTCTGTTTATCTTTATTGTGAGAATGCATTAAGGCATTCTCACTATTGTTTTTCTGTTTATCTTTATTATTATTGTGAGAATGCATTAAGGCATTCTCACTATTGTTTTCCTGTTTCTCTTTATTGTGAGCATGCATGGCATTCTTACTATTGTTTTCCTGTTTCTCTTTATTGTGAGAATGCTTTAAGGCATCCTCACTATTGTTTTCCTGTTTCTCTTTATTGTGAGAATGCTGTAAAGCATTCTCACTATTGTTTTCCTGTTTCCCTTTATTATTATTGTGAGAATGCTTTAAGGCATTCTCACTATTGTTTTCCTGTTTTTCTTTATTATTGTGAGAATGCATTAAGGCATTCTCACTATTGTTTTCCTGTTTCTCTTTATTGTGAGAATGCATTAAGGCATTCTCACTATTGTTTTTCTGTTTATCTTTATTATTATTGTGAGAATGCATTAAGGCATTCTCACTATTGTTTTCCTGTTTCTCTTTATTATTGTGAGAATGCATTAAGGCATTCTCACTATTGTTTTCCTGTTTCCCTTTATTATTGTGAGAATGTTTTAAGGCATTCTCACTATTGTTTTCCTGTTTCCCTTTATTATTATTGTGAGAATGCTTTAAGGCATTCTCACTATTGTTTTCCTGTTTCCCTTTATTATTGTGAGAATGCTTTAAGGCATTCTCACTATTGTTTTCCTGTTTCTCTTTATTGTGAGAATGCATTAAGGCATTCTCACTATTGTTTTCCTGTTTATCTTTATTATTGTGAGAATGCATTAAGGCATTCTCACTATTGTTTTTCTGTTTATCTTTATTATTGTGAGAATGCATTAAGGCATTCTCACTATTGTTTTTCTGTTTATCTTTATTATTATTGTGAGAATGCATTAAGGCATTCTCACTATTGTTTTCCTGTTTCTCTTTATTATTGTGAGAATGCATTAAGGCATTCTCACTATTGTTTTCCTGTTTCTCTTTATTATTGTGAGAATGCATTAAGGCATTCTCACTATTGTTTTCCTGTTTCCCTTTATTATTATTGTGAGAATGCTTTAAGGCATTCTCACTATTGTTTTCCTGTTTCCCTTTATTATTGTGAGAATGCATTAAGGCATTCTCACTATTGTTTTTCTGTTTATCTTTATTATTGTGAGAATGCATTAAGGCATTCTCACTATTGTTTTTCTGTTTATCTTTATTAGTATTGTGAGAATGCATTAAGGCATTCTCACTATTGTTTTCCTGTTTCTCTTTATTGTGAGAATGCATTAAGGCATTCTCACTATTGTTTTCCTGTTTATCTTTATTATTGTGAGAATGCATTAAGGCATTCTCACTATTGTTTTCCTGTTTCTCTTTATTGTGAGAATGCATGGCATTCTTACTATTGTTTTCCTGTTTCTCTTTATTATTGTGAGAATGCATTAAGGCATTCTCACTATTGTTTTCCTGTTTCCCTTTATTATTATTGTGAGAATGCTTTAAGGCATTCTCACTATTGTTTTCCTGTTTCTCTTTATTGTGAGAATGCATTCTCACTATTGTTTTCCTGTTTATCTTTATTGTGAGAATGCATGGCATTCTTACTATTGTTTTCCTGTTTCTCTTTATTATTGTGAGAATGCATTAAGGCATTCTCACTATTGTTTTCCTGTTTCCCTTTATTATTGTGAGAATGCATTAAGGCATTCTCACTATTGTTTTCCTGTTTCTCTTTTTTTTGGCACTTAACTACTCCTGCAATATTTCACCGATTTCAACAATTTTGGTATCAAAACTTTCAGCTCCTTCGGGAGATTTATGCTATGACTTTTGGTGTTGATATTTTTTAAACTTTTTAAACTATTTAACTTTTAATTCAAATTTTCCCATCATTCAAATGAATTGAAATTTCTTTCAACTCTTCAAAAACTTCCTCCTCTTTCCAACCTAACTAGTTCAACATACATTCAGCTGGAGACACCATTCAAACTTTAAAATTTTCACAAGACATTCAGCTATTAGCAAATGATTCAGCTTTTTCAAATATTAAGCCACTTTTGAAATATGACAGTTTAAAAAACATGAAAATTTTTGCTCCTTCTTGATTTTTATGAATGAGAAGATTAGAGTGGCACACCGATCATTTTAACTTTTTCTTATATTCAAACAAATTACTCTAACTCTTCCAGTTTTCTCACAGGAGGTCATAGTATCCAAAATGCAATTTATGCAGGTTATACAGGGAGAGAGCTGCAGCTGTTGACAAACATTGCTATCACTGATGACATCACTCTTCCACTCCCTGCTGTATATTACACTGAAGCCATTTTAACCTATAACCTCCTTAACATCCACAATTTCTGTTAAAACTGGATAAATTCTTGCTTAAGATGAAGCTATTTATGTCTTCTTTCCATATCTGTGCTTTAACTTATGCTTTTTTGCTCAAATCACCTCAGATTCAGAGCAAAATCACACATTTCCATTATAAATAGGCCCTCCTTCGCTCCTTTAAGCTGACAGTGAAGGCTGTATTCAAACTGCTATAAAACCTATATTTTACACAGGACCTTGATATAAATCACATCAGTGTCTTCGGCAGAGCTTTCTCTTACTGAAAAGTTCAATATTTTTAAATTTTGACTTTTAAATCCATTCAAACAGCTGTTTGTTCTCAGGGGGTACAGCCTGTCCTCCTCTGTCTCTCTGTGGCTCAGGCATTCATTCCGTGTACTTTCCCTCACTCATGCTGTCTAAAGCACACATATGATACCTCAAAACGTGCATCTGGGTCTGCAGAAGTGTGCTTGTATTTTTCTCTCTCATTACTAAAATGGTTTTTGAGAAAATGACCTTAGAATCAGCACTGTCCCTCTCCATTAGATATACAGGGAAATCCACAGAAACCACTCATCCTCCACACTAATCACAGCCTAAAACCTCCTTAACCTCCACAATTTCTCTTAAAACTGGATAAATTCTAGCTTAACATGAAGCTATTTATGTCTTCTTTCCAAATTTGTGCTTTAACTTATGCTTTTTCTCTCAAATCACCTCAGATTCAGAGCAAAATCACACATTTCCATGTGAAACAGGCCCTCCTTGGCTTCTTTAAGCTGACAGTGAAGGCTGTATTCAAACTGCTATAAAACCTATATTTTAAACAGGACCTTGATATAAATCACATCAGTGTCTTCAGCAGAGCTTTCTCTTACAGAAAAGTTCTATTTTTAAAAATTTTGACTAAGCCAATTCTCAAATATGACAGTTTAAAAAACATGAACATTTTTGCTCCTTGATTTTTATGAATGAGAAGATTAGAGTGGCAGACTGATCATTTTAACTTTTTCTCATATTCAAACAAATTACTCTAACTTTCATGCTGTTTAACTCAGACAAACAAATTATACCTTGAAATGTAGGTACACTTGTCCTCTTTCAGGTGATGTAACTACTAAATAGCTCACATTTACAGAATTTCAGCTATGAGCCTTGAAGCGAGAGAAACCTTTCAATTTCTCTCACTAACTCCAATGGAAATTTGGTGGAACGCCAGAGACAGGTTCAACTGTGTTCAACCTGCTGCCGTTTAAATTTTTTTCACTCCATTGAAATAAAAACTACATTGCCGCGTTCCTCCAAGTCTTCTGCTTCTTACGATCTTCAAATTATTTCCCTCGCTCTTCCAGTTTTCTCACAGGACGTCATAGTATCCAAAATGCAATTTCTGCAGGTTATACAGGGAGAGAGCTGCAGCTGTTGACAAACATTGCTATCACGGATGACATCACTCTTCCACTCCCTGCTGTATATTACACTGAAGCCATTTTAACTATTAATCACTTGATTTCTGATAAATTTCCACTAGATTCAGCTTTTTGAGCATGTTCAACTAATCCCATTCAGCTACTTTTCTGCCTTCTTAAAGCTCCAGCTCCTTTCAAAAGGACATTTCAGGCCTTTTGAAACTGCAGCAAATTACTTTTTACTAATATTTCAACTGCACATTTTTCCTCAAAAATTTTTAACCTTTCAACTTCTTCAACTAAGACTTCTGCAGTTTTTTTTCCAAAAGGTTTAAATGATTCCACTATTTTATTTTCATCTTCACTGCTTCAACCAGGATTTCAGCAACTTGCTTTCTGCTAAACTTTCACTATTTTTAGTTTTAGAAATGTCACACTTTAGAAATGTCAAGACTTTTCACTTATTACCTGCTTGAAATCCTTTTGTTGTTTTTAACCCTTCAGCTTTTCTTTGCTGACAGTTACTCCAGCCAACATGGCGGCCCTAATGTAAAAGCTTTATGCCAGCCTGTGTTACGTGTGCTCCTAATACAATGTAACATGGCGTTATCTGTCTCTCAGCCATCACAGCACAAACTTCCATGATAAAGAAGCTGCACTTCTCTCCTTTAAACTGACAGTGAGGGCTGTGCTAAAACTGCCATAAAACCTGTATTCTACACAGGACCTTGGTAGAAATGACTTAACTGTCTGCAGCATACCTTTCTGCTATTAACAGGTTAAAATTGTCTTTTACTATGACTTATAAATCTATTGAAGCAGCTGATTGTTCTGAACAGGCACAACCTGTCCTCCTCTGTGTCTCTGGCTTAGGACGTCCTTCTGTGTGCTTTCCCTCATACTGGCCTGGTAAAACCTTACTGCTTTTGGCATCATGACTGTCATATTTCAGACTGGATTTGCCATATTTAATGCTTGACTGGTAACTAACTGGCCTCTCAGCACAGCATCTTCCAACAACCAGTCCTTTTTGCATGTTTCTTCTCTTTTCTGTACTTTTCTGACTTCATAAAGCTTCAGCTCCTTTCAAACATACATTTAAGGCCTTTTGAAACTCCAGCAAATCATTTACTGCTAAATATTCACATTTTCCTGCATTGTTTGTCATCTTTCTGATCTTTTTTCCTTTTAGTTTAGAATTTTCCTTCTCTTTCCTGTACTTTTATGCCTTCATATAGCTTCAGGTGGCTTAAACATTCACATTTTTCTGCATTATGAACAGAATTCATCTCACATCTCTTTCTTTAAACCTTAAATTTTTTCTGCTAGGTCTTGTAACTTTTTTATAAGACATTTAATCAATTCTTCCTTTTTTCCAGTAAGTTCAAGTCATTCCAATGTTCAAATGTTCAAATTCTTTCAACCCAGACTTAAGCAACTGTTTTCTGCTCAATTTTCACTATTTTCAACTTTTTCAGCATGGTCAGCTATCCCCATTCAGCTAATAAGCATTCTCACAGCTGTTTCGCAGGAACAGCTTTTTTCTAGTTGTGAGAATGCTTTAAGGCATTCTCACTATTGTTTTCCTGTTTCTCTTTATTATTATTGTGAGAATGCATGGCATTCTCACTATTATTTTCCTGTTTCTCTTTATTATTGTGAGAATGCTTTAAGGCATTCTCACTATTGTTTTCCTGTTTCCCTTTATTATTATTGTGAGAATGCTTTAAGGCATTCTCACTATTGTTTTCCTGTTTCCCTTTATTATTGTGAGAATGCTGTAAGGCATTCTCACTATTGTTTTCCTGTTTATTGTTTTCCTGTTTATCTTTATTATTATTATTGTGAGAATGCATTAAGGCATTCTCACTATTGTTTTCCTGTTTATCTTTATTATTATATTTTCCGTACGTTTTTTGCCGTTTAACTACTTCCACACACTTTAAGCAAATTAAACCATTTTTGCACAAAACGTTCAGCTCTTTCTGGACATTATGGCTATGACCTTTGGTGTTTCTAATGTTTATAGTTTTTAAAATATTAAGGTTTTTGTGCAAATTTTTCTCCCTTTAAAAGTAATGGTAAATCCTTTCAAATCATTCAAAGAGCTTCCTCCTCTTTCAAATTTAACTACTTCAGCATACGTTAAGATAGAGACACCATTCAAACTTTAAAATGTTCACAAGACATTCAACTATTACTGAATGATTGAGCTTTTTAAAATATTCAGCCAATTTTGAACTATCACAGTTTAAAAATGTACTAAAATCCTTGATGATTTCTGAGTTTACAATGCATTCCAATGACACGGAATGTTCATGTGTAGAGTGGAGGCTCCAACTGGCAGAGTGGAAGAATACAGCAAGATTCTTCAGAAAAAAAGTTTTTAACCTGTCACTGTTTTTAAAATATTTAAGCCACAGAAATAATTTTAGCATTAAAACGTAGGTCATTTTGTCCTCTTTCAGCCAATGTGACTTTCATAGCCTTCAGGACTTTACTTTTTAAATTAGAAGCCTTTGAATCACAGCAGTACCTTCCAACTGCCAGTCCTTTTTGCACGTTTCTTCTCTTTCCTGTATGTTTCTGCCTTCATACAGCTCCACATCCTTTCAATAATGCATTTCAGGCCTTTTGAAGCTTCAGCAAATGAATTTCTACTAAATTTTCACAATTTTTCTATAGTGCTTCTCTTCTTTTTGAATTTATTCACTTTTTGTTTAGCATTTTTCTTCTCTGTCCTGTACATTTCTCAGGTCCTTCAGGTCCTTTCAAAAATACATTTCAGGCCTTTTCAAACTGCAGCAAATGACTTTCTACTAATATTTCACATTTTTAGCAATATTTAACATAACTAACTGCACATTTTTCCACAAAAATTTTAAATCCTTTAAATCTTTCTGTTGTTTTTAACCTTTCAACTTCTTCAACTAAGACTTCTGCAGTTTTTTGGACATTAACTACTGCATATTCTTCACCGATTTCTACAACTTTGGTATCAAAATGTTCAGCTATTTTAGGAGATTACTGCTATATCTCTTGGAATTATCTTATTGAATTAAATTGGAATTAGTTTTGACTTTTGGTGGTTCTAACTTTTATACTTTTAAAATGATTTAAAATAACTAACCGCACATTTTTCCACAAAAATTTTAAATCCTTTAAATCTTTCTGTTGTTTTTAACCTTTCAACTTCTTCAACTAAGACTTCTGCAGTTTTTGCCAACAGGTTTAAATTATTCCACTATTTTATTTTCACCTTCAACCTGCTTCAACCAGGATTTCAGCAACTTGCTTTCAGCTAAACTTTCACTCTTTCTAGTTTTAGAAATGTCACACTTTAGAAATGTCAAGACATTTCACTTATTATCTGCTTGAAACCCTTTTGTTGTTCTTAACCCTTCAGCTTTTCTTTGCTGACAGTTACTCCAGCACCTTTGAATTGTTCCACTATTGTCTTTTTGACCTTCAAATTCCTTCAACCAGGACTAACAAGTACCCAGTACACACAGGACAACAAAAACGGAACGGAAAATACATTCAGAAAAATACACCTACGCCATTACTTCGGCCTAAGCTCCCTTTCCTTTTCTTCCTCCTCATTAATGAGCTTAATGGATAGGGAAATAAATGAGTAGTTGAGGCGATTATGTTTACAGAGTGGAACCCTGTACGTTCTTCCTGACTTTAATAATGTGTATTCTGGACTGAGCACATGTGATGTGCCAGTTGGAAACTCTGACGTTCTTTTGCACATTTTCAGCTGCTGAGTTCAGGTGGCCTGAAGTGATTGAAGCAATAAAGAGACAGCAAGGAGAACAGGTTGATTTTGAATCGCTTGACTGGACTGTAAAGTGTGAGATTGTGCGATCCAACCCTGTCACCTGCATGCGCTTGTTTGATAAGCGTGTTGAGGCACTATTCAGAGATCTGCTGCTCTCAGATGCTCAGCCACTGGGGAAAGTGATTGACTTTTTCTGCAGAGTTGAGTTTCAGCACAGAGGAAGTCCACATATTCATGCAATGCTTTGGGTTGACGGAGCACCTGAACTGGATGTTTGTGATGATCAGACTGTGTGTAATTTTGTAGACAGATATATCTCAGCACAACGGCCTGACCCAGAAACACAACCCGAACTGTTCCAGAAAGTCTATGAAGTTCAGAAGCACAGTAAGAACCACACTAGGGGCTGATTCAAGAGTGTGAACTCTGGTTGTCGGTTTGGTTTTCCAAAGCCACCCTGCAGAATCAGCAGAGCTTTGGTTGTAAAAAAGGATTCAGACCCAGATGTGTTATGAGATGAATACATACAGATGAGAGATCAACATAGTTTAAGTGACAGCAGTTCATTTTTCAACAACCTGAAGTATCAGAAACAAACATTTCAATCAAAGGTAAATTCATTTGTGTTTGCCATACTGTAAGTTTTTAAAAAGTATTATTGAAAGGAGCTGGAGCTGTATGAAGGCAGAAAAGTAGAGAATAGAGAACATGCAAAGAAAGTGTTTTGTTGCCTGAGCTAGCATTAATATTACTGGACTCGTCCAGTTTAAGCTCTCAATTATTCCTTTCTTTCTAATATCAGAGTGCATTCCAATGGTCATATTAGCTTCTTTAAATGTTTATATGTTTCACAGCTGAACTTCTTTACATGGTAGTGTTCAGCACTGTTCTTTTTACATGTTCAAGTCGCTGTTTGTTTTTCTAATCCTCTCAGCTTTTATTCAGCTCCAGGTCCTTCAATAATTGTTTTTCAGCCCTTTTTCAACTAATTTTCTGCTAAGTTGTTTCCATCTTTTCAACTCCTTCTTCTTCTCAACAACTTTAGGTGCCATCATTCTATTATGATTGAAACAGAATTTAAAACTATCAACTGAATTCTTCTCCTTCTGTTCTTAATCAGGTCTTCAACCAAGACCAGGTCCTTTCAAAAATACCTTTCAAGTGCTTTGAAGCTTCAGCTAATAACTTTGTGCTAAATTTTCAGCTTTTTTAGCATGGTCAGCTATACCCATTCAGCAAATAAGCATTCTCACTGCTGTTTCGCAGGAACAGCTCTTTCTAGTTATTATATTCTCCGTACGTTTTTTGCCGTTTAACTACTCCTTCATACTTTAACCGATTTCAACCATTTTGGTATCAAAACGTTCAGCTCCTTCAGGAGATTTATGCTATGACTTTTGGTGTTTATAACTTTTATACTTTTTAAACTATTTAACTTTTATTCAACTTTATTCCTCATTAAAATGAATGACAATTTCTTTCAACTCTTCAAAAACGTCCTCCTCTTTCCAACCTAACTAGTTGAGCATACGTTCAGCTAGAGACACCATTCAAACTTTAAAATGTTCACAAGACATTCAGCTATTACCAAATGTTTCAGCTTCTTCAAATGTTAAGCCAATTTTGAAATATGACAATTTAAAAATCATGAACATTTTTGCTCCTTCATGATTCTTAAGCATGAAAATAGGGCAGTTTAACTGTCCTATTTTAGAGGGCTGTAACTCAGCCATACGGTATCACAGAGACATCATTCAAAGTTTGTGTGTGACAGGGAAGACTCAACTTTAACTGTGGTAAAGGGCTTGCCAATAGCTTATACAGCTTTGACACAACGGCAGTTTACGTTTTATGGAGCCAGAGGACTTCGTCTGATGGAGCGCACACTCTAATTCCCACTCTAAAATGATTTAAAAAGAACTTCCTCAAACAAATGCCTCTCACGTCCAAAATGTCTGCCTGATCTAGACAAATTATACATCAAAACGTAGGTATTTTAGTCCTCTTTCACACAAAGTCACTCTCATTGAGCTTGGCCTCACAGATTTCTCACAAATCAACTCTAAGCGCAGAGAGCAGCACTCCAGCTCACATACTTTTCCATTATAAACAGGCTGAGCAATGAAATCAGTGAGAAAGACTCGTTTTGCCATAAAAAACAAACCTTACACAAGATCAGAATAAAAATTACACCTCTGGCTTCCCACATCCCTTCTGGCGCTCACGGTGAAAGAATTATTCGGATACGACTTCTACTTTTCGAACAGCGACCGTCTGTTCCAGACTTGTCGTTCATTATTAAACCCCCAGATTTTAAGGGGACAAAGTGAGGTGCAGATTTGTCAGTGGGACGTGCAGCTGTTGCCCACAGCAACTAATGAGGAGGCCAGACTCAACGAGCCCCAAACTGTCCTATTATAGAGGGCAGTAACTCAGCCATACAGTATCACAGAGACATCATTCAAACTTTAAAATGTTCACAAGACATTCAGCTGGCTTTTTCAAATATTAAGCCAATTCCGAAATATGACAGTTTAAAAAACATGAACATTTTTGCTCCTTCTTGATTTTTATGAATGAGAAGATTAGAGTGGCAGACTGATCATTTTAACTTTTTCTGATATTCAAACAAATTCCTCTAACTTTCATGCTGTTTAACTCAGACAAACAAATTATACCTTAAAATGTAGGTACAATAAACCTCCAACATGTAATTTAACTGCTAAAGTTTCAGCCACTCCCACTAAGCAATGCTGTGATATATTACATGGTTATAGTGAGCAACACACATAATGCAGAAAATGCTTTAAAAAAGCCATTTCTATTGTGTTTGGCAGGAAACTGTTTAAATGCTTGGCAGCATGGAGCTCTTTGAAAGTACTGTCAACTTTGTATGACAACTCTCTTTTTCAAGAATGATGAAGCAGGCAATTTTGCCTTTTTTAACTGAAGGGGTTGTCCCTGTCTCATCCTCACATTCTCGTGTCTTACCTGCCGGAGCTTCAGCTCCCTAAGTGGCACCTCCTCTCTCCCACTGCAGACTTTCTTTACCGCTGAAAGCTGACAACCACAAGGTAAATCACTGATTTAATTAGACCCAAACATTTCACTGTGACATTTAAGTAAAAAAAACATTTATAATATTGGTCTGGTTAAAGAAAAAACTACAGAAGATCCATTCTTTAAGATTTTTACTGTATTACTTTGTCAATCTAAAAACTTAATATGTCTGAATTACAACATGATAAGCTAAGTACACAGACTGAAAGTGCTGGGAATGTAAATTTAGTGTATTAATGTTATGAACAGAATCAGCATACTTGCACAATTTCCCCCTCCACTGTGAGGAGGTCCTTGCTGCTCTTCAGGTCCTGCAGTGTTGTCTGTAAGGACGGGGGACAGAGGAGGGCTGTCGCCTGCTCCATAAGCCCGTCCTTACAGACAACAGGCGAGCTCCTAAAGAATTTGGTGTCCTTTGTCACCCAAATGTAGTAAGGCGGGGACTCTCCCTGCAAGGAGTACCCCCTCATTATATAATGTTTCCCCTCCTTAATCTTGGAGGACAACTCCTCAAACATTGTCACTTTTGTGACGGTCTCCCCATCTGTGATGGCCACAAGTTTATTTATTTTTGTGGTTTTGGCCACTGCAGAGCTCTCCCTGAAGTCCCACGCGATGACTCGCAGCTGATCCTTCATAAGCAGGATCTTTATCTGCAGCTCAGCGGGCCTGTAATAGGGGCTAGGCTTGGTGGTCCAGAGGGTCGCTCTCAGTGCCATTCTGTAATTGCAATAGAAAAATAATGACTTGACATGTGACTCATGTAAATGTACCTACATACACATACATATACATATATAAGTTTGTGTGTGTGTGTGTGTGTATATGTATGATACTACTGTTCAAAAGTTTGGGGTCAGTCGGACAATTTTGTATTTTCTATGAAAACTCTTTTATTCATGAAATGAGTTGCAAAATGAATACAAAATATAGTCAAGTCATTGACAAGATAGAAATAATGATTTTTATTTGAAATATTAATTTTGTTCTTCAAACTTTGTTTTTGTCAAAGAATGCTGTATTTGCAGCAATTGCAGCATTGCAAACTTCTGGCATTCTAGCTGTTAATTTGTTGAGGTAATCTGTACAAATGAAGACATTAACCAGATGTTTCCATCTAGAATAGTAATTTACCACATAAACAATGTATAGAGGGTATTTCTGATTAATTTAATGTTATCTTCATTGAAAACAGTGCTTTTCTTTGAAAAATAAGGAAATTTCTAAGTGACCACAAACTTTTGAACAGTGTTGCTCAAATATGTATTAATGTATTAATATAATGTGTATATGTACACACATTCTCAAACAATGCATAAAAAGGTCTATTACTACTGAGTTTGTGCATTTCCCATGAGCACCTGTGACTACGTTATTCTGAAATGCCATCTTTGTAGTTAAAATAAGTTAGACCAAAATTCCCATTTCCATTTCCCATCATACATTGCTGCGCTGAGTAGTTAATTTTTGTCCGGTCTTTTTCGCGGTGTGTAAAATGGCTCACCAATAATGATACTGAATGGGTTGGCAACATATTTAAGATTCATTTTGTTAAATCTTTTAAAGTAAACGTTTAGCCCTGAATCAAATTAAATACATAAATTAAATACAAAACCATTATACAAGAGACCGGTCTTCATTTAAGTTTCTGGAGAATCAGTGGGAACTGCGTGAACTAATGTTCTGACTCGCGCGCCCCCTGTGGCTTATAAAGATAAATTATGTTCTTATAAAATATGGCCCTCGATTTATATCTACTTTTTCTAACCATTAACCTTTGTAGATATAGTTATGAATGAATAAATCGAACTTTACAATTAGTTTAAGTCCGATGTGTGTCGGCGTAACTGGGAGGCTATTTAAGCTAGTTAGGAAAAAAATCTTTATCTTCTAACTGGCGTTACCCAACTATAAATCCCTTAAAAAATCTTAGTAATTATTTTTGTGAAGTACACACTATACTCCAATAGTTAATGAAACATACAGATACAGGTTCTGGCAAGAAATGACTTTTGAAAAAACGAACTTACCTTATTAATTTGATGCGGAGCTCCGACTGTAGAGTCTTCAAAATGTCCCCTGCTGTGACTGTACACTGTACATATACTGTATGTAAAGCCCTGTCGGCAACCTTTTGATCTTCAACGGCGGGAAAAGCTACCTTACTATACAGAGTTTTGAAAGGCTTTTGGACTTTTCTATTTGTATCTCTATTCAATGTGTACAACATAATATTCATATCTATCTATCTATCTTTCTATCTGTTATTTTTGCTTTTATTTTATTACAAATATATATATATATATATACATATATTTAGTATAGAAATAGAAATATACTTTATTCATGGGGGAAATTAAAATTAGTCAACTAGCTCAAAAAAATATAAATATTTACAATGATTGCATACTAGACAAATAGTATATACATATATTGCATATACATATGCATATGAGAGAGGTGTGTGTATTTAATTAGCATATATATTAATATTAGCAAATATTTAAATATGTTCATATTTTCCATGCATCTGACAAGCAAACTTTTTCTACTTTCATGTTTTTTGTAGTTAAGCATTGCATGTAAAATTACTGACTTAATCAATGAACTGGTAGATATTGATTGGACTTTGCATGTTCTCCCTGTGTATGCATGGGTTCTCTCCGGGTACTCCGGCTTCCTCCCACCGTCCAAAAACATGCATGTTAGGTTAACTGGAAAGAAATTTTGCCTTTGGAGTAAGTGTGAGTGTGTGTGGTTGTTTGTGTCGTTTGTCTCTGTGTGGCGCTGTGATGGACTGGCGACCTGCCCTAGGTGTACCCCGCCTCTCGCCCGATGACTTCTTCTTAAGTGGATTAAGCGGGTATAGAAAATGGATGGAGGATGGGTAGGTTTTGATAAACTGAACAAAGCTACATTTGAAATATCACAACAACTTGAGTGTGTTGGTGACGTAAAGAAAGCTTTAGCACAGCACGTGCCCACTGACAAATCTGCACCTCACTTTGTCCCCTTAAAATCTGGGGGTTTAATAATGAACGACAAGTCTGGAACAAACGGTCGCTGTTCGAAAAGTAGAAGTCGTATCCGAATAATTCTTTCACCGTGAGTGCCAGAAGGGATGTGGGAAGCCAGAGGTGTTATTCTGATCTTGTGTAAGGTTTGTTTTTTTATGGCAGTTTTAAAACGAGTCTTTCTCACTGATTTCATTGCTCAGCCTGTTTATAATGGAAAAGTATGTGAGCTGGAGTGCTGCTCTCTGCGCTTACAGGTGATTTGTGAGAAATCTGTGAGGCCAAGCTCAATGAGAGTGACTTTGTGTGAAAGAGGACTAAAATACCTACGTTTTGATGTATAATTTGTCTAGATCAGGCAGACATTTTGGACGTGAGAGGCATTTGTTTGAGGAAGTTCTTTTTAAATCATTTTAGAGTGGGAATTAGAGTGTGCGCTCCATCAGACGAAGTCCTCTGGCTTCATAAAACGTAAACTGCCGTTGTGTCAAAGCTGTATAAGCTATTGACAAGCCCTTTACCACAGTTAAAGTTGAGTCTTTCCTGTCACATACAAACTTTGAATGATGTCTCTGTGATAACGTATGGCTGAGTTATAGCCCTCTAAAATAGGACAGTTTGGGGCTCGTTGAGCCCCAAACTGCCCTATTTTCATGCTTGAAAGTCATGAAGGAGCAAAAATGTTCATGATTTTGAAACTGTCATATTTCAAAATTGGCTGAATATTTGAAAAAGCTGAAACATTTGGTAATAGATGAATGTCTTGTGAACATTTTAAAGTTTGAATGGTGTCTCTAGCTGAACGTATGCTCGACTAGTTAGGTTGGAAAGAGGAGGACGTTTTTGAAGAGTTGAAAGAAATTCCCATTCATTTGAATGAGGAAAAAAGTTGAATAGAAGTTGAATAGTTTAAAAAGTGTAAAAGATATCAACACCAAAAGTCATAGCACAAATCTCCTGAACAAGCTGAACGTTTTGATACCAAAATTGTTGAAATCGGTGAAAGATTGCAGGAGTAGTTAAGCTACAAAAAACGGCGGAATAATAATAACTAGAAAAAAAGCTGTTCCTGCGAAACAGCTGTGAGAATGCTTATTAGCTGAATGGGGATAGCTGACCATGCTGAAAAAGTTGAAAATAGTGAAAATTGAGCAGAAAACAGTTGCTTAAGTCTGGGTTGAAAGAATTTGAACATTTGAACATTGGAATGACTTGAACTTACTGGAAAAAAGGAAGAATTGATTAAATGTCTTATAAAAAAGTTACAAGACTTAGCAGAAAAAATTGAAGGTTTAAAGAAAGAGATGTGAGATGAATTCTGTTCATAATGCAGAAAAATGTGAATGTTTAAGCCACCTGAAGCTAGATGAAGGCATAAAAGTACAGGAAAGAGAAGGAAAATTCTAAACTAAAAGGGAAAAAGATCAGAAAGATGACAAACAATGCAGGAAAATGTGAGTATTTAGCAGAAAATGATTTGCTGGAGTTTCAAAAGGCCTTAAATGTATGTTTGAAAGGAGCTGAAGCTTTATGAAGTCAGAAAAGTACAGAAAAGAGAAGAAACATGCAAAAAGGACTGGTTGTTGCAAGATGCTGTGCTGAGAGGCCAGCTAGTTACCAGTCAAGCATTAAATATGGCAAATCCAGTCTGAAATATGACAGTCGTGATGCCTAAAGCAGAAAGGTTTTACCAGGCCAGTATGAGGAAAATCACACAGAAGGACGTCCTAAGCCAGAGACACAGAGGAGGACAGGTTGTGCCTGTTCAGAACAATCAGCTGCTTCAATAGATTTATAAGTCATAGTAAAAGACAATTTTAACCTGTTAATAGCAGAAAGGTATGCTGCAGACAGTTATGTCATTTCTATCAAGGTCCTGTGTAGAATACAGGTTTTATGGCAGTTTGAATACAGCCTTCACTGTCAGCTTAAAGGAGCGAAGGAGGGCCTGTGGATTTCCCTGTATTTGTAATGGAGAGGGACAGTGCTGATTCTAAGGTCATTTTCTCAAAAACCATTTTAGTAATGAGAGAGAAAAATACAAGCACACTTCTGCAGACCCAGACGCACGTTTTGAGGTATCATATGTGTGCTTTAGACAGCATGAGTGAGGGAAAGTACACGGAATGAATGCCTGAGCCACAGAGAGACAGAGGAGGACAGGCTGTACCCCCTGAGAACAAACAGCTGTTTGAATGGATTTAAAAGTCAAAATTTAAAAATATTGAACTTTTCAGTAAGAGAAAGCTCTGCCAAAGACACTGATGTGATTTATATCAAGGTCCTGTGTAAAATATAGGTTTTATAGCAGTTTGAATACAGCCTTCACTGTCAGCTTAAAGGAGCGAAGGAGGGCCTGTTTATAATGGAAATGTGTGATTTTGCTCTGAATCTGAGGTGATTTGAGAGAAAAAGCATAAATTAAAGCACAAATATGGAAAGAAGACATAAATAGCTTCATGTTAAGCTAGAATTTATCCACTTTTAAGAGAAATTGTGGATGTTAAGGAGGTTTTAGGCTGTGATTAGTGTGGAGGATGAGTGGTTTCTGTGGATTTCCCTGTATTTCTAATGGAGAGGGACAGTGCTGATTCTAAGGTCATTTTCTCAAAAAACATTTTAGTAATGAGAGAGAAAAATACAAGCACACTTCTGCAGACCCAGACGCACGTTTTGAGGTATCATATGTGTTCTTTAGACAGCATGAGTGAGGGAAAGTACACGGAATGAATGCCTGAGCCACAGAGAGACAGAGGAGGACAGGCTGTACCCCCTGAGAACAAACAGCTGTTTGAATGGATTTAAAAGTCAAAATTTAAAAATATTGAACTTTTCAGTAAGAGAAAGCTCTGCCGAAGACACTGATGTGATTTATATCAAGGTCCTGTGTAAAATATAGGTTTTATAGCAGTTTGAATACAGCCTTCACTGTCAGCTTAAAGGAGCGAAGGAGGGCCTGTTTATAATGGAAATGTGTGATTTTGCTCTGAATCTGAGGTGATTTGAGCGAAAAAGCATAAGTTAAAGCACAAATATGGAAAGAAGACATAAATAGCTTCATCTTAAGCAAGAATTTATCCAGTTTTAAGAGAAATTGTGGATGTTAAGGAGGTTATAGGTTAAAATGGCTTCAGTGTAATATACAGCAAGGAGTGGAAGAGTGATGTCATCAGTGATAGCAATGTTTGTCAACAGCTGCAGCTCTCTCCCTGTATAACCTGCAGAAATTGCATTTTGGATACTATGACCTCCTGTGAGAAAACTGGAAGAGCGAGGAATATAATTTGAAGACCGTAAGAAGCAGAAGGCTTGGAGGAACGCGGCAATGTAGTTTTTATTTCAATGGAGTGAAAAAAATTTAAACGGCAGCGGGTTGAACACAGTTGAACCTGTCTCTGGCGTTCCACCAAATTTACATTGGAGTTAGTGAGAGAAATTGAAAGGTTTCTCTCGCTTCAAGGCTCATAGCTGAAATTCTGTAAATGTGAGCTATTTAGTAGTTACGTCAGCTGAAAGAGGACAAGTGTACCTACATTTTAAGGTATAATTTGTTTGTCTGAGTTAAACAGCATGAAAGTTTGAGTAATTTGTTTGAATATCAGAAAAAGTTAAAATGATCAGTCTGCCACTCTAATCTTCTCATTCATAAAAATCAAGAAGTAGCAAAAATGTTCATGTTTTTTAAACTGTCATATTTCGGAATTGGCTTAATATTTGAAAAAGCCAGCTGAATGTCTTGTGAACATTTTAAAGTTTGAATGATGTCTCTGTGATACCGTATGGCTGAGTTACTGCCCTCTAAAATAGGACAGTTTGGGGCTCGTTGAGTGTGGCCTCCTCATTAGTTGCTGTGGGCAACAGCTGCACGTGCCCACTGCCAAATCTGCACCTCACTTTGTCCCCTTAAAATCTGGGGGTTTAATAATGAACGACAAGTCTGGAACAAACGGTCGCTGTTCGAAAAGTAGAAGTCGTATCCGAATAATTCTTTCACCGTGAGCGCCAGAAGGGATGTGGGAAGCCAGAGGTGTAATTTTTATTCTGATCTTGTGTAAGGTTTGTTTTTTATGGCAGTTTTAAAACGAGTCTTTCTCACTGATTTCATTGCTCAGCCTGTTTATAATGGAAAAGTATGTGAGCTGGAGTGCTGCTCTCTGCGCTTACAGGTGATTTGTGAGAAATCTGTGAGGCCAAGCTCAATGAGAGTGACTTTGTGTGAAAGAGGACTAAAATACCTACGTTTTGATGTATAATTTGTCTAGATCAGGCAGACATTTTGGACGTGAGAGGCATTTGTTTGAGGAAGTTCTTTTTAAATCATTTTAGAGTGGGAATTAGAGTGTGCGCTCCATCAGACGAAGTCCTCTGGCTCCATAAAACGTAAACTGCCGTTGTGTCAAAGCTGTATAAGCTATTGGCAAGCCCTTTACCACAGTTAAAGTTGAGTCTTTCCTGTCACATACAAACTTTGAATGATGTCTCTGTGATACCGTATGGCTGAGTTACAGCCCTCTAAAATAGGGCAGTTTGGGGCTCGTTAAGCCCCAAACTGTCCTATTTTCATGCATGAAAATCACGAAGGAGCAAAAATGTTCATGATTTTGAAACTGTCATATTTCAAAATTGGCTGAATATTTGAAAAAGCTGAAACATTTGGTAATAGCTGAATGTCTTGTGAACATTTTAAAGTTTGAATGGTGTCTCTAGCTGAACGTATGCTCAACTAGTTAGGTTGGAAAGAGGAGGAAGCTTTTGAAGAGTTGAAAGAAATTCCCATTCATTTGAATGAGGAAAAAAGTTGAATAGAAGTTGAATAGTTTAAAAAGTGTAAAAGATATCAACACCAAAAGTCATAGCACAAATCTCCTGAACAAGCTGAACGTTTTGATACCAAAATTGTTGAAATCGGTTAAAGATTGCAGGAGTAGTTAAGCTACAAAAAACGGCGGAATAATAATAATAACTAGAAAGAGCTGTTCCTGCGAAACAGCAGTGAGAATGCATTTTAAGTTGAATGGATCAGTTGAACATGCTCAAAAAGCTGAATCTAGTGGAAATTTATCAGAAACAAGTGAATAATAGTAAAAATGGCTTCAGTGTATTATACAGCAGGGAGTGGAAGAGTGATGTCATCAGTGACAGCAATGTTTGTCAACAGCTGCAGCTCTCTCCCTGTATAACCTGCAGAAATTGCATTTTGGATACTATGACCTCCTGTGAGAAAACCGGAAGAGCGAGGAAAATAATTTGAAGACCGTAAGAAGCAGAAGGCTTGGAGGAACGCAGCAATGTAGTTTTTATTTCAATGGAGTGAAAAAAAATTAAACGGCAGCAGGTTGAACACAGTTGAACCTGTCTCTGGCGTTCCACCAAATTTACATTGGAGTTAGTGAGAGAAATTGAAAGGTTTCTCTCGCTTCAAGGCTCATAGCTGAAATTCTGTAAATGTGAGCTATTTGGTAGTTACATCAGCTGAAAGAGGACAAGTGTACCTACATTTTAAGGTATAATTTGTTTGTCTGAGTTAAACAGCATGAAAGTTAGAGTAATTAGTTTGAATATGAGAAAAAGTTAAAATGATCAGTCTGCCACTCTAATCTTCTCATTCATAAAAATGAAGAAGGAGCAAAAATGTTCATGTTTTTTAAACTGTCATATTTGAGAATTGGCTGAATATTTGAAAAAGCTGTATAATCACATAATAGCTGAATGTCTTGTGAACATTTTAAAGTTTGAATGATGTCTCTGTGATACCGTATGGCTGAGTTACTGCCCTCTAAAATAGGACAGTTTGGGGCTCGTTGAGTGTGGCCTCCTCATTAGTTGCTGTGGGCAACAGCTGCACGTGCCCACTGCCAAATCTGCACCTCACTTTGTCCCCTTAAAATCTGGGGGTTTAATAATGAACGACAAGTCTGGAACAAACGGTCGCTGTTCGAAAAGTAGAAGTCGTATCCGAATAATTCTTTCACCGTGAGCGCCAGAAGGGATGTGGGAAGCCAGAGGTGTAATTTTTATTCTGATCTTGTGTAAGGTTTGTTTTTTATGGCAGTTTTAAAACGAGTCTTTCTCACTGATTTCATTGCTCGGCCTGTTTATAATGGAAAAGTATGTGAGCTGGAGTGCTGCTCTCTGCGCTTACAGGTGATTTGTGAGAAATCTGTGAGGCCAAGCTCAATGAGAGTGACTTTGTGTGAAAGAGGACTAAAATACCTACGTTTTGATGTATAATTTGTCTAGATCAGGCAGACATTTTGGACGTGAGAGGCATTTGTTTGAGGAAGTTCTTTTTAAATCATTTTAGAGTGGGAATTAGAGTGTGCGCTCCATCAGACGAAGTCCTCTGGCTCCATAAAACGTAAACTGCCGTTGTGTCAAAGCTGTATAAGCTATTGACAAGCCCTTTACCAGAGTTAAAGTTGAGTCTTTCCTGTCACATACAAACTTTGAATGATGTCTCTGTGATACCGTATGGCTGAGTTACAGCCCTCTAAAATAGGGCAGTTTGGGGCTCGTTAAGCCCCAAACTGTCCTATTTTCATGCATGAAAATCATGAAGGAGCAAAAATGTTCATGATTTTGAAACTGTCATATTTCAAAATTGGCTGAATATTTGAAAAAGCTGAAACATTTGGTAATAGCTGAATGTCTTGTGAACATTTTAAAGTTTGAATGGTGTCTCTAGCTGAACGTATGCTCAACTAGTTAGGTTGGAAAGAGGAGGAAGCTTTTGAAGAGTTGAAAGAAATTCCCATTCATTTGAATGAGGAAAAAAGTTGAATAGAAGTTGAATAGTTTAAAAAGTGTAAAAGATATCAACACCAAAAGTCATAGCACAAATCTCCTGAACAAGCTGAACGTTTTGATACCAAAATTGTTGAAATCGGTTAAAGATTGCAGGAGTAGTTAAGCTACAAAAAACGGCGGAATAATAATAATAACTAGAAAGAGCTGTTCCTGCGAAACAGCAGTGAGAATGCATTTTAAGTTGAATGGATTAGTTGAACATGCTCAAATAGCTGAATCTAGTGGAAATTTATCAGAAATCAAGTGAATAATAGTTAAAATGGCTTCAGTGTAATATACAGCAGGGAGTGGAAGAGTGATGTCATCAGTGACAGCAATGTTTGTCAACAGCTGCAGCTTAACGAGCTCTCTCCCTGTGTAACCTGCAGAAATTGCATATTTGGATACTATGACCTCCTGTGAGAAAACCGGAAGAGCGAGGAAAATAATTTGAAGACCGTAAGAAGCAGAAGGCTTGGAGGAACGCAGCAATGTAGTTTTTATTTCAATGGAGTGAAAAAAATTTAAACGGCAGCAGGTTGAACACAGTTGAACCTGTCTCTGGCGTTCCACCAAATTTACATTGGAGTTAGTGAGAGAAATTGAAAAGTTTCTCTCGCTTCAAGGCTCATAGCTGAAATTCTGTAAATGTGAGCTATTTAGTAGTCACATCAGCTGAAAGAGGACAAGTGTACCTACATTTTAAGGTATAATTTGTTTATCTGAGTTGAACAGTTTTAAAGTTAGAGCAATTTGTTTGAATATCAGAAAAAGTTAAAATGATCAGTCTGCCACTCTAATCTTCTCATGCATAAAAATCAAGAAGGAGCAAAAATGTTCATGTTTTTTAAACTGTCATATTTCGAAATTGGCTGAATATTTGAAAAATCTGTATAATCAGATAATAGCTGAATGTCTTGTGAACATTTTAAAGTTTGAATGGTGTCTCTAGCTGAATGTATGCTCAACTAGTTAGGTTGGAAAGAGGAGGAAGTTTTTGAAGAGTTGAAAGAAATTGCCATTCATTTGAATGAGGGGGAAATTTGAATAAAAGTTAAATAGTTTAAAAAGTATAAAAGTTATAAATATGAAAAATAATAGCCATCATCTCCTGAAGGAGCTGAACGTTTTGATACCAAATTTGTTGAAATCGGTCAAAGATTGTAGAACTAGTTGAGTGCCAAAAAACGTACGGAATAATAATAATAATAACTAGAAAGAGCTGTTCCTGCGAAACAGCAGTGAGAATGCATTTTAAGTTGAATGGATTAGTTGAACATGCTCAAATAGCTGAATCTAGTTGAAATTTATCAGAAATCAAGTGAATAATAGTTTAAATGGCTTCAGTGTAATATACAGCAGGGAGTGGAAGAGTGATGTCATCAGTGACAGCAATGTTTGTCAACAGCTGCAGCTTAACGAGCTCTCTCCCTGTGTAACCTGCAGAAATTGCATATTTGGATACTATGACCTCCTGTGAGAAAACCGGAAGAGCGAGGAAAATAATTTGAAGACCGTAAGAAGCAGAAGGCTTGGAGGAACGCAGCAATGTAGTTTTTATTTGAATGGAGTGAAAAAAATTTAAACGGCAGCAGGTTGAACACAGTTGAACCTGTCTCTGGCGTTCCACCAAATTTACATTGGAGTTAGTGAGAGAAATTGAAAAGTTTCTCTCGCTTCAAGGCTCATAGCTGAAATTCTGTAAATGTGAGCTATTTAGTAGTCACATCAGCTGAAAGAGGACAAGTGTACCTACATTTTAAGGTATAATTTGTTTATCTGAGTTGAACAGTTTTAAAGTTAGAGCAATTTGTTTGAATATCAGAAAAAGTTAAAATGATCAGTCTGCCACTCTAATCTTCTCATGCATAAAAATCAAGAAGGAGCAAAAATGTTCATGTTTTTTAAACTGTCATATTTCGAAATTGGCTGAATATTTGAAAAATCTGTATAATCAGATAATAGCTGAATGTCTTGTGAACATTTTAAAGTTTGAATGGTGTCTCTAGCTGAATGTATGCTCAACTAGTTAGGTTGGAAAGAGGAGGAAGTTTTTGAAGAGTTGAAAGAAATTGCCATTCATTTGAATGAGGGGAAAATTTGAATAAAAGTTAAATAGTTTAAAAAGTATAAAAGTTATAAACATGAAAAATAGTAGCCATCATCTCCTGAAGGAGCTGAACGTTTTGATACCAAATTTGTTGAAATCGGTCAAAGATTGTAGAACTAGTTGAGTGCCAAAAAACGTACGGAATAATAATAATAATAATAATAATAATAAAGGGAAACAGGAAAACAATAGTGAGAATGCCTTAAAGCATTCTCACAATAAAGAGAAACAGGAAAACAATAGTGAGAATGCCTTAAAGCATTCTCACAACTAGAAAAAAGCTGTTCCTGCGAAACAGCTGTGAGAATGCATTTAAAGTTGAATGGATTAGTTGAACATACTCAAAATAGCTGAATCTAGTGGAAATTTATCAGAAACAAGTGAATAATAGTAAAAATGGCTTCAGTGTAATATACAGCAAGGAGTGGAAGAGTGATGTCATCAGTGATAGCAATGTTTGTCAACAGCTGCAGCTCTCTCCCTGTATAACCTGCAGAAATTGCATTTTGGATACTATGACCTCCTGTGAGAAAACTGGAAGAGCGAGGAAAATAATTTGAAGACCGTAAGAAGCAGAAGGCTTGGAGGAACGCGGCAATGTAGTTTTTATTTCAATGGAGTGAAAAAAATTTAAACGGCAGCGAGTTGAACACAGTTGAACCTGTCTCTGGCGTTCCACCAAATTTCCATTGGAGTTAGTGAGAGAAATTGAAAGGTTTCTCTCGCTTCAAGGCTCATAGCTGAAATTCTGTAAATGTGAGCTATTTAGTAGTTACATCAGCTGAAAGAGGACAAGTGTACCTACATTTTAAGGTATAATTTATTTGTCTGAGTTAAACAGCATGAAAGTTAGAGTAATTTGTTTGAATATCAGAAAAAGTTAAAATGATCAGTCTGCCACTCTAATCTTCTCATTCATAAAAATCAGGAAGGAGCAAAAATGTTCATGTTTTTTAAACTGTCATATTTCGGAATTGGCTTAATATTTGAAAAAGCCAGCTGAATGTCTTGTGAACATTTTAAAGTTTGAATGATGTCTCTGTGATACCGTATGGCTGAGTTACTGCCCTCTAAAATAGGACAGTTTGGGGCTCGTTGAGTCTGGCCTCCTCATTAGTTGCTGTGGGCAACAGCTGCACGTGCCCACTGACAAATCTGCACCTCACTTTGTCCCCTTAAAATCTGGGGGTTTAATAATGAACCACAAGTCTGGAACAAACGGTCGCTGTTCGAAAAGTAGAAGTCGTATCCGAATAATTCTTTCACCGTGAGCGCCAGAAGGGATGTGGGAAGCCAGAGGTGTAATTTTTATTCTGATCTTGTGTAAGGTTTGTTTTTTATGGCAGTTTTAAAACGAGTCTTTCTCACTGATTTCATTGCTCAGCCTGTTTATAATGGAAAAGTATGTGAGCTGGAGTGCTGCTCTCTGCGCTTAGAGTTGATTTGTGAGAAATCTGTGAGGCCAAGCTCAATGAGAGTGACTTTGTGTGAAAGAGGACTAAAATACCTACGTTTTGATGTATAATTTGTCTAGATCAGGCAGACATTTTGGACGTGAGAGGCATTTGTTTGAGGAAGTTCTTTTTAAATCATTTTAGAGTGGGAATTAGAGTGTGCGCTCCATCAGACGAAGTCCTCTGGCTCCATAAAACGTAAACTGCCGTTGTGTCAAAGCTGTATAAGCTATTGACAAGCCCTTTACCACAGTTAAAGTTGAGTCTTCCCTGTCACACACAAACTTTAAATGATGTCTCTGTGATACCGTATGGCTGAGTTACAGCCCTCTAAAATAGGACAGTTTGGGGCTCGTTGAGCCCCAAACTGCCCTATTTTCATGCTTAAGAATCATGAAGGAGCAAAAATGTTCATGATTTTTAAACTGTCATATTTCAAAATTGGCTTAACATTTGAAGAAGCTGAAACATTTGGTAATAGCTGAATGTCTTGTGAACATTTTAAAGTTTGAATGGTGTCTCTAGCTGAACGTATGCTCAACTAGTTAGGTTGGAAAGAGGAGGAAGCTTTTGAAGAGTTGAAAGAAATTCCCATTCATTTGAATGAGGAATAAAGTTGAATAAAAGTTAAATAGTTTAAAAAGTATAAAAGTTATAAACACCAAAAGTCATAGCATAAATCTCCTGAAGGAGCTGAACGTTTTGATACCAAAATGGTTGAAATCGGTTAAAGTATGAAGGAGTAGTTAAACGGCAAAAAACGTACGGAAAATATAATAATAACTAGAAAAAAGCTGTTCCTGCGAAACAGCTGTGAGAATGCATTTAAAGTTGAATGAATTAGTTGAACATGCTCAAAATAGCTGAATCTAGTGGAAATTTATCAGAAACAAGTGAATAATAGTAAAAATGGCTTCAGTGTAATATACAGCAAGGAGTGGAAGAGTGATGTCATCAGTGATAGCAATGTTTGTCAACAGCTGCAGCTCTCTCCCTGTATAACCTGCAGAAATTGCATTTTGGATACTATGACCTCCTGTGAGAAAACTGGAAGAGCGAGGAAAATAATTTGAAGACCGTAAGAAGCAGAAGGCTTGGAGGAACGCGGCAATGTAGTTTTTATTTCAATGGAGAGAAAAAAATTTAAACGGCAGCGGGTTGAACACAGTTGAACCCGTCTCTGGCGTTCCACCAAATTTACATTGGAGTTAGTGAGAGAAATTGAAAGGTTTCTCTCGCTTCAAGGCTCATAGCTGAAATTCTGTAAATGTGAGCTATTTAGTAGTTACATCAGCTGAAAGAGGACAAGTGTACCTACATTTTAAGGTATAATTTGTTTGTCTGAGTTAAACAGCATGAAAGTTAGAGTAATTTGTTTCAATATGAGAAAAAGTTAAAATGATCAGTCTGCCACTCTAATCTTCTCATTCATAAAAATCAAGAAGGAGCAAAAATGTTCATGTTTTTTAAACTGTCATATTTGAGAATTGGCTTAGTCAAAATTTTTAAAAATTGAACTTTTCTGTAAGAGAAAGCTCTGCTGAAGACACTGATGTGATTTATATCAAGGTCCTGTTTAAAATATAGGTTTTATAGCAGTTTGAATACAGCCTTCACTGTCAGCTTAAAGAAGCCAAGGAGGGCCTGTTTCACATGGAAATGTGTGATTTTGCTCTGAATCTGAGGTGATTTGAGAGAAAAAGCATAGGTTAAAGCACAAATATGGAAAGAAGACATAAATAGCTTCATGTTAAGCTAGAATTTATCCACTTTTAAGAGAAATTGTGGAGGTTAAGGAGGTTTTAGGCTGTGATTAGTGTGGAGGATGAGTGGTTTCTGTGGATTTCCCTGTATATCTAATGGAGAGGGACAGTGCTGATTCTAAGGTCATTTTCTCAAAAACCATTTTAGTAATGAGAGAGAAAAATACAAGCACACTTCTGCAGACCCAGACGCACGTTTTGAGGTATCATATGTGTGCTTTAGACAGCATGAGTGAGGGAAAGTACACGGAATGAATGCCTGAGCCACAGAGAGACAGAGGAGGACAGGCTGTACCCCCTGAGAACAAAAAGCTGTTTGAATGGATTTAAAAGTCAAAATTTAAAAATATTGAACTTTTCAGTAAGAGAAAGCTCTGCCGAAGACACTGATGTGATTTATATCAAGGTCCTGTGTAAAATATAGGTTTTATAGCAGTTTGAATACAGCCTTCACTGTCAGCTTAAAGGAGCGAAGGAGGGCCTGTTTATAATGGAAATGTGTGATTTTGCTCTGAATCTGAGGTGATTTGAGCGAAAAAGCATAAGTTAAAGCACAAATATGGAAAGAAGACATAAATAGCTTCATCTTAAGCAAGAATTTATCCAGTTTTAACAGAAATTGTGGATGTTAAGGAGGTTATAGGTTAAAATGGCTTCAGTGTAATATACAGCAGGGAGTGGAAGAGTGATGTCATCAGTGATAGCAATGTTTGTCAACAGCTGCAGCTCTCTCCCTGTATAACCTGCAGAAATTGCATTTTGGATACTATGACCTCCTGTGAGAAAACTGGAAGAGCGAGGAAAATAATTTGAAGACCGTAAGAAGCAGAAGGCTTGGAGGAACGCGGCAATGTAGTTTTTATTTCAATGGAGTGAAAGAAATTTAAACGGCAGCGAGTTGAACACAGTTGAACCTGTCTCTGGCGTTCCACCAAATTTAAATTGGAGTTAGTGAGAGAAATTGAAAGGTTTCTCTGGCTTCAAGGCTCATAGCTGAAATTCTGTAAATGTGAGCTATTTAGTAGTTACATCAGCTGAAAGAGGACAAGTGTACCTACATTTTAAGGTATAATTTGTTGGTCTGAGTTAAACAGCATGAAAGTTTGAGTAATTTGTTTGAATATCAGAAAAAGTTAAAATGATCAGTCTGCCACTCTAATCTTTCTCATTCATAAAAATCAAGAAGGAGCAAAAATGTTCATGTTTTTTAAACTGTCATATTTCGGAATTGGCTTAATATTTGAAAAAGCCAGCTGAATGTCTTGTGAACATTTTAAAGTTTGAATGATGTCTCTGTGATACCGTATGGCTGAGTTACTGCCCTCTATAATAGGACAGTTTGGGGCTCGTTGAGTCTGGCCTCCTAATTAGTTGCTGTGGGCAACAGCTGCACGTGCCCACTGACAAATCTGCACCTCACTTTGTCCCCTTAAAATCTGGGGGTTTAATAATGAACGACAAGTCTGGAACAAACGGTCGCTGTTCGAAAAGTAGAAGTCGTATCCGAATAATTCTTTCACCGTGAGCGCCAGAAGGGATGTGGGAAGCCAGAGGTGTAATTTTTATTCTGATCTTGTGTAAGGTTTGTTTTTTATGGCAGTTTTAAAACGAGTCTTTCTCACTGATTTCATTGCTCAGCCTGTTTATAATGGAAAAGTATGTGAGCTGGAGTGCTGCTCTCTGCGCTTAGAGTTGATTTGTGAGAAATCTGTGAGGCCAAGCTCAATGAGAGTGACTTTGTGTGAAAGAGGACTAAAATACCTACGTTTTGATGTATAATTTGTCTAGATCAGGCAGACATTTTGGACGTGAGAGGCATTTGTTTGAGGAAGTTCTTTTTAAATCATTTTAGAGTGGGAATTAGAGTGTGCGCTCCATCAGACGAAGTCCTCTGGCACCATAAAACGTAAACTGCCGTTGTGTCAAAGCTGTATAAGCTATTAACAAGCCCTTTACCACAGTTAAAGTTGAGTCTTTCCTGTCACTTACAAACTTTGAATGATGTCTCTGTGATACCGTATGGCTGAGTTACAGCCCTCTAAAATAGGGCAGTTTGGGGCTCGTTGAGCCCCAAACTGTCCTATTTTCATGCATGAAAATCATGAAGGAGCAAAAATGTTCATGATTTTGAAACTGTCATATTTCAAAATTGGCTTAACATTTGAAAAAGCTGAAACATTTGGTAATAGCTGAATGTCTTGTGAACATTTTAAAGTTTGAATGGTGTCTCTAGCTGAACGTATGCTCAACTAGTTAGGTTGGAAAGAGGAGGACGTTTTTGAAGAGTTGAAAGAAATTGCCATTCATTTTAATGAGGAATAAAGTTGAATAAAAGTTAAATAGTTTAAAAAGTATAAAAGTTATAAACACCAAAAGTCATAGCATAAATCTCCTGAAGGAGCTGAACGTTTTGATACCAAAATGGTTGAAATCGGTTAAAGTATGAAGGAGTAGTTAAACGGCAAAAAACGTACGGAAAATATAATAATAACTAGAAAAAAAAGCTGTTCCTGCGAAACAGCTGTGAGAATGCTTATTAGCTGAATGGGGATAGCTGACCATGCTAAAAAAGCTGAAAATAGTGAAAATTTAGCAGAAAGCCAGTTGCTGAAGTCAGGGTTGAAAGAATTTGAAGGTGAAAGGACAACATTGGAATGACGAACTTACTTGAAAAAAGGCAGAATTGATTGAATGTCGGAAAAAAAGTTGCAAGTCCTTGCAGAAAAAGTTGAAGGTTTAAAGAAGGAGATGGGAGATGAATTCTGTTCATATTTTGAATTAATCTTCAACCCTTATAAAATGTAGTAACCAAAAGATTCTAAATAAGTTGAGAAAAGCAAAAAATTTGCAGAAATGTAGTTGCTGTAACTCTTTTCAGAGCTGGAAAATATGTGGAAGGACGTGGAGCTGAATTAGCATTGAAAAACAAACTACTGTAAAACATGTAAAAAAGAACAGTGCTGAACAATCCTTTTTAATCCAATTAATTAATTGGATTTCATTGGATTATGATTACAATGAATTGAATTCCAATTGGCTTGAATTGGACTATATTATTTAAGTGCCTTGAGATGACGATTGTTGTAATCTGGTGCTATATAAATAAAACTGAATTGAATTGAATTGAACAATACAGTGTAAAGAAGTTCAACTGTTAAACAAATATATATTTAAAGAAGCCAATATGACTATTGGTATGTACTCTGATATTAGAAGGAAAGGAATAAATGCTTAAACTGGACAAATCCAGTAAGATTAATAATTGTTCAGTTTTTATGAAGACGACACAATAATTGTTTTTTAAAGCATAAGAAAAAATTTAATAAAATATTAACAATACAGCCCATTTTTTTAATCAGAAGGTATATTTTTGGGTTATTACAAAACCTCACAAACACAAGGTTCTGTCATGTTCTGTTATGGATTTTAAATGTCCATTATCATGTGATAATATTTCAACAATGATATTATTAATCAAATGTATATTCTTATGTTAATCTTTTTTACAAAAAAGAAAACTTGCAAAACTACTAATATGAACATTTATTATAATAAAAAATTATTCCCAAAGCAAAATACCAGCTGATACCCCACACTAAGACAGGATTCACTCAATTGTGTGTTCCATTTCAAAAGTGTGTTTCTTCATTCATTTGCAATTTTTGGGGGTCTTTAGAATGGCCAAATAAAATGTTCTATAATCTGTTCTGCTATTATTTGTTTCCATACGATGGACAGTTGAAAAATATTTTACTTATTAAATAATAACCTGATCATCAATGCAGGGAGCCATGATGGAGAGCATTCCCAAATGTGAGGAATGCTCTCCATAATGAGTCAACACAACGTGAGTGTGAGTCCTGTCTTATTCCTGCTATAATTACTACTAAATCCATCCTATCCACTTACTTCATGTGTACATTTATATGCGATCACTGAAGAAGTCAGTTTATTTACTTTAACTACGTCATTCTCTCAGTGATAACCAAAATACAGGAAAACATGATGGAGAACAAAAGAAGACTAATACACTGTTCTGAAACATGAACTAAACATGCTCTGCTTTAACAGATATTAAAAATAGAAAATATCCATGAAAATAAAACAGTCACATACATAAAGTATAAAGTCAAACAGGTAAGATGACTCATTCAGGATTTAGAAAACTGCTGAATGGATCACAGTATCTTACTGTCAGTGATAACTTCACATGTACAGACACACATGGTGAAACCGGCAGCTTTGGTGAATGACACAACATGTGAGTTTCAACAACAACAGAAGTTTGTGGGTTGAGGGGATAAGCTCTGTCATTTGGGAAAGTTTGGTATCCAACAGTGAAAGTAATGGAATGATCTTCTTCGTGTGGAAAATATAAAAGGACAAACTTAAATATATCAAATAAAAAGTTATTATTTGGATTGTAAGTAGTTCTATGTGAACATGTTCCAAGAATATTTCTTTACGTCTCACCCTAAAACTGTTGGATATATTAGATAAGAAAAAACAAATAACACAAAGAAGACAAATAAATTAGTAAAAAAACTAAATTCCCATTATTAGTTTCTGTGATCATATTGAAAGGCAGGGCTGAACAGTGTAAGTCACCAATATCCTGTATCATTTACATTATTACTTATTGTCCAAATACACTGATAAACAATGTTTTTATCAGTGTTTTATTGAACACTGATAAACAAAGATACAACAATCTCAATGACTCACAGTTTTGTTCAGCTGTATCTCTAAAAGCTTTTCACATGGTGCTCAGTCCAGGGCTGATGTTCACACTGGTTCATGTGTCAAACTCCAGCTCAGATTGACTAAAAGTCAGATTCAATCTGTGCATTAATCATGTTATAGTGTTGCACAAAGATCTGAGTCACCTTTTTACTAAAATGACAAACACAGGAACACTCACATCATTACATGTGGCCTGTGTGATCTGGTGGTCATTCTGAAAACATCTGTGAACACCAAGAGGTTCAGTTTTCAAGTCTGTATCTATGACCAATGTCTTTACATTTATATTAGCTATATATATATTAGGAGTTTATATTAGCCTGGTCTAACTGCACAATGTGGGAAGCCTTTCTGATAGCAACATACCAGCTGATACCCCACACTAAGACAGGATTCACACAATCATGTGTCAGACTTCAACAGTTTATGTTTTCATCCATTTTCATTTTTACAGTTGTTTAGCATTGAGAAGATTTTTTTATTTGTTTAGAATATGGTGGAGAGTTGAGAAAAGATCAACTTTTAAATAGCAACATCATCAACAATCTAATCAGGTGACCAAATATTACACATTGCTCTCCATAATGACTCAACACAACCTGTGTGTGAGTCCTGTCTTATTCCTGCTACAGGTACGACTGAATCAGTTCTCTCTGGTGTGCTCACGAGTACATTTGCACACGACATCTGAAGGAGTAAAACCTTCTACTGAACAGTGACCAGATATGAGTAAACACACTCATGCATTGTTCTGAAACATGAAATAAACACATTTACACAGATGGACAGGATAAAGTGAGTGTTGTTACAGTCCTCCATTTTGTCCACAGTTCAGTTTTATGTGGTTGCTGTTTGCTGAATGTGATGGTGCAAACTAAAGAGTCAAAGAAGCACAGAGTCAGTGTGAAGATGTAAAGTGTTCTCACCATGTGACCTTTTTCATTTTCACTGGCTGCTGAACTGCTGCCTCCATGTACCTGCTCAGTGTTCGCTGCAGCACTGGAAAGATAGGTACAGTCCTTGAAGAGGAAACCAGGAGTGTTTTTACCTTTGAGCCTCATTATGAAGGCCTGATGCTGCACAGAGGACCTGCTGCAGCTTTAGCTGACGCAGTGGGACCTCCTCTCTCCTGATGCAAATCATCCTCACAGATGGCAGCTAAATAACACAGTGAAGCACTTATTAATGTGGTTAGAACGAAACATGTCATAGTGACAGCTTTTATTTAGTAAAACATTTATAATTCTGGTTTGATTCAACAATAAAACTACAGAAGATTAGTGCACACATTGTAATTACTGGGAATGTTGATTAAAGTTAGTGCATCAGTGTGTTACTGTGATGAACAGAATCAACATACTTGCACAATTTTCCCCTTCATCGTGAGGAGGCCCTTGGTCCCCTTCATGTCCTTTATGGATGTGTGTGAAGACGGGGGAAAGACCACCAACCAAAGAGTCAACAGCAGTTTGTCTCTGCTGGAGAGGAAGATGATGACATGCAGGCATGAAGGTGGAACTGATCCTGAGGAAACAACACAAGACAAATATTGTCATGAACTTTAGTCTTTGAAAACACAAGGTGAAAGGTCACATGATGCATGATAAGTACCTCGAACAGTGCTGCAGAGCACAAACCATCTCCTGTCAGTGAGGTTTAACATGTGGATGTTTCAGAAGTGTTGATGATAACTTTCTGTTCATCTGTGAGGGTCTCAGCTATGAAGGATTCACAGGACAGGAAGGCCTGAAGAAAGACAAGGGAACTGTGAATTAGATACTGTGGTCTGTAATATGACTGAAGAGATTCATAATCACGATATTAACAAACGAATAAACAGCATACTCAGAGTATTTCAGTTAATATTTAGTCTTTGCAAAGGGAAGATCTCCACTCTACCTTCTGTCAGCTCAGAAGAACCCTGGTCACTGGCAGGAGGAGGACATGTCTCTGTGTGATGCAGCAGTGCTGAGTTCACTGTTGCTGGTGGTCTGTGGCAGCATGATGTGTGGTTTTTCTCAGGGTCAGCCAGGTGGTCGGGTGAGGGTTAACAGGGGCCATTTTGTCCTCTGCTTTGAAGAAAGACTGGGATGGCAGGATGTGGAAGTTTCTCTGTGATGGCTCTGGTTTGGACTGACAGTTCATGAAGATTATGTTGAAGTGTGTGTTGTTGTGCTGGAGTTGGTGGTGGAGGATGTTGTCATGGAGGATGTTGTCAAGGAGGATACAGGAGAACATGTCTCCTGTCTGGAGTAAATAAAGCTAAACATCTAAACAGTTTTAGTTATAAAACATAGTTATAGTTCTTTGATCGCCCACCCCACCCCCAACCCACTTTGCCCTCCACCCCAGTGGGGTATCAGCTGGTGTTGTTGGTACATCAGAAAGCATGTGCTGCACGTAGAGCTCATGCTTTCTGATGTTTCTTCTATATACTGGTAAATGTAGCAGCTTTTATAGAGCTGCTCAGACAGTTGTGGCCTGTGCATTTATCAACCCTGACCCAACCCACCCAGATAAATGCACAGGCCACAACATGTTGAAGTTCCTATAAATATATTTATATTATTCTATATGTATAAATATTATCATATACTGTGTTATATATTATATTATTTATAGTATACTATATATATACTATATAGTATATAGTATAATAGATACTATTATTTTATTATTACGATATTCTGTATTATACATTATATTATCAGTGTTATTTTATTATTATTTGTATAATTTATACTATTTATATTATAAGTATTGATATAGCATATGAGTATATATGATTATATACTGTATTATTTGTTATTATATTATTGATATCATCTGTCTATATAATATTATATTTATATTACTATAGTCTACATTATACATTATTATAAGATGTAGTTTTATTATTATTAATTTAATATCTGTAAATTATCTAAATACAATTCTGGAAAAACATCTATTTCTGGAAAACTATCAGTGTCTGAAAAATGTTCAATATCGGGTAAAATGTGTCTTTCTGATTAAAGTAATTAAATCCCATAATTTCATCCAACAGTTAAAAAATGAAAACACCAAACTGATACTAGTGTGACACCAAAATCAGATTATCTTCAGACAAATACAAAATACATTAAATAGGAACAGACATACCTCAGCCGTCAGCCTAAAACTCAGATAACATACAGAGAGTCGTTCAAAGTTAATACTCAGTATTCTCAGCAATCATCAGCAGGCATCATGTTAAACACATTTTGACTTTATCAAAGCATTGTAAAGAAAACATTATTACCTCTTCACCAAAAATTCAAACTTCAGACGATAATTTCTTATATTTTCCATGATTTCTAAGACTCACCGACCTCTTCACGGTTCACTGGTGGACAGGACACAGAACACTGGGTTGTGATAGCTGTAATACGTTCTCATGACACCTGACTGGAGACATCGCTGTGGCTGGGAAATGAAAATGAGATCAAGCAGTGTGTTCTTGTCAGTGGTAGCAGAGGTGATCAGCTGTACATATCCCTTAGACTGAAACAGTTCTAGAATTGGCTTTGTTGACCCGTGCAGCTCATTCTCATTGAAGTCTCCACACACAATAACAGGGTGACAGTCCAACACCTCAAGTGCATCCAAAAGGCTTACCAGGTTTTCCAGGAATGGTCTCAGACTGTAGTCAGGAGGTCTGTACACAGCTGCAATCACTGCACAGAATGGAGCCTCAACCTTCAAAGCCACAAACTCAAGATCAGTCACATTATGCAAATACTGTCTTTCACGCACCTGGATGTGGTTTCTCACATAAACAGCAACTCCACCACCTCCTTTGCTGGCCATCTGAGGATAGTTAGTGTAGGACGTGTGTCTGTTGCGTTTGAACATGTTGTAGCCGTCCAGCTGAAGACTGTCTGCAACAAAGGAGCCTTGCAGGTGAGTCTCTGTCAGACACAGAACATCTGCTAGACACAGCTCATGATGTCTCTTGATGTCACCGATGTGAGATGGCAGTCCCTCTGTGTTGTGATGAACAAGGGTCAGAGTGTCAGGCCTGTTTACTGTTTCTCTCACCTGAAGAAGAGGCATCATGTGATCCACATGGGCTTGTCTCATGGTCTCGAGCGCTGCAGTCACTTCAGGATTGGCGTATATTTTCTTTTCATCCAAATCCAGTAAATACAGCCCACTGAGAGACGTCACTCTGCTGAGAGCTACATAAGCCATACCTGCTTCAAAGATTTTCTGCAGTGACACCACAGCTGCACGTGTTGTGAGGCCCTGGGTTTTATGGACAGTGCACGCGAACGCCAGCCTGACAGGAAACTGTCTACGTACCACTCCGTTCTGTTTCAGCTTCTCCTCTGCTCTCTCAATGTAAACCAGATTGACAGATTCTGGAGCTCCACTCTGGTCTCTTGTTACACCGGTCTGATTATCCATCCTCAGGCCCAGCTTAGTGATGTGTTGATCATCCTCAGAAGTCACTACGCTCATCAGTGTGGCAAAAGCACCGTTAACCAGACCATTCTGAACATCAAAGTTTCTGGTGAGCATGACACGAGCACCTTCAGCAACTTTCAGAGTGTCTGCTAAATCATTTCGACCTCCCTTACATGGTGTGTCTTTTCGTGCCATTCTGCCTGTTCGGGGATCTTTCTGGAAGTCATCTGCATCTATCGTTATAATATTGGAATGGAACAAAGTCAGTGTTGCTGAGTTGTGTTCATCAACCAACTTATTTGTGGGGAAAATGTGCAGAACCTCAGTGGGACAACGAGCTGGTTCAGTGATGGCCTGTGACAACAAATCTCTGTCAGCCTGAGACAGCTCATCTGCCTTTTGTTTCACCCGAATCCTGTTCAGCACGTCTGCAAAGGCAACATCATCTTTCTGTCTCATGATCTCAGTCAGAGTGATCATCTGGAAATGTTCCTGCCACAGGTCAATATCTCCTGGATCGTGCACACAGAGCGGTTTAGACTGTCGCACAGGTGGCAGCTGATAAAAATCTCCAACAGCTAAAACTGACATTCCACCAAAAGCTCTCTGATTGCCTTTGATCTGTTTCAGTCGTGCGTCTACATACGCAAAAAGAGGCTTTGAAACCATCGAGATCTCGTCGATTATGATGATTTGAGCATTAAACAGTTCAGATCTGAGTTCATCCAGTTGGTTACCAAGTCCTTGGATTGGTGGTTTCAGACTGCGTGGAAGCTTCAGGAGAGAGTGAAGTGTTGTGCCACAGATGTTGAAAGCTGCAGTTCCAGTGAAAGAAGAGAGTAAAACAGTTGGGTTTGATATGTCAAACTCCTCTGAGTAGAGCTGCAGTTTGCTCAGTATCTTAGATGCCTCTGAGTAAATGCATTTGATCAGGTGTGACTTTCCTGTTCCTGCACCACCGTTGACATAGAAGAAAAACTGCTCTGGATTTAGGCCACACACAAGTTTATTGCACCAGTCTCTGATCGCATAGAACACACAGGCCTGCTTCTGGTTCAGGTTCTGATACATCTGTCGTAGCACAGCTGGATCCATAGCGGGGGGTTCTCTGGTGGTTCTCATTTCTGTTACAGCAGCAGACTGAGGACAATAGTCGGGCACATTTTCCTGTTCATCGTCTGGCTCTCTTTCCTGTAGTTCATCATCACACGGCAACCTCACAACTTCAGATTCAGGAGCAAGATTACACCATTCATCAATCACATGGTCTCTGCTCTCCTCAAACTCTACAAGTGCATTCTCAATCTCCTCAGTGTTTTTCTCATATTTGTCTCTGTTTGCTTTGACAATACTTTTCACACTCTCAGGACGGTTTGAGCCTGGTAGCTGGACCCAGCCAGAGTTGTAAAAAGACTCGTAGGTCGGAAGATCGGCACTTCTTATTTCATACTCAGATCGGTGAGGAAGGTACAGTCTCAGTAATCTGGCATAAAATTGCTCAGGGTGTTTCTCCTTTGAACAGTGGTAATATCTGATGACAGAGGGCTTATCATTTTTCCTCCTTTGGACAAATCCCAGCTCATTCAGAAGTGGTAAAACACCATCACGCTTTGAGTGGTCTGCACTGACAAACCTGCAGGTGGCAGCAAAATCAGCCGAGCACATCTCCTCATACTCTGGTGTCTCAGGTCTGGCTTTGTATTTGTCACTGAAACTCGTCATCCACACATTACAAGACTCTGACGGGGTGTCCTCCAAGAATGACATGGGGCGACTCATTTTCACTGGATTGTCATCAGTAGGAACGAACACAACACTGCGTGAACACTTTTTCATCTTTATTCCACATGCACGAGTCACACACTCCTGAGCACTGATCTCTCTCTTTTTTGAATAAGCCTGCATGACAGCTCTCATTTCATCACACTCATTAACTCTGTCCATGTTGGAATTCTCCATGACAGTTTTCAGGTACTCTGACAGACCACTTTCCTTCTTTGTGATGTATTTGGTCAGATACTGTATACACGAGTAAGCATTCAGAATGAAGGACACATCGATGTTACTGTCCCAGGCTTTAAGCAGATGTGGGTTGTACCCGTTTATCCAGCTGTCTTTGGGATCACGCTTCAGGTAGATTGCAGTCTTTCTGTTCATACTCTGAAGGCACCGTTCATACTCTGCCAGCGTCAAGTTGCATCGAGAGAGGACCTGCTCTAGACTCAAGGAAACAATTTCAGGTTCATTCAGCAGCTGCAGCAGAGGTCTGAGTTTGCTCTTTGCAGTTCCAGTGTTATCATCCTCACCGGGTCTAGTGATCATTGTGTTTGTGCAGGGTGGCTTTGGAAAACCAAACCGACAACCAGAGTTCACACTCTTGAAGCAGCTCCTAGTGTGGTTCTTACTGTGCTTTTGAACTTCAGAGACTTTCTGGAACAGTTCAGGTTGTGTTTCTGGGTCAGGCAGTTGTGCTGAGATGTATCTGTCTACAAAATCACACACAGTCTGATCATCACAAACATCCAGTTCAGGTGCTCCATCAACCCAAAGCATTGCATGAATATGTGGACTTCCTCTGTGCTGAAACTCAACTCTGTAGAAAAAGTCAATCACTTTCCCCAGTGGCTGAGCATCTGAGAGCAGCAGATCTCTGAATAGTGCCTCAACACGCTTATCAAACAAACGCATGCAGGTGACAGGGTTGGATCGCAAAATCTCACACTTTACAGTCCAGTCAAGTGATTCAAAATCAACCTGTTCTCCTTGCTGTCTCTTTATTGCTTCAATAACTTCAGGCCATCTGAACTCAGCAGCTGAAAATGTGCAGAAGAACGTCGGAGTTCCCAACTGTCTGATCATGGCAAACAGATCTTTAGTGGTTTTCTCCCAGTATACTGGAGTCCCTCTCAGTGGCTGCATGAATCTGACTGCATCTTTATTTCTCACCAGTCTCTCAACCTCTCGTTTGTCTTGCAACATGCCCGAGGTTATCATGCGTCCATCTCTGGTCATAGTTTTACCTTTTCTCAGCTGTATCGTCATACTGTTATTAGCCAAGTGTATCTCTATCACAAACTGTGCAAAGAACAAGTAGTTTGGGTCTCTGGCAAAACGATCATCCACATTAAAAAGCCTTGACTTGAAATATCCACTTGGACTGACTTTAATGTGTCTCATTTGGTCCAAAGTGTTCTCACCCGTAGGAAATTGTACAGGGAATGACATGGATTCCAAATTTGGAGTCCTGAAGAAGCTAACTGGACTATTTCTTTGGGCAGGTGCCACACAATAAGTGTTATCACTGTAACAGAGGATCTCTTCTGATATGTCAAGAGGCTGAAGGCATGATTCTAAAGCAAACCCTCCATTTGGCAGATCACCTTCATCTCCATCATCTCTCTGCTGCTGTGGTTGTTCACATTCACAGTTCTGATCATTTTCAGGCTCATTTTCTGCCTCACACACTGCATTTCTCTCACACATGTCAATTTCCATCAAATCTGCATCATCATAGTCATACTCCCCCATGCTAAAATCACTATCCTCATCATCATCATCCTCATCCTCAGGAAGTGTTGGGTCACAGAGTTCTGCTTCATCTCTGATAGTAACGTCCTGATACTCTGGATGAACCTGCTTCAGTTTCAGTAATGCAGAGACTAGTTTAGGCCAGGTTACTGTCTGAAAAAGCTGATGCCCTCTGTAAGACAAACGTCTTTTCAGTTTCACTCTCATCACCTGAGACTCACTCCTCAGTCTGGGTAATGCATTGACTGTTTCTTGGACCTCAGATGGCACACACACAACATTTCCCCTGATCAGTCTTTGTCTGCCTCTTGGAAGAGGAATGATCTTAGCAAACGGTATGCACTTAGCAATCAAATGTCTTTCCAGAATATTCAGATCTGACAGTTCGCTGGGAATTTCAGACAACTGGAGTTTATTAGCTGCTGCGAGGCTTGGCATGCATCCTTTTTTTAGATGAGCGTGGCACGTGTGACAAATCCACTCTTTCCTTCTCTCATCAGGAACTGTGCATGGTTCATTTCTGCAGGCTTCATCACAAACATGAACATACTTTCCTGTCAGACACTGTGAAACCACATTAGGATTTTTGCCATAATTTGACCTTGTGCAGGTTCGTACCTGGTTGGGAAACGAGGCCTTATGACACACAGTGCAGACATAAGTGGGACCAGCCTTAATATTAGCTCTGAACACAGATATTGCTTCATTGATCAATCTGCTCTCAACTGTCTCATGTTGAAGACTCTGTGTTGCTCTGGTCTCTGTTTCATTTAATCTGTTTGTGTTTTCATGCTGTGCACTTTGACTTTGTCTGTGCATTAGTCTGTATTTTCTTTTGACATACACGGCACATCTGATTTTATGCATCATCCTAAATGAATCAATGTTATTGTATCTGTCTCTCATTAGTACTTTCATCAGTTCTCTGTGTCTGAGCATGAATACTCTGTCATTTGCATAACGATGAGTGACATAAGATTTTTGTCTCTGTCGAAATGTTGGATTATCTCTGTAAGAATTCCTGATGTGTTCTTTTTGTCTCTGTCAATATGTTGGATTATCTCTGTAAGAATTCCTGATGTGTTCTTTTTGTCTCTGTCGAAATGTTGGATTATCTCTGTAAGAATTCCTGATGTGTTCTTTTTGTCTCTGTCGAAATGTTGGATTATCTCTGTAAGAATTCCTGATGTGTTCTTTTTGTCTCTGTCGAAATGTTGGATTATCTCTGTAAGAATTCCTGATGTGTTCTTTTTGTCTCTGTCGAAATGTTGGATTATCTCTGTAAGAATTCCTGATGTGTTCTTTTTGTCTCTGTCGAAATGTTGGATTATCTCTGTAAGAATTCCTGATGTGTTCTTTTTGTCTCTGTCGAAATGTTGGATTATCTCTGTAAGAATTCCTGATGTGTTCTTTTTGTCTCTGTCGAAATGTTGGATTATCTCTGTAAGAATTCCTGATGTGTTCTTTTTGTCTCTGTCGAAATGTTGGATTATCTCTGTAAGAATTCCTGATGTGTGATCTTTGTTTCTCTCGAAACTCAGCACTCTGTCTATAACAATTTTTAATGTATAGACTTTGCTTCTGTCTAATATCAGGGTTATTTTGATATTTCCTGTTCGAGGAAGACCTTTTCTTTGCTCTTAAAGTCGCCTCTGAAGCATACTTTTCCCTTTCCTTCCTTTTTTGATTCTCTTGACGTAGTCGAGGTTTTTCTGTCATCATTAGTCGTCTCTTCATTTTTTGCCTCTGCTGTTTCCCAAACTTTGTCAGTTTACAGGAGATTCCCATCAGTCCAGTATCAGAGAGCTTAGTAGAAGCGTTGTTTGTTATAGAAGGTGAAACATTTGATTCACAGGTAGCATCATGTGATGCAAGGAAACTGGATTCAGTTGTTGCTTCTTTTTCAGCACTGGTAGGAGGGAATGTGATGTTTTGTTGTGTAACAGCAGATCTAAGACTGATATCAGTGGACACAACTTCCATTACATCATCAGAAAGATCATCTAAAGCAGGGTTTATCACTTCTTTTGGGAAGTTAAACTCATGTGCGGGGGAAGCCTGTGTTTGGAAGGTAACATCAACCTCTCGTTGAACAGCATTTGTGTCAGTTTCTGGTGAAATGTTCTCAGACTGATCAGTGGCAGTGTGTCTGTGTGATTCATTGATAGCTTCCTGTAACAGAGGAGGTGCATCAACAGCTGTGTGTCTGCAGCCTGTGTCTGAAACAGCATTTCTCTGGTTGGCTGTGTTCACACTGTGAAATGACAGAGGCTTGAGTTCGTACATACAAGATGACTGGATGTCAGACATTGTATTGCACATCTTGATCCTGTCAATCATGTCTCTCAGATGTGTGAATTTCAGCATCACAGCAGTACCAAAGTTCATCAGCCTGGGTGACAGTGGCAGTCCATCTTTGTTCCTGGAGTGTGGGTCAAAGTATCCGTACTGACCAGATCTGCATCTGAAAACTGCGACACATAACCCTGCCATGATCAGCAGCCCATATTGTACATCTGATGACAAAAAGCTCAGTCCATGTTCAAGGCTGAGAAGCCTCTCTCCACCTCCAAATGTTCCATACACCGACAGCTGAGCGAAGTCCACCTGATACTTTGACCTGCGTGCACTAACTTCATCTGGAAGTTCATCAGATGCCAAATGGACACTGTTAGGAAACCTTTCTCTGGCCTGTCTGTACACAGCATCACCTTTATCCAGAACTAGGTCAAGATCTGCTCTGCTAATCTTTTCATTCTCATGAAAAAAGGACAGAAACACCAAACTGTTGGTCACACACTGACTGTTCCTGTATTTTCCATATTTTAATGAAGCCTGACTGCGTGAGGCACAGACATGTGTCACTGATGGCTGAGGTTCCACATTCACACTGTGTTGATGAGACGCTCCAGCTGCATCACGTCCTCTCTTTACCATGTCTGCATAAGACACCTGAGGCACACTCTGCTTTACCTGTTGGTCTTTATCATGCTGGAAAGCATTCATGACAGTGTTCCCATCAGAAACTGAACTCTGACCTCTGCTGTTTACCTGCTGTCCATCAGAAGACTCTCCAACACACACACAATCACTGTGACGATCTCTCTTTACAACCTCAGCATAAGATACCTTCTGTGACACCAGGGTGCTGCTCTGACCGCTGATACCTTCTGCTTGTTCACTCTGAGATGCTTTCTCCTTCTGCCACCTGAGCTTCTGAGCCTGAGAACGCTGACCCTTCCTTGGCATTGTTGCTGAGTTTCAGAACCTCAAAAGTTACTTTATTTGAACTGGTGTCAATAACACTCAGGTTTTACTCAGTTAAGATATTTTAAATGTTGCTTTGTGTAGTTTATCAATATAAATTTTCTATTCAGTTCACAGATTCACACGCTATCTATCTAGAAAAAAGACAGAGCAGAAAAATCCTTGTCAAATAGCAAAAACAGACGTTTATTATGACACACAGTAGTAGTAGTTAAAGTTATATCTGAAAATTCCAACAGACCAAGACTAAAGCTAATTTTCTTATGAACTTCTTTCAGTTCTTTCTGAATTTAAAATGTCAGGTTAGAATAATGCTCAGTGGTTATTTATTTTCTTCCAAATTAGTATTTGGATTAGAATTAGTATTATTGAGCAAAATCTACTGTTGTAACACTTCAATGTAGCAGAAAGGTATATACACCTCAAAGTAATGTGTGCTACAGAATGAACAACTATATATATGATATAATATAACAATAGTCCAATCAGCTACAATCTGTTGACGTACTCTCAGTATTATTAGCTTCTTAGCTTATGAATGACAGATGGATTTATTGTTTCTGACAGATTTAATGACAACAACCTGAATTCAAATCTCTGAAAGCTTTTATATATATGAAGCGTTGTGATGCAGATCAGGATCTCAGCAGCAGCAGGATGATGGATGCTTCTGGTAGCCGGATTCCACGTCTGGTCAGTTCAGAGCAGACAGCAAACAGACTGCAATCCTCCTTACAGATGTGTTTTATTTCAACACTTGTATGAACAAACCTGCAGTGAGTCAGCAGCACAGGAACAGATGCAGTGCTTTTATTTCACTTCACTAAATGTGTTTCTTTGTGTCTATAACAAGAATTAACTGTTAAATTTCTGTAAGCACTGTTTTCAGATATGAATTTATAGATTCAAAGATTCAAGAATCTTTTGATTGATCTCACTAAAATTTGCCAATTACTGTGTCAAACAGTGTTAGTGTCACAATAGTTTTTCCAAAACAAGTTACTGTTTGGTTTTATCTAGAAATCTGTCAAGATCAAGATTTCTCTTTAAGAATCAAGTTTGTAAAATAATATTTTAAACTTTAGCCAAATTTGAAATAAAATGTGCCAATTCTTTTCCAATTTCAAAGTTTATCGCAGTATGTATGAGAGAGGTAGACAGGACAGAGAGAGCAGTGAGAGTAGAGTCTCAGATTCCAAAAACAGCAAGACAAGGTTCCAATCAACCTCAGATACCAATAAATCAGGGTTCCAAAAAATGTTGATTCTGAAAGTTTGTCCAATAATGTCCAAAAAGCCAAAAATAGATAGAGGGGGGACAGATGGATACAAGATAGAATGTCCAAATATCAGATAGAGGGGGTAGGTGGATACAAGATAGAATGTCCAAATATCAGATAGAGGGGGTAGGTGGGACAGGAAAGACAGAATGTCCAATAATGATAGGGACAATGAGAGGAGACACGTTGAACAGGAAGACACAGAGAAAACAATAATTAGACATTGTTGATAGCAGAAAACTAATCTAGCATTCTGTTGCATAAGCTGTAAAGAGTTTAACATTTAATGGCTTCAAATAAACAGAATATGTAAAAAGTTAATAAATAAATCACTTTTTAGGCCAGTAGTTTCCAGATGTACCATGGTACCATGAAATGTGGACTGAGTAAAATAATATCAGACCCACTGACTTGTTCAACATGAAGCAGAACAGTACAGAACTGATCACTGTGATCACTGCACAACATGTTCTGCTCACATTACACCCTGATTTCTGCCTTTAGTGATGTTCCATTAAAACTGTCAGCTTTCCACTGTTAGACTGCTGCTGGGACCTGTTCTGATCCATTTTATAGGCAGAACAGCTCAGCTCACATGGTTCTGACATGACTTCAGTCAGTGTTTACAGCTTTGTATTTACTATATTTATATTCAACTCAGCAGTTGTGTTAAACCACAAAACACTGATTAAAATGTGAAACACTTCTACACTCAGTGATGTGATGGACTGAACCTCACGGACAAGAATTCTGCTCACCAGCCAAGCAGGAGTTCTGGTCCAGTTCTCTCTGCGTCTGAGTTCAGTCTGAGTCTGAGAGGAGAAACAATTTGTTAGTATCTGATCAGAAGACTCTGAACACACACATCATCTGATCTCACAGCTGATTGGTTCTGCTCTTGTCTGTACAGGATGAGCTTTGGTCCAGACTTTTGTGGAGTTGAAGTAGTTAAATGTTGTTGGTTGATGATCACTTCAGAGAGGCTGAATGTGTTCATGATCAGAAACATGGAAACTTTCCCAGTTCTGCTCACAGAGACCATCCAAAGCTTTGGTGGTCAGAGATCAGGTGGAAATCAGAGCAGTAACACATCAGCTGTGAAATCTGTTCTCTGACTAATGATCAATGTTTCACTTCATTCATGCAGTTTGAGAAGGACAGGTCTGCCAGATGTTACACAGCTGCACACTGACAGGAAGCAGAGCAGCTATCAGGAACACATCCATCAAATAACTAGATGTTGGTGCTCACCAGTCAGAGCAGGGGTCAGAGTTCAGGTAGTCTAAAGAAAGGAGGAAAAAAGAGTTGTCAGTTAAATGCTTCCAGTTGAGGACACAGCAGGTTCACCAACAGGGTGGCAATAAAGCACCATGTAATGAGCTTAGACCGTCAGTGGGGTTACATGGCACTGTAAAAATCAGATTAATGGCTAAATTCCAATAAGACTCAATTAGGTTATAATCCCAACTAAACCCAACTCACGTAGACACCTTAGTCAGACAAAAAATTGGACTGGATCGGGTTACTTGCGGTCGGATTAAGACCCCGAGATATAAGGGTAAAACAACAAACAACGCGATGCAGAAAGTGCCGTTGTGCATTGGCTCTATTAGCGATAATTGAAAAGGGTACAGCGCCACCTATCGTACCGGGGTATGACATGCTTAGTGCCAGTGATTCCATTCATTCACCGCCATATATCCAAGGATAACTACCCTCAGATAAGGAGCATAACCCAACTATAGCTATCATCACATTAATATCATCATGTGGACCCACTGAATGTTTCACTGGGACACGGAGCTGCTGTTCTTGTGGGCTGTTCACACTCAGCTGTTCATCAGCATCCAGAACATGTCATTTCAGCTTTATTTCCAGAGAAAATGACTGAGACAAAGTTAGAAGTAGCACAAAGTCTCATCTTCTGTCAGCTGCCTTTCAGTGAACATCATGTGCTGAGCTGCTGTGATTGGCTGCTTTATCTGTCAATCATTGACACCGCCCACAGGAACAGGACAGTAAAATGGAGATATCCAGAAACACTTTATGCTGCCGTGGGAGACTCACTTTAACTGGAAACAGTTTAAATATTTCAGTCTGAATGGAAAGCTTGGACTAAATCTGTCTGTAAAACATGCATTAATACACACAGTATAATCATCACCAGTCCACACATTCATTCAGTATTAGCATTAATAATAATAATAATACTTATACTTTTTATTTATAACACACTTTACATTTACTACAAAAAGACAACTAGTAAGCAGGGACAGTAAAATGCAATTAAATTACACAAATGAAAGCAGTGAGTCCATTATCTGAATGTATTGTGTTTGCGGATACTGTGACGGCTGACTTTAGCACTTTAGCACTTCGTCTTCAAAGCTCAGTTCAACCGTCAGAAATCTGGGAGAGACTTTTGACAGACATTGAAGTTTGACAAACAAATTAACAATGTTGTCAGGACTAGTTCTTTCCAGTTGCGTCTCCTGGCCAAAGTTAAAATGTTTTTAAGCCGTCACGATCTTGAGAAAGCCATCCATGCCCTAATAAGTTCAAGATTAGACTACTGCAATGGACTTTATGTCGGCGTCTCCCAGACTTCTCTCAGTCGCCTTCAACTGGTGCAAAATGCTGCTGCTGCCCGTCTTTTAACCAACATTAACAGACGTGTGCACATCACTCCTGTTCTTAACTCCCTTCATTGGCTTCCTGTCCTTTATAGAATTGATTTTAAACTTTTAATGTTTGTTTTTAAAGCTCTTAACGGCCTCACCCCATCGTATTTATCTGAGCTTTTAACTGTCCGTAACCCTGGTATAGCTCTGAGGTCAACAAATCAACATTTGTTGGAAGTGTTCAGGTCAAAATACAAGCACTGGGGTGACCGAGCCTTTTCTGCTGCTGCCCCCAGGCTCTGGAATAAGCTCCCCCCCCGAGATGCGTCTTATTTCTGACCCGGGTCTCTTTAAATCTAGGCTAAAAACATACTAATTTCAGATGGCTTTTAATACCCAGTAGTATGGTGACACTTTTATATCAACTTATTCAATTTTGCTGTATTTTCTTGCGTTTACTGTTATTTTATTGTTTTGTACTTATTCTTTTCTTTATTTATTATCTGCTGTATAGCACTTTGGTACACCGACATGGATTGTTGTAAAGGGCTGTATAAATAAAAGAAATACATTTACATTTACATTAAATGCAAAAAAAACAACAAAAAAAAAACAGGACACAGCACTTAAAGAGAGGATCATTAAAAACATTGGGCAAAAATAAAAGTTTTCCGGTCTGTTTTAAAGTGTTTCACGGTCAGTGGAGCCCTCAGATGTGGAGGCAGAACGTTCCACAGCCGAGGGGCAGCGCATTATTTGAATTGGTTGTTTGATAACACAAAATGATATTTTATCTGATTACTACATTAATCAATGGAATAATCGGTAGATACCTGGATTATAAAAAAGTTTGATAGCTACCGCCCTAATAAACATAAATAAAGAGTTAAATTATCTTTAAATACAGAACATATTAACTCAGTCAGCTTAAGTGATCTACAGCCTGTTTAACTTTACAATAACTCTGTACTTACCAGCCAAAGCAGGGATCTCAATCAGGTTTCTCTCTCAGTCTGAGAAAAGACATACATTTTGTTAGTTATCCGAGTAGAAAGACTGAATCTACCTGACCCACAGAACACAGAGGGAGAGTAATGTTCATTATCAGCTGTCTCTCTGATCATTTACATTAATGAATTTAAATATATTTACTATATTGTCTCAGTTACAGATATTAATACAACGCTGAAATTAGTTTCCGATTCACAGCTTTAGAATAATTATATCCAGACTTGAGCTGTCTGACTATAGTAGATTTTATACAGGGCCGAAGCTCATGTGATCAGCATGCGAAAAATGCAGTGAAATGGCCCTTTAATTCAGACACTAAGAAGCCGATTTCAGTGTAGTGACACTAATATCAACTTGTTTGTGTGATTCATAGAACTTGTATCACTAAGTCAAGTTCAGGTGTCTGACCCAAACTCACTATAAAATGGGGATTTATTAGCCTCTATCACATGCAGTTTCAATGACCCATGAAGAAGTAAAGGTCAAGGTCAAAATCAAGTTCAGGTGAAACGGACTGAGGCTGTATGCACAAATTAGCCCAAAACATTATCCTTTAGTTAACTGAAACGAGGATGAAAACGAAGCGGGTTAAGCACTACCAGCATTAACAGTGATAAACGGTATGCCTAGATAACAGCTGTCGGACTGAACCATTTTTAAACACTTTGTAGAGTGACTGTTAGGGTTAGCAATCACGCTAAAACTGGCGGCGCTAGCCGTAGCTAATCAAAGACAGACATATTACAGTAGCTAACAGAACAAGATATTTAGCTGTTTCGTATTTTATTTTCATTCGGTCGAAGATAAAAAAAACGTGTAATTTATTTAAACAGCATATTTTGCAGTTTATAAAGTTAAGTTATAATTGACCGAGTTAGAGAGCGGCTTACCTGATAAGAAGGAGGAGGAAGAAGGAGAAGGAGCGCTTCGGAAATGACGTACATTGACTTGGGAGACATTCAGGTGCACTAGGAAAATTTAAATATACCGATGACCTTGCAGTGCAAATGTTTGTTAAAACTTTCAAATAAACATATTTCAGTACTTTTATGTGTCATACGGTTTTTTTTTCAAGCTACAAAAATTTAGATTTTTCATATATTTTCAGTCAAACCGGTTAAGTGAAGTCTATACTTCTGTTTTTCATATTTGTATTTATTTATGCTTATTATGTATTTACAAAGTTAGTACACTCCTCTCTATCTTATGTAAGAGTCATTGCACGAATCATTTTTATTATGATGCTGGTGGTTTTATATGTAAATAAAGACAGATAATGCCTTATTTAGAGACTATATTGTCTATGCCCGGTTCACTCCCGTTATATGGATATACGCAGATCTCGAGTGATCTGATCTTCTTCTGAAGGACACCGACCTTTACCCAAACTGTTCAAGGTGAGTAGATGAACGTATTTCATGCCAGAAATAAGGTCCAGTTTTAAAAAAAAAAACTTCTCCTTTAACACCTGTGATCTTCTTAATCCATAATCACACATTGCATTATGTTGAAACTTTTTAGTTGTTGATCAGTCATCTTCCAGTTGGAGAGTTGTCAGATATACTCATAGTTGCATAAATGTATGCGAGTACTTTGTAGCCTGAAATATTGTTTGAAGATGTGGCTTGTAGTTGGAAATCACTTTCAGTGGTCAGCTAAACAAGAAAACACAAGTATAATCAGTGTACCATTTTCTTAATAGCATGTATGACATTGTTCTGTCAAATCCCAATTCATTCACAAGAGCACATTCACAAGCCACTGTGATAAACTCCAAACCTGCAGAGTGCGACCACACACACAAAAAAGGTGGTGGAACCCAAACTCTCAGTAAGTGCTCTCAGAGGGACCATATTCACCTGCGCACCCACTGGAAAAGCATGGCATGACACGTTTGACACGCTTCACAGCTGACACGCTCAGTTAGTCCTCTGACCTGCTCCTGGAAGCAAAGCACAGCTCCTGATCAACCAGAAGATGCTACTGGTAGGAAAAAACCACTTTGAATGTGGATGATCATGCTTCTCCATGACTTTTTAGTTGAATTAGCACCGTATTATCGCATATAGTCGAACTTTTTTTTCATAATTTGGTTGGTCCTGTGACTTATAGTCAGGTATATCAAAATACATCAAATTTAATTAACGTGGCTTTAAATGTTAATCCATACTGACTGACATGAACCAAGGAGTAAATATTGCTATCTGCAGCCGCAAAATTACCCTAGAGGCTTGTGACAACTATGTGCTAATAAATAAAGCTAATCGCGGGCTGAAAGCAAGATGGAGGAGCGAGTCCACAGGCGGGAGCTTGAAGAACGTACTGACTTTGCAGGCGGACCTTCTTGGTGTTACAGCTTTATGCAATGCAACCTCCTCTCTTCCAGGGCACGGACACCGGTGTGTCCAAGACTTCCAAGCCAAGGTCGGCAGTTTCCATAAGTTAATTGAAAAGCAGCCAACTCAACACAAGGGGTCACCAGATCATATAATTAACATGGACGAGGAAAACAGTCAAGCAACTGAAGCAAGAGAGGACCTTACCTAAAACTGCCTTCGCCAAGCAGCTGGTCAAGTTTGGGCAGAGTTGTGGTCACAAAAACACAGAACTTGCCAGACATAGAAGGCCCTTCTTATAGAAGTAAGACTGAAAGAAGGATTTACAGGTGGACACAGATGAAACTGTGTCAAATGTCTTCTGCACATCCTCATCTTTTCTGTGTCACTCTGGGAACTGCTCTGTTTATGGTACATTACTGGGTAACTTGACCTCCTTAACTGAATGTTCTGCTATGTGAGCTATAAGAATCAAACTGAACTGAATGGTTAATCAACATTTATTACAACTCATTGTAGAATTAATAAGATAACAAACATTTACAAAGAAAACATCTTCAATAAATACAATTTCAAACTTTTTACACAGAAAATAAGAAGAACTAATAAGACCACAGAACTCAAGGGGTTTCAGTGGGAACCTCCACTGGCTCAATGGAGCAAACGTTGTTGCCAACAACATTAATGTTGGCAAAAAGCCTCTCCTTACAAAAAATCTCCTCCAGGGGCTCCCAGAGAGACTTTTTTATTTTGACCTGGGAGTTGTCTCCCAGGACAAGTTCCATCCTCCTTTTCCAGGACCCCAAGCACCTCCATGGCAGTGCTTTTGCTGTTGGCAGTCAGCATCTGCGGATGATACAGCAAATAAATCTCATCAGCATCAGGTAAGCAAACATTATGGTTACTTTTTTTTACACTTTATAGTGAAATATGTTGCATTTGAAGAGAATGTTGAAATATATTAATTGGCAAAGCATCACTATAAATAGTTACTGTGACATGTAGAATATAAAGGACAAACTGGATCGGTATCGTACAGAGCTACAACAGACCTTTGCTCCAGTGCTTTTGCACTATGAAATGTTATGTAGCCTCTGTGTGATTAGGTGTGGGGTTACCCTTTTGTTTCCAGGGCAACATGACAGAAAATTGTGCCAAAATGGAAGATACAGGTATGTTCATTGTGCTCGTACATGTTACCGTTTTCCTTACCTTGGTGAACATTTTGTTCTTCACTAACTTTGCTGTGTTACATAATTAGTAGCCATTGTTATGACAGCACAAGTTGGTTTCAGGTGCATTATGAAGCATTTTTGTGGCTGTAGGGCATTTAAAGATTGCATTTTTGCACCAAATAATAACATGTGTATTTGGTTTTGTGCTAAAACAACACTTTTGATGCTTCATTTATTGTTTGTTTTTTTAGCAATACAATTTACTGTTCTGCCTTTATTGTTATAATTGATTCATGTTATTATTCATCTCTTTACCTCCAGCGTTGAATACGTTGTGCTTTGGAGCTGGTCCCCATAGGCAGAGCTGTGCAGCTTCATGTGCGTTATTTGCACATGTACGCCCACCTCCACCTTGGACATAGTCAGCTCCCTCCACAGCGACACATGTCCTTGTGCGACACCCTGTACATAAAATAAATTGATGTTGTTATACTCCCTTGTTCAGCTTAACAGCATTCTGACTGCTGTTTCACAGGAACAGATGTTTTGAGTTAATATTGTTCTAATTGAAATAGAGAACTGCAATAAATATAATGCAAGTGGATTCAGTAAACAGGGGGTAAAACACAGTGATTTATGTTTCCATTTTTTTCATTGCAATGGATTTAACATACGGCTTAGTTCCATGTCCACTTGCTAAACATTTAGGTCGGTCTGCTTTAAAACGCACGTCTGAGAACATTGACTTGATGACTTATCAAAGCAATGCAAAGCAAAAGATTGCTCAGTCTAAGTCACACAGGCTACTTACATGTTTATTATGTTCTAAGATTTGCTACAGTGTAATTAGGATTTTTATTTAAAAAAAAAAAAAGGTTTACCAGTTTGCTAGAAGTCAAAGGATGTCTGTGTCCCACCTCGTCCTTCTCTTCTTACCTTTTGAAGCTTTAGCTGTCTCATGGGCACCTGGTCTCTCCCCACAGTAATCTTCTTTACAGCTGAAAGCTAAATAACACAATGGAATAAAGTGTTAATAGCACCATTCATACTAACAGTGGTTATGTAATTGCACCACCTTTGTCCTGGCCTGATTATTCAATAAAGCTTTATTTCAACAATTAGATATTTTGAGAAATGCATTTTTTCTACTGGGTGATTTTATTAATTGTTCTTATTCCGTAAACAAAAGCGTTAACAAGTTCACTGTCAGCATGTACTGACAGTAATCTGCAGTATTGCTGTATCATACTGTACAATGACATGATGTTTCATCTTCACAGAGAACTGACTTCAACAACCTGCCCCTCGATAGTTATGAGGCCCTTTGCCTCCTTGATCTTATCCAGGGGAGTTGGTGTTGATGGTGGATCAAGGAGTCTCCGGGCCTCGTTGAACAGCTCCTCGGAGACATGGACAGGGGAGCTGCGCAGAAACTGGGTTTCCCTGGTAACAAAAATTGTGTATGGGGGGGACCCTCCCTTTAGGGTGTACCCCCTCATTAAGTAATCTTTGTTATTTGCAACTTTGTAAATATTGTAAATATGTATATATGTTTTATATTGTTAATAAAAATTTCTTACTATTTTGGTATTTTTATATTTTTTATGCTGCTTCTATAACATTAAAATGTCTCCACTGTGAGATGAATAAAGGAACTCTTATTCTTAAAGCTAGCTACAGATCCATGGGGATTTTTGCATGGATTTAATTGAGTTATATAATTAACTTTTGTCTCGATCAGGGTTCTTTAACCCTGGTCCCCGGGACCCACTGCCCTGCATGTTTTCCATGTTTCCCTCCTCCACCTCACCTGATTCCAATTATCAGCTCCTCATCAAGCTCTGCAGTGGCCTGATAAGGAGCCATTCATTTGAATCGGGTGTGTTGGAGGAAGGAAACATCGAAAACATGCACAGCATTGTGTCCCGAGGACCAGGGTTGAAGAACACTGGTCTAGATTAAATCACTTTCTCATCCATATATAAAACTACATTTAACATAATCAATTATTGAACTCAAAATTGTAAACAAAATACAAAGGAATTGGGAAAATGTATGAAATTGAAATTGCTGTTTACTGTGAAATTACTACAAAAACACAGAACTTGCCAGACATAGAAAGCCCTTCTTATAGAAGTAAGACTGAAAGAAGGATTTACAGGTGGACACAGATGAGACTGTGTCAAATGTCTTCTGCACATCCTCATCTTTTCTGTGTCACTCTGGGAACTGCTCTGTTTATGGTACATTACTGGGTAACTTGACCTCCTTAACTGAATGTTCTGCTATGTGAGCTATAAGAATCAAACTGAACTGAATGGTTAATCAACATTTATTACAACTCATTGTAGAATTAATAAGATAACAAACATTTACAAAGAAAACATCTTCAATAAATACAATTTCAAACTTTTTACACAGAAAATAAGAAGAACTAATAAGACCACAGAACTCAAGGGGTTTCAGTGGGAACCTCCACTGGCTCAATGGAGCAAACGTTGTTGCCAACAACATTAATGTTGGCAAAAAGCCTCCCCTTACAAAAAATCTCCTCCAGGGGCTCCCAGAGAGACTTTTTTATTTTGACCTGGGAGTTGTCTCCCAGGACAAGTTCCAAGGTCTCATCCTCCTTTTCCAGGACCCCAAGCACCTCCATGGCAGTGCTTTTGCTGTTGGCAGTCAGCATCTGCGGATGATACAGCAAATAAATCTCATCAGCATCAGGTAAGCAAACATTATGGTTACTTTTTTTTACACTTTATAGTGAAATATGTTGCATTTGAAGAGAATGTTGAAATATATTAATTGGCAAAGCATCACTATAAACAGTTACTGTGACATGTAGAATATAAAGGACAAACTGGATCGGTATCGTACAGAGCTACAACAGACCTTTGCTCCAGTGCTTTTGCACTATGAAATGTTATGTAGCCTCTGTGTGATTAGGTGTGGGGTTACCCTTTTGTTTCCAGGGCAACATGACAGAAAATTGTGCCAAAATGGAAGATACAGGTATGTTCATTGTGCTCGTACATGTTACCGTTTTCCTTACCTTGGTGAACATTTTGTTCTTCACTAACTTTGCTGTGTTACATAATTAGTAGCCATTGTTATGACAGCACAAGTTGGTTTCAGGTGCATTATGAAGCATTTTTGTGGCTGTAGGGCATTTAAAGATTGCATTTTTGCACCAAATAATAACATGTGTATTTGGTTTTGTGCTAAAACAACACTTTTGATGCTTCATTTATTGTTTGTTTTTTTAGCAATACAATTTACTGTTCTGCCTTTATTGTTATAATTGATTCATGTTATTATTCATCTCTTTACCTCCAACGTTGAATAGGTCGTGCTTTGGAGCTGGTCCCCATAGGCAGAGCTGTGCAGCTTCATGTGCGTTATTTGCACATGTACGCCCACCTCCACCTTGGACATGGTCAGCTCCCTCCACAGCGACACATGTCCTTGTGCGACACCCTGTACATAAAATAAATTGATGTTGTTATACTCCCTTGTTCAGCTTAACAGCATTCTGACTGCTGTTTCACAGGAACAGATGTTTTGAGTTAATATTGTTCTAATTGAAATAGAGAACTGCAATAAATATAATGCAAGTGGATTCAGTAAACGGGGTAAAACACAGTGATTTATGTTTCCATTTTTTTCATTGCAATGGATTTAAGAAACGGCTTAGTTCCATGTCCACTTGCTAAACATTTAGGTCGGTCTGCTTTAAAACGCACGTCTGAGAACATTGACTTGATGACTTATCAAAGCAATGCAAAGCAAAAGAATGCTCAGTCTAAGTCACACAGGCTACTTACATGTTTATTATGTTTTAAGATTTGCTACAGTGTAATTAGGATTTTTATTTTTAAAAAAAAGGTTTAACCAGTTTGCTAGAAGTCAAAGGATGTCTGTGTCCCACCTCGTCCTTCTCTTCTTACCTGTTGAAGCTTTAGCTGTCTCATGGGCACCTGGTCTCTCCCCACAGTAATCTTCTTTACAGCTGACAGCTAAATAACACAATGGAATAAAGTGTTAATAGCACCATTCATACTAACAGTGGTTATGTAATTGCACCACCTTTGTCCTGGCCTGATTATTCAATAAAGCTTTATTTCAACAATTAGATATTTTGAGAAATGCATTTTTTCTACTGGGTGATTTTATTAATTGTTCTTATTCCGTAAACAAAAGCGTTAACAAGTTCACTGTCAGCATGTACTGACAGTAATCTGCAGTATTGCTGTATCATACTGTACAATGACATGATGTTTCATCTTCACAGAGAACTTACTTCAACAACCTGCCCCTCGATAGTTATGAGGCCCTTTGCCTCCTTGATCTTATCCAGGGGAGTTGGTGTTGATGGTGGATCAAGGAGTCTCCGGGCCTCGTTGAACAGCTCCTCGGAGACATGGACAGGGGAGCTGCGCAGAAACTGGGTTTCCCTGGTCACAAAAATTGTGTATGGGGGGGACCCTCCCTTTAGGGTGTACCCCCTCATTAAGTAATCTTTATTAATTGCAACTTTGGAGGACAAATCCTCCAAAAGTGTAATTTTTGTGACCATATGGCCGTCAGAGATGACCACAATCAAATTTTTTTTTAAGCAGCGGGGAGTGGCTGAGACCTCTGTGAAGTCCCAACTGAGGGTGCGCACCTGCTCCTTGCTGCACATCACGTGCACACGCAGGGGGGGGGGCTTGTAATATGGCCCGGGAATTTTTTTAAGCAGGACCTCTCGGAGTGCCATTCTGAGAAAAAGAACAAAGACACAGCCTTGTAAAATATTGTAAATATGTATATATGTCTTATATTGTTAATAAAAATTTCTTACTATTTTGGTATTTTTATATTTTTATGCTGCTTCTATAACATTAAAATGTCTCCACTGTGAGATGAATAAAGGAATTCTTATTCTTAAAGCTAGCTACAGATCCATGGGGATTTTTGCATGGATTTATTTGAGTTGTATAATGAACTTTTGTCTAGATTAAATCACTTTCTGATCCATATATAAAACTACACTGAACATAATTATTGAACTCAAAACTGTTAACAAAATACAAAGTAATTGGGAAAATGTATGAAATTGACATAGCCATTTACTGTGAAATTACTCATTTTCAGTGATAATATAATAATGACAACTTGTGACTACGTTCTTCCAAAATGCCGTAGTTGTGGTTTACAGAAATCGGACGAAAATGACCAAATTACTACATTTCCCATCAGGCACTGATCTTTTATGTCGGGCAGGAAAATAATGAAGGGCTTATATAATGACTCCGATTTTATTATAATGTTAAATTATTCTTAGTTAAGGGATTATCGTTACGTGTTCATTATTTTTGTTCGCTCTTTGTTTTTTTTAATGTTATAACGGGGTTTATTGCGCCGCAAGGGACGTTGGGATGAGCCAGAGTTAAACCCCTTATTTTTGTGCCTCCTGAAATAACCCTTGGTGATAGCAACGTCTGCTTCTTGAGTCTTTTATGTAAACGTAATATCTCTCAATTTCAATAGAGAGCCTCATTATATCAGTCAATAGCCGTTAACTGTAATAAGTAGCGGTTTCTACGGGCAAGCCCAAATTATTATATTCTGTCCGCGGTCCCTCTCGCCCCCTAGCGTAAAAAATAAAATTTATTCAGTCCGGCCTCCACAGGCAGTTCCATTCCTGCTTCTCTCCTGTTCTCAGTTACAGAACAAACTATTATTCATTTCAGTTTTACATTTTGGAAATGTATTTTTATAAATGGAACGCTATATAAGCTAGCCCGGGAAAATTCCTTTGTTTGGTATCTGCCTCAAAATACCCCCCACACACACACACAAAAAAATGTTAGGAATGAATTATTACTTTTTTATACAAAACAAATATGGCACTTTATTAACGAGCAAAACCGTTGAATAGACACGTTTAGGCAATAAACAAGTCTTCAGAAATATAAACTTACCTAACAAGTTCAGGTCTTGATATAGTTCTGTCAAAATGCCCCCTGCTGTGACTGTATGTACAGTGTTGTCGCAGCCCTTTGATCTTCAGCGGCGGGAAAAACTGGTTATTTTGTATTTTTTTATTTTATTATTTTCATTTTATTTTTGTATTTTATTCTCTTTAATGTGTCCAAGAAAAGTATAATGATATATATACACTGCTTTAAAAAAAAAAAGGGAACACTGAAAAATAAGGCAATTCAAAGTGCTTTATTTTAGTTATATGCTTTAACTACATGAGCTGATTTGATCTATTGTGTTCATGTTATACCTTTTGATCTTTTCCAGATTTGTTAGTTTGGTAGAAAGAGCATTCAGTTACTTTGTTCTTCTCCAGGTTTTGAAGGTAATATGTAACTTTCTTCTTATAGTTGTTTGTAGGGTCCCTCTTCAGGGTCTCGTAGATGGTGTCATCACTCTGCGCCATTCTTAAATTTTAGTCTTGAACTTTGAGACACATTTACTGCAACACATTTGTGTACAAGTGAAATGGAGATTTAACTATAAGCTTGGTACATAGGAATTTGTCCTGTGTGCACTGATTATTTGTTAGTCCTGGTTGAAGAAGTTTGAAGATGAAAAAGACAATAGTGGAACAATAATAAGCTGCTGGAAAAACTGTCAGCAAAGAAAGGCTGAAGGGTTAACAAAAAAACAAAAGGATTTCAAGCAGATAAAAAGTCTTGACATTTCTAAAGTGTGACATTTCTAATTCTAAAATGTGAATATTTAACAGAAAATTATTTGCTGTAGTTTCAAAAGGCCTGAAGTGTGTTTTTGAAAGGAGCTGAAGCTTTATGAAGTCAGAAAAGTACAGAAAAGAGAAGAAACATGCTAAAAGGACTGGCAGTTGGAAGATGCTGTGCTGAGTGACCTGCTAATTGCCAGTCAACCATTAAATATTGCAAACCCAGTCTGAAATATGACAGTCGTGATGCCTAAAGCAGAAAGGTTTTACCAGGCGAGTATGAGGGAAATCACACAGAAGGACGTCCTAAGCCAGAGACACAGAGGAGGACAGGTTGTGCCTGTTCAGAACAATCAGCTGCTTCAATAGATTTATAAGTCATAGTAAAAGACAATTTTAACCTGCTAATAGCAGACAGATATGCTGCAGACAGTTATGTCATTTCTATCAAGGTCCTGTGTAGAATACAGGTTTTATGGCAGTTTGAATACAGCCTTCACTGTCAGCTTAAAGGAGCGAAGGAGGGCCTGTTTATAATGGAAATGAAGGCCTGAGCCACAGAGAGACAGAGGAGGACAGGCTGTAACCCCTGACAAAAAACAGCTGTTTGAATGGATTTAAAAGTCAAAATTTAAAAAAAATTAAATTTTCAGTAAGAGAAGGCTCTGCTGAAGACACTGATGTGATTTATATCAAGGTCCTGTGTAGAATACAGGTTTTATGGCAGTTTGAATACAGCCTTCACTGTCAGCTTAAAGGAGCGAAGGAGGGCCTGTTTATAATGGAAATGTGTGATTTTGCTCTGAATCTGAGGTGATTTGAGAGAAAAAGCACAAGTTAAAGCACAAATATGGAAAGAAGACATAAATAGCTTCATGTTAAGCAAGAATTGATCCAGTTTTAAGAGAAATTGTGGATGTTAAGGAGGTTTTAGGCTATGATTAGTGTGGAGGATAAGTGGTTTCTGTGGATTTCCCTGTATTTCTAATGGAGAGGGACAGTGCTGATTCTAAGGTCATTTTCTCAAAAAACATTTTAGTAATGAGAGAGAAAAATACAAGCACACTTCTGCAGACCCAGACGCACGTTTTGAGGTATCATATGTGTGCTTTAGACAGCATGAGTGAGGGAAAGTACACGGAATGAATGCCTGAGCCACAGAGAGACAGAGGAGGACAGGCTGTACCCCCTGAGAACAAACAGCTGTTTGAATGGATTTAAAAGTCAAAATTTAAAAATATTTAACTTTTCAGTAAGAGAAGGCTCTGCTGAAGACACTGATGTGATTTATATCAAGGTCCTGTGTAGAATATAGGTTTTATAGCAGTTTGAATACAGCCTTCACTGTCAGCTTAAAGGAGCGAAGGAGGGCCTGTTTATAATGGAAATGTGTGATTTTGCTCTGAATCTGAGGTGATTTGAGAGAAAAAGCACAAGTTAAAGCACAAATATGGAAAGAAGACATAAATAGCTTCATGTTAAGCAAGAATTGATCCAGTTTTAAGAGAAATTGTGGATGTTAAGGAGGTTTTAGGCTGTGATTAGTGTGGAGGATGAGTGGTTTCTGTGGATTTCCCTGTATTTCTAATGGAGAGGGACAGTGCTGATTCTAAGGTCATTTTCTCAAAAACCATTTTAGTAATGAGAGAGAAAAATACAAGCACACTTCTGCAGACCCAGACGCACGTTTTGAGGTATCATATGTGTGCTTTAGACAGCATGAGTGAGGGAAAGTACACAGAATGGCCTGAGCCACAGAGAGACAGAGGAGGACAGGTTGTGCCTGTTCAGAACAATCAGCTGCTTCAATAGATTTATAAGTCATAGTAAAAGACTATTTTAACCTGTTAATAGCAGAAAGGTATGCTGCAGACAGTTATGTCATTTCTATCAAGGTCCTGTGTAGAATACAGGTTTTATAGCAGTTTGAATACAGCCTTCACTGTCAGCTTAAAGGAGTGAAGGAGGGCCTGTTTATAATGGAAATGTGTGATTTTGCTCTGAATCTGAGGTGATTTGAGAGAAAAAGCACAAGTTAAAGCACAAATATGGAAAGAAGACATAAATAGCTTCATGTTAAGCTAGAATTGATCCAGTTTTAAGAGAAATTGTGGATGTTAAGGAGGTTTTAGGCTGTGATTAGTGTGGAGGATGAGTGGTTTCTGTGGATTTCCCTGTATTTCTAATGGAGAGGGACAGTGCTGATTCTAAGGTCATTTTCTCAAAAACCATTTTAGTAATGAGAGAGAAAAATACAAGCACACTTCTGCAGACCCAGACGCACGTTTTGAGGTATCATATGTGTGCTTTAGACAGCATGAGTGAGGGAAAGTACACGGAATGAATGCCTGAGCCACAGAGAGACAGAGGAGGACAGGCTGTACCCCCTGAGAACAAACAGCTGTTTGAATGGATTTAAAAGTCAAAATTTAAAAATATTTAACTTTTCAGTAAGAGAAGGCTCTGCTGAAGACACTGATGTGATTTATATCAAGGTCCTGTGTAGAATATAGGTTTTATAGCAGTTTGAATACAGCCTTCACTGTCAGCTTAAAGGAGCGACGGAGGGCCTGTTTATAATGGAAATGTGTGATTTTGCTCTGAATCTCAGGTGATTTGAGAGAAAAAGCATAAGTTAAAGCACAAATATTGAAAGAAGACATAAATAGCTTCATGTTAAGCTAGAATTTATCCAGTGTTAAGAGAAATTGTGGATGTTAAGGAGGTTTTAGGCTGTGATTAGTGTGGAGGATGAGTGGTTTCTGTGGATTTCCCTGTATTTCTAATGGAGAGGGACAGTGCTGATTCTAAGGTCATTTTCTCAAGAAACATTTTAGTAATGAGAGAGAAAAATACAAGCACACTTCTGCAGACCCAGACGCACGTTTTGAGGTATCATATGTGTGCTTTAGACAGCATGAGTGAGGGAAAGTACACGGAATGAATGCCTGAGCCACAGAGAGACAGAGGAGGACAGGCTGTGCCCCCTGACAACAAACAGCTGTTTGAATGGATTTAAAAGTCAAAATTTAAAAAAATTTAACTTTTCAGTAAGAGAAAGGTCTACTGAAGACACTGATGTGATTTATATCAAGTTCCTGTGTAAAATATAGGTTTTATAGCAGTTTGAATACAGCCTTCACTGTCAGCTTAAAGGAGCGAAGGAGGGCCTGTTTATAATGGAAATGTGTGATTTTGCTCTGAATCTGAGGTGATTTGAGAGAAAAAGCACAAGTTAAAGCACAAATATGGAAAGAAGACATAAATAGCTTCATGTTAAGCTAGAATTGATCCAGTTTTAAGAGAAATTGTGGATGTTAAGGAGGTTTTAGGCTGTGATTAGTGTGGAGGATGAGTGGTTTCTGTGGATTTCCCTGTATTTCTAATGGAGAGGGACAGTGCTGATTCTAAGGTCATTTTCTCAAAAACCATTTTAGTAATGAGAGAGAAAAATACAAGCACACTTCTGCAGACCCAGACGCACGTTTTGAGGTATCATATGTGTGCTTTAGACAGCATGAGTGAGGGAAAGTACACAGAATGGCCTGAGCCACAGAGAGACAGAGGAGGACAGGTTGTGCCTGTTCAGAACAATCAGCTGCTTCAATAGATTTATAAGTCATAGTAAAAGACTATTTTAACCTGTTAATAGCAGAAAGGTATGCTGCAGACAGTTATGTCATTTCTATCAAGGTCCTGTGTAGAATACAGGTTTTATAGCAGTTTGAATACAGCCTTCACTGTCAGCTTAAAGGAGCGAAGGAGGGCCTGTTTATAATGGAAATGTGTGATTTTGCTCTGAATCTGAGGTGATTTGAGAGAAAAAGCATAAGTTAAAGCACAAATGTGGAAAGAAGACATAAATAGCTTCATCTTAAGCTAGAATTGATCCAGTTTTAAGAGAAATTGTGGATGTTAAGGAGGTTTTAGGCTGTGATTAGTGTGGAGGATGAGTATTTCTGTGGATTTCCCTGTATTTCTAATGGAGAGGGACAGTGCTGATTCTAAGGTCATTTTCTCAAAAACCATTTTAGTAATGAGAGAGAAAAATACAAGCACACTTCTGCAGACCCAGACGCACGTTTTGAGGTATCATATGTGTGCTTTAGACAGCATGAGTGAGGGAAAGTACACAGAATGGCCTGAGCCACAGAGAGACAGAGGAGGACAGGTTGTGCCTGTTCAGAACAATCAGCTGCTTCAATAGATTTATAAGTCATAGTAAAAGACTATTTTAACCTGTTAATAGCAGAAAGGTACGCTGCAGACAGTTATGTCATTTCTATCAAGGTCCTGTGTAAAATATAGGTTTTATAGCAGTTTGAATACAGCCCTCACTGTCAGTTTAAAGGAGAGAAGTGCAGCTTCTTTATCATGGAAGTTTGTGCTGTGATGGCTAAGAGACAGATAACGCCATGTTACATTGTATTAGGAGCACACATAACACAGGCTGGCATAAAGCTTTTACAATAGGGCCGCCATGTTGGCTGGAGTAACTGTCAGCAAAGAAAAGCTGAAGGGTTAAAAACAACAAAAGGATTTCAAGCAGGTAATAAGTTAAAAGTCTTGACATTTCTAAAGTGTGACATTTCTAAAACTAAAAATAGTGAAAGTTTAGCAGAAAGCAAGTTGCTGAAATCCTGGTTGAAGCAGTGAAGATGAAAATAAAATAGTGGAATCATTTAAACCTTTTGGAAAAAACTGCAGAAGTCTTAGTTGAAGAAGTTGAAAGGTTAAAAATTTTTGAGGAAAAATGTGCAGTTGAAATATTAGTAAAAAGTAATTTGCTGCAGTTTCAAAAGGCCTGAAATGTATTTTTGAAAGGAGCTGGAGCTTTAAGAAGGCAGAAAAGTAGCTGAATGGATTAGTTGAACATGCTCAAAAAGCTGAATCTAGTGGAAATTTATCAGAAATCAAGTGAGTAATAGTTAAAATGGCTTCAGTGTAATATACAGCAGGGAGTGGAAGAGTGATGTCATCAGTGATAGCAATGTTTGTCAACAGCTGCAGCTCTCTCCCTGTATAACCGGCGGAAATTGCATTTTGGATACTATGACCTCCTGTGAGAAAACTGGAAGAGCGAGGAAAATAATTTGAAGACCGTAAGAAGCAGAAGGCTTGGAGGAACGCGGCAATGTAGTTTTTATTTCAATGGAGTGAAAAAAATTTAAACGGCAGCAGGTTGAACACAGTTGAACCTGTCTCTGGCGTTCCACCAAATTTACATTGGAGTTAGTGAGAGAAATTGAAAGGTTTCTCTCGCTTCAAGGCTCATAGCTGAAATTCTGTAAATGTGAGCTATTTAGTAGTTACATCAGCTGAAAGAGGACAAGTGTACCTACATTTTAAGGTATAATTTGTTTGTCTGAGTTAAACAGCATGAAAGTTAGAGGAATTTGTTTGAATATCAGAAAAAGTTAAAATGATCAGTCTGCCACTCTAATCTTCTCATTCATAAAAATCAAGAAGGAGCAAAAATGTTCATGTTTTTTAAACTGTCATATTTCGGAATTGGCTTAATATTTGAAAAAGCCAGCTGAATGTCTTGTGAACATTTTAAAGTTTGAATGATGTCTCTGTGATACCGTATGGCTGAGTTACTGCCCTCTAAAATAGGACAGTTTGGGGCTCGTTGAGTCTGGCCTCCTAATTAGTTGCTGTGTGCAACACCTGCACGTGCCCACTGACAAATCTGCACCTCACTTTGTCCCCTTAAAATCTGGGGGTTTAATAATGAACGACAAGTCTGGAACAAACGGTCGCTGTTCGAAAAGTAGAAGTCGTATCCGAATAATTCTTTCACCGTGAGCGCCAGAAGGGATGTGGGAAGCCAGAGGTGTAATTTTTATTCTGATCTTGTGTAATGTTTGTTTTTTATGGCAGTTTTAAAACGAGGCTTTCACACTGATTTCATTGCTCGGCCTGTTTATAATGGAAAAGTATGTGAGCTGGAGTGCGCCTCTCTGCGCTTACAGGTGATTTGTGAGAAATCTGTGAGGCCAAGCTCAATGAGAGTGACTTTGTGTGAAAGAGGACTAAAATACCTACGTTTTGATGTATAATTTGTCTAGATCAGGCAGACATTTTGGACGTGAGAGGCATTTGTTTGAGGAAGTTCTTTTTAAATCATTTTAGAGTGGGAATTAGAGTGTGCGCTCCATCAGACGAAGTCCTCTGGCTCCATAAAACGTAAACTGCCGTTGTGTCAAAGCTGTATAAGCTATTGACAAGCCCTTTACCACAGTTAAAGTTGAGTCTTCCCTGTCACAAACAAACTTTGAATGATGTCTCTATGATACCGTATGGCTGAGTTACAGCCCTCTAAAATAGGGCAGTTTGGGGCTCGTTGAGCCCCAAACTGTCCTATTTTCATGCATGAAAATCATGAAGGAGCAAAAATGTTCATGATTTTTAAACTGTCATATTTCAAAATTGGCTTAACATTTGAAAAAGCTGAAACATTTGGTAATAGCTGAATGTCTTGTGAACATTTTAAAGTTTGAATGGTGTCTCTAGCTGAACGTATGCTCAACTAGTTAGGTTGGAAAGAGGAGGACGTTTTTGAAGAGTTGAAAGAAATTGCCATTCATTTTAATGAGGAATAAAGTTGAATAAAAGTTAAATAGTTTAAAAAGTATAAAAGTTATAAACACCAAAAGTCATAGCATAAATCTCCTGAAGGAGCTGAACGTTTTGATACCAAAATGGTTGAAATCGGTTAAAGTATGAAGGAGTAGTTAAACGGCAAAAAACGTACGGAAAATATAATAATAATAATAATAATAATAATAATAATAATAAAGATAAACAGGAAAACAATAGTGAGAATGCCTTACAGCATTCTCACAATAATAATAATAAAGATAAACAGGAAAACAATAGTGAGAATGCCATGCATTCTCACAACTAGAAAAAAGCTGTTCCTGCGAAACAGCTGTGAGAATGCATTTAAAGTTGAATGGATTAGTTGAACATACTCAAAATAGCTGAATCTAGTGGAAATTTATCAGAAACAAGTGAATAATAGTAAAAATGGCTTCAGTGTAATATACAGCAAGGAGTGGAAGAGTGATGTCATCAGTGATAGCAATGTTTGTCAACAGCTGCAGCTCTCTCCCTGTATAACCTGCAGAAATTGCATTTTGGATACTATGACCTCCTGTGAGAAAACTGGAAGAGCGAGGAAAATAATTTGAAGACCGTAAGAAGCAGAAGGCTTGGAGGAACGCGGCAATGTAGTTTTTATTTCAATGGAGTGAAAAAAATTTAAACGGCAGCGAGTTGAACACAGTTGAACCTGTCTCTGGCGTTCCACCAAATTTCCATTGGAGTTAGTGAGAGAAATTGAAAGGTTTCTCTGGCTTCAAGGCTCATAGCTGAAATTCTGTAAATGTGAGCTATTTAGTAGTTACATCAGCTGAAAGAGGACAAGTGTACCTACATTTTAAGGTATAATTTATTTGTCTGAGTTAAACAGCATGAAAGTTAGAGTAATTTGTTTGAATATCAGAAAAAGTTAAAATGATCAGTCTGCCACTCTAATCTTCTCATTCATAAAAATCAGGAAGGAGCAAAAATGTTCATGTTTTTTAAACTGTCATATTTCGGAATTGGCTTAATATTTGAAAAAGCCAGCTGAATGTCTTGTGAACATTTTAAAGTTTGAATGATGTCTCTGTGATACTGTATGGCTGAGTTACTGCCCTCTAAAATAGGACAGTTTGGGGCTCGTTGAGTCTGGCCTCCTCATTAGTTGCTGTGGGCAACAGCTGCACGTGCACACTGCCAAATCTGCACCTCACTTTGTCCCCTTAAAATCTGGGGGTTTAATAATGAACGACAAGTCTGGAACAAACGGTCGCTGTTCGAAAAGTAGAAGTCGTATCCGAATAATTCTTTCACCGTGAGCGCCAGAAGGGATGTGGGAAGCCAGAGGTGTAATTTTTATTCTGATCTTGTGTAAGGTTTGTTTTTTATGGCAGTTTTAAAACGAGTCTTTCTCACTGATTTCATTGCTCAGCCTGTTTATAATGGAAAAGTATGTGAGCTGGAGTGCTGCTCTCTGCGCTTAGAGTTGATTTGTGAGAAATCTGTGAGGCCAAGCTCAATGAGAGTGACTTTGTGTGAAAGAGGACTAAAATACCTACGTTTTGATGTATAATTTGTCTAGATCAGGCAGACATTTTGGACGTGAGAGGCATTTGTTTGAGGAAGTTCTTTTTAAATCATTTTAGAGTGGGAATTAGAGTGTGCGCTCCATCAGACGAAGTCCTCTGGCACCATAAAACGTAAACTGCCGTTGTGTCAAAGCTGTATAAGCTATTAACAAGCCCTTTACCACAGTTAAAGTTGAGTCTTTCCTGTCACATACAAACTTTGAATGATGTCTCTGTGATACCGTATGGCTGAGTTACAGCCCTCTAAAATAGGGCAGTTTGGGGCTCGTTGAGCCCCAAACTGTCCTATTTTCATGCATGAAAATCATGAAGGAGCAAAAATGTTCATGATTTTGAAACTGTCATATTTCAAAATTGGCTTAACATTTGAAAAAGCTGAAACATTTGGTAATAGCTGAATGTCTTGTGAACATTTTAAAGTTTGAATGGTGTCTCTAGCTGAACGTATGCTCAACTAGTTAGGTTGGAAAGAGGAGGACGTTTTTGAAGAGTTGAAAGAAATTGCCATTCATTTTAATGAGGAATAAAGTTGAATAAAAGTTAAATAGTTTAAAAAGTATAAAAGTTATAAACACCAAAAGTCATAGCATAAATCTCCTGAAGGAGCTGAACGTTTTGATACCAAAATGGTTGAAATCGGTTAAAGTATGAAGGAGTAGTTAAACGGCAAAAAACGTACGGAAAATATAATAATAACTAGAAAGAGCTGTTCCTGCGAAACAGCAGTGAGAATGCATTTTAAGTTGAATGGATTAGTTGAACATGCTCAAATAGCTGAATCTATTTGAAATTTATCAGAAATCAAGTGAATAATAGTAAAAATGGCTTCAGTGTAATATACAGCAGGGAGTGGAAGAGTGATGTCATCAGTGACAGCAATGTTTGTCAACAGCTGCAGCTTAACGAGCTCTCTCCCTGTGTAACCTGCAGAAATTGCATATTTGGATACTATGACCTCCTGTGAGAAAACCGGAAGAGCGAGGAAAATAATTTGAAGACCGTAAGAAGCAGAAGGCTTGGAGGAACGCAGCAATGTAGTTTTTATTTGAATGGAGAGAAAAAAATTTAAACGGCAGCAGGTTGAACACAGTTGAACCTGTCTCAGGCGTTCCACCAAATTTACATTGGAGTTAGTGAGAGAAATTGAAAAGTTTCTCTCGCTTCAAGGCTCATAGCTGAAATTCTGTAAATGTGAGCTATTTAGTAGTCACATCAGCTGAAAGAGGACAAGTGTACCTACATTTTAAGGTATAATTTGTTTATCTGAGTTGAACAGTTTTAAAGTTAGAGCAATTTGTTTGAATATCAGAAAAAGTTAAAATGATCAGTCTGCCACTCTAATCTTCTCATGCATAAGAATCAAGAAGGAGCAAAAATGTTCATGTTTTTTAAACTGTCATATTTCAAAATTGGCTGAATATTTGAAAAATCTGTATAATCAGATAATAGCTGAATGTCTTGTGAACATTTTAAAATTTGAATGGTGTCTCTAGCTGAACGTATGCTCAACTAGTTAGGTTGGAAAGAGGAGGAAGTTTTTGAAGAGTTGAAAGAAATTGCCATTCATTTGAATGAGGGGGAAATTTGAATAAAAGTTAAATAGTTTAAAAAGTATAAAAGTTATAAATATGAAAAATAATAGCCATCATCTCCTGAAGGAGCTGAACGTTTTGATACCAAATTTGTTGAAATCGGTCAAAGATTGTAGAACTAGTTGAGTATCAAAAAACGTACGGAATAATAATAATAATAATAAAGAGAAACAGGAAAACAATAGTGAGAATGCCTTAAAGCATTCTCACAATAATAATAATAAAGATAAACAGGAAAACAATAGTGAGAATGCCATGCATTCTCACAACTAGAAAGAGCTGTTCCTGCGAAACAGCAGTGAGAATGCTTATTTGCTGAATGGGTATAGCTGACCATGCTAAAAAAGCTGAAAATTTAGCACAAAGTTATTAGCTGAAGCTTCAAAGCACTTGAAAGGTATTTTTGAAAGGACCTGGTCTTGGTTGAAGACCTGATTAAGAACAGAAGGAGAAGAATTCAGTTGATAGTTTTAAATTCTGTTTCAATCATAATAGAATGATGGCACCTAAAGTTGTTGAGAAGAAGAAGGAGTTGAAAAGATGGAAACAACTTAGCAGAAAATTAGTTGAAAAAGGGCTGAAAAACAATTATTGAAGGACCTGGAGCTGAATAAAAGCTGAGAGGATTAGAAAAACAAACAGCGACTTGAACATGTAAAAAGAACAGTGCTGAACACGACCATGTAAAGAAGTTCAGCTGTGAAACATATAAACATTTAAAGAAGCTAATATGACCATTGGAATGCACTCTGATATTAGAAAGAAAGGAATAATTGAGAGCTTAAACTGGACGAGTCCAGTAATATTAATGCTAGTTCAGGCAACAAAACACTTTCTTTGCATGTTCTCTATTCTCTACTTTTCTGCCTTCATACAGCTCCAGCTCCTTTTCAATAATACTTTTTAAAAACTTACAGTATGGCAAACACAAATGAATTTACCTTTGATTGAAATGTTTGTTTCTGATACTTCAGGTTGTTGAAAAATGAACTGCTGTCACTTAAACTATGTTGATCTCTCATCTGTATGTATTCATCTCATAACACATCTGGGTCTGAATCCTTTTTTACAACCAAAGCTCTGCTGATTCTGCAGGGTGGCTTTGGAAAACCAAACCGACAACCAGAGTTCACACTCTTGAATCAGCCCCTAGTGTGGTTCTTACTGTGCTTCTGAACTTCATAGACTTTCTGGAACAGTTCGGGTTGTGTTTCTGGGTCAGGCCGTTGTGCTGAGATATATCTGTCTACAAAATTACACACAGTCTGATCATCACAAACATCCAGTTCAGGTGCTCCGTCAACCCAAAGCATTGCATGAATATGTGGACTTCCTCTGTGCTGAAACTCAACTCTGCAGAAAAAGTCAATCACTTTCCCCAGTGGCTGAGCATCTGAGAGCAGCAGATCTCTGAATAGTGCCTCAACACGCTTATCAAACAAGCGCATGCAGGTGACAGGGTTGGATCGCAGAATCTCACACTTCACAGTCCAGTCAAGCGATTCAAAATCAACCTGTTCTCCTTGCTGTCTCTTTATTGCTTCAATCACTTCAGGCCACCTGAACTCAGCAGCTGAAAATGTGCAAAAGAACGTCAGAGTTTCCAACTGGCACATCACATGTGCTCAGTCCAGAATACACATTATTAAAGTCAGGAAGAACGTACAGGGTTCCACTCTGTAAACATAATCGCCTCAACTACTCATTTATTTCCCTATCCATTAAGCTCATTAATGAGGAGGAAGAAAAGGAAAGGGAGCTTAGGCCGAAGTAATGGCGTAGGTGTATTTTTCTGAATGTATTTTCCGTTCCGTTTTTGTTGTCCTGTGTGTACTGGGTACTTGTTAGTCCTGGTTGAAGGAATTTGAAGGTCAAAAAGACAATAGTGGAACAATTCAAAGGTGCTGGAGTAACTGTCAGCAAAGAAAAGCTGAAGGGTTAAGAACAACAAAAGGGTTTCAAGCAGATAATAAGTGAAATGTCTTGACATTTCTAAAGTGTGACATTTCTAAAACTAGAAAGAGTGAAAGTTTAGCTGAAAGCAAGTTGCTGAAATCCTGGTTGAAGCAGGTTGAAGGTGAAAATAAAATAGTGGAATAATTTAAACCTGTTGGCAAAAACTGCAGAAGTCTTAGTTGAAGAAGTTGAAAGGTTAAAAACAACAGAAAGATTTAAAGGATTTAAAATTTTTGTGGAAAAATGTGCGGTTAGTTATTTTAAATCATTTTAAAAGTATAAAAGTTAGAACCACCAAAAGTAAAAACTAATTCCAATTTAATTCAATAAGATAATTCCAAGAGATATAGCAGTAATCTCCTAAAATAGCTGAACATTTTGATACCAAAGTTGTAGAAATCGGTGAAGAATATGCAGTAGTTAATGTCCAAAAAACTGCAGAAGTCTTAGTTGAAGAAGTTGAAAGGTTAAAAACAACAGAAAGATTTAAAGGATTTAAAATTTTTGTGGAAAAATGTGCAGTTAGTTATGTTAAATATTGCTAAAAATGTGAAATATTAGTAGAAAGTCATTTGCTGCAGTTTGAAAAGGCCTGAAATGTATTTTTGAAAGGACCTGAAGGACCTGAGAAATGTACAGGACAGAGAAGAAAAATGCTAAACAAAAAGTGAATAAATTCAAAAAGAAGAGAAACACTATAGAAAAATTGTGAAAATTTAGTAGAAATTCATTTGCTGAAGCTACAAAAGGCCTGAAATGCATTATTGAAAGGATGTGGAGCTGTATGAAGGCAGAAACATAGAGGAAAGAGAAGAACCATGCAAAAAGGACTGGCAGTTGGAAGGTACTGCTGTGATTCAAAGGCTTCTAATTTAAAAAGTAAAGTCCTGAAGGCTATGAAAGTCACATTGGCTGAAAGAGGACAAAATGACCTACGTTTTAATGCTAAAATTATTTCTGTGGCTTAAATATTTTAAAAACAGTGACAGGTTAAAAACTTTTTTTCTGAAGAATCTTGCTGTATTCTTCCACTCTGCCAGTTGGAGCCTCCACTCTACACATGAACATTCCGTGTCATTGGAATGCATTGTAAACTCAGAAATCATCAAGGATTTTAGTACATTTTTAAACTGTGATAGTTCAAAATTGGCTGAATATTTTAAAAAGCTCAATCATTCAGTAATAGTTGAATGTCTTGTGAACATTTTAAAGTTTGAATGGTGTCTCTATCTTAACGTATGCTGAAGTAGTTAAATTTGAAAGAGGAGGAAGCTCTTTGAATGATTTGAAAGGATTTACCATTACTTTTAAAGGGAGAAAAATTTGCACAAAAACCTTAATATTTTAAAAACTATAAACATTAGAAACACCAAAAGTCATAGCCATCATGTCCAGAAAGAGCTGAACGTTTTGTGCAAAAATGGTTTAATTTGCTTAAAGTGTGTGGAAGTAGTTAAACGGCAAAAAACGTACGGAAAATATAATAATAACTAGAAAGAGCTGTTCCTGCGAAACAGCAGTGAGAATGCTTATTCGCTGAATGGGTACAGCTGACCATGCTAAAAAAGCTGAAACTTTAGCACAAAGTTATTAGCTGAATTTTCAAAGCACTTGAAAGGTATTTTTGAAAGGACCTGGTCTTGGTTGAAGACCTGATTAAGAACAGAAGGAGAAGAATTCAGTTGATAGTTTTAAATTCTCTTTCAATCATAATAGAATGATGGCACCTAAAGTTGTTGAAAAGAAGAAGGAGTTGAAAAGATGGAAACAACTTAGCAGAAAATTTGTTGAAAAAGGGCTGAAAAACAATTATTGAAGGACCTGGAGCTGAATAAAAGCTGAGAGGATTAGAAAAACAAACAGCGACTTGAACATGTAAAAAGAACAGTGCTGAACACGACCATGTAAGGAGGTTCAGCTGTGAAACATATAAACATTTAAAGAAGCTAATATGACCATTGGAATGCACTCTGATATTAGAAAGAAAGGAATAATTGAGAGCTTAAACTGGACGAGTCCAGTAATATTAATGCTAGTTCAGGCAACAAAACACTTTCTTTGCATGTTTCTTCTCTATTCTCTACTTTTCTGCCTTCATACAGCTCCAGCTCCTTTCAATAATACTTTTTAAAAACTTACAGTATGGCAAACACAAATGGATTTACCTTTGATTGAAATGTTTGTTTCTGATACTTCAGGTTGTTGAAAAATGAACTGCTGTCACTTAAACCATGTTGATCTCTCATCTGTATGTATTCATTTCATAACACATCTGGGTCTGAATCCTTTTTTACAACCAAAGCTCTGCTGATTCTGCAGGGTGACTTTGGAAAACCAAACAGAATTGATTAAATGTCTGAAAAAAAGTTGCAAGTCCTTGCAGAAAAAGTTGAAGGTTTAAAGAAGGAGATGGGAGATTAATTCTGTTCATATTTTGAATTCATCTTCAACCCTTATAAAATGTAGCAACCAAAAGATTCTAAATAAGTTGAGAAAAGCAAAACATTAGCAGAAATGTAGTTGCTGTAACTCTTTTCAGAGCTGGACAATACGTGTTAATAAGTTTACAAATGCTTAATGCTCAGATGCTCAGCCACTGGGGAAAGGATCACTTTCCCCAGTGGCTGAGCATTTGAGAGCAGCAGATCTCTGAATAGTGCCTCAACACGCTTATCAAACAAGCGCATGCAGGTGACAGGGTTGGATCGCACAATCTCACACTTTACAGTCCAGTCAAGCGATTCAAAATCAACCTGTTCTCCTTGCTGTCTCTTTATTGCTTCAATCACTTCAGGCCACCTGAACTCAGCAGCTGAAAATGTGCAAAAGAACGTCAGAGTTTCCAACTGGCACATCACATGTGCTCAGTCCAGAATACACATTATTAAAGTCAGGAAGAACGTACAGGGTTCCACTCTGTAAACATAATCGCCTCAACTACTCATTTATTTCCCTATCCATTAAGCTCATTAATGAGGAGGAAGAAAAGGAAAGGGAGCTTAGGCCGAAGTAATGGCGTAGGTGTATTTTTCTGAATGTATTTTCCGTTCCGTTTTTGTTGTCCTGTGTGTACTGGGTACTTGTTAGTCCTGGTTGAAGGAATTTGAAGGTCAAAAAGACAATAGTGGAACAATTCAAAGGTGCTGGAGTAACTGTCAGCAAAGAAAAGCTGAAGGGTTAAGAACAACAAAAGGGTTTCAAGCAGATAATAAGTGAAATGTCTTGACATTTCTAAAGTGTGACATTTCTAAAACTAGAAAGAGTGAAAGTTTAGCTGAAAGCAAGTTGCTGAAATCCTGGTTGAAGCAGGTTGAAGGTGAAAATAAAATAGTGGAATAATTTAAACCTGTTGGCAAAAACTGCAGAAGTCTTAGTTGAAGAAGTTGAAAGGTTAAAAACAACAGAAAGATTTGAAGGATTTAAAATTTTTGTGGAAAAATGTGCGGTTAGTTATTTTAAATCATTTTAAAAGTATAAAAGTTAGAACCACCAAAAGTAAAAACTAATTCCAATTTAATTCAATAAGATAATTCCAAGAGATATAGCAGTAATCTCCTAAAATAGCTGAACATTTTGATACCAAAGTTGTAGAAATCGGTGAAGAATATGCAGTAGTTAATGTCCAAAAAACTGCAGAAGTCTTAGTTGAAGAAGTTGAAAGGTTAAAAACAACAGAAAGATTTAAAGGATTTAAAATTTTTGTGGAAAAATGTGCAGTTAGTTATGTTAAATATTGCTAAAAATGTGAAATATTAGTAGAAAGTCATTTGCTGCAGTTTGAAAAGGCCTGAAATGTATTTTTGAAAGGACCTGAAGGACCTGAGAAATGTACAGGACAGAGAAGAAAAATGCTAAACAAAAAGTGAATAAATTCAAAAAGAAGAGAAACACTATAGAAAAATTGTGAAAATTTAGTAGAAATTCATTTGCTGAAGCTTCAAAAGGCCTGAAATGCATTATTGAAAGGATGTGGAGCTGTATGAAGGCAGAAACATACAGGAAAGAGAAGAAACATGCAAAAAGGACTGGCAGTTGGAAGGTACTGCTGTGATTCAAAGGCTTCTAATTAAAAAAGTAAAGTCCTGAAGGCTATGAAAGTCACATTGGCTGAAAGAGGACAAAATGACCTACGTTTTAATGCTAAAATTATTTCTGTGGCTTAAATATTTTGAAAACAGTGACAGGTTAAAAACTTTTTTTCTGAAGAATCTTGCTGTATTCTTCCACTCTGCCAGTTGGAGCCTCCACTCTACACATGAACATTCCGTGTCATTGGAATGCATTGTAAACTCAGAAATCATCAAGGATTTTAGTACATTTTTAAACTGTGATAGTTCAAAATTGGCTGAATATTTTAAAAAGCTCAATCATTCAGTAATAGTTGAATGTCTTGTGAACATTTTAAAGTTTGAATGGTGTCTCTATCTTAACGTATGCTGAAGTAGTTAAATTTGAAAGAGGAGGAAGCTCTTTGAATGATTTGAAAGGATTTACCATTACTTTTAAAGGGAGAAAATTTTGCACAAAAACCTTAATATTTTAAAAACTATAAACGTTAGAAACACCAAAAGTCATAGCCATCATGTCCAGAATGAGCTGAACGTTTTGTGCAAAAATGGTTTAATTTGCTTAAAGTGTGTGGAAGTAGTTAAACGGCAAAAAACGTACGGAAAATATAATAATAACTAGAAAGAGCTGTTCCTGCGAAACAGCAGTGAGAATGCTTATTTGCTGAATGGGTATAGCTGACCATGCTAAAAAAGCTGAAAATTTAGCACAAAGTTATTAGCTGAAGCTTCAAAGCACTTGAAAGGTATTTTTGAAAGGACCTGGTCTTGGTTGAAGACCTGATTAAGAACAGAAGGAGAAGAATTCAGTTGATAGTTTTAAATTCTGTTTCAATCATAATAGAATGATGGCACCTAAAGTTGTTGAGAAGAAGAAGGAGTTGAAAAGATGGAAACAACTTAGCAGAAAATTAGTTGAAAAAGGGCTGAAAAACAATTATTGAAGGACCTGGAGCTGAATAAAAGCTGAGAGGATTAGAAAAACAAACAGCGACTTGAACATGTAAAAAGAACAGTGCTGAACACTACCATGTAAAGAAGTTCAGCTGTGAAACATATAAACATTTAAAGAAGCTAATATGACCATTGGAATGCACTCTGATATTAGAAAGAAAGGAATAATTGAGAGCTTAAACTGGACGAGTCCAGTAATATTAATGCTAGTTCAGGCAACAAAACACTTTCTTTGCATGTTCTCTATTCTCTACTTTTCTGCCTTCATACAGCTCCAGCTCCTTTCAATAATACTTTTTAAAAACTTACAGTATGGCAAACACAAATGAATTTACCTTTGATTGAAATGTTTGTTTCTGATACTTCAGGTTGTTGAAAAATTAACTGCTGTCACTTAAACTATGTTGATCTCTCATCTGTATGTATTCATCTCATAACACATCTGGGTCTGAATCCTTTTTTACAACCAAAGCTCTGCTGATTCTGCAGGGTGGCTTTGGAAAACCAAACCGACAACCAGAGTTCACACTCTTGAATCAGCCCCTAGTGTGGTTCTTACTGTGCTTCTGAACTTCATAGACTTTCTGGAACAGTTCGGGTTGTGTTTCTGGGTCAGGCCGTTGTGCTGAGATATATCTGTCTACAAAATTACACACAGTCTGATCATCACAAACATCCAGTTCAGGTGCTCCGTCAACCCAAAGCATTGCATGAATATGTGGACTTCCTCTGTGCTGAAACTCAACTCTGCAGAAAAAGTCAATCACTTTCCCCAGTGGCTGAGCATCTGAGAGCAGCAGATCTCTGAATAGTGCCTCAACACGCTTATCAAACAAGCGCATGCAGGTGACAGGGTTGGATCGCAGAATCTCACACTTTACAGTCCAGTCAAGCGATTCAAAATCAACCTGTTCTCCTTGCTGTCTCTCTATTGCTTCAATCACTTCAGGCCACCTGAACTCAGCAGCTGAAAATGTGCAAAAGAACGTCAGAGTTTCCAACTGGCACATCACATGTGCTCAGTCCAGAATACACATTATTAAAGTCAGGAAGAACGTACAGGGTTCCACTCTGTAAACATAATCGCCTCAACTACTCATTTATTTCCCTATCCATTAAGCTCATTAATGAGGAGGAAGAAAAGGAAAGGGAGCTTAGGCCGAAGTAATGGCGTAGGTGTATTTTTCTGAATGTATTTTCCGTTCCGTTTTTGTTGTCCTGTGTGTACTGAGTACTTGTTAGTCCTGGTTGAAGGAATTTGAAGGTCAAAAAGACAATAGTGGAACAATTCAAAGGTGCTGGAGTAACTGTCAGCAAAGAAAAGCTGAAGGGTTAAGAACAACAAAAGGGTTTCAAGCAGATAATAAGTGAAATGTCTTGACATTTCTAAAGTGTGACATTTCTAAAACTAGAAAGAGTGAAAGTTTAGCTGAAAGCAAGTTGCTGAAATCCTGGTTGAAGCAGGTTGAAGGTGAAAATAAAATAGTGGAATAATTTAAACCTGTTGGCAAAAACTGCAGAAGTCTTAGTTGAAGAAGTTGAAAGGTTAAAAACAACAGAAAGATTTAAAGGATTTAAAATTTTTGTGGAAAAATGTGCGGTTAGTTATTTTAAATCATTTTAAAAGTATAAAAGTTAGAACCACCAAAAGTAAAAACTAATTCCAATTTAATTCAATAAGATAATTCCAAGAGATATAGCAGTAATCTCCTAAAATAGCTGAACATTTTGATACCAAAGTTGTAGAAATCGGTGAAGAATATGCAGTAGTTAATGTCCAAAAAACTGCAGAAGTCTTAGTTGAAGAAGTTGAAAGGTTAAAAACAACAGAAAGATTTAAAGGATTTAAAATTTTTGTGGAAAAATGTGCAGTTAGTTATGTTAAATATTGCTAAAAATGTGAAATATTAGTAGAAAGTCATTTGCTGCAGTTTGAAAAGGCCTGAAATGTATTTTTGAAAGGACCTGAAGGACCTGAGAAATGTACAGGACAGAGAAGAAAAATGCTAAACAAAAAGTGAATAAATTCAAAAAGAAGAGAAACACTATAGAAAAATTGTGAAAATTTAGTAGAAATTCATTTGCTGAAGCTTCAAAAGGCCTGAAATGCATTATTGAAAGGATGTGGAGCTGTATGAAGGCAGAAACATACAGGAAAGAGAAGAAACGTGCAAAAAGGACTGGCAGTTGGAAGGTACTGCTGTGATTCAAAGGCTTCTAATTTAAAAAGTAAAGTCCTGAAGGCTATGAAAGTCACATTGGCTGAAAGAGGACAAAATGACCTACGTTTTAATGCTAAAATTATTTCTGTGGCTTAAATATTTTAAAAACAGTGACAGGTTAAAAACTTTTTTTCTGAAGAATCTTGCTGTATTCTTCCACTCTGCCAGTTGGAGCCTCCACTCTACACATGAACATTCCGTGTCATTGGAATGCATTGTAAACTCAGAAATCATCAAGGATTTTAGTACATTTTTAAACTGTGATAGTTCAAAATTGGCTGAATATTTTAAAAAGCTCAATCATTCAGTAATAGTTGAATGTCTTGTGAACATTTTAAAGTTTGAATGGTGTCTCTATCTTAACGTATGCTGAAGTAGTTAAATTTGAAAGAGGAGGAAGCTCTTTGAATGATTTGAAAGGATTTACCATTACTTTTAAAGGGAGAAAAATTTGCACAAAAACCTTAATATTTTAAAAACTATAAACATCAGAAACACCAAAAGTCATAGCCATCATGTCCAGAAAGAGCTGAACGTTTTGTGCCAAAATGGTTTATTTTGCTTAAAGTGTGTGGAAGTAGTTAAACGGCAAAAAACGTACGGAAAATATAATAATAATAAAGATAAACAGGAAAACAATAGTGAGAATGCCTTAATGCATTCTCACAATAAAGATAAACAGGAAAACAATAGTGAGAATGCCTTAATGCATTCTCACAACTAGAAAGAGCTGTTCCTGCGAAACAGCAGTGAGAATGCTTATTTGCTGAATGGGTATAGCTGACCATGCTAAAAAAGCTGAAAATTTAGCACAAAGTTATTAGCTGAATTTTCAAAGCACTTGAAAGGTATTTTTGAAAGGACCTGGTCTTGGTTGAAGACCTGATTAAGAACAGAAGGAGAAGAATTCAGTTGATAGTTTTAAATTCTCTTTCAATCATAATAGAATGATGGCACCTAAAGTTGTTGAGAAGAAGAAGGAGTTGAAAAGATGGAAACAACTTAGCAGAAAATTAGTTGAAAAAGGGCTGAAAAACAATTATTGAAGGACCTGGAGCTGAATAAAAGCTGAGAGGATTAGAAAAACAAACAGCGACTTGAACATGTAAAAAGAACAGTGCTGAACACGACCATGTAAGGAGGTTCAGCTGTGAAACATATAAACATTTAAAGAAGCTAATATGACCATTGGAATGCACTCTGATATTAGAAAGAGAGGAATAATTGAGAGCTTAAACTGGACGAGTCCAGTAATATTAATGCTAGTTCAGGCAACAAAACACTTTCTTTTCAAAGCAGTACAAATTTTTTTAATAGTATACAACAGATTTGTTAATCGACATGTGAACATTACAAAACCTCAAAAACACTTAATTTACAAAGTCATGTTCAGTCATTTCTAAGTATCATGGATTACAAATAATGTCCATTATTATGAAATAGATAGATAGATAGATAGTTTATCAATCCCGAGGGAAATTCAAACTGATTTTATATTTAAAAAATAATATTCTTTTTAATCTTTTTACAAAAAAGAAAACTTAAAAAACTACAAATAAGAATATTATTAAGAAATAATAATAATTCCTAAAACCAAAATACCAGATACCCCACAGTAAGACAGGATTTACTCAATTGTGTGTTCCATTTTAAAAGTTTGTCTTTTCATGTATTTGCAATTTTTTGGGTCTTTAGAATGGCCAAATATAATTGTCTATCAACTGTTCTGCTATTATTGGTTTCCACATGGTGGAAAGTTGAGAAAATTTTAACTTATTAAATAATTATTGAATAATAACATGATCACCAATGTGATCAGGTGGCTATTCCTAGATGTCAGGAATGTCTCTCCATAATGAGTCAACACAACATGAGTGTGAGTCCTGTCTTATTCCTGCTATAATTGCTACTAAATCCATCCTATTTACTCACTTCATGTGTACATTTATTTTTTGCTTTGGTTTAAATACTTCATTGTTTCAACAATCAAATACAGGAAAACATGATGGAGAACCAAAGAAGACTAATCTACTGTTCTGAAACATGAACTAAATATGCTCTGCTGTAACAGATGCTATAACTAGAAAACATCCAGGAAAATAAAACAATCACATACATAATTATACAGGAAAAGAAAAAATATATAGAAATCTTAGATAAGAAAATAAGTAAAATATTTATATTTTAGATTCATTATAAGTAAAATAAATATATAATAAATAAAAAAGATTATTTAATAAGAAAAAACAAATAACACAAAGAAGACAAGATAATTAGGACAAAAACTAAATTCCCATTATTGGTTTCTGTGATCATATTGAAAGGCAGGGCTGAACACTATAAGTCAGCAACATCCTGTATCGTTTACATTGTTACTTTTTTGTGGTTTTATGGTAACTGTTGTGTCCAAATAAAAGTTTGAATGTAGTCCTTCTTCCTTAGTGAATAAAATAAGGCATAGAATATGTGAATTAATGTAAAAACTGTGTCTTTACTGGAACTCACATGCAAAATGAGTTAGTTATTACTGTTTATGTTTAAAGTGTCCAAATAACACTGATAAAATACACTGTTTATAGTGTTTTTTTTAACACTGATAAAAAAAAAAGACACAACAATTTCAACGACTCACAGTTTTGTTCATCCGTATCTCTAAAAGCTTTTCACATGGTGCTCAGTCCAGGGCTAATGTTCACAATTATGTGTCCAACTCCAGGTCAGAGTGACTAAAAGTCCTATTCAATCTGTGCATTAATCATATGATAGTGTTTCACAAAGATTCACATTTGTGTAAAATGTCAAACACAGGAACACTCACATCATTACATGTGGCCTGTGTGATCTTCTCATTGATGGCGGCCATTCTGAAAACATCTGTGAACACCAAGAGGTTCAGTTTTCAAGTCTGTATGTATGACCAATGTCTTTACATTTATATTAGCTATATATATTAGGAGCTAATATTAGCCTGGTCTAACTGCACAATGTGGGAAGCCTTTCTGATAGCAACATACCAGCTGATACCCCACACTAAGACAGGATTCACACAATCATGTGTGAATAGAATTCAAGTCTATTTTTTAATACATTTTCAAATTTCAGGTTTGAAACCATTGAAAATAATTTCATGTTTTGTTTTTATTGTTTAGAATACGGTGGAGAGTTCATGATCAACAATTTAGTCACCAAGTATTACACATTCCTAAATGTCAGGAATGCTCTCCATAATGACCCAACACAACCTGTGTGTGAGTCCTGTCTTAATCCTGCTACAAGTACGACTGAATCAGTTCTGTCTGGTGTGCTCACGAGTACATTTGCACATGACATCTGAAGGAGTAAAACCTTCTACTGAACAATGACCAGATATGAGGAAACACACTCATGCATTGTTCTGAAACATGAAATAAACACATTTACACAGATGGACAGGATAAAATGAGTGTTGTTACTCAGAGTCCTCCATTTTGTCCACAGTTGAGTTTTATGTGGTTGCTGTTTGCTGAATGTGATGGTGCAAACTAAAGAGTCAAAGAAGCACAGAGTCAGTGTGAAGATGTAAAGTGTTCTCACCATGTGACCTTTTTCATTTTCACTGGCTGCTGAACTGCTGCCTGCATGTACCTGCTCAATGTTCACTGCAGCACTGGAAAGATAGGTACAGTCCTTGAAGAGGAAACCAGGAGTGTTTTCACCTTTGAGCCTCATTATGAAGGCCTGATGCTGCACAGAGGACCTGCTGCAGCTTTAGCTGACGCAGTGGGACCTCCTCTCTCCTGATGCAAATCATCCTCACAGATGACAGCTAAATAACACAGTGAAGCACTTATTAATGTGGTTAGAACGAAACATGTCATAGTGACAGCTTTTATTTATTAAAACATTTATAATTCTGGTTTGATTCAACAATAAAACTACAGAAGATCAGTGCATACGTTGTAATTACTGGGAATGTTGATCAAAGTTAGTGCATCAGTGTGTTACTGTGATGAACAGAATCAACATACTTGCATAATTTTCCCCTTCATCGCGAGGAGGCCCTTGGTCCCCTTCACCTCATGTATGCATGTGTGTGAAGACGGGGGAAAGACATCTGACCACCAACCAAAGAGTCAACAGCAGTTTGTCTCTGCTGGAGAGGAAGATGATGACATGCAGCCATGAAGGTGGAACTGATCCTGAGGAAACAACACAAGACAAATATTGTCATGAACTTTAGTCTTTGAAAACACAAGGTGAAAGGTCACATGATGCATGATAAGTATATACCTCGAACACTGCTGAAGAGCACAAACCATCTCCTGTCAGTGAGGTTTAACATGTGGATGTTTCAGAAGTGTTGATGATAACTTTCTGTTCATCTGTGAGGGTCTCACCTATGAAGGATTCACAGGACAGGAAGGCCTGAAGAAAGACAAGAGAACTGTGAATTAGATACTGTGGTCTGTAATATGAATGAAGAGATTCATAATCATGATATTAACAAACGAATAAACAGCATACTCAGAGTATTGAAGTTAATATTTTGTCTTTCCAAAGGGAAGATCTCCACTCTACCTTCTGTCAGCTGAGAAGAACCCTGGTCACTGGCAGGAGGAGGACATGTCTCTGTGTGATACAGCAGTGCTGAGTTCACTGTTGCTGGTGGTCTGAGGCAGCATGATGTGTGGTTTTTCTCAGGGTCAGCCAGTTGGTCGGGTGAGGGTTAACAGGGGCCATTTTGTCCTCTGCTTTGAAGAAAGGCTGGGATGGCAGGATGTGGAAGTTTCTCTGTGATGGCTCTGGTTTGGACTGACAGTTCATGAAGATGATGTTGAAGTGTGTGTTGTTGTGCTGGAGTTGGTGCTGGAGGATGTTGTCATGGAAGTTGTTGTCATGGAGGATGTTGTCATGGAAGTTGTTGTCATGGAGGATGTTGTCATGGAAGATGTTGTCATGGAAGATACAGGAGAACATGTCTCCTGTCTAGAGGAAACCTCTAAACAGTTTTAGTTATAGTAGAGTTATAGTTCTTTGACCGCCCACCCCACCCCCATCCCACTTTGCCCTCCACCCCAGTGGGGTATCAGCTGGTGTTGTTGGTACACCAGAAAGCAGGTGCTGCATCTAGAGCTCATGCTTTCTGATGTTTCTTCTATGTTCTGGTAAATGTAGCAGCTTTTATAGAGCTGCTCAGACAGTTGTGGCCTGTGCATTTATCAATCCTGACCCAACCCACCCAGATAAATGCACAGGCCACAACAAGGTGATATATATTAAATGATAATATATCATTTAATATATATCATCATCATTTAATTTATAATAACATTTATATTATAACTATTATATCAGCTGTATATCAATAGCATAATTCAGCTCTTCAGATTTTGTGATAAAACTATTCTTTTCTTTATACTTTTTTAAAGAAAACATCTTTTTAACAAAAATTCAAACTTCAGACGATAATTTCTTATATTTTCCATGATTTCTAAGACTCACCGACCTCTTCACGGTTCACTGGTGGACAGGACACAGAACACCGGGTTGTGATAGCTGTAATACGTTCTCATGACACCTGACTGGAGACATCTCTGTGGCTGGGAAATGAAAATGAGATCAAGCAGTGTGTTCTTGTCTGTGGTGGCAGAGGTGATCAGCTGCACATATCCCTTAGACTGAAACAGTTCTAGAATTGGCTTTGTTGACCCGTGCAGCTGATTCTCATTGAAGTCTCCACACACAATAACAGGGTGACAGTCCAACACCTCAAGTGCATCCAAAAGGCTTACCAGGTTTTCCAGGAACGGTCTCAGACTGTAGTCAGGAGGTCTGTACACAGCTGCAATCACTGCACAGAATGGAGCCTCAACCTTCAAAGCCACAAACTCAAGATCAGTCACATTATGCAAATACTGTCTTTCACACACCTGGATGTGGTTTCTCACATAAACAGCAACTCCACCACCTCCTTTGCTGGCCATCTGAGGATACTTAGTATAGGACGTGTGTCTGTTGCGTTTGAACATGTTGTAGCCGTCCAGCTGAAGACTGTCTGCAACAAAGGAGCCTTGCAGGTGAGTCTCTGTCAGACACAGAACATCTGCTAGACACAGCTCATGATGTCTCTTGATGTCACCGATGTGAGATGGCAGTCCCTCTGTGTTGTGATGAACAAGGGTCAGAGTGTCGGGCCTGTTTACTGTTTCTCTCACCTGAAGAAGAGGCATCATGTGATCCACATGGGCTTGTCTCATGGTCTCGAGCGCTGCAGTCACTTCAGGATTGGCGTATATTTTCTTTTCATCCAAATCTAGTAAATAAAGACCACTGAGAGACGTCACTCTGCTGAGAGCTACGTAAGCCATACCTGCTTCAAAGATTTTCTGCAGTGACACCACAGCTGCACGTGTTGTGAGGCCCTGGGTTTTATGGACAGTGCACGCGAACGCCAGCCTGACAGGAAACTGTCTACGTACCACTCCGTTCTGTTTCAGCTTCTCCTCTGCTCTCTCGATGTAAACCAGATTGACAGATTCTGGAGCTCCACTCTGGTCTCTTGTTACACCGGTCTGATTATCCATCCTCAGGCCCAGCTTAGTGATGTGTTGATCATCCTCAGAAGTCACTACGCTCATCAGTGTGGCAAAAGCACCGTTAACCAGACCATTCTGAACATCAAAGTTTCTGGTGAGCATGACACGAGCACCTTCAGCAACTTTCAGAGTGTCTGCTAAATCATTTCGACCTCCCTTACATGGCGTGTCTTTTCGTGCCATTCTGCCTGTTCGGGGATCTTTCTGGAAGTCATCTGCATCTATGGTTATAATATTGGAATGGAACAAAGTCAGTGTTGCTGAGTTGTGTTCATCAACCAACTTATTTGTGGGGAAAATGTGCAGAACCTCAGTGGGACAACGAGCTGGTTCAGTGATGGCCTGTGACAACAAATCTCTGTCAGCCTGAGACAGCTCATCTGCCTTTTGTTTCACCCGAATCCTGTTCAGCACGTCTGCAAAGGCAACATCATCTTTCTGTCTCATGATCTCAGTCAGAGTGATCATCTGGAAATGTTCCTGCCACAGGTCAATATCTGCTGGATCGTGCACACAGAGCGGTTTAGACTGTCGCACAGGTGGCAGCTGATAAAAATCTCCAACAGCTAAAACTGACATTCCACCAAACGCTCTCTGATTGCCTTTGATCTGTTTCAGTCGTGAGTCCACATAGGCAAAAAGAGGCTTTGAAACCATCGAGATCTTGTCGATTATGATGATTTGAGCATTAAACAGTTCAGATCTGAGTTCATCCAGTTGGTTACCAAGTCCTTGGATTGGTGGTTTCACACTGCGTGGAAGCTTCAGGAGAGAGTGAAGTGTTGTGCCACAGATGTTGAAAGCTGCAGTTCCAGTGAAAGAAGAGAGTAAAACAGTTGGGTTTGATATGTCAAACTCCTCTGAGTAGAGCTGCAGTTTGCTCAGTATCTTAGATGCCTCTGAGTAAATGCATTTGATCAGGTGTGACTTTCCTGTTCCTGCACCACCGTTGACATAGAAGAAAAACTGCTCTGGATTTAGGCCACACACAAGTTTATTGCACCAGTCTCTGATCACATAGAACACACAGGCCTGCTTCTGGTTCAGGTTCTGATACATCTGTCGTAGCACAGCTGGATCCATAGCGGGGGGTTCTCTGGTGGTTCTCATTTCTGTTACAGCAGCAGACTGAGGAGAATAGTCGGGCACATTTTCCTGTTCATCGTCTGGCTCTCTTTCCTGCAGTTCATCATCACACTGCAACCTCACAACTTCAGATTCAGGAGCAAGATTACACCATTCATCAATCACATGGTCTCTGCTCTCCTCAAACTCTACAAGTGCATTCTCAATCTCCTCAGTGTTTTTCTCATATTTGTCTCTGTTTGCTTTGACAATACTTTTCACACTCTCAGGACGGTTTGAGCCTGGTAGCTGGACCCAGCCAGAGCTGTAAAAAGACTCGTAGGTCGGAAGATCGGCACTTCGTATTTCATACTCAGATCGGTGAGGAAGGTACAGTCTCAGTAATCTGGCATAAAATTGCTCAGGGTGTTTCTCCTTTGAACACTGGTAATATCTGATGACAGAGGGCTTATCATTTTTCCTCCTTTGGACAAATCCCAGTTCATTCAGAAGTGGTAAAACACCATCACGCTTTGAGTGGTCTGCACTGACAAACCTACAGGTGGCAGCAAAATCAGCTGAGCACATCTCCTCATACTCTGGTGTCTCAGGTCTGGCTTTATATTTGTCACTGAAACTCGTCATCCACACATTACAAGACTCTGACGGGGTGTCCTCCAAGAATGACATGGGGCGACTCATTTTCACTGGATTGTCATCAGTAGGAACGAACACAACACTGCGTGAACACTTTTTCATCTTTATTCCACATGCACGAGTCACACACTCCTGAGCACTGATCTCTCTCTTTTTTGAATAAGCCTGCATGACAGCTCTCATCTCATCACACTCATTAACTCTGTCCATGTTGGAATTCTCCATGACAGTTTTCAGGTACTCTGACAGACCACTTTCCTTCTTTGTGATGTATTTGGTCAGATACTGTATACACGAGTAAGCATTCAGAATGAAGGACACATCGATGTTACTGTCCCAGGCTTTAAGCAGATGTGGGTTGTACCCATTTATCCAGCTGTCTTTGGGATCACGCTTCAGGTAGATTGCAGTCTTTCTGTTCATACTCTGAAGGCACCGTTCATACTCTGCCAGCGTCAAGTTGCATCGAGAGAGGACCTGCTCTAGACTCAAGGAAGCAATTTCAGGTTCATTCAGCAGCTGCAGCAGAGGTCTGAGTTTGCTCTTTGCAGTTCCAGTGTTATCATCCTCACCGGGTCTGGTGATCATTGTGTTTGTGCAGGGTGGCTTTGGAAAACCAAACCGACAACCAGAGTTCACACTCTTGAAGCAGCTCCTAGTGTGGTTCTTACTGTGCTTTTGAACTTCAGAGACTTTCTGGAACAGTTCAGGTTGTGTTTCTGGGTCAGGCAGTTGTGCTGAGATATATCTGTCTACAAAATTACACACAGTCTGATCATCACAAACATCCAGTTCAGGTGCTCCATCAACCCAAAGCATTGCATGAATATGTGGACTTCCTCTGTGCTGAAACTCAACTCTGTAGAAAAAGTCAATCACTTTCCCCAGTGGCTGAGCATCTGAGAGCAGCAGATCTCTGAATAGTGCCTCAACACGCTTATCAAACAAACGCATGCAGGTGACAGGGTTGGATCGCAGAATCTCACACTTTACAGTCCAGTCAAGTGATTCAAAATCAACCTGTTCTCCTTGCTGTCTCTTTATTGCTTCAATCACTTCAGGCCATCTGAACTCAGCAGCTGAAAATGTGCAGAAGAACGTCGGAGTTCCCAACTGTCTGATCATGGCAAACAGATCTTTAGTGGTTTTCTCCCAGTATACTGGAGTCCCTCTCAGTGGCTGCATGAATCTGACTGCATCTTTATTTCTCACCAGTCTCTCAACCTCTCGTTTGTCTTGTAACATGCCCGAGGTTATCATGCGTCCATCTCTGGTCATAGTTTTACCTTTTCTCAGCTGTATCGTCATACTGTTATTAGCCAAGTGTATCTCTATCACAAACTGTGCAAAGAACAAGTAGTTTGGGTCTCTGGCAAAACGATCATCCACATTAAAAAGCCTTGACTTGAAATATCCACTTGGACTGACTTTAATGTGTCTCATTTGGTCCAAAGTGTTCTCACCCGTAGGAAATTGTACAGGGAATGACATTGATTCCAAATTTGGAGTCCTGAAGAAGCTAACTGGACTATTTCTTTGGGCAGGTGCCACACAATAAGTGTTATCACTGTAACAGAGGATCTCTTCTGATATGTCAAGAGGCTGAAGGCATGATTCTAAAGCAAACCCTCCATTTGGCAGATCACCTTCAACTCCATCACCTCTCTGCTGCTGTGGTTGTTCACATTCACAGTTCGGATCATTTTCAGGCTCATTTTCTACCTCACACAGTGCATTTCTCTCACACGTGTCAATTTCCATCAAATCTGCATCATCATAGTCATCCTCCCCCATGCTAACATCACTATCCTCATCATCATCATCATCCTCATCATCAGGAAGTGTTGGGTCACAGAGTTCCGCTTCATCTCTGATAGTAACGTCCTGATACTCTGGATGAACCTGCTTCAGTTTCAGTAATGCAGAGACTAGTTTAGGCCAGGTTACTGTCTGAAAAAGCTGATGCCCTCTGTAAGACAAACGTCTTTTCAGTTTCACTCTCATCACCTGAGACTCACTCCTCAGTCTGGGTAATGCATTGACTGTTTCTTGGACCTCAGATGGCACACACACAACATTTCCCCTGATCAGTCTTTGTCTGCCTCTTGGAAGAGGAATGATCTTTGCAAACGGTATGCACTTAGCAATCAAATGTCTTTCCAGAATATTCAGATCTGACAGTTCACTGGGAATTTCAGACAACTGGAGCTTATTAGCTGCTGCGAGACTTGGCATGCATCCTTTTTTTAGATGAGCGTGGCACGTGTGACAAATCCACTCTTTCCTTCTCTCATCAGGAACTGTGCATGGTTCATTTCTGCAGGCTTCATCACAAACATGAACATACTTTACTGTCAGACACTGTGAAACCACATTAGGATTTTTGCCATAATTTGACCTTGTGCAGGTTCGTACCTGGTTGGGAAACGAGGCCTTATGACACACAGTGCAGACATAAGTGGGACCAGCCTTAATATTAGCTCTGAACACAGATATGGCTTCATTGATCAATCTGCTATCAACTGTCTCATGTTGCAGACTCTGTTTTGCTCTGGTCTCTGTTTCATTTAATCTGTTTGTGTTTTCATGCTGTGCACTTTGACTTTGTCTGTGCATTAGTCTGTATTTTCTTTTGATATACACGGCACATCTGATTTTATGCATCATCCTAAATGAATCATTGTTATTGTATCTGTCTCTCATTAGTACTTTCATCAGTTCTCTGTGTCTGAGCATGAATACTCTGTCATTTGCATAACGATGCGTGACATAAGATTTTTGTCTCTGTCGAAATGTTGGATTATCTCTGTAAGAATTCCTGATGTGTTCTTTTTGTCTCTGTCGAAATGTTGGATTATCTCTGTAAGAATTCCTGATATGTGATCTTTGTTTCTCTCGAAACTCAGCACTCTGTCTATAATGATTTTTAATGTATAGACTTTGCTTCTGTCTAATATCAGGGTTATTATGATATTTCCTGTTTGAGGAAGACCTTTTCTTTGCTCTTAAAGTCGCCTCTGACGCATACTTTTCCCTTTCCTTCCTTTTTTGATTCTCTTGACGTAGTCGAGGTTTTTCTGTCATCATTAGTCGCCTCTTCATTTTTTGCCTCTGCTGTTTCCCAAACTTTGTCAGTTTACAGGAGATTCCCATCAGTCCAGTATCAGAGAGCTTAATTGAAGCGTTGTTTGTTATTGATGGTGAAACGTTTGATTCACAGGTAGCATCATGTGATGCAAGGAAACTGGATTCAGTTGTTGCTTCTTTTTCAGCACTGGTAGGAGGGAATGTGATGTTTTGTTGTGTAACAGCAGATCTAAGACTGATATCAGTGGACACAACTTCCATTACATCATCAGATAGGTCATCTAAAGCAGGGTTCATCACTTCTTTTGGGAAGTTAAACTCATGTGCGGGGGAAGCCTGTGTTAGGTATGTAATTTCTCGTTGAACAGCATTTGTGTCAGTTTCTGGTGAAATGTTCTCAGACTGATCAGTGGCAGTGTGTCTGTATGATTCATTGACAGCTTCCTGTAACAGAGGAGGTGCATCAACAGCTGTGTGTCTGCAGTCTGTGTCAGAAACAGCATTTCTCTGGTTGGATGTGTTCACACTGTGAAATGACAGAGGCTTGAGTTCGAACATACAAGATGACTGAATGTCAGACATTGAATTGCACAACTTGATCCTGTCAATCATGTCTCTCAGATGTGTGAATTTCAGCATCACAGCAGTACCAAAGTTCAACAGCCTAGGTGACAGTGGCAGTCCATCTTTGTTCCTGGAGTGTGGGTCAAAGTATCCGTACTGACCAGATCTGCATCTGAAAACTGCGACACATAACCCTGCCATGATCAGCAGCCCATACTGTACATCTGATGACAAAAAGCTCAGTCCATGTTCAAGGCTGAGAAGACTCTCTCCACCTCCAAATGTTCCATACACCGACAGCTGAGCGAAGTCCACCTGATACTTTGACCTGCGTGCACTAACTTCATCTGGAAGTTCATCAGATGCCAAATGGACACTGTTAGGAAACCTTTCTCTGGCCTGTCTGTACACAGCATCACCTTTATCCAGAACTAGGTCAAGATCTGCTCTGCTAATCTTTTCATTCTCATGAAGAAACGACAGAAACACCAAACTGTTGGTCACACACTGACTGTTCCTGTATTTTCCATATTTTAATGAAGCCTGACTGTGTGAGGCACAGACATGTGTCACTGATGGCTGAGGTTCCACATTCACACTGTGTTGATGAGACGCTCCAGCTGCATCACGTCCTCTCTTTACCATGTCAGCATAAGACACCTGAGGCACACTCTGTTTTACCTGTTGTTCTTTATAATGCTGGAAAGCATTCATGACAGTGTTCCCATCAGAAACTGCACTCTGACATCTGCTGTTTACCTGCTGTCCATCAGAAGACTCTCCAACACACACACCATCATTGTGATGATCTCTCTTTACAGCCTCAGCATAAGATACCTTCTGTGACACCAGGGTGCTGCTCTGACAGCTGATACCTTCTGCTTGTTCACTCCGAGATGCTTTCTCCTTCTGCCACCTGAGCTTCTGAGCCTGAGAACGCTGACCCTTCCTTGGCATTGTAGAAACTCAAAACTTAGTTTATATGTACTGTTGTCACCAGTTAATTAAGAGTAGCTTACTTTTCACTTCCTTCTGGTCAGAAATACACTCTGTGGTTCTTGGATATTTTATGACAAATATAAACAAATATTACACTGCAAAAACTAATGTTGTAACTCTGAAATGTAGCAGAAAAGATCTACCATGAAAGTGACAGCTGTATATACACTTCGAAAGTAACTTACAGCAGAATATAAGATCTTTCAGATATAGTCAGTATCTGAGAGTTAACTCAGTCTTTTAAATCTAAACTGTAAGCTTCTACCAGCAGACAGAAATATATCTATGTGGTAGATGGATTCTGTGTTTCAGACAGATTTAATAACAACAAGCTGAATTCAAATCTCTGAACGCTCTTATATATAAAGTGTCGTGATGAAGATCAGGATCTCAGCAACAGCAGGATGACAGATGCTTCTGGTAGCTGGATTCCACTTCCGGTCAGTTCAGAGCAGACAGCAAACAGACACTCCAATCCTCCTTTCAGACGTGTTTTTTTATTTCAATATGAAGAGATGCAACAACAAACGTACATACACTGAATGACACGTTATTGAACACAATATTTAGTGAAGACAGACCTCAGTCAGAGTGGCAATCAGATGATTATATACAATGCTCTGATACTGGAAATGGATTCTCAGTTCAGGAAAATATGAGTACTTCTATCAATGTGTCTTTACCTCAATAGAAAACAAAAACTTATTCAAATATTTCTGTATTTGGAGATGAAAATGTTGGTTGATCTCTAAGCAAACCAAATCTGCTGAATCAGACTAGTTGTTAGATTTTGGAATATCAGCCTTTCAAGTGTAGGTCTAATTAGAGTAATCTGTTACTCTAGAAATGTTTCTGATCAAATTCAGAGATGTCAGTATGTGGTGAGAGAGAGAGGGAGATAGGACAGACAGAGCAGGAGAGCTTAGATACTCTCAGATTCAAACAAGTAGTCAGAAGCTGGGTCAACTGGTAAAACCCAAATCAAGGACTTGTGCACTTGATAAACTTTGTTCTGGAAAAAACTGGTTTCTGGTAAAACTTGATTCTGGTAAAACGTGTTTCTGGTAAAACTTTTCTTAGAACACTGGTTACTGGTAAACCAGGTTTGTCAAAAATACTGGAAACACTGGTTACTGGTTTAACCAGGTTTTTGAGGCACGGGAAACACTGGTTACTGGTTTAACCAGGTTTGTGAGGCACGGGAAACACTGGTTACTGGTTTAACCAGGTTTGTGAGGCACGGGAAACACTGGTTACTGGTAAACCAGGTTTGTGAAAAGATAGAAAACACTGGTTACTGGTAAACCAGGTTTGTGGAAAGATGGAAAAACCGGTTACTGATAAACCAAGTTTTGGAAACACTGGTAAAATAGAGCAGATAGAGCAAAGACAAAGCTATTCCAAATTAGAACAGGAAGGTGGGAGGAAAGACAGGAGAGATGGAGTATCTGATAGTGACAGAAAGAGGGAGATGATGGTCCTCAGAACACCTGGAAGACACAAACAGAACATCCATTAGACACCTGTGTTCATCAAAGTATTTCAGTTAAGCAGCTTCTTGATCAGATATCATTTCAAAGGTCCCAAACCATGAAAATGTGTTTAAGTTGTATTCTGCTTAAATAAACTCAGAGGTTCTAAAGTATGAATGGTGAAGATTTGAAATAACTTCTTCCATTCCTGTAAATACTCTGCTTCCTGTCTTATGTCCTCACCAGTCAGAGCAGGAGCAGAGGTCAGAGTTCAGGTAGTCTAAAGAAAGGAGGAAAAAAGAGTCAGTTAAATGCTTTCAGCTGAGGAGACAGCAGGTAAATAAGTACAAGTAATAAAACACCAGGTAATAACACTGCAGCTTAAACTGTGTGTCACTGGGACATGGAGCTGCTGTTGTTGTGTTTTTTTCTAACTCATCTGTTCCATCAGCATCCAGACCATGTAAAAAGCACAGCTGTGCTGTCATTTCAGCTTTATTTCCAGAGAAAATTACTAATGTGACAAAGTTACAAGCAGCACAAAGTCCCATCTTATGTCAGCTGCCCTGCAGTGAACATCATGTGCTGAGCTGCTGCTAATGGCTGATATCCAGAAATCACCATTTGACACATCCATTCAGTATTTCCAGGTAACAGTATCTGAATACTACAGTGGTGTCAGAAAATCTACCAACAAAGTGAAGATGTTTTCTAAAAGCTTCTGTCTCTGTTTTCCTTCATTTAGTGTGAGCAGAATATTTATTTGCTCAATAAATGTCCACTTTAAGATACATTGTTTTAAAATATGTTACATACATATATATTACAGTCAGCTTATGTGATCTATAGCCTTACAATAACCCTGTACTCACCAGCCAAAGCAGGATCGTGAATCTGTTTGTCTCTCAGTCTAAGAGAATACACACAGTTAGTCAATGTGCTTGAACCACAGAACACACATATCACATTAATACACGATCAAATATAGGTGGCTCATGAACTTTATTGGGTGTGTGTGTGTACTATTTTATGTCACATGAACTTTAAATGAAACAGTGGATTCCATTAGGAGAGCAATGGTTGACAGGTGAGTTAGTGAGACTATTAAACACTCAGAAAGAGATATTAATTTACAGAATAGAGGCTGAAGCTGTTGGCAGTGGTGAAAGTAAGCCGGCACGGTACTGTGTACCACTAAAAGATTCAGTGGCAGTACGCAGTACCAGGAAGATGGGAGTGTGGCTGCCTGCTAAAAAAAACTCATTCAGGACCAGTCATGGCCTCACTCTGAGTCAGAAAATAGATCCCCTAGCAATATGCAGTCTTGAAAACTACTTTGTAAGTTAAAAAAATTCCTTTTGACAAATTTCCAATTGTTTCTGAACTGTATGTGCTGTGTTTTAAATCTAGTTTAAGTCTTGGTCAGACATGTCCCTCTCTATCTCGAGGCTCTTGTCCTGCTTCTCTCCCCCTCCCCTCGGTCTCCTCTGCACCTAGCCTTTGAAACGTATACCATACGTTTAATGTTTTTACGTTCGTTGCGATATGTCCCAATTAAAATCAGTAGGAGAATAAACAGTTGTGTTTCGTGTTATTTTTGTTCAATTTTAATGATACAGAACAGCTCGGAAAAGAAACTGCTCATGAGCTAACAACCGGAGATTTCACTCAGCACTACCTGAGTGCGCATGCGGGTCTACTTCCGAAACACAGCGGTTGCCATGGGGATCGGTTAATTTGATTTAATGTAATAGTATCGGCAAGAATTTAAAACTACTTTCACCTCTGGTTTGAACAAACCAGATGACAAAGCAGGATTTAGGACAAATCAGGATTTATTTAAACAATGTTCTTGCTTCATCTGACCAAAGGAGCCTTTTTCTAGACACTATAAAGTGACCGTTAACATTAGCATAGTTGCTAACTGTAACGGCGCTACCCGGAGACAGTCAGAAGCATTTATTTTACATTGGCTCACGGGACAATATATTTAGCTGCTTTATTTTCATTCAGTACCATTTCTGTAGTTTATTTAAACAGCAAAGGTGTTTCAAAGTTTCCATTTATGACAGATCGCGTTCAACAGCTACTTACCCGAGCAAAGGTCTACCAAGTAGACTGTGCGCAAGCGCAATGATGCACAAAAAAATATGAAACGTTATGGGGCACTCGGAAAATCTTATAATTTCATTGACGATTGTGTAATGCAAACATTTGTTTATTCTTTAAAGGGAAACCCCAACTGTGATGACTAATGGGCATAAACGTGCTTTAATGTTTATCTTATACTAGAATGTGTTGCTGAAAAAATCATGAAGAAATGTTATTTGTTTAAAAATCGCAATTCATAATACATCAGGGGTGCAGCCATTGTTTTACTAGCGCAATGCATGCTGGGTGTGTTTTTTGCTGCCCTTCCTGGTTCTGGTTCTGATGGAGGTTTCTTCCTGTTAAAAGGGAGTTTTTTCTTTCCACAGTCACCTCACGCTCAGGACGGGGGATTGAGTCAAAGAAAAGTTTTGGTGCAATTTGTTGGTTTCCACAGCCTGCTTTTTACTTTTTTGATTTGATGGAATGATCATTGTATTGCAATGAATTAGACTGTATCTTTAAAGTGCCTTGCAATAACATAACATAGTATTGCAAGAAATGGACCTGAACTGAAGTGTCTTTATCAGCAGTGAGACTATTGGGTGTGCCATAACAATACAATTGAATAAAATTTTGAATGTAATTTAATGTAGTAATTTACAACATCAACTTCAATGAATAATTTACAGAACATATAACAAAAACACACAGTAAGAACACAATAATAAAAATGATCAAAGTACATTCATTCTGTCAGGATTCTTTCCACTGACTCTATTTTAATGATTCTTTTTCCTGTGAATTTAATATTTACATAAACTCTTCCCATTTCCAGGGCAGCATCATACGGTTCCCACAGTCCCTCATCAATGTCAAGATTTAATTCGTTAGCGAGGAGGAGCTGCATCACTCCCTCTGTGCTGCTCTCCATCACCCCCAACACCTCCACGCTAGCAGCTTCACCAGACACGGTCAACGTCTGCCAAATGAAAACGCACTTATGTTACATGACATCTTGCAGCCAGATATTAAACCCCTTTATTACCATTCAATTTTTTTTTAGTTTCTATCATATCACTTGTCATTTCATATCTGTATAATACATTTATTTCAGTGTTGAAAAGAACAACCATTTATATGGCTTAATGAAATATAGCCAATCCACTGTCATGATCATTCATTATTCACAAGAACATTTATCTGATTGTTTGCCCATTCAACCCATCACATTCTATCTTTTTAAATGTTATCTGCATTAATAACTACACATACTTCCATTATGATACATGATTTAAGTTTAAATTCTATGCTAAACATATTTGAACGGATTTGTTCTTGCCACTGTCAGGGTTATTAGGATGTATTGCGATTTACCTCTACTTTGGTATAAGTCGTTGAATGCACACAGTCCCTCGCTGCATCCATGTTGGCTTTCAAATGCGTGACCCTAGTGAGGCTGCTGACTTCTAGCTCCTTAATGGCAGCTTCACGCCACAAAATCACAGTGATGGAAGCTTTATCCTGTACACAACACAGAATGAGATGTTTTAACAACATAGGCAGCACAATATTCTCTGTCACGGGTAGTCTACAAGTGCAAGTAAAGCGCTACAAACACAGTGGACTTGAGAAAAGTTTGTTTGAATTTTTTCTGATTAATGACCCATAAGTTATTGGTTGTCAGACATGAACTAAATCAACAGTGATATTTCATGGAGTCAGTTTTGAGTGATTTAGACTGAGTGTCTAAAGTTAGCAACATGACAACTATGTACCATGTTTTGGTTAGATCAAATTGTGTGACAACTCTATCTTTGATTGATGATAAAATAGGCTGTTTTGTCATCTAAAACCTCAGGGGTTCCCTATATCCCATCCTCACATTCTTGGGTCTTACCTGCTGTAGCTTCAGCTCACGCAGTGGAACCTCCTCTCTTCCACTGCGGACCTTCTTTACATCTGAGAGCTAAACAAGAACAATGTAAATCGCCAATTGATCAAATTAGAACTAAACATAGAATTATGACAGCTTTTATGTAATAAAACATTTATAATACTGATTATACAATGAAGCTACAGAAGATCAGTTTTTTTTTTTTACTGTATTACTCTGTCAACCTAAAAAGTTTACATCTCTGAATTACAACAGGATAAGGGAAGAATAAAAACAGCAATTTGCTGAGTGTTATTCAGATGAAAACATACTTGGACAATTTTGCCCTCCAGCGTGAGCAGGCCCTTGCTCCCCTTCACATCCTTAATATTTGTGAGTACGGACGGGGGACAGAGGAGGGCTTTTGCCTCCTCTATAAGCCCATCACTACACACAACAGGCGATCTTTTATAAAATTCTGTGTTCTTTGTCACTAGAATGTAGCAGGATGGTGACTCTCCACACACTCGGTAATTTTTCATGATATAATTTTTCCCCTCTACCAGTTTTGAGGAGAGTTCCTCAAAAAGAGTCACTTTTGTGACACTCTCCCCATCAGATATAACAGCCACTGTGTTGTTCTTTGTGATTTTAGCTATAGCTGTGTTACTTCTAAAGTCCCACATTATTACACGTGGTTGCTCTGTGACCATTAACACATGGATGTGAAGGGGAGCAAGTTTGGTGTAAGGTCCAGTCTTCACGTTGTGGAGTGCTGCCTTCAAAGCCATTCTGAAATTACATAAGGGTAACATTAATTACTTATCTGTTTCAGCACTTGTCTACATCAAAGACAATAGTTATAAAACTTTATGTGATATATATATATTGTTCTATTTTGTTTACAAATGCTTAAAAGGGTCTATTTTTAATGAGTTGTGCATTTCTCATAAGCACCAGTGAATATGTTCTTCCAAAATGCTGCAGTTGTAGTTTACAGAATTTAGATGGAAATTACCGCTTCCATTTCCCCTATATACATTGCTGGACAGAATAGTTCATTTCAGGTCCACTTATTTTCGTAGCGTATAAAATAGCTGAGCAAAATATACCGAATGCAAAGCCTATAAGATACAGTTTGTTTTATTTTTCAAAGCAAACGTAGAGCCCCGACTCGGTGGTTTAGATTTTTAACTAGAGAGCCACAATATAACGGTAGACATCGGTCACAATATAACAGTTGCCAGCCGTTGGCTACACGTAGTTACAGTTGCCATGAACAAGGAAAATCTGAGTTTCTTGTCATCGAGATAATTGCCTTCCCTAAAATATACCACATATTTAAGACACGTTTTGTTTAATATTTCAAAGCCAACGTTGAGTCCCGACTCAACTGTTCAGCACCATTTATATCGATCGTTTAATAGTAGGCCACGATATAACAGTTTGACGGCCGTTGATGGCCAACAAGTTATAGTTGCCATGATTAAGACTGAACAGAACGTGTCCTGTCACCATAATAATCGATGCAACATATTTAAGATATGATTTGTTTATTTTTTCAAAGCAAACGATTAGCCCCGAGTCGGTGATTCAGTACCAGTTACATAGATCTTTGGATAGAGAGCCACAATATAACAGTTTGACGGCCGTGGACAGAACAAGGCCAAACTGACAGTTTCCTGTCACCGATCTCTCTCCCTAATGAAAAAATATATATTACTCCCGTCGGCCCTTCAAGCACCTCGTTTTCTCCTTATTTTTACTTTTATTAATAAAATTATCACTAGAGGTTTCAGTCTTTCAGTTTGGCTAAAGTCCAACGTCCAAAGTCTATGTAACCGGAAGACTATTTAGGCTAGCCGGAAAATTCCTTCGTTTTCTATGTGGCTCCACATAAACGGAAGCCGCTCCAACCCCCGGAAACATTTTAGGAAGGATTTATATTTATTTACACATACAGACACAGAACTTTAACATTAAACTTTTTGTAAAAAAAATACAAACTTACATGATATTTTTGGGTGTTGGTGTAGTCTGTAGATCCAGCCGTGAAATGATTCTAAATGACCCCTGCTGTGCCTTTATAGATATAAAACGCTCGTGGAGGCTCCAACTGGCAGAGTGGAAGAATACAGCAAGATTCTTCAGAAAAAAAGTTTTTAACCTGTCACTGTTTTTAAAATATTTAAGCCACAGAAATAATTTTAGCATTAAAACGTAGGTCATTTTGTCCTCTTTCAGCCAATGTGACTTTCATAGCCTTCAGGACTTTACTTTTTAAATTAGAAGCCTTTGAATCACAGCAGTACCTTCCAACTGCCAGTCCTTTTTGCATGTTTCTTCTCTTTCCTGTATGTTTCTGCCTTCATACAGCTCCACATCCTTTCAATAGTGCATTTCAGGCCTTTTGTAGCTTCAGCAAATGAATTTCTACTAAATTTTCACAATTTTTCTATAGTGTAAATTCAAAAATTCAAATAAATTCAAAAAGAAGAGAAACAAATTGTGAAAATTTAGTAGAAATTCATTTGCTGAAGCTACAAAAGGCCTGAAATGCACTATTGAAAGGATGTGGAGCTGTATGAAGGCAGAAACATACAGGAAAGAGAAGAAACATGCAAAAAGGACTGGCAGTTGGAAGGTACTGCTGTGATTCAAAGGCTTCTAATTAAAAAAGTAAAGTCCTGAAGGCTATGAAAGTCACATTGGCTGAAAGAGGACAAAATGACCTACGTTTTAATGCTAAAATTATTTCTGTGGCTTAAATATTTTGAAAACAGTGACAGGTTAAAAACTTTTTTTCTGAAGAATCTTGCTGTATTCTTCCACTCTGCCAGTTGGAGCCTCCACTCTACACATGAACATTCCGTGTCATTGGAATGCATTGTAAACTCAGAAATCATCAAGGATTTTAGTACATTTTCAAACTGTGATAGTTCAAAATTGGCTGAATATTTTAAAAAGCTCAATCATTCAGTAATAGTTGAATGTCTTGTGAACATTTTAAAGTTTGAATGGTGTCTCTATCTTAACGTATGCTGAAGTAGTTAAATTTGAAAGAGGAGGAAGCTCTTTGAATGATTTGAAAGGATTTACCATTACTTTTAAAGGGAGAAAATTTTGCACAAAAACCTTAATATTTTAAAAACTATAAACGTTAGAAACACCAAAAGTCATAGCCATCATGTCCAGAATGAGCTGAACGTTTTGTGCAAAAATGGTTTAATTTGCTTAAAGTGTGTGGAAGTAGTTAAACGGCAAAAAACGTACGGAAAATATAATAATAACTAGAAAGAGCTGTTCCTGCGAAACAGCAGTGAGAATGCTTATTCGCTGAATGGGTATAGCTGACCATGCTAAAAAAGCTGAAAATTTAGCACAAAGTTATTAGCTGAAGCTTCAAAGCACTTGAAAGGTATTTTTGAAAGGACCTGGCCTTGGTTGAAGACCTGATTAAGAACAGAAGGAGAAGAATTCAGTTGATAGTTTTAAATTCTCTTTCAATCATAATAGAATGATGGCACCTAAAGTTGTTGAGAAGAAGAAGGAGTTGAAAAGATGGAAACAACTTAGCAGAAAATTAGTTGAAAAAGGGCTGAAAAACAATTATTGAAGGACCTGGAGCTGAATAAAAGCTGAGAGGATTAGAAAAACAAACAGCGACTTGAACATGTAAAAGGAACAGTGCTGAACACTACCATGTAAAGAAGTTCAGCTGTGAAACATATAAACATTTAAAGAAGCTAATATGACCATTGGAATGCACTCTGATATTAGAAAGAAAGGAATAATTGAGAGCTTAAACTGGACGAGTCCAGTAATATTAATGCTAGTTCAGGCAACAAAACACTTTCTTTGCATGTTCTCTATTCTCTACTTTTCTGCCTTCATACAGCTCCAGCTCCTTTCAATAATACTTTTTAAAAACTTACAGTATGGCAAACACAAATGAATTTACCTTTGATTGAAATGTTTGTTTCTGATACTTCAGGTTGTTGAAAAATGAACTGCTGTCACTTAAACTATGTTGATCTCTCATCTGTATGTATTCATCTCATAACACATCTGGGTCTGAATCCTTTTTTACAACCAAAGCTCTGCTGATTCTGCAGGGTGACTTTGGAAAACCAAACCGACAACCAGAGTTCACACTCTTGAATCAGCCCCTAGTGTGGTTCTTACTGTGCTTCTGAACCTCAGAGACTTTCTGGAACAGTTCGGGTTGTGTTTCTGGGTCAGGCCGTTGTGCTGAGATATATCTGTCTACAAAATTACACACAGTCTGATCATCACAAACATCCAGTTCAGGTGCTCCGTCAACCCAAAGCATTGCATGAATATGTGGACTTCCTCTGTGCTGAAACTCAACTCTGCAGAAAAAGTCAATCACTTTCCCCAGTGGCTGAGCATCTGAGAGCAGCAGATCTCTGAATAGTGCCTCAACACGCTAATCAAACAAGCGCATGCAGGTGACAGGGTTGGATCGCAGAATCTCACACTTCACAGTCCAGTCAAGCGATTCAAAATCAACCTGTTCTCCTTGCTGTCTCTTTATTGCTTCAATCACTTCAGGCCACCTGAACTCAGCAGCTGAAAATGTGCAAAAGAACGTCAGAGTTTCCAACTGGCACATCACATGTGCTCAGTCCAGAATACACATTATTAAAGTCAGGAAGAACGTACAGGGTTCCACTCTGTAAACATAATCGCCTCAACTACTCATTTATTTCCCTATCCATTAAGCTCATTAATGAGGAGGAAGAAAAGGAAAGGGAGCTTAGGCCGAAGTAATGGCGTAGGTGTATTTTTCTGAATGTATTTTCCGTTCCGTTTTTGTTGTCCTGTGTGTACTGGGTACTTGTTAGTCCTGGTTGAAGGAATTTGAAGGTCAAAAAGACAATAGTGGAACAATTCAAAGGTGCTGGAGTAACTGTCAGCAAAGAAAAGCTGAAGGGTTAAGAACAACAAAAGGGTTTCAAGCAGATAATAAGTGAAATGTCTTGACATTTCTAAAGTGTGACATTTCTAAAACTAGAAAGAGTGAAAGTTTAGCTGAAAGCAAGTTGCTGAAATCCTGGTTGAAGCAGGTTGAAGGTGAAAATAAAATAGTGGAATAATTTAAACCTGTTGGCAAAAACTGCAGAAGTCTTAGTTGAAGAAGTTGAAAGGTTAAAAACAACAGAAAGATTTAAAGGATTTAAAATTTTTGTGGAAAAATGTGCGGTTAGTTATTTTAAATCATTTTAAAAGTATAAAAGTTAGAACCACCAAAAGTAAAAACTAATTCCAATTTAATTCAATAAGATAATTCCAAGAGATATAGCAGTAATCTCCTAAAATAGCTGAACATTTTGATACCAAAGTTGTAGAAATCGGTGAAGAATATGCAGTAGTTAATGTCCAAAAAACTGCAGAAGTCTTAGTTGAAGAAGTTGAAAGGTTAAAAACAACAGAAAGATTTAAAGTATTTAAAATTTTTGTGGAAAAATGTGCAGTTAGTTATGTTAAATATTGCTAAAAATGTGAAATATTAGTAGAAAGTCATTTGCTGCAGTTTGAAAAGGCCTGAATGTATTTTTGAAAGGACCTGAAGGACCTGAGAAATGTACAGGACAGAGAAGAAAAATGCTAAACAAAAAGTGAATAAATTCAAAAAGAAGAGAAACACTATAGAAAAATTGTGAAAATTTAGTAGAAATTCATTTGCTGAAGCTACAAAAGGCCTGAAATGCATTATTGAAAGGATGTGGAGCTGTATGAAGGCAGAAACATAGAGGAAAGAGAAGAACCATGCAAAAAGGACTGGCAGTTGGAAGGTACTGCTGTGATTCAAAGGCTTCTAATTTAAAAAGTAAAGTCCTGAAGGCTATGAAAGTCACATTGGCTGAAAGAGGACAAAATGACCTACGTTTTAATGCTAAAATTATTTCTGTGGCTTAAATATTTTAAAAACAGTGACAGGTTAAAAACTTTTTTTCTGAAGAATCTTGCTGTATTCTTCCACTCTGCCAGTTGGAGCCTCCACTCTACACATGAACATTCCGTGTCATTGGAATGCATTGTAAACTCAGAAATCATCAAGGATTTTAGTACATTTTTAAACTGTGATAGTTCAAAATTGGCTGAATATTTTAAAAAGCTCAATCATTCAGTAATAGTTGAATGTCTTGTGAACATTTTAAAGTTTGAATGGTGTCTCTATCTTAAAGTATGCTGAAGTAGTTAAATTTGAAAGAGGAGGAAGCTCTTTGAATGATTTGAAAGGATTTACCATTACTTTTAAAGGGAGAAAATTTTGCACAAAAACCTTAATATTTTAAAAACTATAAACGTTAGAAACACCAAAAGTCATAGCCATCATGTCCAGAATGAGCTGAACGTTTTGTGCAAAAATGGTTTAATTTGCTTAAAGTGTGTGGAAGTAGTTAAACGGCAAAAAACGTACGGAAAATATAATAATAACTAGAAAGAGCTGTTCCTGCGAAACAGCAGTGAGAATGCTTATTCGCTGAATGGGTACAGCTGACCATGCTAAAAAAGCTGAAACTTTAGCACAAAGTTATTAGCTGAATTTTCAAAGCACTTGAAAGGTATTTTTGAAAGGACCTGGTCTTGGTTGAAGACCTGATTAAGAACAGAAGGAGAAGAATTCAGTTGATAGTTTTAAATTCTCTTTCAATCATAATAGAATGATGGCACCTAAAGTTGTTGAAAAGAAGAAGGAGTTGAAAAGATGGAAACAACTTAGCAGAAAATTTGTTGAAAAAGGGCTGAAAAACAATTATTGAAGGACCTGGAGCTGAATAAAAGCTGAGAGGATTAGAAAAACAAACAGCGACTTGAACATGTAAAAAGAACAGTGCTGAACACGACCATGTAAGGAGGTTCAGCTGTGAAACATATAAACATTTAAAGAAGCTAATATGACCATTGGAATGCACTCTGATATTAGAAAGAAAGGAATAATTGAGAGCTTAAACTGGACGAGTCCAGTAATATTAATGCTAGTTCAGGCAACAAAACACTTTCTTTGCATGTTTCTTCTCTATTCTCTACTTTTCTGCCTTCATACAGCTCCAGCTCCTTTCAATAATACTTTTAAAAAACTTACAGTATGGCAAACACAAATGGATTTACCTTTGATTGAAATGTTTGTTTCTGATACTACAGGTTGTTGAAAAATGAACTGCTGTCACTTAAACCATGTTGATCTCTCATCTGTATGTATTCATTTCATAACACATCTGGGTCTGAATCCTTTTTTACAACCAAAGCTCTGCTGATTCTGCAGGGTGACTTTGGAAAACCAAACAGAATTGATTAAATGTCTGAAAAAAAGTTGCAAGTCCTTACAGAAAAAGTTGAAGGTTTAAAGAAGGAGATGGGAGATGAATTCTGTTCATATTTTGAATTCATCTTCAACCCTTATAAAATGTAGCAACCAAAAGATTCTAAATAAGTTGAGAAAAGCAAAACATTAGCAGAAATGTAGTTGCTGTAACTCTTTTCAGAGCTGGACAATACGTGTTAATAAGTTTACAAATGCTTAATGCTCAGATGCTCAGCCACTGGGGAAAGGATCACTTTCCCCAGTGGCTGAGCATCTGAGAGCAGCAGATCTCTGAATAGTGCCTCAACACGCTTATCAAACAAGCGCATGCAGGTGACAGGGTTGGATCGCACAATCTCACACTTTACAGTCCAGTCAAGCGATTCAAAATCAACCTGTTCTCCTTGCTGTCTCTTTATTGCTTCAATCACTTCAGGCCACCTGAACTCAGCAGCTGAAAATGTGCAAAAGAACGTCAGAGTTTCCAACTGGCACATCACATGTGCTCAGTCCAGAATACACATTATTAAAGTCAGGAAGAACGTACAGGGTTCCACTCTGTAAACATAATCGCCTCAACTACTCATTTATTTCCCTATCCATTAAGCTCATTAATGAGGAGGAAGAAAAGGAAAGGGAGCTTAGGCCGAAGTAATGGCGTAGGTGTATTTTTCTGAATGTATTTTCCGTTCCGTTTTTGTTGTCCTGTGTGTACTGGGTACTTGTTAGTCCTGGTTGAAGGAATTTGAAGGTCAAAAAGACAATAGTGGAACAATTCAAAGGTGCTGGAGTAACTGTCAGCAAAGAAAAGCTGAAGGGTTAAGAACAACAAAAGGGTTTCAAGCAGATAATAAGTGAAATGTCTTGACATTTCTAAAGTGTGACATTTCTAAAACTAGAAAGAGTGAAAGTTTAGCTGAAAGCAAGTTGCTGAAATCCTGGTTGAAGCAGGTTGAAGGTGAAAATAAAATAGTGGAATAATTTAAACCTGTTGGCAAAAACTGCAGAAGTCTTAGTTGAAGAAGTTGAAAGGTTAAAAACAACAGAAAGATTTAAAGGATTTAAAATTTTTGTGGAAAAATGTGCGGTTAGTTATTTTAAATCATTTTAAAAGTATAAAAGTTAGAACCACCAAAAGTCAAAACTAATTCCAATTTAATTCAATAAGATAATTCCAAGAGATATAGCAGTAATCTCCTAAAATAGCTGAACATTTTGATACCAAAGTTGTAGAAATCGGTGAAGAATATGCAGTAGTTAATGTCCAAAAAACTGCAGAAGTCTTAGTTGAAGAAGTTGAAAGGTTAAAAACAACAGAAAGATTTAAAGGATTTAAAATTTTTGTGGAAAAATGTGCAGTTAGTTATGTTAAATATTGCTAAAAATGTGAAATATTAGTAGAAAGTCATTTGCTGCAGTTTGAAAAGGCCTGAAATGTATTTTTGAAAGGACCTGAAGGACCTGAGAAATGTACAGGACAGAGAAGAAAAATGCTAAACAAAAAGTGAATAAATTCAAAAAGAAGAGAAACACTATAGAAAAATTGTGAAAATTTAGTAGAAATTCATTTGCTGAAGCTTCAAAAGGCCTGAAATGCATTATTGAAAGGATGTGGAGCTGTATGAAGGCAGAAACATACAGGAAAGAGAAGAAACATGCAAAAAGGACTGGCAGTTGGAAGGTACTGCTGTGATTCAAAGGCTTCTAATTAAAAAAGTAAAGTCCTGAAGGCTATGAAAGTCACATTGGCTGAAAGAGGACAAAATGACCTACGTTTTAATGCTAAAATTATTTCTGTGGCTTAAATATTTTGAAAACAGTGACAGGTTAAAAACTTTTTTTCTGAAGAATCTTGCTGTATTCTTCCACTCTGCCAGTTGGAGCCTCCACTCTACACATGAACATTCCGTGTCATTGGAATGCATTGTAAACTCAGAAATCATCAAGGATTTTAGTACATTTTCAAACTGTGATAGTTCAAAATTGGCTGAATATTTTAAAAAGCTCAATCATTCAGTAATAGTTGAATGTCTTGTGAACATTTTAAAGTTTGAATGGTGTCTCTATCTTAACGTATGCTGAAGTAGTTAAATTTGAAAGAGGAGGAAGCTCTTTGAATGATTTGAAAGGATTTACCATTACTTTTAAAGGGAGAAAATTTTGCACAAAAACCTTAATATTTTAAAAACTATAAACGTTAGAAACACCAAAAGTCATAGCCATCATGTCCAGAATGAGCTGAACGTTTTGTGCAAAAATGTTTTAATTTGCTTAAAGTGTGTGGAAGTAGTTAAACGGCAAAAAACGTACGGAAAATATAATAATAATAAAGATAAACAGGAAAACAATAGTGAGAATGCCTTAATGCATTCTCACAACTAGAAAGAGCTGTTCCTGCGAAACAGCAGTGAGAATGCTTATTCGCTGAATGGGTACAGCTGACCATGCTAAAAAAGCTGAAAATTTAGCACAAAGTTATTAGCTGAAGCTTCAAAGCACTTGAAAGGTATTTTTGAAAGGACCTGGTCTTGGTTGAAGACCTGATTAAGAACAGAAGGAGAAGAATTCAGTTGATAGTTTTAAATTCTGTTTCAATCATAATAGAATGATGGCACCTAAAGTTGTTGAGAAGAAGAAGGAGTTGAAAAGATGGAAACAACTTAGCAGAAAATTAGTTGAAAAAGGGCTGAAAAACAATTATTGAAGGACCTGGAGCTGAATAAAAGCTGAGAGGATTAGAAAAACAAACAGCGACTTGAACATGTAAAAAGAACAGTGCTGAACACTACCATGTAAAGAAGTTCAGCTGTGAAACATATAAACATTTAAAGAAGCTAATATGACCATTGGAATGCACTCTGATATTAGAAAGAAAGGAATAATTGAGAGCTTAAACTGGACGAGTCCAGTAATATTAATGCTAGCTCAGGCAACAAAACACTTTCTTTGCATGTTCTCTATTCTCTACTTTTCTGCCTTCATACAGCTCCAGCTCCTTTCAATAATACTTTTTAAAAACTTACAGTATGGCAAACACAAATGAATTTACCTTTGATTGAAATGTTTGTTTCTGATACTTCAGGTTGTTGAAAAATGAACTGCTGTCACTTAAACTATGTTGATCTCTCATCTGTATGTATTCATCTCATAACACATCTGGGTCTGAATCCTTTTTTACAACCAAAGCTCTGCTGATTCTGCAGGGTGGCTTTGGAAAACCAAACCGACAACCAGAGTTCACACTCTTGAATCAGCCCCTAGTGTGGTTCTTACTGTGCTTCTGAACTTCATAGACTTTCTGGAACAGTTCGGGTTGTGTTTCTGGGTCAGGCCGTTGTGCTGAGATATATCTGTCTACAAAATCACACACAGTCTGATCATCACAAACATCCAGTTCAGGTGCTCCGTCAACCCAAAGCATTGCATGAATATGTGGACTTCCTCTGTGCTGAAACTCAACTCTGCAGAAAAAGTCAATCACTTTCCCCAGTGGCTGAGCATCTGAGAGCAGCAGATCTCTGAATAGTGCCTCAACACGCTTATCAAACAAGCGCATGCAGGTGACAGGGTTGGATCGCAGAATCTCACACTTTACAGTCCAGTCAAGCGATTCAAAATCAACCTGTTCTCCTTGCTGTCTCTTTATTGCTTCAATCACTTCAGGCCACCTGAACTCAGCAGCTGAAAATGTGCAAAAGAACGTCAGAGTTTCCAACTGGCACATCACATGTGCTCAGTCCAGAATACACATTATTAAAGTCAGGAAGAACGTACAGGGTTCCACTCTGTAAACATAATCGCCTCAACTACTCATTTATTTCCCTATCCATTAAGCTCATTAATGAGGAGGAAGAAAAGGAAAGGGAGCTTAGGCCAAAGTAATGGCGTAGGTGTATTTTTCTGAATGTATTTTCCGTTCCGTTTTTGTTGTCCTGTGTGTACTGAGTACTTGTTAGTCCTGGTTGAAAGAATTTGAAGGTCAAAAAGACAATAGTGGAACAATTCAAAGGTGCTGGAGTAACTGTCAGCAAAGAAAAGCTGAAGGGTTAAGAACAACAAAAGGGTTTCAAGCAGATAATAAGTGAAATGTCTTGACATTTCTAAAGTGTGACATTTCTAAAACTAGAAAGAGAGAAAGTTTAGCTGAAAGCAAGTTGCTGAAATCCTGGTTGAACCAGTTTGAAGGTGAAAATAAAATAGTGGAATAATTTAAACCTGTTGGCAAAAACTGCAGAAGTCTTAGTTGAAGAAGTTGAAAGGTTAAAAACAACAGAAAGATTTAAAGGATTTAAAATTTTTGTGGAAAAATGTGCGGTTAGTTATTTTAAATCATTTTAAAAGTATAAAAGTTAGAACCACCAAAAGTCAAAACTAATTCCAATTTAATTCAATAAGATAATTCCAAGAGATATAGCAGTAATCTCCTAAAATAGCTGAACATTTTGATACCAAAGTTGTAGAAATCGGTGAAGAATATGCAGTAGTTAATGTCCAAAAAACTGCAGAAGTCTTAGTTGAAGAAGTTGAAAGGTTAAAAACAACAGAAAGATTTAAAAGATTTAAAATTTTTGTGGAAAAATGTGCAGTTAGTTATGTTAAATATTGCTAAAAATGTGAAATATTAGTAGAAAGTCATTTGCTGCAGTTTCAAAAGGCCTGAAATGTATTTTTGAAAGGACCTGAAGGACCTGAGAAATATACAGGACAGAGAAGAAAAATGCTAAACAAAAAGTGAATAAATTCAAAAAGAAGAGAAACACTATAGAAAAATTGTGAAAATTTAGTAGAAATTCATTTGCTGAAGCTTCAAAAGGCCTGAAATGCATTATTGAAAGGATGTGGAGCTGTATGAAGGAAGAAACATAGAGGAAAGAGAAGAAACATGCAAAAAGGACTGGCAGTTGGAAGGTACTGCTGTGATTCAAAGGCTTCTAATTAAAAAAGTAAAGTCCTGAAGGCTATGAAAGTCACATTGGCTGAAAGAGGACAAAATGACCTACGTTTTAATGCTAAAATTATTTCTGTGGCTTAAATATTTTGAAAACAGTGACAGGTTAAAAACTTTTTTTCTGAAGAATCTTGCTGTATTCTTCCACTCTGCCAGTTGGAGCCTCCACTCTACACATGAACATTCCGTGTCATTGGAATGCATTGTAAACTCAGAAATCATCAAGGATTTTAGTACATTTTCAAACTGTGATAGTTCAAAATTGGCTGAATATTTTAAAAAGCTCAATCATTCAGTAATAGTTGAATGTCTTGTGAACATTTTAAAGTTTGAATGGTGTCTCTATCTTAACGTATGCTGAAGTAGTTAAATTTGAAAGAGGAGGAAGCTCTTTGAATGATTTGAAAGGATTTACCATTACTTTTAAAGGGAGAAAATTTTGCACAAAAACCTTAATATTTTAAAAACTATAAACGTTAGAAACACCAAAAGTCATAGCCATCATGTCCAGAATGAGCTGAACGTTTTGTGCAAAAATGGTTTAATTTGCTTAAAGTGTGTGGAAGTAGTTAAACGGCAAAAAACGTACGGAAAATATAATAATAATAAAGATAAACAGGAAAACAATAGTGAGAATGCCTTAATGCATTCTCACAACTAGAAAGAGCTGTTCCTGCGAAACAGCAGTGAGAATGCTTATTTGCTGAATGGGTATAGCTGACCATGCTAAAAAAGCTGAAAATTTAGCACAAAGTTATTAGCTGAAGCTTCAAAGCACTTGAAAGGTATTTTTGAAAGGACCTGGTCTTGGTTGAAGACCTGATTAAGAACAGAAGGAGAAGAATTCAGTTGATAGTTTTAAATTCTGTTTCAATCATAATAGAATGATGGCACCTAAAGTTGTTGAGAAGAAGAAGGAGTTGAAAAGATGGAAACAACTTAGCAGAAAATTAGTTGAAAAAGGGCTGAAAAACAATTATTGAAGGACCTGGAGCTGAATAAAAGCTGAGAGGATTAGAAAAACAAACAGCGACTTGAACATGTAAAAAGAACAGTGCTGAACACGACCATGTAAAGAAGTTCAGCTGTGAAACATATAAACATTTAAAGAAGCTAATATGACCATTGGAATGCACTCTGATATTAGAAAGAAAGGAATAATTGAGAGCTTAAACTGGACGAGTCCAGTAATATTAATGCTAGTTCAGGCAACAAAACACTTTCTTTGCATGTTCTCTATTCTCTACTTTTCTGCCTTCATACAGCTCCAGCTCCTTTTCAATAATACTTTTTAAAAACTTACAGTATGGCAAACACAAATGAATTTACCTTTGATTGAAATGTTTGTTTCTGATACTTCAGGTTGTTGAAAAATGAACTGCTGTCACTTAAACTATGTTGATCTCTCATCTGTATGTATTCATCTCATAACACATCTGGGTCTGAATCCTTTTTTACAACCAAAGCTCTGCTGATTCTGCAGGGTGGCTTTGGAAAACCAAACCGACAACCAGAGTTCACACTCTTGAATCAGCCCCTAGTGTGGTTCTTACTGTGCTTCTGAACTTCATAGACTTTCTGGAACAGTTCGGGTTGTGTTTCTGGGTCAGGCCGTTGTGCTGAGATATATCTGTCTACAAAATTACACACAGTCTGATCATCACAAACATCCAGTTCAGGTGCTCCGTCAACCCAAAGCATTGCATGAATATGTGGACTTCCTCTGTGCTGAAACTCAACTCTGCAGAAAAAGTCAATCACTTTCCCCAGTGGCTGAGCATCTGAGAGCAGCAGATCTCTGAATAGTGCCTCAACACGCTTATCAAACAAGCGCATGCAGGTGACAGGGTTGGATCGCAGAATCTCACACTTCACAGTCCAGTCAAGCGATTCAAAATCAACCTGTTCTCCTTGCTGTCTCTTTATTGCTTCAATCACTTCAGGCCACCTGAACTCAGCAGCTGAAAATGTGCAAAAGAACGTCAGAGTTTCCAACTGGCACATCACATGTGCTCAGTCCAGAATACACATTATTAAAGTCAGGAAGAACGTACAGGGTTCCACTCTGTAAACATAATCGCCTCAACTACTCATTTATTTCCCTATCCATTAAGCTCATTAATGAGGAGGAAGAAAAGGAAAGGGAGCTTAGGCCGAAGTAATGGCGTAGGTGTATTTTTCTGAATGTATTTTCCGTTCCGTTTTTGTTGTCCTGTGTGTACTGGGTACTTGTTAGTCCTGGTTGAAGGAATTTGAAGGTCAAAAAGACAATAGTGGAACAATTCAAAGGTGCTGGAGTAACTGTCAGCAAAGAAAAGCTGAAGGGTTAAGAACAACAAAAGGGTTTCAAGCAGATAATAAGTGAAATGTCTTGACATTTCTAAAGTGTGACATTTCTAAAACTAGAAAGAGTGAAAGTTTAGCTGAAAGCAAGTTGCTGAAATCCTGGTTGAAGCAGGTTGAAGGTGAAAATAAAATAGTGGAATAATTTAAACCTGTTGGCAAAAACTGCAGAAGTCTTAGTTGAAGAAGTTGAAAGGTTAAAAACAACAGAAAGATTTAAAGGATTTAAAATTTTTGTGGAAAAATGTGCGGTTAGTTATTTTAAATCATTTTAAAAGTATAAAAGTTAGAACCACCAAAAGTAAAAACTAATTCCAATTTAATTCAATAAGATAATTCCAAGAGATATAGCAGTAATCTCCTAAAATAGCTGAACATTTTGATACCAAAGTTGTAGAAATCGGTGAAGAATATGCAGTAGTTAATGTCCAAAAAACTGCAGAAGTCTTAGTTGAAGAAGTTGAAAGGTTAAAAACAACAGAAAGATTTAAAGGATTTAAAATTTTTGTGGAAAAATGTGCAGTTAGTTATGTTAAATATTGCTAAAAATGTGAAATATTAGTAGAAAGTCATTTGCTGCAGTTTGAAAAGGCCTGAAATGTATTTTTGAAAGGACCTGAAGGACCTGAGAAATGTACAGGACAGAGAAGAAAAATGCTAAACAAAAAGTGAATAAATTCAAAAAGAAGAGAAACACTATAGAAAAATTGTGAAAATTTAGTAGAAATTCATTTGCTGAAGCTACAAAAGGCCTGAAATGCATTATTGAAAGGATGTGGAGCTGTATGAAGGCAGAAACATAGAGGAAAGAGAAGAACCATGCAAAAAGGACTGGCAGTTGGAAGGTACTGCTGTGATTCAAAGGCTTCTAATTTAAAAAGTAAAGTCCTGAAGGCTATGAAAGTCACATTGGCTGAAAGAGGACAAAATGACCTACGTTTTAATGCTAAAATTATTTCTGTGGCTTAAATATTTTAAAAACAGTGACAGGTTAAAAACTTTTTTTCTGAAGAATCTTGCTGTATTCTTCCACTCTGCCAGTTGGAGCCTCCACTCTACACATGAACATTCCGTGTCATTGGAATGCATTGTAAACTCAGAAATCATCAAGGATTTTAGTACATTTTTAAACTGTGATAGTTCAAAATTGGCTGAATATTTTAAAAAGCTCAATCATTCAGTAATAGTTGAATGTCTTGTGAACATTTTAAAGTTTGAATGGTGTCTCTATCTTAACGTATGCTGAAGTAGTTAAATTTGAAAGAGGAGGAAGCTCTTTGAATGATTTGAAAGGATTTACCATTACTTTTAAAGGGAGAAAAATTTGCACAAAAACCTTAATATTTTAAAAACTATAAACATTAGAAACACCAAAAGTCATAGCCATCATGTCCAGAAAGAGCTGAACGTTTTGTGCAAAAATGGTTTAATTTGCTTAAAGTGTGTGGAAGTAGTTAAACGGCAAAAAACGTACGGAAAATATAATAATAACTAGAAAGAGCTGTTCCTGCGAAACAGCAGTGAGAATGCTTATTCGCTGAATGGGTACAGCTGACCATGCTAAAAAAGCTGAAACTTTAGCACAAAGTTATTAGCTGAATTTTCAAAGCACTTGAAAGGTATTTTTGAAAGGACCTGGTCTTGGTTGAAGACCTGATTAAGAACAGAAGGAGAAGAATTCAGTTGATAGTTTTAAATTCTCTTTCAATCATAATAGAATGATGGCACCTAAAGTTGTTGAAAAGAAGAAGGAGTTGAAAAGATGGAAACAACTTAGCAGAAAATTTGTTGAAAAAGGGCTGAAAAACAATTATTGAAGGACCTGGAGCTGAATAAAAGCTGAGAGGATTAGAAAAACAAACAGCGACTTGAACATGTAAAAAGAACAGTGCTGAACACGACCATGTAAGGAGGTTCAGCTGTGAAACATATAAACATTTAAAGAAGCTAATATGACCATTGGAATGCACTCTGATATTAGAAAGAAAGGAATAATTGAGAGCTTAAACTGGACGAGTCCAGTAATATTAATGCTAGTTCAGGCAACAAAACACTTTCTTTGCATGTTTCTTCTCTATTCTCTACTTTTCTGCCTTCATACAGCTCCAGCTCCTTTCAATAATACTTTTTAAAAACTTACAGTATGGCAAACACAAATGGATTTACCTTTGATTGAAATGTTTGTTTCTGATACTTCAGGTTGTTGAAAAATGAACTGCTGTCACTTAAACCATGTTGATCTCTCATCTGTATGTATTCATTTCATAACACATCTGGGTCTGAATCCTTTTTTACAACCAAAGCTCTGCTGATTCTGCAGGGTGACTTTGGAAAACCAAACAGAATTGATTAAATGTCTGAAAAAAAGTTGCAAGTCCTTGCAGAAAAAGTTGAAGGTTTAAAGAAGGAGATGGGAGATTAATTCTGTTCATATTTTGAATTCATCTTCAACCCTTATAAAATGTAGCAACCAAAAGATTCTAAATAAGTTGAGAAAAGCAAAACATTAGCAGAAATGTAGTTGCTGTAACTCTTTTCAGAGCTGGACAATACGTGTTAATAAGTTTACAAATGCTTAATGCTCAGATGCTCAGCCACTGGGGAAAGGATCACTTTCCCCAGTGGCTGAGCATTTGAGAGCAGCAGATCTCTGAATAGTGCCTCAACACGCTTATCAAACAAGCGCATGCAGGTGACAGGGTTGGATCGCACAATCTCACACTTTACAGTCCAGTCAAGCGATTCAAAATCAACCTGTTCTCCTTGCTGTCTCTTTATTGCTTCAATCACTTCAGGCCACCTGAACTCAGCAGCTGAAAATGTGCAAAAGAACGTCAGAGTTTCCAACTGGCACATCACATGTGCTCAGTCCAGAATACACATTATTAAAGTCAGGAAGAACGTACAGGGTTCCACTCTGTAAACATAATCGCCTCAACTACTCATTTATTTCCCTATCCATTAAGCTCATTAATGAGGAGGAAGAAAAGGAAAGGGAGCTTAGGCCGAAGTAATGGCGTAGGTGTATTTTTCTGAATGTATTTTCCGTTCCGTTTTTGTTGTCCTGTGTGTACTGGGTACTTGTTAGTCCTGGTTGAAGGAATTTGAAGGTCAAAAAGACAATAGTGGAACAATTCAAAGGTGCTGGAGTAACTGTCAGCAAAGAAAAGCTGAAGGGTTAAGAACAACAAAAGGGTTTCAAGCAGATAATAAGTGAAATGTCTTGACATTTCTAAAGTGTGACATTTCTAAAACTAGAAAGAGTGAAAGTTTAGCTGAAAGCAAGTTGCTGAAATCCTGGTTGAAGCAGGTTGAAGGTGAAAATAAAATAGTGGAATAATTTAAACCTGTTGGCAAAAACTGCAGAAGTCTTAGTTGAAGAAGTTGAAAGGTTAAAAACAACAGAAAGATTTGAAGGATTTAAAATTTTTGTGGAAAAATGTGCGGTTAGTTATTTTAAATCATTTTAAAAGTATAAAAGTTAGAACCACCAAAAGTAAAAACTAATTCCAATTTAATTCAATAAGATAATTCCAAGAGATATAGCAGTAATCTCCTAAAATAGCTGAACATTTTGATACCAAAGTTGTAGAAATCGGTGAAGAATATGCAGTAGTTAATGTCCAAAAAACTGCAGAAGTCTTAGTTGAAGAAGTTGAAAGGTTAAAAACAACAGAAAGATTTAAAGGATTTAAAATTTTTGTGGAAAAATGTGCAGTTAGTTATGTTAAATATTGCTAAAAATGTGAAATATTAGTAGAAAGTCATTTGCTGCAGTTTGAAAAGGCCTGAAATGTATTTTTGAAAGGACCTGAAGGACCTGAGAAATGTACAGGACAGAGAAGAAAAATGCTAAACAAAAAGTGAATAAATTCAAAAAGAAGAGAAACACTATAGAAAAATTGTGAAAATTTAGTAGAAATTCATTTGCTGAAGCTTCAAAAGGCCTGAAATGCATTATTGAAAGGATGTGGAGCTGTATGAAGGCAGAAACATACAGGAAAGAGAAGAAACATGCAAAAAGGACTGGCAGTTGGAAGGTACTGCTGTGATTCAAAGGCTTCTAATTAAAAAAGTAAAGTCCTGAAGGCTATGAAAGTCACATTGGCTGAAAGAGGACAAAATGACCTACGTTTTAATGCTAAAATTATTTCTGTGGCTTAAATATTTTGAAAACAGTGACAGGTTAAAAACTTTTTTTCTGAAGAATCTTGCTGTATTCTTCCACTCTGCCAGTTGGAGCCTCCACTCTACACATGAACATTCCGTGTCATTGGAATGCATTGTAAACTCAGAAATCATCAAGGATTTTAGTACATTTTTAAACTGTGATAGTTCAAAATTGGCTGAATATTTTAAAAAGCTCAATCATTCAGTAATAGTTGAATGTCTTGTGAACATTTTAAAGTTTGAATGGTGTCTCTATCTTAACGTATGCTGAAGTAGTTAAATTTGAAAGAGGAGGAAGCTCTTTGAATGATTTGAAAGGATTTACCATTACTTTTAAAGGGAGAAAATTTTGCACAAAAACCTTAATATTTTAAAAACTATAAACGTTAGAAACACCAAAAGTCATAGCCATCATGTCCAGAATGAGCTGAACGTTTTGTGCAAAAATGGTTTAATTTGCTTAAAGTGTGTGGAAGTAGTTAAACGGCAAAAAACGTACGGAACATATAATAATAAAGATAAACAGGAAAACAATAGTGAGAATGCCTTAATGCATTCTCACAACTAGAAAGAGCTGTTCCTGCGAAACAGCAGTGAGAATGCTTATTTGCTGAATGGGTATAGCTGACCATGCTAAAAAAGCTGAAAATTTAGCACAAAGTTATTAGCTGAAGCTTCAAAGCACTTGAAAGGTATTTTTGAAAGGACCTGGTCTTGGTTGAAGACCTGATTAAGAACAGAAGGAGAAGAATTCAGTTGATAGTTTTAAATTCTCTTTCAATCATAATAGAATGATGGCACCTAAAGTTGTTGAGAAGAAGAAGGAGTTGAAAAGATGGAAACAACTTAGCAGAAAATTAGTTGAAAAAGGGCTGAAAAACAATTATTGAAGGACCTGGAGCTGAATAAAAGCTGAGAGGATTAGAAAAACAAACAGCGACTTGAACATGTAAAAAGAACAGTGCTGAACACTACCATGTAAAGAAGTTCAGCTGTGAAACATATAAACATTTAAAGAAGCTAATATGACCATTGGAATGCACTCTGATATTAGAAAGAAAGGAATAATTGAGAGCTTAAACTGGACGAGTCCAGTAATATTAATGCTAGCTCAGGCAACAAAACACTTTCTTTGCATGTTCTCTATTCTCTACTTTTCTGCCTTCATACAGCTCCAGCTCCTTTCAATAATACTTTTTAAAAACTTACAGTATGGCAAACATAAATGAATTTACCTTTGATTGAAATGTTTGTTTCTGATACTTCAGGTTGTTGAAAAATGAACTGCTGTCACTTAAACTATGTTGATCTCTCATCTGTATGTATTCATCTCATAACACATCTGGGTCTGAATCCTTTTTTACAACCAAAGCTCTGCTGATTCTGCAGGGTGGCTTTGGAAAACCAAACCGACAACCAGAGTTCACACTCTTGAATCAGCCCCTAGTGTGGTTCTTACTGTGCTTCTGAACCTCAGAGACTTTCTGGAACAGTTCGGGTTGTGTTTCTGGGTCAGGCCGTTGTGCTGAGATATATCTGTCTACAAAATTACACACAGTCTGATCATCACAAACATCCAGTTCAGGTGCTCCGTCAACCCAAAGCATTGCATGAATATGTGGACTTCCTCTGTGCTGAAACTCAACTCTGCAGAAAAAGTCAATCACTTTCCCCAGTGGCTGAGCATCTGAGAGCAGCAGATCTCTGAATAGTGCCTCAACACGCTAATCAAACAAGCGCATGCAGGTGACAGGGTTGGATCGCAGAATCTCACACTTTACAGTCCAGTCAAGTGATTCAAAATCAACCTGTTCTCCTTGCTGTCTCTTTATTGCTTCAATCACTTCAGGCCACCTGAACTCAGCAGCTGAAAATGTGCAAAAGAACGTCAGAGTTTCCAACTGGCACATCACATGTGCTCAGTCCAGAATACACATTATTAAAGTCAGGAAGAACGTACAGGGTTCCACTCTGTAAACATAATCGCCTCAACTACTCATTTATTTCCCTATCCATTAAGCTCATTAATGAGGAGGAAGAAAAGGAAAGGGAGCTTAGGCCGAAGTAATGGCGTAGGTGTATTTTTCTGAATGTATTTTCCGTTCCGTTTTTGTTGTCCTGTGTGTACTGAGTACTTGTTAGTCCTGGTTGAAGGAATTTGAAGGTCAAAAAGACAATAGTGGAACAATTCAAAGGTGCTGGAGTAACTGTCAGCAAAGAAAAGCTGAAGGGTTAAGAACAACAAAAGGGTTTCAAGCAGATAATAAGTGAAATGTCTTGACATTTCTAAAGTGTGACATTTCTAAAACTAGAAAGAGTGAAAGTTTAGCTGAAAGCAAGTTGCTGAAATCCTGGTTGAAGCAGGTTGAAGGTGAAAATAAAATAGTGGAATAATTTAAACCTGTTGGCAAAAACTGCAGAAGTCTTAGTTGAAGAAGTTGAAAGGTTAAAAACAACAGAAAGATTTAAAGGATTTAAAATTTTTGTGGAAAAATGTGCGGTTAGTTATTTTAAATCATTTTAAAAGTATAAAAGTTAGAACCACCAAAAGTAAAAACTAATTCCAATTTAATTCAATAAGATAATTCCAAGAGATATAGCAGTAATCTCCTAAAATAGCTGAACATTTTGATACCAAAGTTGTAGAAATCGGTGAAGAATATGCAGTAGTTAATGTCCAAAAAACTGCAGAAGTCTTAGTTGAAGAAGTTGAAAGGTTAAAAACAACAGAAAGATTTAAAGGATTTAAAATTTTTGTGGAAAAATGTGCAGTTAGTTATGTTAAATATTGCTAAAAATGTGAAATATTAGTAGAAAGTCATTTGCTGCAGTTTGAAAAGGCCTGAAATGTATTTTTGAAAGGACCTGAAGGACCTGAGAAATGTACAGGACAGAGAAGAAAAATGCTAAACAAAAAGTGAATAAATTCAAAAAGAAGAGAAACACTATAGAAAAATTGTGAAAATTTAGTAGAAATTCATTTGCTGAAGCTTCAAAAGGCCTGAAATGCATTACTGAAAGGATGTGGAGCTGTATGAAGGCAGAAACATACAGGAAAGAGAAGAAACGTGCAAAAAGGACTGGCAGTTGGAAGGTACTGCTGTGATTCAAAGGCTTCTAATTTAAAAAGTAAAGTCCTGAAGGCTATGAAAGTCACATTGGCTGAAAGAGGACAAAATGACCTACGTTTTAATGCTAAAATTATTTCTGTGGCTTAAATATTTTAAAAACAGTGACAGGTTAAAAACTTTTTTTCTGAAGAATCTTGCTGTATTCTTCCACTCTGCCAGTTGGAGCCTCCACTCTACACATGAACATTCCGTGTCATTGGAATGCATTGTAAACTCAGAAATCATCAAGGATTTTAGTACATTTTCAAACTGTGATAGTTCAAAATTGGCTGAATATTTTAAAAAGCTCAATCATTCAGTAATAGTTGAATGTCTTGTGAACATTTTAAAGTTTGAATGGTGTCTCTATCTTAACGTATGCTGAAGTAGTTAAATTTGAAAGAGGAGGAAGCTCTTTGAATGATTTGAAAGGATTTACCATTACTTTTAAAGGGAGAAAAATTTGCACAAAAACCTTAATATTTTAAAAACTATAAACATTAGAAACACCAAAAGTCATAGCCATCATGTCCAGAAAGAGCTGAACGTTTTGTGCCAAAATGGTTTAATTTGCTTAAAGTGTGTGGAAGTAGTTAAACGGCAAAAAACGTACGGAAAATATAATAATAATAAAGATAAACAGGAAAACAATAGTGAGAATGCCTTAATGCATTCTCACAATAAAGATAAACAGGAAAACAATAGTGAGAATGCCTTAATGCATTCTCACAATAAAGATAAACAGGAAAACAATAGTGAGAATGCCTTAATGCATTCTCACAACTAGAAAGAGCTGTTCCTGCGAAACAGCAGTGAGAATGCATTTTAAGTTGAATGGATTAGTTGAACATGCTCAAATAGCTGAATCTAGTGGAAATTTATCAGAAATCAAGTGAATAATAGTTAAAATGGCTTCAGTGTAATATACAGCAAGGAGTGGAAGAGTGATGTCATCAGTGATAGCAATGTTTGTCAACAGCTGCAGCTCTCTCCCTGTATAACCTGCAGAAATTGCATTTTGGATACTATGACCTCCTGTGAGAAAACTGGAAGAGCGAGGAAAATAATTTGAAGACCGTAAGAAGCAGAAGGCTTGGAGGAACGCGGCAATGTAGTTTTTATTTCAATGGAGTGAAAAAAATTTAAACGGCAGCGAGTTGAACACAGTTGAACCTGTCTCTGGCGTTCCACCAAATTTACATTGGAGTTAGTGAGAGAAATTGAAAGGTTTCTCTGGCTTCAAGGCTCATAGCTGAAATTCTGTAAATGTGAGCTATTTAGTAGTTACATCAGCTGAAAGAGGACAAGTGTACCTACATTTTAAGGTATAATTTGTTGGTCTGAGTTAAACAGCATGAAAGTTAGAGTAATTTGTTTGAATATCAGAAAAAGTTAAAATGATCAGTCTGCCACTCTAATCTTCTCATTCATAAAAATCAAGAAGGAGCAAAAATGTTCATGTTTTTTAAACTGTCATATTTCAGAATTGGCTTAATATTTGAAAAAGCCGTATAATCAGATAATAGCTGAATGTCTTGTGAACATTTTAAAGTTTGAATGATGTCTCTGTGATACCGTATGGCTGAGTTACTGCCCTCTATAATAGGACAGTTTGGGGCTCGTTGAGTCTGGCCTCCTCATTAGTTGCTGTGGGCAACAGCTGCACGTGCCCACTGACAAATCTGCACCTCACTTTGTCCCCTTAAAATCTGGGGGTTTAATAATGAACGACAAGTCTGGAACAAACGGTCGCTGTTCGAAAAGTAGAAGTCGTATCCGAATAATTCTTTCACCGTGAGCGCCAGAAGGCATGTGGGAAGCCAGAGGTGTAATTTTTATTCTGATCTTGTGTAAGGTTTGTTTTTTATGGCAGTTTTAAAACGAGTCTTTCTCACTGATTTCATTGCTCAGCCTGTTTATAATGGAAAAGTATGTGAGCTGGAGTGCTGCTCTCTGCGCTTAGAGTTGATTTGTGAGAAATCTGTGAGGCCAAGCTCAATGAGAGTGACTTTGTGTGAAAGAGGACTAAAATACCTACGTTTTGATGTATAATTTGTCTAGATCAGGCATACATTTTGGACGTGAGAGGCATTTGTTTGAGGAAGTTCTTTTTAAATCATTTTAGAGTGGGAATTAGAGTGTGCGCTCCATCAGACGAAGTCCTCTGGCTCCATAAAACGTAAACTGCCGTTGTGTCAAAGCTGTATAAGCTATCGACAAGCCCTTTACCACAGTTAAAGTTGAGTCTTTCCTGTCACATACAAACTTTGAATGATGTCTCTGTGATACCGTATGGCTGAGTTACAGCCCTCTAAAATAGGGCAGTTTGGGGCTCGTTGAGCCCCAAACTGCCCTGCTTTCATGCTTGAAAATCATGAAGGAGCAAAAATGTTCATGATTTTGAAACTGTCATATTTCAAAATTGGCTTAACATTTGAAAAAGCTGAAACATTTGGTAATAGCTGAATGTCTTGTGAACATTTTAAAGTTTGAATGGTGTCTCTAGCTGAACGTATGCTCAACTAGTTAGGTTGGAAAGAGGAGGAAGCTTTTGAAGAGTTGAAAGAAATTCCCATTCATTTGAATGAGGAAAAAAGTTGAATAGAAGTTGAATAGTTTAAAAAGTGTAAAAGATATCAACACCAAAAGTCATAGCAGAAATCTCCTGAACAAGCTGAACGTTTTGATACCAAAATTGTTGAAATCGGTTAAAGATTGCAGGAGTAGTTAAGCTACAAAAAACGGCGGAATAATAATAATAATAATAATAATAATAAAGAGAAACAGGAAAACAATAGTGAGAATGCCATGCATTCTCACAACTAGAAAGAGCTGTTCCTGCGAAACAGCAGTGAGAATGCATTTTAAGTTGAATGGATTAGTTGAACATGCTCAAATAGCTGAATCTATTTGAAATTTATCAGAAATCAAGTGAATAATAGTAAAAATGGCTTCAGTGTAATATACAGCAGGGAGTGGAAGAGTGATGTCATCAGTGACAGCAATGTTTGTCAACAGCTGCAGCTCTCTCCCTGTATAACCTGCAGAAATTGCATTTTGGATACTATGACCTCCTGTGAGAAAACTGGAAGAGCGAGGAAAATAATTTGAAGACCGTAAGAAGCAGAAGGCTCGGAGGAACGCGGCAATGTAGTTTTTATTTCAATGGAGTGAAAAAAATTTAAACGGCAGCGAGTTGAACACAGTTGAACCTGTCTCTGGCGTTCCACCAAATTTACATTGGAGTTAGTGAGAGAAATTGAAAGGTTTCTCTGGCTTCAAGGCTCATAGCTGAAATTCTGTAAATGTGAGCTATTTAGTAGTTACATCAGCTGAAAGAGGACAAGTGTACCTACATTTTAAGGTATAATTTGTTGGTCTGAGTTAAACAGCATGAAAGTTAGAGTAATTTGTTTGAATATCAGAAAAAGTTAAAATGATCAGTCTGCCACTCTAATCTTCTCATTCATTAAAATCAAGAAAGAGCAAAAATGTTCATGTTTTTTAAACTGTCATATTTCAGAATTGGCTTAATATTTGAAAAAGCCGTATAATCAGATAATAGCTGAATGTCTTGTGAACATTTTAAAGTTTGAATGATGTCTCTGTGATACCGTATGGCTGAGTTACTGCCCTCTATAATAGGACAGTTTGGGGCTCGTTGAGTCTGGCCTCCTCATTAGTTGCTGTGGGCAACAGCTGCACGTGCCCACTGACAAATCTGCACCTCACTTTGTCCCCTTAAAATCTGGGGGTTTAATAATGAACGACAAGTCTGGAACAAACGGTCGCTGTTCGAAAAGTAGAAGTCGTATCCGAATAATTCTTTCACCGTGAGCGCCAGAAGGGATGTGGGAAGCCAGAGGTGTAATTTTTATTCTGATCTTGTGTAAGGTTTGTTTTTTATGGCAGTTTTAAAACGAGTCTTTCTCACTGATTTCATTGCTCAGCCTGTTTATAATGGAAAAGTATGTGAGCTGGAGTGCTGCTCTCTGCGCTTAGAGTTGATTTGTGAGAAATCTGTGAGGCCAAGCTCAATGAGAGTGACTTTGTGTGAAAGAGGACTAAAATACCTACGTTTTGATGTATAATTTGTCTAGATCAGGCAGACATTTTGGACGTGAGAGGCATTTGTTTGAGGAAGTTCTTTTTAAATCATTTTAGAGTGGGAATTAGAGTGTGCGCTCCATCAGACGAAGTCCTCTGGCTCCATAAAACGTAAACTGCCGTTGTGTCAAAGCTGTATAAGCTATCGACAAGCCCTTTACCACAGTTAAAGTTGGGTCTTTCCTGTCACATACAAACTTTGAATGATGTCTCTATGATACCGTATGGCTGAGTTACAGCCCTCTAAAATAGGGCAGTTTGGGGCTCGTTAAGCCCCAAACTGTCCTATTTTCATGCTTGAAAATCATGAAGGAGCAAAAATGTTCATGATTTTGAAACTGTCATATTTCAAAATTGGCTTAACATTTGAAAAAGCTGAAACATTTGGTAATAGCTGAATGTCTTGTGAACATTTTAAAGTTTGAATGGTGTCTCTAGCTGAACGTATGCTCAACTAGTTAGGTTGGAAAGAGGAGGAAGCTTTTGAAGAGTTGAAAGAAATTCCCATTCATTTGAATGAGGAAAAAAGTTGAATAGAAGTTGAATAGTTTAAAAAGTGTAAAAGATATCAACACCAAAAGTCATAGCAGAAATCTCCTGAACAAGCTGAACGTTTTGATACCAAAATTGTTGAAATCGGTTAAAGATTGCAGGAGTAGTTAAGCTACAAAAAACGGCGGAATAATAATAATAACTAGAAAGAGCTGTTCCTGCGAAACAGCAGTGAGAATGCATTTTAAGTTGAATGGATTAGTTGAACATGCTCAAATAGCTGAATCTATTTGAAATTTATCAGAAATCAAGTGAATAATAGTAAAAATGGCTTCAGTGTAATATACAGCAGGGAGTGGAAGAGTGATGTCATCAGTGACAGCAATGTTTGTCAACAGCTGCAGCTCTCTCCCTGTATAACCTGCAGAAATTGCATTTTGGATACTATGACCTCCTGTGAGAAAACCGGAAGAGCGAGGAAAATAATTTGAAGACCGTAAGAAGCAGAAGGCTTGGAGGAACGCAGCAATGTAGTTTTTATTTCAATGGAGTGAAAAAAACTTAAATGGCAGCAGGTTGAACACAGTTGAACCTGTCTCTGGCGTTCCACCAAATTTACATTGGAGTTAGTGAGAGAAATTGAAAGGTTTCTCTCGCTTCAAGGCTCATAGCTGAAATTCTGTAAATGTGAGCTATTTAGTAGTTACATCAGCTGAAAGAGGACAAGTGTACCTACATTTTAAGGTATAATGTGTTTGTCTGAGTTAAACAGCATGAAAGTTAGAGTAATTTGTTTGAATATCAGAAAAAGTTAAAATGATCAGTCTGCCACTCTAATCTTCTCATTCATAAAAATCAAGAAGGAGCAAAAATGTTCATGTTTTTTAAACTGTCATATTTCGGAATTGGCTTAATATTTGAAAAAGCCAGCTGAATGTCTTGTGAACATTTTAAAGTTTGAATGATGTCTCTGTGATACCGTATGGCTGAGTTACTGCCCTCTAAAATAGGACAGTTTGGGGCTCGTTGAGTCTGGCCTCCTCATTAGTTGCTGTGGGCAACAGCTGCACGTGCCCACTGACAAATCTGCACCTCACTTTGTCCCCTTAAAATCTGGGGGTTTAATAATGAACGACAAGTCTGGAACAAACGGTCGCTGTTCGAAAAGTAGAAGTCGTATCCGAATAATTCTTTCACCGTGAGCGCCAGAAGGGATGTGGGAAGCCAGAGGTGTAATTTTTATTCTGATCTTGTGTAAGGTTTGTTTTTTATGGCAGTTTTAAAACGAGGCTTTCACACTGATTTCATTGCTCAGCCTGTTTATAATGGAAAAGTATGTGAGCTGGAGTGCTGCTCTCTGCGCTTAGAGTTGATTTGTGAGAAATCTGTGAGGCCAAGCTCAATGAGAGTGACTTTGTGTGAAAGAGGACTAAAATACCTACGTTTTGATGTATAATTTGTCTAGATCAGGCAGACATTTTGGACGTGAGAGGCATTTGTTTGAGGAAGTTCTTTTTAAATCATTTTAGAGTGGGAATTAGAGTGTGCGCTCCATCAGACGAAGTCCTCTGGCACCATAAAACGTAAACTGCCGTTGTGTCAAAGCTGTATAAGCTATTAACAAGCCCTTTACCACAGTTAAAGTTGAGTCTTTCCTGTCACATACAAACTTTGAATGATGTCTCTGTGATACCGTATGGCTGAGTTACAGCCCTCTAAAATAGGGCAGTTTGGGGCTCGTTAAGCCCCAAACTGTCCTATTTTCATGCATGAAAATCATGAAGGAGCAAAAATGTTCATGATTTTGAAACTGTCATATTTCAAAATTGGCTGAATATTTGAAAAAGCTGAAACATTTGGTAATAGCTGAATGTCTTGTGAACATTTTAAAATTTGAATGGTGTCTCTAGCTGAACGTATGCTCAACTAGTTAGGTTGGAAAGAGGAGGAAGCTTTTGAAGAGTTGAAAGAAATTCCCATTCATTTGAATGAGGAAAAAAGTTGAATAGAAGTTGAATAGTTTAAAAAGTGTAAAAGATATCAACACCAAAAGTCATAGCAGAAATCTCCTGAACAAGCTGAACGTTTTGATACCAAAATTGTTGAAATCGGTTAAAGATTGCAGGAGTAGTTAAGCTACAAAAAACGGCGGAATAATAATAATAATAATAATAATAACTAGAAAGAGCTGTTCCTGCGAAACAGCAGTGAGAATGCATTTTAAGTTGAATGGATTAGTTGAACATGCTCAAATAGCTGAATCTAGTGGAAATTTATCAGAAATCAAGTGAATAATAGTTAAAATGGCTTCAGTGTAATATACAGCAAGGAGTGGAAGAGTGATGTCATCAGTGATAGCAATGTTTGTCAACAGCTGCAGCTCTCTCCCTGTATAACCTGCAGAAATTGCATTTTGGATACTATGACCTCCTGTGAGAAAACTGGAAGAGCGAGGAAAATAATTTGAAGACCGTAAGAAGCAGAAGGCTTGGAGGAACGCGGCAATGTAGTTTTTATTTCAATGGAGTGAAAAAAATTTAAACGGCAGCGAGTTGAACACAGTTGAACCTGTCTCTGGCGTTCCACCAAATTTACATTGGAGTTAGTGAGAGAAATTGAAAGGTTTCTCTGGCTTCAAGGCTCATAGCTGAAATTCTGTAAATGTGAGCTATTTAGTAGTTACATCAGCTGAAAGAGGACAAGTGTACCTACATTTTAAGGTATAATTTGTTGGTCTGAGTTAAACAGCATGAAAGTTAGAGTAATTTGTTTGAATATCAGAAAAAGTTAAAATGATCAGTCTGCCACTCTAATCTTCTCATTCATAAAAATCAAGAAGGAGCAAAAATGTTCATGTTTTTTAAACTGTCATATTTCAGAATTGGCTTAATATTTGAAAAAGCCGTATAATCAGATAATAGCTGAATGTCTTGTGAACATTTTAAAGTTTGAATGATGTCTCTGTGATACCGTATGGCTGAGTTACTGCCCTCTATAATAGGACAGTTTGGGGCTCGTTGAGTCTGGCCTCCTCATTAGTTGCTGTGGGCAACAGCTGCACGTGCCCACTGACAAATCTGCACCTCACTTTGTCCCCTTAAAATCTGGGGGTTTAATAATGAACGACAAGTCTGGAACAAACGGTCGCTGTTCGAAAAGTAGAAGTCGTATCCGAATAATTCTTTCACCGTGAGCGCCAGAAGGCATGTGGGAAGCCAGAGGTGTAATTTTTATTCTGATCTTGTGTAAGGTTTGTTTTTTATGGCAGTTTTAAAACGAGTCTTTCTCACTGATTTCATTGCTCAGCCTGTTTATAATGGAAAAGTATGTGAGCTGGAGTGCTGCTCTCTGCGCTTAGAGTTGATTTGTGAGAAATCTGTGAGGCCAAGCTCAATGAGAGTGACTTTGTGTGAAAGAGGACTAAAATACCTACGTTTTGATGTATAATTTGTCTAGATCAGGCAGACATTTTGGACGTGAGAGGCATTTGTTTGAGGAAGTTCTTTTTAAATCATTTTAGAGTGGGAATTAGAGTGTGCGCTCCATCAGACGAAGTCCTCTGGCTCCATAAAACGTAAACTGCCGTTGTGTCAAAGCTGTATAAGCTATCGACAAGCCCTTTACCACAGTTAAAGTTGAGTCTTTCCTGTCACATACAAACTTTGAATGATGTCTCTGTGATACCGTATGGCTGAGTTACAGCCCTCTAAAATAGGGCAGTTTGGGGCTCGTTGAGCCCCAAACTGCCCTGCTTTCATGCTTGAAAATCATGAAGGAGCAAAAATGTTCATGATTTTGAAACTGTCATATTTCAAAATTGGCTTAACATTTGAAAAAGCTGAAACATTTGGTAATAGCTGAATGTCTTGTGAACATTTTAAAGTTTGAATGGTGTCTCTAGCTGAACGTATGCTCAACTAGTTAGGTTGGAAAGAGGAGGAAGCTTTTGAAGAGTTGAAAGAAATTCCCATTCATTTGAATGAGGAAAAAAGTTGAATAGAAGTTGAATAGTTTAAAAAGTGTAAAAGATATCAACACCAAAAGTCATAGCAGAAATCTCCTGAACAAGCTGAACGTTTTGATACCAAAATTGTTGAAATCGGTTAAAGATTGCAGGAGTAGTTAAGCTACAAAAAACGGCGGAATAATAATAATAATAATAATAATAAAGAGAAACAGGAAAACAATAGTGAGAATGCCATGCATTCTCACAATAATAAAGAGAAACAGGAAAACAATAGTGAGAATGCCATGCATTCTCACAACTAGAAAAAAGCTGTTCCTGCGAAACAGCTGTGAGAATGCATTTAAAGTTGAATGAATTAGTTGAACATGCTCAAAATAGCTGAATCTAGTGGAAATTTATCAGAAACAAGTGAATAATAGTAAAAATGGCTTCAGTGTAATATACAGCAAGGAGTGGAAGAGTGATGTCATCAGTGATAGCAATGTTTGTCAACAGCTGCAGCTCTCTCCCTGTATAACCTGCAGAAATTGCATTTTGGATACTATGACCTCCTGTGAGAAAACTGGAAGAGCGAGGAAAATAATTTGAAGACCGTAAGAAGCAGAAGGCTTGGAGGAACGCGGCAATGTAGTTTTTATTTCAATGGAGTGAAAAAAATTTAAACGGCAGCGAGTTGAACACAGTTGAACCTGTCTCTGGCGTTCCACCAAATTTCCATTGGAGATAGTGAGAGAAATTGAAAGGTTTCTCTCGCTTCAAGGCTCATAGCTGAAATTCTGTAAATGTGAGCTATTTAGTAGTTACATCAGCTGAAAGAGGACAAGTGTACCTACATTTTAAGGTATAATTTGTTTGTCTGAGTTAAACAGCATGAAAGTTTGAGTAATTTGTTTGAATATCAGAAAAAGTTAAAATGATCAGTCTGCCACTCTAATCTTCTCATTCATAAAAATCAAGAAGGAGCAAAAATGTTCATGTTTTTTAAACTGTCATATTTCGGAATTGGCTTAATATTTGAAAAAGCCAGCTGAATGTCTTGTGAACATTTTAAAGTTTGAATGATGTCTCTGTGATACCGTATGGCTGAGTTACTGCCCTCTAAAATAGGACAGTTTGGGGCTCGTTGAGTCTGGCCTCCTCATTAGTTGCTGTGGGCAACAGCTGCACGTGCCCACTGACAAATCTGCACCTCACTTTGTCCCCTTAAAATCTGGGGGTTTAATAATGAACGACAAGTCTGGAACAAACGGTCGCTGTTCGAAAAGTAGAAGTCGTATCCGAATAATTCTTTCACCGTGAGCGCCAGAAGGGATGTGGGAAGCCAGAGGTGTAATTTTTATTCTGATCTTGTGTAAGGTTTGTTTTTTATGGCAGTTTTAAAACGAGGCTTTCACACTGATTTCATTGCTCGGCCTGTTTATAATGGAAAAGTATGTGAGCTGGAGTGCGCCTCTCTGTGCTTACAGGTGATTTGTGAGAAATCTGTGAGGCCAAGCTCAATGAGAGTGACTTTGTGTGAAAGAGGACTAAAATACCTACGTTTTGATGTACAATTTGTCTAGATCAGGCAGACATTTTGGACGTGAGAGGCATTTGTTTGAGGAAGTTGTTTTTAAATCATTTTAGAGTGGGAATTAGAGTGTGCGCTCCATCAGACGAAGTCCTCTGGCACCATAAAACGTAAACTGCCGTTGTGTCAAAGCTGTATAAGCTATTGGCAAGCCCTTTACCACAGTTAAAGTTGAGTCTTTCCTGTCACATACAAACTTTGAATGATGTCTCTGTGATACCGTATGGCTGAGTTACAGCCCTCTAAAATAGGGCAGTTTGGGGCTCGTTAAGCCCCAAACTGCCCTATTTTCATGCATGAAAATCATGAAGGAGCAAAAATGTTCATGATTTTGAAACTGTCATATTTCAAAATTGGCTGAATATTTGAAAAAGCTGAAACATTTGGTAATAGCTGAATGTCTTGTGAACATTTTAAAATTTGAATGGTGTCTCTAGCTGAACGTATGCTCAACTAGTTAGGTTGGAAAGAGGAGGAAGCTTTTGAAGAGTTGAAAGAAATTCCCATTCATTTGAATGAGGAAAAAAGTTGAATAGAAGTTGAATAGTTTAAAAAGTGTAAAAGATATCAACACCAAAAGTCATAGCAGAAATCTCCTGAACAAGCTGAACGTTTTGATACCAAAATTGTTGAAATCGGTTAAAGATTGCAGGAGTAGTTAAGCTACAAAAAACGGCGGAATAATAATAATAATAACTAGAAAGAGCTGTTCCTGCGAAACAGCAGTGAGAATGCATTTTAAGTTGAATGGATTAGTTGAACATGCTCAAATAGCTGAATCTATTTGAAATTTATCAGAAATCAAGTGAATAATAGTAAAAATGGCTTCAGTGTAATATACAGCAGGGAGTGGAAGAGTGATGTCATCAGTGACAGCAATGTTTGTCAACAGCTGCAGCTCTCTCCCTGTATAACCGGCAGAAATTGCATTTTGGATACTATGACCTCCTGTGAGAAAACCGGAAGAGCGAGGAAAATAATTTGAAGACCGTAAGAAGCAGAAGGCTTGGAGGAACGCAGCAATGTAGTTTTTATTTCAATGGAGTGAAAAAAACTTAAACGGCAGCAGGTTGAACACAGTTGAACCTGTCTCTGGCGTTCCACCAAATTTCCATTGGAGTTAGTGAGAGAAATTGAAAGGTTTCTCTGGCTTCAAGGCTCATAGCTGAAATTCTGTAAATGTGAGCTATTTAGTAGTTACATCAGCTGAAAGAGGACAAGTGTACCTACATTTTAAGGTATAATTTGTTTGTCTGAGTTAAACAGCATGAAAGTTAGAGTAATTTGTTTGAATATCAGAAAAAGTTAAAATGATCAGTCTGCCACTCTAATCTTCTCATTCATAAAAATCAGGAAGGAGCAAAAATGTTCATGTATTTTAAACTGTCATATTTGAGAATTGGCTTAATATTTGAAAAAGCCAGCTGAATGTCTTGTGAACATTTTAAAGTTTGAATGATGTCTCTGTGATACCGTATGGCTGAGTTACTGCCCTCTAAAATAGGACAGTTTGGGGCTCGTTGAGTGTGGCCTCCTCATTAGTTGCTGTGGGCAACAGCTGCACGTGCCCACTGACAAATCTGCACCTCACTTTGTCCCCTTAAAATCTGGGGGTTTAATAATGAACGACAAGTCTGGAACAAACGGTCGCTGTTCGAAAAGTAGAAGTCGTATCCGAATAATTCTTTCACCGTGAGCGCCAGAAGGGATGTGGGAAGCCAGAGGTGTAATTTTTATTCTGATCTTGTGTAAGGTTTGTTTTTTATGGCAGTTTTAAAACGAGTCTTTCTCACTGATTTCATTGCCCGGCCTGTTTATAATGGAAAAGTATGTGAGCTGGAGTGCTGCTCTCTGCGCTTAGAGTTGATTTGTGAGAAATCTGTGAGGCCAAGCTCAATGAGAGTGACTTTGTGTGAAAGAGGACTAAAATACCTACGTTTTGATGTATAATTTGTCTAGATCAGGCAGACATTTTGGACGTGAGAGGCATTTGTTTGAGGAAGTTCTTTTTAAATCATTTTAGAGTGGGAATTAGAGTGTGCGCTCCATCAGACGAAGTCCTCTGGCTCCATAAAACGTAAACTGCCGTTGTGTCAAAGCTGTACAAGCTATCGACAAGCCCTTTACCACAGTTAAAGTTGGGTCCTTCCTGTCACATACAAACTTTGAATGATGTCTCTATGATACCGTATGGCTGAGTTACAGCCCTCTAAAATAGGGCAGTTTGGGGCTCGTTGAGCCCCAAACTGTCCTATTTTCATGCTTGAAAATCATGAAGGAGCAAAAATGTTCATGATTTTGAAACTGTCATATTTCAAAATTGGCAGAATATTTGAAAAAGCTGAAACATTTGGTAATAGCTGAATGTCTTGTGAACATTTTAAAATTTGAATGGTGTCTCTAGCTGAACGTATGCTCAACTAGTTAGGTTGGAAAGAGGAGGAAGCTTTTGAAGAGTTGAAAGAAATTCCCATTCATTTGAATGAGGAAAAAAGTTGAATAGAAGTTGAATAGTTTAAAAAGTGTAAAAGATATCAACACCAAAAGTCATAGCAGAAATCTCCTGAACAAGCTGAACGTTTTGATACCAAAATTGTTGAAATCGGTTAAAGATTGCAGGAGTAGTTAAGCTACAAAAAACGGCGGAATAATAATAATAACTAGAAAGAGCTGTTCCTGCGAAACAGCAGTGAGAATGCATTTTAAGTTGAATGGATTAGTTGAACATGCTCAAATAGCTGAATCTATTTGAAATTTATCAGAAATCAAGTGAATAATAGTAAAAATGGCTTCAGTGTAATATACAGCAGGGAGTGGAAGAGTGATGTCATCAGTGATAGCAATGTTTGTCAACAGCTGCAGCTCTCTCCCTGTATAACCTGCAGAAATTGCATTTTGGATACTATGACCTCCTGTGAGAAAACTGGAAGAGCGAGGAAAATAATTTGAAGACTGTAAGAAGCAGAAGGCTTGGAGGAACGCGGCAATGTAGTTTTTATTTCAATGGAGTGAAAAATATTTAAACGGCAGCGGGTTGAACACAGTTGAACCTGTCTCTGGCGTTCAACCAAATTTCCATTGGAGTTAGTGAGAGAAATTGAAAGGTTTCTCTCGCTTCAAGGCTCATAGCTGAAATTCTGTAAATGTGAGCTATTTAGTAGTTACATCAGCTGAAAGAGGACAAGTGTACCTACATTTTAAGGTATAATTTGTTTGTCTGAGTTAAACAGCATGAAAGTTAGAGCCATTTGTTTGAATATCAGAAAAAGTTAAAATGATCAGTCTGCCACTCTAATCTTCTCATTCATAAAAATCAAGAAGGAGCAAAAATGTTCATGTATTTTAAACTGTCATATTTCAGAATTGGCTTAATATTTGAAAAAGCTGTATAATCAGATAATAGCTGAATGTCTTGTGAACATTTTAAAGTTTGAATGATGTCTCTGTGATACCGTATGGCTGAGTTACTGCCCTCTAAAATAGGACAGTTAGGGGCTCGTTGAGTGTGGCCTCCTCATTAGTTGCTGTGGGCAACAGCTGCACGTGCCCACTGCCAAATCTGCACCTCACTTTGTCCCCTTAAAATCTGGGGGTTTAATAATGAACGACAAGTCTGGAACAAACGGTTGCTGTTCGAAAAGTAGAAGTCGTATCCGAATAATTCTTTCACCGTGAGCGCCAGAAGGGATGTGGGAAGCCAGAGGTGTAATTTTTATTCTGATCTTGTGTAAGGTTTGTTTTTTATGGCAGTTTTAAAACGAGTCTTTCTCACTGATTTCATTGCTCGGCCTGTTTATAATGGAAAAGTATGTGAGCTGGAGTGCTGCTCTCTGCGCTTACAGGTGATTTGTGAGAAATCTGTGAGGCCAAGCTCAATGAGAAATACCTACGTTTTGATGTATAATTTGTCTAGATCAGGCAGACATTTTGGACGTGAGAGGCATTTGTTTGAGGAAGTTGTTTTTAAATCATTTTAGAGTGGGAATTAGAGTGTGCGCTCCATCAGACGAAGTCCTCTGGCTCCATAAAACGTAAACTGCCGTTGTGTCAAAGCTGTATAAGCTATTGACAAGCCCTTTACCACAGTTAAAGTTGAGTCTTTCCTGTCACAGACAAACTTTGAATGATGTCTCTATGATACCGTATGGCTGAGTTACAGCCCTCTAAAATAGGACAGTTTGGGGCTCGTTGAGCCCCAAACTGCCCTGCTTTCATGCTTGAAAATCATGAAGGAGCAAAAATGTTCATGATTTTTAAACTGTCATATTTCAAAATTGGCTTAACATTTGAAAAAGCTGAAACATTTGGTAATAGCTGAATGTCTTGTGAACATTTTAAAGTTTGAATGGTGTCTCTAGCTGAACGTATGCTCAACTAGTTAGGTTGGAAAGAGGAGGAAGCTTTTGAAGAGTTGAAAGAAATTCCCATTCATTTGAATGAGGAAAAAAGTTGAATAGAAGTTGAATAGTTTAAAAAGTGTAAAAGATATCAACACCAAAAGTCATAGCAGAAATCTCCTGAACAAGCTGAACGTTTTGATACCAAAATTGTTGAAATCGGTTAAAGATTGCAGGAGTAGTTAAGCTACAAAAAACGGCGGAATAATAATAATAATAATAATAATAATAATAATAAAGAGAAACAGGAAAACAATAGTGAGAATGCCATGCATTCTCACAATAACTAGAAAAAAGCTGTTCCTGCGAAACAGCTGTGAGAATGCATTTAAAGTTGAATGAATTAGTTGAACATGCTCAAAATAGCTGAATCTAGTGGAAATTTATCAGAAACAAGTGAATAATAGTAAAAATGGCTTCAGTGTAATATACAGCAAGGAGTGGAAGAGTGATGTCATCAGTGATAGCAATGTTTGTCAACAGCTGCAGCTCTCTCCCTGTATAACCTGCAGAAATTGCATTTTGGATACTATGACCTCCTGTGAGAAAACTGGAAGAGCGAGGAAAATAATTTGAAGACCGTAAGAAGCAGAAGGCTTGGAGGAACGCGGCAATGTAGTTTTTATTTCAATGGAGTGAAAAAAATTTAAACGGCAGCAGGTTGAACACAGTTGAACCCGTCTCTGGCGTTCCACCAAATTTACATTGGAGTTAGTGAGAGAAATTGAAAGGTTTCTCTCGCTTCAAGGCTCATAGCTGAAATTCTGTAAATGTGAGCTATTTAGTAGTTACATCAGCTGAAAGAGGACAAGTGTACCTACATTTTAAGGTATAATTTGTTTGTCTGAGTTAAACACCATGAAAGTTAGAGTAATTTGTTTGAATATGAGAAAAAGTTAAAATGATCAGTCTGCCACTCTAATCTTCTCATTCATAAAAATCAAGAAGGAGCAAAAATGTTCATGTTTTTTAAACTGTCATATTTCAGAATTGGCTTAGTCAAAATTTTTAAAAATTGAACTTTTCTGTAAGAGAAAGCTCTGTTAAAGACACTGATGTGATTTATATCAAGGTCCTGTGTAAAATATAGGTTTTATAGCAGTTTGAATACAGCCTTCACTGTCAGCTTAAAGGAGCGAAGGAGGGCCTGTTTCACATGGAAATGTGTGATTTTGCTCTGAATCTGAGGTGATTTGAGAGAAAAAGCATAGGTTAAAGCACAAATATGGAAAGAAGACATAAATAGCTTCATGTTAAGCTAGAATTTATCCAGTTTTAATAGAAATTGTGGATGTTAAGGAGGTTTTAGGCTGTGATTAGTGTGGAGGATGAGTGGTTTCTGTGGATTTCCCTGTATATCTAATGGAGAGGGACAGTGCTGATTCTAAGGTCATTTTCTCAAAAACCATTTTAGTAATGAGAGAGAAAAATACAAGCACACTTCTGCAGACCCAGGCGCACGTTTTGAGGTATCATATGTGTGCTTTAGACAGCATGAGTGAGGGAAAGTACACGGAATGAATGCCTGAGCCACAGAGAGACAGAGGAGGACAGGCTGTACCCCCTGAGAACAAACAGCTGTTTGAATGGATTTAAAAGTCAAAATTTAAAAATATTGAACTTTTCAGTAAGAGAAAGCTCTGCCGAAGACACTGATGTGATTTATATCAAGGTCCTGTGTAAAATATAGGTTTTATAGCAGTTTGAATACAGCCTTCACTGTCAGCTTAAAGGAGCGAAGGAGGGCCTGTTTATAATGGAAATGTGTGATTTTGCTCTGAATCTGAGGTGATTTGAGCGAAAAAGCATAAGTTAAAGCACAAATATGGAAAGAAGACATAAATAGCTTCATCTTAAGCAAGAATTTATCCAGTTTTAACAGAAATTGTGGATGTTAAGGAGGTTATAGGTTAAAATGGCTTCAGTGTAATATACAGCAGGGAGTGGAAGAGTGATGTCATCAGTGATAGCAATGTTTGTCAACAGCTGCAGCTCTCTCCCTGTATAACCTGCAGAAATTGCATTTTGGATACTATGACCTCCTGTGAGAAAACTGGAAGAGCGAGGAAAATAATTTGAAGACCGTAAGAAGCAGAAGGCTCGGAGGAACGCGGCAATGTAGTTTTTATTTCAATGGAGTGAAAAAAATTTAAACGGCAGCGAGTTGAACACAGTTGAACCTGTCTCTGGCGTTCCACCAAATTTACATTGGAGTTAGTGAGAGAAATTGAAAGGTTTCTCTGGCTTCAAGGCTCATAGCTGAAATTCTGTAAATGTGAGCTATTTAGTAGTTACATCAGCTGAAAGAGGACAAGTGTACCTACATTTTAAGGTATAATTTGTTGGTCTGAGTTAAACAGCATGAAAGTTAGAGTAATTTGTTTGAATATCAGAAAAAGTTAAAATGATCAGTCTGCCACTCTAATCTTCTCATTCATTAAAATCAAGAAGGAGCAAAAATGTTCATGTTTTTTAAACTGTCATATTTCAGAATTGGCTTAATATTTGAAAAAGCCGTATAATCAGATAATAGCTGAATGTCTTGTGAACATTTTAAAGTTTGAATGATGTCTCTGTGATACCGTATGGCTGAGTTACTGCCCTCTATAATAGGACAGTTTGGGGCTCGTTGAGTCTGGCCTCCTCATTAGTTGCTGTGGGCAACAGCTGCACGTGCCCACTGACAAATCTGCACCTCACTTTGTCCCCTTAAAATCTGGGGGTTTAATAATGAACGACAAGTCTGGAACAAACGGTCGCTGTTCGAAAAGTAGAAGTCGTATCCGAATAATTCTTTCACCGTGAGCGCCAGAAGGGATGTGGGAAGCCAGAGGTGTAATTTTTATTCTGATCTTGTGTAAGGTTTGTTTTTTATGGCAGTTTTAAAACGAGTCTTTCTCACTGATTTCATTGCTCAGCCTGTTTATAATGGAAAAGTATGTGAGCTGGAGTGCTGCTCTCTGCGCTTAGAGTTGATTTGTGAGAAATCTGTGAGGCCAAGCTCAATGAGAGTGACTTTGTGTGAAAGAGGACTAAAATACCTACGTTTTGATGTATAATTTGTCTAGATCAGGCAGACATTTTGGACGTGAGAGGCATTTGTTTGAGGAAGTTCTTTTTAAATCATTTTAGAGTGGGAATTAGAGTGTGCGCTCCATCAGACGAAGTCCTCTGGCTCCATAAAACGTAAACTGCCGTTGTGTCAAAGCTGTATAAGCTATCGACAAGCCCTTTACCACAGTTAAAGTTGGGTCTTTCCTGTCACATACAAACTTTGAATGATGTCTCTATGATACCGTATGGCTGAGTTACAGCCCTCTAAAATAGGGCAGTTTGGGGCTCGTTGAGCCCCAAACTGTCCTATTTTCATGCTTGAAAATCATGAAGGAGCAAAAATGTTCATGATTTTGAAACTGTCATATTTCAAAATTGGCTTAACATTTGAAAAAGCTGAAACATTTGGTAATAGCTGAATGTCTTGTGAACATTTTAAAGTTTGAATGGTGTCTCTAGCTGAACGTATGCTCAACTAGTTAGGTTGGAAAGAGGAGGAAGCTTTTGAAGAGTTGAAAGAAATTCCCATTCATTTGAATGAGGAAAAAAGTTGAATAGAAGTTGAATAGTTTAAAAAGTGTAAAAGATATCAACACCAAAAGTCATAGCAGAAATCTCCTGAACAAGCTGAACGTTTTGATACCAAAATTGTTGAAATCGGTTAAAGATTGCAGGAGTAGTTAAGCTACAAAAAACGGCGGAATAATAATAATAATAATAATAATAACTAGAAAGAGCTGTTCCTGCGAAACAGCAGTGAGAATGCATTTTAAGTTGAATGGATTAGTTGAACATGCTCAAATAGCTGAATCTATTTGAAATTTATCAGAAATCAAGTGAATAATAGTAAAAATGGCTTCAGTGTAATATACAGCAGGGAGTGGAAGAGTGATGTCATCAGTGACAGCAATGTTTGTCAACAGCTGCAGCTCTCTCCCTGTATAACCGGCAGAAATTGCATTTTGGATACTATGACCTCCTGTGAGAAAACCGGAAGAGCGAGGAAAATAATTTGAAGACCGTAAGAAGCAGAAGGCTTGGAGGAACGCAGCAATGTAGTTTTTATTTCAATGGAGTGAAAAAAACTTAAACGGCAGCAGGTTGAACACAGTTGAACCTGTCTCTGGCGTTCCACCAAATTTCCATTGGAGTTAGTGAGAGAAATTGAAAGGTTTCTCTGGCTTCAAGGCTCATAGCTGAAATTCTGTAAATGTGAGCTATTTAGTAGTTACATCAGCTGAAAGAGGACAAGTGTACCTACATTTTAAGGTATAATTTGTTTGTCTGAGTTAAACAGCATGAAAGTTAGAGTAATTTGTTTGAATATCAGAAAAAGTTAAAATGATCAGTCTGCCACTCTAATCTTCTCATTCATAAAAATCAGGAAGGAGCAAAAATGTTCATGTATTTTAAACTGTCATATTTGAGAATTGGCTTAATATTTGAAAAAGCCAGCTGAATGTCTTGTGAACATTTTAAAGTTTGAATGATGTCTCTGTGATACCGTATGGCTGAGTTACTGCCCTCTAAAATAGGACAGTTTGGGGCTCGTTGAGTGTGGCCTCCTCATTAGTTGCTGTGGGCAACAGCTGCACGTGCCCACTGACAAATCTGCACCTCACTTTGTCCCCTTAAAATCTGGGGGTTTAATAATGAACGACAAGTCTGGAACAAACGGTCGCTGTTCGAAAAGTAGAAGTCGTATCCGAATAATTCTTTCACCGTGAGCGCCAGAAGGGATGTGGGAAGCCAGAGGTGTAATTTTTATTCTGATCTTGTGTAAGGTTTGTTTTTTATGGCAGTTTTAAAACGAGTCTTTCTCACTGATTTCATTGCCCGGCCTGTTTATAATGGAAAAGTATGTGAGCTGGAGTGCTGCTCTCTGCGCTTAGAGTTGATTTGTGAGAAATCTGTGAGGCCAAGCTCAATGAGAGTGACTTTGTGTGAAAGAGGACTAAAATACCTACGTTTTGATGTATAATTTGTCTAGATCAGGCAGACATTTTGGACGTGAGAGGCATTTGTTTGAGGAAGTTCTTTTTAAATCATTTTAGAGTGGGAATTAGAGTGTGCGCTCCATCAGACGAAGTCCTCTGGCTCCATAAAACGTAAACTGCCGTTGTGTCAAAGCTGTACAAGCTATCGACAAGCCCTTTACCACAGTTAAAGTTGGGTCCTTCCTGTCACATACAAACTTTGAATGATGTCTCTATGATACCGTATGGCTGAGTTACAGCCCTCTAAAATAGGGCAGTTTGGGGCTCGTTGAGCCCCAAACTGTCCTATTTTCATGCTTGAAAATCATGAAGGAGCAAAAATGTTCATGATTTTGAAACTGTCATATTTCAAAATTGGCTTAACATTTGAAAAAGCTGAAACATTTGGTAATAGCTGAATGTCTTGTGAACATTTTAAAGTTTGAATGGTGTCTCTAGCTGAACGTATGCTCAACTAGTTAGGTTGGAAAGAGGAGGAAGCTTTTGAAGAGTTGAAAGAAATTCCCATTCATTTGAATGAGGAAAAAAGTTGAATAGAAGTTGAATAGTTTAAAAAGTGTAAAAGATATCAACACCAAAAGTCATAGCAGAAATCTCCTGAACAAGCTGAACGTTTTGATACCAAAATTGTTGAAATCGGTTAAAGATTGCAGGAGTAGTTAAGCTACAAAAAACGGCGGAATAATAATAATAATAATAACTAGAAAGAGCTGTTCCTGCGAAACAGCAGTGAGAATGCATTTTAAGTTGAATGGATTAGTTGAACATGCTCAAATAGCTGAATCTAGTGGAAATTTATCAGAAATCAAGTGAATAATAGTTTAAATGGCTTCAGTGTAATATACAGCAGGGAGTGGAAGAGTGATGTCATCAGTGACAGCAATGTTTGTCAACAGCTGCAGCTTAACGAGCTCTCTCCCTGTGTAACCTGCAGAAATTGCATATTTGGATACTATGACCTCCTGTGAGAAAACCGGAAGAGCGAGGAAAATAATTTGAAGACCGTAAGAAGCAGAAGGCTTGGAGGAACGCAGCAATGTAGTTTTTATTTGAATGGAGTGAAAAAAATTTAAACGGCAGCAGGTTGAACACAGTTGAACCCGTCTCTGGCGTTCCACCAAATTTACATTGGAGTTAGTGAGAGAAATTGAAAGGTTTCTCTCGCTTCAAGGCTCATAGCTGAAATTCTGTAAATGTGAGCTATTTAGTAGTTACATCAGCTGAAAGAGGACAAGTGTACCTACATTTTAAGGTATAATTTGTTTGTCTGAGTTAAACAGCATGAAAGTTTGAGTAATTTGTTTGAATATCAGAAAAAGTTAAAATGATCAGTCTGCCACTCTAATCTTCTCATTCATAAAAATCAGGAAGGAGCAAAAATGTTCATGTTTTTTAAACTGTCATATTTCAGAATTGGCTTAATATTTGAAAAAGCCGTATAATCAGATAATAGCTGAATGTCTTGTGAACATTTTAAAGTTTGAATGATGTCTCTGTGATACTGTATGGCTGAGTTACTGCCCTCTAAAATAGGACAGTTTGGGGCTCGTTGAGTCTGGCCTCCTAATTAGTTGCTGTGGGCAACAGCTGCACGTGCCCACTGACAAATCTGCACCTCACTTTGTCCCCTTAAAATCTGGGGGTTTAATAATGAACGACAAGTCTGGAACAAACGGTCGCTGTTCGAAAAGTAGAAGTCGTATCCGAATAATTCTTTCACCGTGAGCGCCAGAAGGGATGTGGGAAGCCAGAGGTGTAATTTTTATTCTGATCTTGTGTAAGGTTTGTTTTTTATGGCAGTTTTAAAACGAGTCTTTCTCACTGATTTCATTGCTCAGCCTGTTTATAATGGAAAAGTATGTGAGCTGGAGTGCTGCTCTCTGCGCTTACAGGTGATTTGTGAGAAATCTGTGAGGCCAAGCTCAATGAGAGTGACTTTGTGTGAAAGAGGACTAAAATACCTACGTTTTGATGTATAATTTGTCTAGATCAGGCAGACATTTTGGACGTGAGAGGCATTTGTTTGAGGAAGTTCTTTTTAAATCATTTTAGAGTGGGAATTAGAGTGTGCGCTCCATCAGACGAAGTCCTCTGGCTCCATAAAACGTAAACTGCCGTTGTGTCAAAGCTGTATAAGCTATTGGCAAGCCCTTTACCACAGTTAAAGTTGAGTCTTTCCTGTCACAGACAAACTTTGAATGATGTCTCTGTGATACCGTATGGCTGAGTTACAGCCCTCTAAAATAGGGCAGTTTGGGGCTCGTTAAGCCCCAAACTGTCCTATTTTCATGCATGAAAATCATGAAGGAGCAAAAATGTTCATGATTTTGAAACTGTCATATTTCAAAATTGGCTGAATATTTGAAAAAGCTGAAACATTTGGTAATAGCTGAATGTCTTGTGAACATTTTAAAGTTTGAATGGTGTCTCTAGCTGAACGTATGCTCAACTAGTTAGGTTGGAAAGAGGAGGAAGCTTTTGAAGAGTTGAAAGAAATTCCCATTCATTTGAATGAGGAAAAAAGTTGAATAGAAGTTGAATAGTTTAAAAAGTGTAAAAGATATCAACACCAAAAGTCATAGCACAAATCTCCTGAACAAGCTGAACGTTTTGATACCAAAATTGTTGAAATCGGTTAAAGATTGCAGGAGTAGTTAAGCTACAAAAAACGGCGGAATAATAATAATAATAATAATAATAATAATAAAGGGAAACAGGAAAACAATAGTGAGAATGCCTTAAAGCATTCTCACAATAATAACTAGAAAGAGCTGTTCCTGCGAAACAGCAGTGAGAATGCATTTTAAGTTGAATGGATTAGTTGAACATGCTCAAATAGCTGAATCTATTTGAAATTTATCAGAAATCAAGTGAATAATAGTAAAAATGGCTTCAGTGTAATATACAGCAGGGAGTGGAAGAGTGATGTCATCAGTGACAGCAATGTTTGTCAACAGCTGCAGCTCTCTCCCTGTATAACCGGCAGAAATTGCATTTTGGATACTATGACCTCCTGTGAGAAAACCGGAAGAGCGAGGAAAATAATTTGAAGACCGTAAGAAGCAGAAGGCTTGGAGGAACGCAGCAATGTAGTTTTTATTTCAATGGAGTGAAAAAAACTTAAACGGCAGCAGGTTGAACACAGTTGAACCTGTCTCTGGCGTTCCACCAAATTTCCATTGGAGTTAGTGAGAGAAATTGAAAGGTTTCTCTGGCTTCAAGGCTCATAGCTGAAATTCTGTAAATGTGAGCTATTTAGTAGTTACATCAGCTGAAAGAGGACAAGTGTACCTACATTTTAAGGTATAATTTGTTTGTCTGAGTTAAACAGCATGAAAGTTAGAGTAATTTGTTTGAATATCAGAAAAAGTTAAAATGATCAGTCTGCCACTCTAATCTTCTCATTCATAAAAATCAGGAAGGAGCAAAAATGTTCATGTATTTTAAACTGTCATATTTGAGAATTGGCTTAATATTTGAAAAAGCCAGCTGAATGTCTTGTGAACATTTTAAAGTTTGAATGATGTCTCTGTGATACCGTATGGCTGAGTTACTGCCCTCTAAAATAGGACAGTTTGGGGCTCGTTGAGTGTGGCCTCCTCATTAGTTGCTGTGGGCAACAGCTGCACGTGCCCACTGACAAATCTGCACCTCACTTTGTCCCCTTAAAATCTGGGGGTTTAATAATGAACGACAAGTCTGGAACAAACGGTCGCTGTTCGAAAAGTAGAAGTCGTATCCGAATAATTCTTTCACCGTGAGCGCCAGAAGGGATGTGGGAAGCCAGAGGTGTAATTTTTATTCTGATCTTGTGTAAGGTTTGTTTTTTATGGCAGTTTTAAAACGAGTCTTTCTCACTGATTTCATTGCCCGGCCTGTTTATAATGGAAAAGTATGTGAGCTGGAGTGCTGCTCTCTGCGCTTAGAGTTGATTTGTGAGAAATCTGTGAGGCCAAGCTCAATGAGAGTGACTTTGTGTGAAAGAGGACTAAAATACCTACGTTTTGATGTATAATTTGTCTAGATCAGGCAGACATTTTGGACGTGAGAGGCATTTGTTTGAGGAAGTTCTTTTTAAATCATTTTAGAGTGGGAATTAGAGTGTGCGCTCCATCAGACGAAGTCCTCTGGCTCCATAAAACGTAAACTGCCGTTGTGTCAAAGCTGTACAAGCTATCGACAAGCCCTTTACCACAGTTAAAGTTGGGTCCTTCCTGTCACATACAAACTTTGAATGATGTCTCTATGATACCGTATGGCTGAGTTACAGCCCTCTAAAATAGGGCAGTTTGGGGCTCGTTGAGCCCCAAACTGTCCTATTTTCATGCTTGAAAATCATGAAGGAGCAAAAATGTTCATGATTTTGAAACTGTCATATTTCAAAATTGGCAGAATATTTGAAAAAGCTGAAACATTTGGTAATAGCTGAATGTCTTGTGAACATTTTAAAATTTGAATGGTGTCTCTAGCTGAACGTATGCTCAACTAGTTAGGTTGGAAAGAGGAGGAAGCTTTTGAAGAGTTGAAAGAAATTCCCATTCATTTGAATGAGGAAAAAAGTTGAATAGAAGTTGAATAGTTTAAAAAGTGTAAAAGATATCAACACCAAAAGTCATAGCAGAAATCTCCTGAACAAGCTGAACGTTTTGATACCAAAATTGTTGAAATCGGTTAAAGATTGCAGGAGTAGTTAAGCTACAAAAAACGGCGGAATAATAATAATAACTAGAAAAAAGCTGTTCCTGCGAAACAGCTGTGAGAATGCATTTAAAGTTGAATGGATTAGTTGAACATACTCAAAATAGCTGAATCTAGTGGAAATTTATCAGAAACAAGTGAATAATAGTAAAAATGGCTTCAGTGTAATATACAGCAAGGAGTGGAAGAGTGATGTCATCAGTGATAGCAATGTTTGTCAACAGCTGCAGCTCTCTCCCTGTATAACCTGCAGAAATTGCATTTTGGATACTATGACCTCCTGTGAGAAAACTGGAAGAGCGAGGAAAATAATTTGAAGACCGTAAGAAGCAGAAGGCTTGGAGGAACGCGGCAATGTAGTTTTTATTTCAATGGAGTGAAAAAAATTTAAACGGCAGCGAGTTGAACACAGTTGAACCTGTCTCTGGCGTTCCACCAAATTTCCATTGGAGTTAGTGAGAGAAATTGAAAGGTTTCTCTCGCTTCAAGGCTCATAGCTGAAATTCTGTAAATGTGAGCTATTTAGTAGTTACATCAGCTGAAAGAGGACAAGTGTACCTACATTTTAAGGTATAATTTATTTGTCTGAGTTAAACAGCATGAAAGTTAGAGTAATTTGTTTGAATATCAGAAAAAGTTAAAATGATCAGTCTGCCACTCTAATCTTCTCATTCATAAAAATCAGGAAGGAGCAAAAATGTTCATGTTTTTTAAACTGTCATATTTCGGAATTGGCTTAATATTTGAAAAAGCCAGCTGAATGTCTTGTGAACATTTTAAAGTTTGAATGATGTCTCTGTGATACCGTATGGCTGAGTTACTGCCCTCTAAAATAGGACAGTTTGGGGCTCGTTGAGTCTGGCCTCCTCATTAGTTGCTGTGGGCAACAGCTGCACGTGCCCACTGACAAATCTGCACCTCACTTTGTCCCCTTAAAATCTGGGGGTTTAATAATGAACCACAAGTCTGGAACAAACGGTCGCTGTTCGAAAAGTAGAAGTCGTATCCGAATAATTCTTTCACCGTGAGCGCCAGAAGGGATGTGGGAAGCCAGAGGTGTAATTTTTATTCTGATCTTGTGTAAGGTTTGTTTTTTATGGCAGTTTTAAAACGAGTCTTTCTCACTGATTTCATTGCTCAGCCTGTTTATAATGGAAAAGTATGTGAGCTGGAGTGCTGCTCTCTGCGCTTAGAGTTGATTTGTGAGAAATCTGTGAGGCCAAGCTCAATGAGAGTGACTTTGTGTGAAAGAGGACTAAAATACCTACGTTTTGATGTATAATTTGTCTAGATCAGGCAGACATTTTGGACGTGAGAGGCATTTGTTTGAGGAAGTTCTTTTTAAATCATTTTAGAGTGGGAATTAGAGTGTGCGCTCCATCAGACGAAGTCCTCTGGCACCATAAAACGTAAACTGCCGTTGTGTCAAAGCTGTATAAGCTATTAACAAGCCCTTTACCACAGTTAAAGTTGAGTCTTTCCTGTCACATACAAACTTTGAATGATGTCTCTGTGATACCGTATGGCTGAGTTACAGCCCTCTAAAATAGGGCAGTTTGGGGCTCGTTGAGCCCCAAACTGTCCTATTTTCATGCATGAAAATCATGAAGGAGCAAAAATGTTCATGATTTTGAAACTGTCATATTTCAAAATTGGCTTAACATTTGAAAAAGCTGAAACATTTGGTAATAGCTGAATGTCTTGTGAACATTTTAAAGTTTGAATGGTGTCTCTAGCTGAACGTATGCTCAACTAGTTAGGTTGGAAAGAGGAGGACGTTTTTGAAGAGTTGAAAGAAATTGCCATTCATTTTAATGAGGAATAAAGTTGAATAAAAGTTAAATAGTTTAAAAAGTATAAAAGTTATAAACACCAAAAGTCATAGCATAAATCTCCTGAAGGAGCTGAACGTTTTGATACCAAAATGGTTGAAATCGGTTAAAGTATGAAGGAGTAGTTAAACGGCAAAAAACGTACGGAAAATATAATAATAATAATAATAATAAAGATAAACAGGAAAACAATAGTGAGAATGCCATGCATTCTCACAACTAGAAAGAGCTGTTCCTGCGAAACAGCAGTGAGAATGCATTTTAAGTTGAATGGATTAGTTGAACATGCTCAAATAGCTGAATCTATTTGAAATTTATCAGAAATCAAGTGAATAATAGTAAAAATGGCTTCAGTGTAATATACAGCAGGGAGTGGAAGAGTGATGTCATCAGTGATAGCAATGTTTGTCAACAGCTGCAGCTCTCTCCCTGTATAACCTGCAGAAATTGCATTTTGGATACTATGACCTCCTGTGAGAAAACTGGAAGAGCGAGGAAAATAATTTGAAGACTGTAAGAAGCAGAAGGCTTGGAGGAACGCGGCAATGTAGTTTTTATTTCAATGGAGTGAAAAATATTTAAACGGCAGCGGGTTGAACACAGTTGAACCTGTCTCTGGCGTTCAACCAAATTTCCATTGGAGTTAGTGAGAGAAATTGAAAGGTTTCTCTCGCTTCAAGGCTCATAGCTGAAATTCTGTAAATGTGAGCTATTTAGTAGTTACATCAGCTGAAAGAGGACAAGTGTACCTACATTTTAAGGTATAATTTGTTTGTCTGAGTTAAACAGCATGAAAGTTAGAGCCATTTGTTTGAATATCAGAAAAAGTTAAAATGATCAGTCTGCCACTCTAATCTTCTCATTCATAAAAATCAAGAAGGAGCAAAAATGTTCATGTATTTTAAACTGTCATATTTCAGAATTGGCTTAATATTTGAAAAAGCTGTATAATCAGATAATAGCTGAATGTCTTGTGAACATTTTAAAGTTTGAATGATGTCTCTGTGATACCGTATGGCTGAGTTACTGCCCTCTAAAATAGGACAGTTAGGGGCTCGTTGAGTGTGGCCTCCTCATTAGTTGCTGTGGGCAACAGCTGCACGTGCCCACTGCCAAATCTGCACCTCACTTTGTCCCCTTAAAATCTGGGGGTTTAATAATGAACGACAAGTCTGGAACAAACGGTTGCTGTTCGAAAAGTAGAAGTCGTATCCGAATAATTCTTTCACCGTGAGCGCCAGAAGGGATGTGGGAAGCCAGAGGTGTAATTTTTATTCTGATCTTGTGTAAGGTTTGTTTTTTATGGCAGTTTTAAAACGAGTCTTTCTCACTGATTTCATTGCTCGGCCTGTTTATAATGGAAAAGTATGTGAGCTGGAGTGCTGCTCTCTGCGCTTACAGGTGATTTGTGAGAAATCTGTGAGGCCAAGCTCAATGAGAAATACCTACGTTTTGATGTATAATTTGTCTAGATCAGGCAGACATTTTGGACGTGAGAGGCATTTGTTTGAGGAAGTTGTTTTTAAATCATTTTAGAGTGGGAATTAGAGTGTGCGCTCCATCAGACGAAGTCCTCTGGCTCCATAAAACGTAAACTGCCGTTGTGTCAAAGCTGTATAAGCTATTGACAAGCCCTTTACCACAGTTAAAGTTGAGTCTTTCCTGTCACAGACAAACTTTGAATGATGTCTCTATGATACCGTATGGCTGAGTTACAGCCCTCTAAAATAGGACAGTTTGGGGCTCGTTGAGCCCCAAACTGCCCTGCTTTCATGCTTGAAAATCATGAAGGAGCAAAAATGTTCATGATTTTTAAACTGTCATATTTCAAAATTGGCTTAACATTTGAAAAAGCTGAAACATTTGGTAATAGCTGAATGTCTTGTGAACATTTTAAAGTTTGAATGGTGTCTCTAGCTGAACGTATGCTCAACTAGTTAGGTTGGAAAGAGGAGGAAGCTTTTGAAGAGTTGAAAGAAATTCCCATTCATTTGAATGAGGAAAAAAGTTGAATAGAAGTTGAATAGTTTAAAAAGTGTAAAAGATATCAACACCAAAAGTCATAGCAGAAATCTCCTGAACAAGCTGAACGTTTTGATACCAAAATTGTTGAAATCGGTTAAAGATTGCAGGAGTAGTTAAGCTACAAAAAACGGCGGAATAATAATAATAATAATAATAATAATAATAACTAGAAAAAAGCTGTTCCTGCGAAACAGCTGTGAGAATGCATTTAAAGTTGAATGGATTAGTTGAACATACTCAAAATAGCTGAATCTAGTGGAAATTTATCAGAAACAAGTGAATAATAGTAAAAATGGCTTCAGTGTGATATACAGCAAGGAGTGGAAGAGTGATGTCATCAGTGATAGCAATGTTTGTCAACAGCTGCAGCTCTCTCCCTGTATAACCTGCAGAAATTGCATTTTGGATACTATGACCTCCTGTGAGAAAACTGGAAGAGCGAGGAAAATAATTTGAAGACCGTAAGAAGCAGAAGGCTTGGAGGAACGCGGCAATGTAGTTTTTATTTCAATGGAGTGAAAAAAATTTAAACGGCAGCAGGTTGAACACAGTTGAACCTGTCTCTGGCGTTCCACCAAATTTACATTGGAGTTAGTGAGAGAAATTGAAAGGTTTCTCTCGCTTCAAGGCTCATAGCTGAAATTCTGTAAATGTGAGCTATTTAGTAGTTACATCAGCTGAAAGAGGACAAGTGTACCTACATTTTAAGGTATAATTTGTTTGTCTGAGTTAAACAGCATGAAAGTTTGAGTAATTTGTTTGAATATCAGAAAAAGTTAAAATGATCAGTCTGCCACTCTAATCTTCTCATTCATAAAAATCAAGAAGGAGCAAAAATGTTCATGTTTTTTAAACTGTCATATTTCGGAATTGGCTTAATATTTGAAAAAGCCAGCTGAATGTCTTGTGAACATTTTAAAGTTTGAATGATGTCTCTGTGATACCGTATGGCTGAGTTACTGCCCTCTAAAATAGGACAGTTTGGGGCTCGTTGAGTGTGGCCTCCTCATTAGTTGCTGTGGGCAACAGCTGCACGTGCCCACTGCCAAATCTGCACCTCACTTTGTCCCCTTAAAATCTGGGGGTTTAATAATGAACGACAAGTCTGGAACAAACGGTCGCTGTTCGAAAAGTAGAAGTCGTATCCGAATAATTCTTTCACCGTGAGCGCCAGAAGGGATGTGGGAAGCCAGAGGTGTAATTTTTATTCTGATCTTGTGTAAGGTTTGTTTTTTATGGCAGTTTTAAAACGAGTCTTTCTCACTGATTTCATTGCTCAGCCTGTTTATAATGGAAAAGTATGTGAGCTGGAGTGCTGCTCTCTGCGCTTACAGGTGATTTGTGAGAAATCTGTGAGGCCAAGCTCAATGAGAGTGACTTTGTGTGAAAGAGGACTAAAATACCTACGTTTTGATGTATAATTTGTCTAGATCAGGCAGACATTTTGGACGCGAGAGGCATTTGTTTGAGGAAGTTCTTTTTAAATCATTTTAGAGTGGGAATTAGAGTGTGCGCTCCATCAGACGAAGTCCTCTGGCACCATAAAACGTAAACTGCCGTTGTGTCAAAGCTGTATAAGCTATCAACAAGCCCTTTACCACAGTTAAAGTTGAGTCTTTCCTGTCACATACAAACTTTGAATGATGTCTCTGTGATACCGTATGGCTGAGTTACAGCCCTCTAAAATAGGGCAGTTTGGGGCTCGTTAAGCCCCAAACTGTCCTATTTTCATGCATGAAAATCATGAAGGAGCAAAAATGTTCATGATTTTGAAACTGTCATATTTCAAAATTGGCTGAATATTTGAAAAAGCTGAAACATTTGGTAATAGCTGAATGTCTTGTGAACATTTTAAAATTTGAATGGTGTCTCTAGCTGAACGTATGCTCAACTAGTTAGGTTGGAAAGAGGAGGAAGCTTTTGAAGAGTTGAAAGAAATTCCCATTCATTTGAATGAGGAAAAAAGTTGAATAGAAGTTGAATAGTTTAAAAAGTGTAAAAGATATCAACACCAAAAGTCATAGCAGAAATCTCCTGAACAAGCTGAACGTTTTGATACCAAAATTGTTGAAATCGGTTAAAGATTGCAGGAGTAGTTAAGCTACAAAAAACGGCGGAATAATAATAATAATAATAATAATAATAATAAAGAGAAACAGGAAAACAATAGTGAGAATGCCATGCATTCTCACAATAAAGAGAAACAGGAAAACAATAGTGAGAATGCCATGCATTCTCACAATAACTAGAAAAAAGCTGTTCCTGCGAAACAGCTGTGAGAATGCATTTAAAGTTGAATGAATTAGTTGAACATGCTCAAAATAGCTGAATCTAGTGGAAATTTATCAGAAACAAGTGAATAATAGTAAAAATGGCTTCAGTGTAATATACAGCAAGGAGTGGAAGAGTGATGTCATCAGTGATAGCAATGTTTGTCAACAGCTGCAGCTCTCTCCCTGTATAACCTGCAGAAATTGCATTTTGGATACTATGACCTCCTGTGAGAAAACTGGAAGAGCGAGGAAAATAATTTGAAGACCGTAAGAAGCAGAAGGCTTGGAGGAACGCGGCAATGTAGTTTTTATTTCAATGGAGTGAAAAAAATTTAAACGGCAGCAGGTTGAACACAGTTGAACCCGTCTCTGGCGTTCCACCAAATTTACATTGGAGTTAGTGAGAGAAATTGAAAGGTTTCTCTCGCTTCAAGGCTCATAGCTGAAATTCTGTAAATGTGAGCTATTTAGTAGTTACATCAGCTGAAAGAGGACAAGTGTACCTACATTTTAAGGTATAATTTGTTTGTCTGAGTTAAACACCATGAAAGTTAGAGTAATTTGTTTGAATATGAGAAAAAGTTAAAATGATCAGTCTGCCACTCTAATCTTCTCATTCATAAAAATCAAGAAGGAGCAAAAATGTTCATGTTTTTTAAACTGTCATATTTCAGAATTGGCTTAGTCAAAATTTTTAAAAATTGAACTTTTCTGTAAGAGAAAGCTCTGTTAAAGACACTGATGTGATTTATATCAAGGTCCTGTGTAAAATATAGGTTTTATAGCAGTTTGAATACAGCCTTCACTGTCAGCTTAAAGGAGCGAAGGAGGGCCTGTTTCACATGGAAATGTGTGATTTTGCTCTGAATCTGAGGTGATTTGAGAGAAAAAGCATAGGTTAAAGCACAAATATGGAAAGAAGACATAAATAGCTTCATGTTAAGCTAGAATTTATCCAGTTTTAATAGAAATTGTGGATGTTAAGGAGGTTTTAGGCTGTGATTAGTGTGGAGGATGAGTGGTTTCTGTGGATTTCCCTGTATATCTAATGGAGAGGGACAGTGCTGATTCTAAGGTCATTTTCTCAAAAACCATTTTAGTAATGAGAGAGAAAAATACAAGCACACTTCTGCAGACCCAGGCGCACGTTTTGAGGTATCATATGTGTGCTTTAGACAGCATGAGTGAGGGAAAGTACACGGAATGAATGCCTGAGCCACAGAGAGACAGAGGAGGACAGGCTGTACCCCCTGAGAACAAACAGCTGTTTGAATGGATTTAAAAGTCAAAATTTAAAAATATTGAACTTTTCAGTAAGAGAAAGCTCTGCCGAAGACACTGATGTGATTTATATCAAGGTCCTGTGTAAAATATAGGTTTTATAGCAGTTTGAATACAGCCTTCACTGTCAGCTTAAAGGAGCGAAGGAGGGCCTGTTTATAATGGAAATGTGTGATTTTGCTCTGAATCTGAGGTGATTTGAGCGAAAAAGCATAAGTTAAAGCACAAATATGGAAAGAAGACATAAATAGCTTCATCTTAAGCAAGAATTTATCCAGTTTTAACAGAAATTGTGGATGTTAAGGAGGTTATAGGTTAAAATGGCTTCAGTGTAATATACAGCAGGGAGTGGAAGAGTGATGTCATCAGTGATAGCAATGTTTGTCAACAGCTGCAGCTCTCTCCCTGTATAACCTGCAGAAATTGCATTTTGGATACTATGACCTCCTGTGAGAAAACTGGAAGAGCGAGGAAAATAATTTGAAGACCGTAAGAAGCAGAAGGCTCGGAGGAACGCGGCAATGTAGTTTTTATTTCAATGGAGTGAAAAAAATTTAAACGGCAGCGAGTTGAACACAGTTGAACCTGTCTCTGGCGTTCCACCAAATTTACATTGGAGTTAGTGAGAGAAATTGAAAGGTTTCTCTGGCTTCAAGGCTCATAGCTGAAATTCTGTAAATGTGAGCTATTTAGTAGTTACATCAGCTGAAAGAGGACAAGTGTACCTACATTTTAAGGTATAATTTGTTGGTCTGAGTTAAACAGCATGAAAGTTAGAGTAATTTGTTTGAATATCAGAAAAAGTTAAAATGATCAGTCTGCCACTCTAATCTTCTCATTCATTAAAATCAAGAAGGAGCAAAAATGTTCATGTTTTTTAAACTGTCATATTTCAGAATTGGCTTAATATTTGAAAAAGCCGTATAATCAGATAATAGCTGAATGTCTTGTGAACATTTTAAAGTTTGAATGATGTCTCTGTGATACCGTATGGCTGAGTTACTGCCCTCTATAATAGGACAGTTTGGGGCTCGTTGAGTCTGGCCTCCTCATTAGTTGCTGTGGGCAACAGCTGCACGTGCCCACTGACAAATCTGCACCTCACTTTGTCCCCTTAAAATCTGGGGGTTTAATAATGAACGACAAGTCTGGAACAAACGGTCGCTGTTCGAAAAGTAGAAGTCGTATCCGAATAATTCTTTCACCGTGAGCGCCAGAAGGGATGTGGGAAGCCAGAGGTGTAATTTTTATTCTGATCTTGTGTAAGGTTTGTTTTTTATGGCAGTTTTAAAACGAGTCTTTCTCACTGATTTCATTGCTCAGCCTGTTTATAATGGAAAAGTATGTGAGCTGGAGTGCTGCTCTCTGCGCTTAGAGTTGATTTGTGAGAAATCTGTGAGGCCAAGCTCAATGAGAGTGACTTTGTGTGAAAGAGGACTAAAATACCTACGTTTTGATGTATAATTTGTCTAGATCAGGCAGACATTTTGGACGTGAGAGGCATTTGTTTGAGGAAGTTGTTTTTAAATCATTTTAGAGTGGGAATTAGAGTGTGCGCTCCATCAGACGAAGTCCTCTGGCTCCATAAAACGTAAACTGCCGTTGTGTCAAAGCTGTATAAGCTATTGACAAGCCCTTTACCACAGTTAAAGTTGAGTCTTTCCTGTCACAGACAAACTTTGAATGATGTCTCTATGATACCGTATGGCTGAGTTACAGCCCTCTAAAATAGGACAGTTTGGGGCTCGTTGAGCCCCAAACTGCCCTGCTTTCATGCTTGAAAATCATGAAGGAGCAAAAATGTTCATGATTTTTAAACTGTCATATTTCAAAATTGGCTTAACATTTGAAAAAGCTGAAACATTTGGTAATAGCTGAATGTCTTGTGAACATTTTAAAGTTTGAATGGTGTCTCTAGCTGAACGTATGCTCAACTAGTTAGGTTGGAAAGAGGAGGAAGCTTTTGAAGAGTTGAAAGAAATTCCCATTCATTTGAATGAGGAAAAAAGTTGAATAGAAGTTGAATAGTTTAAAAAGTGTAAAAGATATCAACACCAAAAGTCATAGCAGAAATCTCCTGAACAAGCTGAACGTTTTGATACCAAAATTGTTGAAATCGGTTAAAGATTGCAGGAGTAGTTAAGCTACAAAAAACGGCGGAATAATAATAATAATAATAATAATAATAATAATAAAGAGAAACAGGAAAACAATAGTGAGAATGCCATGCATTCTCACAATAACTAGAAAGAGCTGTTCCTGCGAAACAGCAGTGAGAATGCATTTTAAGTTGAATGGATTAGTTGAACATGCTCAAATAGCTGAATCTATTTGAAATTTATCAGAAATCAAGTGAATAATAGTAAAAATGGCTTCAGTGTAATATACAGCAGGGAGTGGAAGAGTGATGTCATCAGTGACAGCAATGTTTGTCAACAGCTGCAGCTCTCTCCCTGTATAACCTGCAGAAATTGCATTTTGGATACTATGACCTCCTGTGAGAAAACCGGAAGAGCGAGGAAAATAATTTGAAGACCGTAAGAAGCAGAAGGCTTGGAGGAACGCAGCAATGTAGTTTTTATTTCAATGGAGTGAAAAAAACTTAAACGGCAGCAGGTTGAACACAGTTGAACCTGTCTCTGGCGTTCCACCAAATTTACATTGGAGTTAGTGAGAGAAATTGAAAGGTTTCTCTCGCTTCAAGGCTCATAGCTGAAATTCTGTAAATGTGAGCTATTTAGTAGTTACATCAGCTGAAAGAGGACAAGTGTACCTACATTTTAAGGTATAATTTGTTTGTCTGAGTTAAACAGCATGAAAGTTAGAGTAATTTGTTTGAATATCATAAAAAGTTAAAATGATCAGTCTGCCACTCTAATCTTCTCATTCATAAAAATCAGGAAGGAGCAAAAATGTTCATGTTTTTTAAACTGTCATATTTGAGAATTGGCTTAATATTTGAAAAAGCCGTATAATCAGATAATAGCTGAATGTCTTGTGAACATTTTAAAGTTTGAATGATGTCTCTGTGATACTGTATGGCTGAGTTACTGCCCTCTATAATAGGACAGTTTGGGGCTCGTTGAGTCTGGCCTCCTCATTAGTTGCTGTGGGCAACAGCTGCACGTGCCCACTGACAAATCTGCACCTCACTTTGTCCCCTTAAAATCTGGGGGTTTAATAATGAACGACAAGTCTGGAACAAACGGTCGCTGTTCGAAAAGTAGAAGTCGTATCCGAATAATTCTTTCACCGTGAGCGCCAGAAGGGATGTGGGAAGCCAGAGGTGTAATTTTTATTCTGATCTTGTGTAAGGTTTGTTTTTTATGGCAGTTTTAAAACGAGTCTTTCTCACTGATTTCATTGCTCAGCCTGTTTATAATGGAAAAGTATGTGAGCTGGAGTGCTGCTCTCTGCGCTTACAGGTGATTTGTGAGAAATCTGTGAGGCCAAGCTCAATGAGAGTGACTTTGTGTGAAAGAGGACTAAAATACCTACGTTTTGATGTATAATTTGTCTAGATCAGGCAGACATTTTGGACGTGAGAGGCATTTGTTTGAGGAAGTTCTTTTTAAATCATTTTAGAGTGGGAATTAGAGTGTGCGCTCCATCAGACGAAGTCCTCTGGCTCCATAAAACGTAAACTGCCGTTGTGTCAAAGCTGTATAAGCTATCGACAAGCCCTTTACCACAGTTAAAGTTGAGTCTTCCCTGTCACATACAAACTTTGAATGATGTCTCTATGATACCGTATGGCTGAGTTACAGCCCTCTAAAATAGGACAGTTTGGGGCTCGTTGAGCCCCAAACTGCCCTGCTTTCATGCTTGAAAATCATGAAGGAGCAAAAATGTTCATGATTTTTAAACTGTCATATTTCAAAATTGGCTTAACATTTGAAAAAGCTGAAACATTTGGTAATAGCTGAATGTCTTGTGAACATTTTAAAGTTTGAATGGTGTCTCTAGCTGAACGTATGCTCAACTAGTTAGGTTGGAAAGAGGAGGAAGCTTTTGAAGAGTTGAAAGAAATTCCCATTCATTTGAATGAGGAAAAAAGTTGAATAGAAGTTGAATAGTTTAAAAAGTGTAAAAGATATCAACACCAAAAGTCATAGCAGAAATCTCCTGAACAAGCTGAACGTTTTGATACCAAAATTGTTGAAATCGGTTAAAGATTGCAGGAGTAGTTAAGCTACAAAAAACGGCGGAATAATAATAATAATAATAATAATAATAATAATAAAGAGAAACAGGAAAACAATAGTGAGAATGCCATGCATTCTCACAATAAAGAGAAACAGGAAAACAATAGTGAGAATGCCTTAAAGCATTCTCACAATAATAATAATAAAGAGAAACAGGAAAACAATAGTGAGAATGCCATGCATTCTCACAATAATAATAATAACTAGAAAAAAAGCTGTTCCTGCGAAACAGCTGTGAGAATGCTTATTAGCTGAATGGGGATAGCTGACCATGCTAAAAAAGCTGAAAATAGTGAAAATTTAGCAGAAAGCCAGTTGCTGAAGTCAGGGTTGAAAGAATTTGAAGGTGAAAGGACAACATTGGAATGACGAACTTACTTGAAAAAAGGCAGAATTGATTGAATGTCGGAAAAAAAGTTGCAAGTCCTTGCAGAAAAAGTTGAAGGTTTAAAGAAGGAGATGGGAGAGAGGAATTCTGTTCATATTTTGAATTAATCTTCAACCCTTATAAAATGTAGTAACCAAAAGATTCTAAATAAGTTGAGAAAAGCAAAAAATTTGCAGAAATGTAGTTGCTGTAACTCTTTTCAGAGCTGGAAAATATGTGGAAGGACGTGGAGCTGAATTAGCATTGAAAAACAAACTACTGTAAAACATGTAAAAAAGAACAGTGCTGAACAATCCTTTTTAATCCAATTAATTAATTGGATTTCATTGGATTATGATTACAATGAATTGAATTCCAATTGGCTTGAATTGGACTATATTATTTAAGTGCCTTGAGATGACGATTGTTGTAATCTGGTGCTATATAAATAAAACTGAATTTAATTGAATTGAACAATACAGTGTAAAGAAGTTCAACTGTTAAACAAATATATATTTAAAGAAGCCAATATGACTATTGGTATGTACTCTGATATTAGAAGGAAAGGAATAAATGCTTAAACTGGACAAATCCAGTAAGATTAATAATTGTTCAGTTTTTATGAAGACGACACAATAATTGTTTTTTAAAGCATAAGAAAAAATTTAATAAAATATTAACAATACAGCCCATTTTTTTAATCAGAAGGTATATTTTTGGGTTATTACAAAACCTCACAAACACAAGGTTCTGTCATGTTCTGTTATGGATTTTAAATGTCCATTATCATGTGATAATATTTCAACAATGATATTATTAATCAAATGTATATTCTTATGTTAATCTTTTTTACAAAAAAGAAAACTTGCAAAACTACTAATATGAACATTTATTATAATAAAAAATTATTCCCAAAGCAAAATACCAGCTGATACCCCACACTAAGACAGGATTCACTCAATTGTGTGTTCCATTTCAAAAGTGTGTTTCTTCATTCATTTGCAATTTTTGGGGGTCTTTAGAATGGCCAAATAAAATGTTCTATAATCTGTTCTGCTATTATTTGTTTCCATACGATGGACAGTTGAAAAATATTTTACTTATTAAATAATAACCTGATCATCAATGCAGGTAGCCATGATGGAGAGCATTCCCAAATGTGAGGAATGCTCTCCATAATGAGTCAACACAACGTGAGTGTGAGTCCTGTCTTATTCCTGCTATAATTACTACTAAATCCATCCTATCCACTTACTTCATGTGTACATTTATATGCGATCACTGAAGAAGTCAGTTTATTTACTTTAACTACGTCATTCTCTCAGTGATAACCAAAATACAGGAAAACATGATGGAGAACAAAAGAAGACTAATACACTGTTCTGAAACATGAACTAAACATGCTCTGCTTTAACAGATATTAAAAATAGAAAATATCCATGAAAATAAAACAGTCACATACATAAAGTATAAAGTCAAACAGGTAAGATGACTCATTCAGGATTTAGAAAACTGCTGAATGGATCACAGTATCTTACTGTCAGTGATAACTTCACATGTACAGACACACATGGTGAAACCGGCAGCTTTGGTGAATGACACAACATGTGAGTTTCAACAACAACAGAAGTTTGTGGGTTGAGGGGATAAGCTCTGTCATTTGGGAAAGTTTGGTATCCAACAGTGAAAGTAATGGAATGATCTTCTTCGTGTGGAAAATATAAAAGGACAAACTTAAATATATCAAATAAAAAGTTATTATTTGGATTGTAAGTAGTTCTATGTGAACATGTTCCAAGAATATTTCTTTACGTCTCACCCTAAAACTGTTGGATATATTAGATAAGAAAAAACAAATAACACAAAGAAGACAAATAAATTAGTAAAAAAACTAAATTCCCATTATTAGTTTCTGTGATCATATTGAAAGGCAGGGCTGAACAGTGTAAGTCACCAATATCCTGTATCATTTACATTATTACTTATTGTCCAAATACACTGATAAACAATGTTTTTATCAGTGTTTTATTGAACACTGATAAACAAAGATACAACAATCTCAATGACTCACAGTTTTGTTCAGCTGTATCTCTAAAAGCTTTTCACATGGTGCTCAGTCCAGGGCTGATGTTCACACTGGTTCATGTGTCAAACTCCAGCTCAGATTGACTAAAAGTCAGATTCAATCTGTGCATTAATCATGTTATAGTGTTGCACAAAGATCTGAGTCACCTTTTTACTAAAATGACAAACACAGGAACACTCACATCATTACATGTGGCCTGTGTGATCTGGTGGTCATTCTGAAAACATCTGTGAACACCAAGAGGTTCAGTTTTCAAGTCTGTATCTATGACCAATGTCTTTACATTTATATTAGCTATATATATATTAGGAGTTTATATTAGCCTGGTCTAACTGCACAATGTGGGAAGCCTTTCTGATAGCAACATACCAGCTGATACCCCACACTAAGACAGGATTCACACAATCATGTGTCAGACTTCAACAGTTTATGTTTTCATCCATTTTCATTTTTACAGTTGTTTAACATTGAGAAGATTTTTTTATTTGTTTAGAATATGGTGGAGAGTTGAGAAAAGATCAACTTTTAAATAGCAACATCATCAACAATCTAATCAGGTGACCAAATATTACACATTGCTCTCCATAATGACTCAACACAACCTGTGTGTGAGTCCTGTCTTATTCCTGCTACAGGTACGAATCAGTTCTCTCTGGTGTGCTCATGAGTACATTTGCACACGACATCTGAAGGAGTAAAACCTTCTACTGAACAGTGACCAGATATGAGTAAACACACTCATGCATTGTTCTGAAACATGAAATAAACACATTTACACAGATGGACAGGATAAAGTGAGTGTTGTTACAGTCCTCCATTTTGTCCACAGTTCAGTTTTATGTGGTGGCTGTTTGTTGAATGTGACGGTGCAAACTAAAGAGTCAAAGAAGCACAGAGTCAGTGTGAAGATGTAAAGTGTTCTCACCATGTGACCTTTTTCATTTTCACTGGCTGCTGAACTGCTGCCTCCATGTACCTGCTCAGTGTTCGCTGCAGCACTGGAAAGATAGGTACAGTCCTTGAAGAGGAAACCAGGAGTGTTTTTACCTTTGAGCCTCATTATGAAGGCCTGATGCTGCACAGAGGACCTGCTGCAGCTTTAGCTGACGCAGTGGGACCTCCTCTCTCCTGATGCAAATCATCCTCACAGATGGCAGCTAAATAACACAGTGAAGCACTTATTAATGTGGTTAGAACGAAACATGTCATAGTGACAGCTTTTATTTAGTAAAACATTTATAATTCTGCTTTGATTCAACAATAAAACTACAGAAGATCAGTGCACACGTTGTAATTACTGGGAATGTTGATTAAAGTTAGTGCATCAGTGTGTTACTGTGATGAACAGAATCAACATACTTGCACAATTTTCCCCTTCATCATGAGGAGGCCCTTGGTCCCCTTCACCTCCTTTATGGATGTGTGTGAAGACGGGGGAAAGACCACCAACCAAAGAGTCAACAGCAGTTTGTCTCTGCTGGAGAGGAAGATGATGACATGCAGGCATGAAGGTGGAACTGATCCTGAGGAAACAACACAAGACAAATATTGTCATGAACTTTAGTCTTTAAAAACACAAAGTGAAAGGTCACATGATGCATGAAAAGTATATACCTCGAACAGTGCTGCAGAGCACAAACCATCTCCTGTCAGTGAGGTTTAACATGTGGATGTTTCAGAAGTGTTGATGATAACTTTCTGTTCATCTGTGAGGGTCTCAGCTATGAAGGATTCACAGGACAGGAAGGCCTGAAGAAAAACAAGGGAACTGTGAATTAGATACTGTGGTCTGTAATATGAATGAAGAGATTCATAATCATGATATTAACAGATGAATAAACAGCATACTCAGAGTATTTCAGTTAATATTTTGTCTTTCCAAAGGGAAGATCTCCACTCTACCTTCTGTCAGCTCAGAAGAACCCTGGTCTCTGGCAGGAGGAGGACATGTCTCTGTGTGATGCAGCAGTGCTGAGTTCACTGTTGCTGGTGGTCTGAGGCAGCATGATGTGTGGTTTTTCTCAGGGTCAGCCAGGTGGTCAGGTGAGGGTTAACAGGGGCCATTTTATCCTCTGCTTTGAAGAAAGGTGGGATGGCAGGATGTGGAAGTTTCTCTGTGATGGCTCTGGTTTGGACTGACAGTTCATGAAGATGATGTTGAAGTGTGTGTTGTTGTGCTGGAGTTGGTGCTGGAGGTTGTTGTCATGGAGGTTGTTGTCATGGAGGATGTTGTCATGGAAGATGTTGTCATGGAGCATACAGAAGAACATGTCTCCTGTCTAGAGGAAACCTCTTAACAGTTTTAGTGATAGTAGAGTTATAGTTCTTTGACCGCCCACCCCACCCCCATCCCGCTTTGCCCTCCACCCCAGTGGGGTATCAGCTGGTGTTGTTGGTACATCAGAAAGCATGTGCTGCATCTAGAGCTCATGCTTTCTGATGTTTCTTCTATGTTCTGGTAAATGTAGCAGCTTTTATAGAGCTGCTCAGACAGTTGTGGCCTGTGCATTTATCAACCCTGACCCAACCCACCCAGATAAATGCACAGGCCACAACAAGGTGATATATATTAAATGATATATTATCATTTAATATATATCATCATCATTTCATTTATAATAACATTTATATTATAACTATTATATCAGCTGTATATCAATAGCATAATCAATAGCATAATTATATAATAATAATAGCTCTTCAGATTTTGTGATAAAACTATTCTTTTCTTTATATTTTTTTAAAGAAAACATCTTTCTAACAAAAATACAAACTTCAGACAGTACTTTTTTTTAAATTTTCCATGATTTCTAAGACTCACCGACCTCTTCACGGTTCACTGGTGGACAGGACACAGAACACCGGGTTGTGATAGCTGTAATACGTTCTCATGACACCTGACTGGAGACATCTCTGTGGCTGGGAAATGAAAATGAGATCAAGCAGTGTGTTCTTGTCAGTGGTGGCAGAGGTGATCAGCTGTACATATCCCTTAGACTGAAACACTTCTAGAATTGGCTTTGTTGACCCGTGCAGCTGATTCTCATTGAAGTCTCCACACACAATAACAGGGTGACAGTCCAACACCTCAAGTGCATCCAAAAGGCTTACCAGGTTTTCCAGGAACGGTCTCAGACTGTAGTCAGGAGGTCTGTACACAGCTGCAATCACTGCACAGAATGGAGCCTCAACCTTCAAAGCCACAAACTCAAGATCAGTCACATTATGCAAATACTGTCTTTCACGCACCTGGATGTGGTTTCTCACATAAACAGCAACTCCACCACCTCCTTTGCTGGCCATCTGAGGATAGTTAGTGTAGGACGTGTGTCTGTTGCGTTTGAACATGTTGTAGCCGTCCAGCTGAAGACTGTCTGCAACAAAGGAGCCTTGCAGGTGAGTCTCTGTCAGACACAGAACATCTGCTAGACACAGCTCATGATGTCTCTTGATGTCACCGATGTGAGATGGCAGTCCCTCTGTGTTGTGATGAACAAGGGTCAGAGTGTCGGGCCTGTTTACTGTTTCTCTCACCTGAAGAAGAGGCATCATGTGATCCACATGGGCTTGTCTCATGGTCTCGAGCGCTGCAGTCACTTCAGGATTGGCGTATATTTTCTTTTCATCCAAATCTAGTAAATAAAGACCACTGAGAGACGTCACTCTGCTCAGAGCTACATAAGCCATACCTGCTTCAAAGATTTTCTGCAGTGACACCACAGCTGCACGTGTTGTGAGGCCCTGGGTTTTATGGACAGTGCACGCGAACGCCAGCCTGACAGGAAACTGTCTACGTACCACTCCGTTCTGTTTCAGCTTCTCCTCTGCTCTCTCGATGTAAACCAGATTGACAGATTCTGGAGCTCCACTCTGGTCTCTTGTTACACCGGTCTGATTATCCATCCTCAGGCCCAGCTTAGTGATGTGTTGATCATCCTCAGAAGTCACTACGCTCATCAGTGTGGCAAAAGCACCGTTAACCAGACCATTCTGAACATCAAAGTTTCTGGTGAGCATGACACGAGCACCTTCAGCAACTTTCAGAGTGTCTGCTAAATCATTTCGACCTCCCTTACATGGCGTGTCTTTTCGTGCCATTCTGCCTGTTCGGGGATCTTTCTGGAAGTCATCTGCATCTATCGTTATAATATTGGAATGGAACAAAGTCAGTGTTGCTGAGTTGTGTTCATCAACCAACTTATTTGTGGGGAAAATGTGCAGAACCTCAGTGGGACAACGAGCTGGTTCACTGATGGCCTGTGACAACAAATCTCTGTCAGCCTGAGACAGCTCATCTGCCTTTTGTTTCACCCGAATCCTGTTCAGCACGTCTGCAAAGGCAACATCATCTTTCTGTCTCATGATCTCAGTCAGAGTGATCATCTGGAAATGTTCCTGCCACAGGTCAATATCTGCTGGATCGTGCACACAGAGTGGTTTAGACTGTCGCACAGGTGGCAGCTGATAAAAATCTCCAACAGCTAAAACTGACATTCCACCAAACGCTCTCTGATTGCCTTTGATCTGTTTCAGTCGTGCGTCCACATACGCAAAAAGAGGCTTTGAAACCATCGAGATCTCATCGATTATGATGATTTGAGCATTAAACAGTTCAGATCTGAGTTCATCCAGTTGGTTACCAAGTCCTTGGATTGGTGGTTTAAGACTGCGTGGAAGCTTCAGGAGGGAGTGAAGTGTTGTGCCACAGATGTTGAAAGCTGCAGTTCCAGTGAAAGAAGAGAGTAAAACAGTTGGGTTTGATATGTCAAACTCCTCTGAGTAGAGCTGCAGTTTGCTCAGTATCTTAGATGCCTCTGAGTAAATGCATTTGATCAGGTGTGACTTTCCTGTTCCTGCACCACCGTTAACATAGAAGAAAAACTGCTCTGGATTTAGGCCACACACAAGTTTATTGCACCAGTCTCTGATCGCATAGAACACACAGGCCTGCTTCTGGTTCAGGTTCTGATACATCTGTCGTAGCACAGCTGGATCCATAGCGGGGGGTTCTCTGGTGGCTCTCATTTCTGTTACAACAGCAGACTGAGGACAATAGTCGGGCACATTTTCCTGTTCATCGTCTGGCTCTCTTTCCTGCAGTTCATCATCACACTGCAACCTCACAACTTCAGATTCAGGAGCAAGATTACACCATTCATCAATCACATGGTCTCTGCTCTCCTCAAACTCTACAAGTGCATTCTCAATCTCCTCAGTGTTTTTCTCATATTTGTCTCTGTTTGCTTTGACAATACTTTTCACACTCTCAGGACGGTTTGAGCCTGGTAGCTGGACCCAGCCAGAGTTGTAAAAAGACTCGTAGGTCGGAAGATCGGCACTTCTTATTTCATACTCAGATCGGTGAGGAAGGTACAGTCTCAGTAATCTGGCATAAAATTGCTCAGGGTGTTTCTCCTTTGAACAGTGGTAATATCTGATGACAGAGGGCTTATCATTTTTCCTCCTTTGGACAAATCCCAGCTCATTCAGAAGTGGTAAAACACCATCACGCTTTGAGTGGTCTGCACTGACAAACCTGCAGGTGGCAGCAAAATCAGCCGAGCACATCTCCTCATACTCTGGTGTCTCAGGTCTGGCTTTGTATTTGTCACTGAAACTCGTCATCCACACATTACAAGACTCTGACGGGGTGTCCTCCAAGAATGACATGGGGCGACTCATTTTCACTGGATTGTCATCAGTAGGAACGAACACAACACTGCGTGAACACTTTTTCATCTTTATTCCACATGCACGAGTCACACACTCCTGAGCACTGATCTCTCTCTTTTTTGAATAAGCCTGCATGACAGCTCTCATCTCATCACACTCATTAACTCTGTCCATGTTGGAATTCTCCATGACAGTTTTCAGGTACTCTGACAGACCACTTTCCTTCTTTGTGATGTATTTGGTCAGATACTGTATACACGAGTAAGCATTCAGAATGAAGGACACATCGATGTTACTGTCCCAGGCTTTAAGCAGATGTGGGTTGTACCCATTTATCCAGCTGTCTTTGGGATCACGCTTCAGGTAGATTGCAGTCTTTCTGTTCATACTCTGAAGGCACCGTTCATACTCTGCCAGCGTCAAGTTGCATCGAGAGAGGACCTGCTCCAGACTCAAGGAAGCAATTTCAGGTTGATTCAGCAGCTGCAGCAGAGGTCTGAGTTTGCTCTTTGCAGTTCCAGTGTTATCATCCTCACCGGGTCTGGTGATCATTGTGTTTGTGCAGGGTGGCTTTGGAAAACCAAACCGACAACCAGAGTTCACACTCTTGAAGCAGCTCCTAGTGTGGTTCTTACTGTGCTTCTGAACTTCAGAGACTTTCTGGAACAGTTCAGGTTGTGTTTCTGGGTCAGGCAGTTGTGCTGAGATGTATCTGTCTACAAAATCACACACAGTCTGATCATCACAAACATCCAGTTCAGGTGCTCCGTCAACCCAAAGCATTGCATGAATATGTGGACTTCCTCTGTGCTGAAACTCAACTCTGTAGAAAAAGTCAATCACTTTCCCCAGTGGCTGAGCATCTGAGAGCAGCAGATCTCTGAATAGTGCCTCAACACGCTTATCAAACAAACGCATGCAGGTGACAGGGTTGGATCGCAGAATCTCACACTTTACAGTCCAGTCAAGTGATTCAAAATCAACCTGTTCTCCTTGCTGTCTCTTTATTGCTTCAATCACTTCAGGCCATCTGAACTCAGCAGCTGAAAATGTGCAGAAGAACGTCGGAGTTCCCAACTGTCTGATCATGGCAAACAGATCTTTAGTGGTTTTCTCCCAGTATACTGGAGTCCCTCTCAGTGGCTGCATGAATCTGACTGCATCTTTATTTCTCACCAGTCTCTCAACCTCTCGTTTGTCTTGCAACATGCCCGAGGTTATCATGCGTCCATCTCTGGTCATAGTTTTACCTTTTCTCAGCTGTATCGTCATACTGTTATTAGCCAAGTGTATCTCTATCACAAACTGTGCAAAGAACAAGTAGTTTGGGTCTCTGGCAAAACGATCATCCACATTAAAAAGCCTTGACTTGAAATATCCACTTGGACTGACTTTAATGTGTCTCATTTGGTCCAAAGTGTTCTCACCCGTAGGAAATTGTACAGGGAATGACATGGATTCCAAATTTGGAGTCCTGAAGAAGCTAACTGGACTATTTCTCTGGGCAGGTGCCACACAATAAGTGTTATCACTGTAACAGAGGATCTCTTCTGATATGTCAAGAGGCTGAAGGCATGATTCTAAAGCAAACCCTCCATTTGGCAGATCACCTTCATCTCCATCATCTCTCTGCTGCTGTGGTTGTTCACATTCACAGTTCGGATCATTTTCAGGCTCATTTTCTACCTCACACAGTGCATTTCTCTCACACGTGTCAATTTCCATCAAATCTGCATCATCATAGTCATCCTCCCCCATGCTGACATCACTATCCTCATCATCATCATCATCCTCATCATCAGGAAGTGTTGGGTCACAGAGTTCTGCTTCATCTCTGATAGTAACGTCCTGATACTCTGGATGAACCTGCTTCAGTTTCAGTAATGCAGAGACTAGTTTAGGCCAGGTTACTGTCTGAAAAAGCTGATGCCCTCTGTAAGACAAACGTCTTTTCAGTTTCACTCTCATCACCTGAGACTCACTCCTCAGTCTGGGTAATGCATTGACTGTTTCTTGGACCTCAGATGGCACACACACAACATTTCCCCTGATCAGTCTTTGTCTGCCTCTTGGAAGAGGAATGATCTTAGCAAACGGTATGCACTTAGCAATCAAATGTCTTTCCAGAATATTCAGATCTGACAGTTCACTGGGAATTTCAGACAACTGAAGTTTATTAGCTGCTGCGAGGCTTGGCATGCATCCTTTTTTTAGATGAGCGTGGCACGTGTGACAAATCCACTCTTTCCTTCTCTCATCAGGAACTGTGCATGGTTCATTTCTGCAGGCTTCATCACAAACATGAACATACTTTCCTGTCAGACACTGTGAAACCACATTAGGATTTTTGCCATAATTTGACCTTGTGCAGGTTCGTACCTGGTTGGGAAACGAGGCCTTATGACACACAGTGCAGACATAAGTGGGACCAGCCTTAATATTAGCTCTGAACACAGATATGGCTTCATTGATCAACCTGCTCTCAACTGTCTCATGTTGCAGACTCTGTGCTTCTCTGGTCTCTGTTTGAGTGTTTCTTTTCATTTGTCTGTATTTTCTTTTAATGCTCATAGCACATCTCACATTATGCATCATCCTGAATGACTGACTGTTCCTGTATCTGTTTCTCATGAGTTTTTTCATCAGCTGTCTGTGTCTGATTCTGAATACTCTGTCATTCCCATAACGTTGAGTAATATAACTTCTCTGCCTCTGTCGAAAGCTTTCACTCTGTCTGTAACGGTTTATTATGTACATCTTTTGTCTTTGTGAAAATCCTTCTTTTTCTCTGTAAGCTCTCCTGATGTATGACTTTTGTTTCTCTCTGAATCCTTCTTTTTCTCTGTAAGATCTCCTGATGTATGACTTTTGTTTCTCTCTGAATCCTTCTTTTTCTCTGTAAGAGCTCCTGATGTATGACTTTTGTTTCTCTCTGAATCCTTCTTTTTCTCTGTAAGATCTCCTGATGTATGACTTTTGTTTCTCTCTGAATCCTTCTTTTTCTCTGTAAGATCTCCTGATGTATGACTTTTGTTTCTCTCTGAATCCTTCTTTTTCTCTGTAAGATCTCCTGATGTATGACTTTTGTTTCTCTCTGAATTCTTCTTTTTCTCTGTAAGAGCTCCTGATGTATGACTTTTGTTTCTCTCTGAATCCTTCTTTTTCTCTGTAAGATCTCCTGACGTACGACTTTTGTTTCTCTCTGAATTCTGCATTCTTTTGATATAACATTCTGATGCGCGATCTTTTCTTTTCTCTCTGCATTTCATTACACGCATACATTTCCCTTTCTCTCCTTTTTTTATTCACTTTTCTCTGCTGAGGTATATTTCTTGCCATCATTCTCCTTTTCATTTTTATCCTCTCGTGTTTACTAAGTTTGGACAGATTACATGAGATTCCCTTCAAACCATTATCTGGAAGATCACTGTGACAGATATTTGATCCACTGTGAGAAGCATCATTTGGAGGGCAAATGATTTCAACACATGCTTCATGTTCAACTTGGGCACAAGGAACTGTGTTCTGTTCTTGTCTCACAGATGCTGGAGAAGTGATATCAGTGGATAATTCCTCCAAAACATTGCAACAGAGATCATTAAGAACAGTGGGCATCACTGAGGCAGATAAGTTTGGCTCATTCTGAGGAAAATTCTGTGATGGGAACGTTGTCACTTCGACTTGTTCAACATTTGTTTGATTTGACATTTCTGGTGAAATGCTCTCAGACTGATCAGTGGCAGTGTGTGTGTTTGATTCATTGACAGCTTCCTGTAACAGAGGAGGTGCATCAACAGCTGTGTGTCTGCAGTCTGTGTCTGAAACAGCATTTCTCTGGTTGGATGTGTTCACACTGTGAAATGACAGAGGCTTGATTTCGAACATACAAGATGACTGGATGTCAAACATAGTGTTGCACAACTTGATCCTGTCAATCATGTCTCTCAGATGTGTGAATTTCAGCATCACAGCAGTACCAAAGTTCAACAGGCTGGGTGACAGTGGCAGTCCATCTTTATTCCTGGAGTGTGGGTCAAAGTATCCGTACTGACCAGATCTGCATCTGAAAACTGCGACACATAACCCTGCCATGATCAGCAGCCCATACTGTACATCTGATGACAAAAAGCTCAGTCCATGTTCAAGGCTGAGAAGCCTCTCTCCACCTCCAAATGTTCCATACACCGACAGCTGAGCGAAGTCCACCTGATACTTTGACCTGCGTGCACTAACTTCATCTGGAAGTTCATCAGATGCCAAATGGACACTGTTAGGAAACCTTTCTCTGGCCTGTCTGTACACAGCATCACCTTTATCCAGAACTAGGTCAAGATCTGCTCTGCTAATCTTTTCATTCTCATGAAAAAAGGACAGAAACACCAAACTGTTGGCCACACACTGACTGTTCCTGTATTTTCCATATTTTAATGAAGCCTGACTGCGTGAGGCACAGACATGTGTCACTGATGGCTGAGGTTCCACATTCACACTGTGTTGATGAGACGCTCCAGCTGCATCACGTCCTCTCTTTACCATGTCTGCATAAGATACCTGAGGTACACTCTGCTTTACCTGTTGGTCTTTATAATGCTGGAAAGCATTCATGACAGTGTTCCCATCAGAAACTGCACTCTGACCTCTGCTGTTTACCTGCTGTCCATCAGAAGACTCTCCAACACACACACCATCACTGTGACGATCTCTCTTTACAACCTCAGCATAAGATACCTTATGTGACACCAGAGTGCTGCTCTGACAGCAGATACCTTCTGCTTGTTCACTCCGAGATGCTTTCTCCTTCTGCCACCTGAGCTTCTGAGCCTGAGAACGCTGACCCTTCCTTGGCATTGTTGCTTCAAAACCTCAAAGCTTACTTTACTTGTACCGATGTCACCAACACACTCAGGTTGTTGTGATATTTCAAATGCAGCTTTGTTTAGTTTATCAATATCTACCAGTTAATTTATTTAATTAGTAATTTTACATGCAATACTTAATGACAAAAAATATGAAAGTAGAAAAGGTTTGTTGTCAAATGTATGGAAAATATTAAGAATGTAAATGTATAACTTATGTACACTTATGTCAAGATCAATTTTATTTCATGCATTTACAACTCAAGAACAGCTTTTATTGGACAAAACAGTAAATATCCAGAAGATAAGTAATATGTTTTAAATAGTCACACCACAGAGAAAAGAATTATTAAGAAAATATACAAACTCAAAATGAAGTATAATTTGTCTTGATGTTCAACTTTTATGAGCAGACAAAAAAAAAAATATGGTAGTTAAGAGTTTTACTAATAAACTACATTCATTGGGTGAAATTTCTCAAAGAATCAAATTTGCGTCACAATATTTTAAACTTGATGTCAAACGTCAATGTAAAAATGTACAAATAGTTTTCCAGCTTAAAAGATGATCACAGTTTATAGAAGAGAGGCTGACAGAACAGTGAGACTCTCAGATTTCTGAAACAGCAGGACCAGGTTCCAATCAACCTCGGTTTTCCAAAGCAAATCTGGTTCTGAGAACGTTGAGCCAAAGCAAATCTGTTGAGCCAAAGCAAATCTGAAGAGCCAAAGCAAATCTGAAGAGCCAAAGCAAATCTGTTGAGCCAAAGCAAATCTGGTTCTGAGAACGTTGAGCCAAATCAAATCTGGTTCTGAGAACGTTGAGCCAAAGCAAATCTGGTTCTGAGAACGTTGAGCCAAAGCAAATCTGGTTCTGAGAACGTTGAGCCAAAGCAAATCTGGTTCTGAGAACGTTGAGCCAAAGCAAATCTGGTTCTGAGAACGTTGAGCCAAAGCAAATCTGTTGAGCCAAAGCAAATCTGTTGAGCCAAAGCAAATCTGAAGAGCCAAAGCAAATCTGTTGAGCCAAAGTAAATCTGGTTCTGAGAACGTTGAGCCAAATCAAATCTGGTTCTGAGAACGTTGAGCCAAAGCAAATCTGGTTCTGAGAACGTTGAGCCAAAGCAAATCTGTTGAGCCAAAGCAAATCTGAAGAGCCAAAGCAAATCTGTTGAGCCAAAGCAAATCTGGTTCTGAGAACGTTGAGCCAAATCAAATCTGGTTCTGAGAACGTTGAGCCAAAGCAAATCTGGTTCTGAGAACGTTGAGCCAAAGCAAATCTGTTGAGCCAAAGCAAATCTGAAGAGCCAAAGCAAATCTGAAGAGCCAAAGCAAATCTGTTGAGCCAAAGCAAATCTGAAGAGCCAAAGCAAATCTGAAGAGCCAAAGCAAATCTGAAGAGCCAAAGTAAATCTGAAGAGCCAAAGCAAATCTGGTTGTGAAATTAGATAGAGGGGGTAGATGGATACAAGATAGAATGTCCAAATATCAGATAGAGGGGGTAGATGGGACAGGAAAGACAGAATGTCCAATAATGATAGGGACAATGAGAGGAGACACGTTGAACAGGAAGACATGGAGAAAACAATAATTAGACATTGTTGATAGCAGAAAACTAATCTAGCATTCCGTTGCATAAGCTGTAAAGAGTTAAACATTTAATGGCTTCAAATAAACAGAATATGTAAAAAGTTAATAAATAAATCACTTTTTAGGCCAGTAGTTTCCAGATGTACCATGGTACCATGAAATGTGGACTGATTAAAATAATATCAGACCCACTGACTTGTTCAACATGAAGCAGAACAGTACAGAACTGATCACTGTGATCACTGCACAACATGTTCTGCTCACATTACACCCTGATTTCTGCCTTTAGTGATGTTCCATTAAAACTGTCAGCTTTCCACTGTTAGACTGCTGCTGGGACCTGTTCTGATCCATTTTACAGGCAGAACAGCTCAGCTCACATGGCTCTGACATGACTTCAGTCAGTGTTTACAGCTTTGTATTTACTATATTTATATTCAACTCAGCAGTTGTGTTAAACCACAAAACACTGATTAAAATGTGAAACACTTCTACACTCAGTGATGTGATGGACTGAACCTCACGGACTAGAATTCTGCTCACCAGCCAAGCAGGAGTTCTGGTCCGGTTCTCTCTGCGTCTGAGTTCACTCTGAGTCTGAGAGGAGAAACAGTTTATTAGTAGCTGATCAGAAGACTCTGAACACACACATCATCTGATCTCACAGCTGATTGGTTCTGCTCTTGTCTGTACAGGATGAGCTTTGGTCCAGACTTTTGTGGAGTTGAAGTAGTTAAATGTTGTTGGTTGATGATCACTTCAGAGAGTCTGAATGTGTTCATGATCAGAAACATGGAAACTTTCCCAGTTCTGCTCACAGAGACCATCCAAAGCTTTGGGGATCAGAGATCAGGTGGAAATCAGAGCAGTAACACATCAGCTGTGAAATCTGTTCTCTGACTAATGATCAATGTTTCACTTCATTCATGCAGTTTGAGAAGGACAGGTCTGCCAGATGTTACACAGCTGCACACTGACAGGAAGCAGAGCAGCTATCAGGAACACATCCATCAAATAACTAACTGTTTGTCCTCACCAGTCAGGAGCAGGAGCAGGGGTCAGAGTTCAGGTAGTCTAAAGAAAGGAGGAAAAAATTGTTGCCAGTTAAATTCTTCCAGTTGAGGACACAGCAGGTTCACCAACAGGGGGGCAATAAAACACCATGTAATGACACTGCAGCTTAAATTGTGTGTCACTGGGACATGGAGCTGCTGTTGTTGTTCAGCATCCAGAACATGTAAAGAGCACAGCTGTGATGTCATTTCAGCTTTATTTCCAGAGAAAATGACTGATGAGACAAAGTTAGAAGCAGCACAAAGTCCCATCTTCTATCAGCTGCCCTGCAGTGAACGTCATGTGCTGAGCTGCTGCGATTGGCTGCTTTATCTGTCAATCACTGACACCACCCACAGGAACAGGACAGTAAAGTGGGGGTATCCAGATGTGAGGAAATACTTGTTGCTGACATGGGAGACTCGTTGAGACAGTTGAAATATTTCAGTCTGAATGGAAAGTTTGGACTAAAACTGTCTGTTAAACATGCATCAATGCACACAGTTTAATCATCACCAGTCCAGACATCCATTCAGTATTTCCAGGTGAGTTTCTGAATACAACAGAAAATCTACCAACAAAGTGAAGATGTTTCCTAAAAGCTTCAGTAAGTGTGGACAGAATATTTCTGTGTTCATTAAATGTCTGTTCAGGAGGAAATTCACTCACAAACTCTGATGTAACCCAAACAAAGTTCATCTGATCAGAGTCCAATGATCTTTAAATACAAAACATATTAACTCAATCGGCTTATGTGATCTACGGCCTGTTTAACTTTACAGTAACTCTGTACTTACCAGCCAAAGCAGCGATCAGGTTTCTCTCTCAGTCTGAAAAAAGACACAGTCTGTTAGTTATGAGTGTAAAGAGTGAATCTACCCGAACCACAGAACACAGAGAGTACTGCTCATTGTCAGCTGTCTCTGACTCTCTGATCTTTTACATTCAAGAATTTAAATAGATGAGGTGGCTCGGGCATCTGATTAGGATGCCTCCTGGGCGCCTCCCTGGTGAGGTGTTCCGGGCACGTCCCACTGGGAGGAGACCCCGGGGAAGACCCAGGACACGTTGGAGACGCTGTCTCTCAGCTGGCCTGGTCACTCAATTCACTATCCCTCCAACATCACCACTCTTAATTAATTCTTGAAACATCTTCCAAATGTTATAGAATTCTGAAGCTCTCTAACTGTGTACGTCAGTTTCTCAAGTGCCAGACTTCAGGTTAAATTAGTTAACCAGAAATCGAGAGAGGGGCAACCAACACTCCTCCAACATAAGGCATAACATAATCTATAGATTGTTTGGCCTGTAGTAAGCAGAGATCAACCATATTTCTCTCTTTAGCAGACAAAGGGCTGTTGTCAGGATAAATGCCTAATATACATAGCTTAGGACACAAGGGTATTGGGCAAGATGTAGCCCGGGACACATATTTTAACAGAGATCCAGAATTTTTGAGTCTCGACACATTTCCACAAACACTGATATAAAGTACCCTGATGTACATTACACTTATAATACAGATCAGGTATCTTAGGATCAAATTTATTTAATCTTACAGGGGAGATATAAATCCGCATTAGCCAGTTAAATTGTACTAATCTTAAACGGGCATTGATAGTTTGAGTATGTGTCTTTGAACATATTCTACTCCACTCATTTAATGAGGCGTCTATTCCTAAATCAAGTATCCACTCCAGTCTCTTACTACCTGAGTTATCATGACGGTTATCTACCAGCATGTTATAAAACTGTGAAACCAATTTTTTTCCAAAACAGTTCTTTGAAAGAAATTATTCTAATGTGGACATTGGAGGTTGCTGCACTGAGTTCTTTAACTGTGCAAAAATGAGACTTCACAGTACTTAAAAAAGTGTTTCTGAGGAATATCCAACTTTGCTATTAACTCGTTGAATGACATCAGTGTTATCCTTGTATGCATCTTGTAACTTTATAATACCTTTGTTCAACCATGCTTTAAAGCCGGCTCTTTCATTAATAATATAGTTATTAGTGTCGTTATTACTAACTTCTCTGCTCAGACTCATAGGAGACGTGCTTGTTTGCTGCCGTTTCCATAGCGATAGCGGCTTGCCACAGAAATTTATATAAAAAAAAATAATTCAGTGTGAGAAATAGAATGTGTGGCAGGAGAGCGTGACAAAAGACCGAAAAGCGTGCCTGTCACGCTCAATGCATCAGACTTGAGAGCCCTGCTGCCAGTATCATAAAGTCCAGTTCAAGTGTGAGGTGTGTACCGCCATAGCGAAACTGAGGAGAACTGTCAAATCGGACACAAATATGGCGGCGTTCTCATCGGCGTGACGTCTGTGGTAGTCATGAATACACGCATATAAACAGCTTTTACTTTATTATTCATGGTTAAACTAACTGAACAGAGGCTAGAACTAATAGTTTTAAGTAAGCATAGACCAGCATGAATACATTCAAATGTTAAGTCCTCGTAAGCCATCTTAGACACAGCCATAAGACCAGTTTTAGACAATTTATAAAGCGACCGTTAGCATTGAGGCTAATGGTCGCTAACCGTCATTAGCCAAAAGCAGTCAAGCTCATGAACAACACATTTAGCTGTTTGTTGGTTTATTTTTATATGTCTTAAGCCAAAAGCAGTTATGTAACTTATTTAAACAGCAAAAGTGTGCCACAGCTCATAACATTTGCATTTGCGACAGACCGAGCTCGAGAGCTACTTACCTGAGCAGACGTTGAAGAAGAACAAAGTGCGTCGCGGATGATGACGCAGGTACAAGAAGAGACGTTCAAGGTCACTTGGAAAATCTACATACAAGTGATGACCTGTAGTGCAAATGCTTAATATGCTTAAGATGTCCGCCCTTCCTGATTCTGATGGAGGTTTCTTCCTGTTAAGAGGGAGTTTTTTTCTTTTCACAGCTACCTCTGCACACTCAGGAGGGAGATAGGATCGGAGATAAATTTCACAGCAATTTCCTTGTCAAGGTCACTTTTTTAACTGGCTCCATATGAATTGAACTTATTTGGAATTTAATTCATTTGATTGGATTTGATTATCAGTGGATTGTAATGAATTGGACTGTCATAGGCCTGAATGGTATCTTTGAAGTACTCTGAGATGACATTTGTTGTGATTTGGCGCTACATAAATAAAATTATTAATGAACACGTAACATGTAAATATGTGTATCATACAAAATTGAAAGTACTGAAACATATCTTTATTGAAATGATAAATCAAGTCTGATTCTGTCCAGGGTGTCTCAAAGCACTTTTGCCTCTGTCACTATGCACTGTGTTCTACAGAAATTCTTGCTTGTCACTAGTATTGCAAGAACTGAACCTCGTACTACTAGATGTGTCAATATTTTTGACGGGTACTGTGTACCAGTATATCATGTATATATATGCACACATATTTGTATGTGTCACTGTCTCTCTGCACTAGTCAACTGCACTCACCTGTTCTCCTCCCTTTATAAGCAGGTCGGCTAGCCCTATTTCTCTACCAGGTTGTCTGCAACCTGAACCTCAGCACATTAAGTCTTTTGGCTTTCTGCACCTGCTCTGTTTCTCTGCCGTTCTTGAACCTGTGTATGACCCAGTTTCTGTATAGTTTGATTGTAATGATTTTGGGTTGGACTGTTTAGGAATGTCCAAAATCGGTCCTCAAGGGCCGCTGTCCTGCAGCTTTGAAAGATTGTTAAGTTCTGCACAAGCCTGCTAATGATGCACTAAATCAGGTGTGTTCGAAGCAGTGAAACATCTAAACATATCTTGCAGGACAGTGGCCCTCGAGGACCGGATGTGGATGACCTGCCCTCCTTCTGCATTAACCTCCCTGATGTCAAAGCCTTGCTCTGGTTCAGCCACGTCTCTACCTGGAACTCAGTTAACCAGCATTCTCCAGTCGTCTACTCGCCTGCAGATTCCTGCATAAACAGTCCTGTAATTCCCAAGCCTTTTCATATCCAAACATCAAACATTATTTTGATCACTCCGCCAATTCTCATGTGTCCAGGCTCACCTGAGGAATGGTCTTGATCCTGCTGTTATCAGCCGCTGGTCTTGGATTCTCCTGCAGTCATTCTTGTGTCAAATGTACAATAAACCTTTAAAACTTTCAGAATGCCTCACAGGTTTTTTTTTCTTTTTTGGGAGTCCTTCTGACCATACTTGTTACAAATGAGTGTGCTAAAACAGTACAGCTGAATCAAATTCTGAAATTAATATCATTTTATTTAAAGTTTTAAATTCAAACAGAACATTCAACAAAAGTGGTGGAACAATAAACAAAGGAACAATTTTTTTAATTTAATTTTTACAAAATTTAATGACACACTTAAAATTACTCCAATGTGGAGGGTTTTTCTATTGCAGCAATGTCGGTAACTCTCCTCCCAACATACTTAATATTTACATAAAGTTTGCCTTTTTCAAGGCAAGCCTCGAATGGCTCCCATACACTCTCCTGTATGTCCAGGAGAGCTTTGTTGGACAGGAGGACCTCGAGTTGTCCTTCTGTGCTGCCCTCCGTCACACCCAGGACCTCCACCCCAAGTGCCTCCTCAGTCATGGTCACCATCTGCCAAAAGAAGTAATACTTCTGTCTCATGACATGTTGCAATCAAATATTAAACTCTTTTCTTCTTCTTTTTAATTTCAATGACATCATTTGTCCCTTTATATCTGCATGGTACATTTCAGTGTTGAAAAAGACAACCATTTACATGGCTTAATGAAATATACTCAATGCCCTGTCATGATCTGCTCAGGAGGTTAAAACCTAACAAGGACACCTATGATTGTATACCTAATTCAACACGTTCAAGTGTCTTTTCACATTATCCTGACTATTGGTCTGTATTAACTACACATACTTCTGTTAAAATAGATGATTATAAATTTAACCCACATTTATTTCCATCAATGTCCTTGTTGTTAGGAAGTAATTGCGATTTACCTTTATGTTGGTGTGGGCAGTTGACTGCAGCTGGTCACCCCCTGCAGCCGGTCTTGTTTTTAGGTGAGAAAACCTAAAGGTGCTGCCAAGCATCAGCTGCTCAACCGCAGCATCACGCCACAGGTTGATGGTGACATCAGATTTATCCTGGAAATAACACAGAATGATATATTAGAAGTACATATGACTTCTACTTTATAAGTATATGCTTTGAAAGATGGGGATCTGGAGGTAAAATGGATCAAGATTGAGAAGAGTCTCATTTATTTGGTAATGCTAAAGCCTGAAGTTCTCTGGAAGAAAACAATGAATAAGAGTTTTGAAAATCATGATAATGAATTATATTCAGTATGTGTAACCATGTCTTTGCTTTCTGCACACACATTCTGATATTGAGCAGGTCCTCGCGTTCACTGATATTTGTTGATCTAAAGATATTACAGTTAACGTATTCAGATTTTTAGCAATCCAATAAACCTCCAACATGTAATTTAACTGCTAAAGTTTCAGCCACTCCCACTAAGCAATGCTGTGATATATTACATGGTTATAGTGAGCAACACACATTATAATGCAGAAAATGCTTTAAAAAAGCCATTTCTATTGTGTTTGGCAGGAAACTGTTTAAATGCTTGGCAGCATGGAGCTCTTTGAAAGTACTGTCAACTTTGTATGACAACTCTCTTTTTCAAGAATGATGAAGCAGGCAATTTAGCCTTTTTTAACTGAAGGGGTTGTCCCTGTCTCATCCTCACATTCTCGTGTCTTACCTGCCGGAGCTTCAGCTCCCTAAGTGGCACCTCCTCTCTCCCACTGCGGACTTTCTTTACCGCTGAAAGCTGACAACCACAAGGTAAATCACTTACTGATTTAATTAGACCCAAACATTTCACTGTGACATTTAAGTAAAAAAAACATTTATAATATTGGTCTGGTTAAAGAAAAAACTACAGAAGATCCATTCTTTAAGATTTTTACTGTATTACTTTGTCTATCTAAAAACTTAATATGTCTGAATTACAACATGATAAGCTAAGTACACAGACTGAAAGTGCTGGGAATGTAAATTTAGTGTATTAATGTTATGAACAGAATCAGCATACTTGCACAATTTCCCCCTCCACTGTGAGGAGGTCCTTGCTGCTCTTCAGGTCCTGCAGTGTTGTCTGTAAGGACGGGGGACAGAGGAGGGCTGTCGCCTGCTCCATAAGCCCGTCCTTACAGACAACAGGCGAGCTCCTAAAGAATTTGGTGTCCTTTGTCACCCAAATGTAGTAAGGCGGGGACTCTCCCCGCAAGGAGTACCCCCTCATTATATAATGTTTCCCCTCCTTAATCTTGGAGGAGAACTCCTCAAACATTGTCACTTTTGTGACGGTCTCCCCATCTGTGATGGCCACAAGTTTATTTAGTTTTGTGGTTTTGGCCACTGCAGAGCTCTCCCTGAAGTCCCACGCGATGACTCGCGGCTGATCCTTCATAAGCAGGATCTTTATCTGCAGCTCAGCGGGCCTGTAATAGGGGCTAGGCTTGGTGGTCCAGAGGGTCGCTCTCAGTGCCATTCTGTAATTGCAATAGAAAAATAATGACTTGACATGTGACTCATGTAAATGTACCTACATACACATACATATACATATATAAGTTTGTGTGTGTGTATATGTATGATACTACTGTTCAAAAGTTTGGTGTCAGTCAGACAATTTTGTATTTTCTATGAAAACTCACTTTTATTCATGAAATGAGTTGCAAAATGAATACAAAATATAGTCAAGTCATTGACAAGATAGAAATAATGATTTTTATTTGAAATATTAATTTTGTTCTTCAAACTTTGTTTTTGTCAAAGAATGCTGTATTTGCAGCAATTGCAGCATTGCAAACCTCTGGCATTCTAGCTGTTAATTTGTTGAGGTAATCTGTACAAATGAAGACATTAACCAGATGTTTCCATCTAGAATAGTAATTTACCACATAAACAATGTATAGAGGGTATTTCTGATTAATTTAATGTTATCTTCATTGAAAACAGTGCTTTTCTTTGAAAAATAAGGAAATTTCTAAGTGACCACAAACTTTTGAACAGTGTTGCTCAAATATGTATTAATGTATTAATATAATGTGTATATGTACACACATTCTCAAACAATGCATAAAAAGGTCTATTACTACTGAGTTTGTGCATTTCCCATGAGCACCTGTGACTACGTTATTCTGAAATGCCATCTTTGTAGTTAAAATAAGTTAGACCAAAATTCCCGCCTCCATTTCCCATCATACATTGCTGCGCTGAGTAGTTAATTTTTGTCCGGTCTTTTTCGCGGTGTGTAAAATGGCTCACCAATAATGATACTGAATGGGTTGGCAACATATTTAAGATTCGTTTTGTTAAATCTTTTAAAGTAAACGTTTAGCCCTGAATCAAATTAAATACATAAATTAAATACAAAACCACTATACAAGAGACCACGGTCTTCATTTAAGTTTCTGGAGAATCAGAACTAATGTTCTGTCTCGCGCGCCCCCTGTGGCTTATAAAGATAAATTATGTTCTTATAAAATATGGCCCTCGATTTATATCTACTTTTTCTAATCATTAACCTTTGTAGAAATAGTTATGAATGAATAAATCGAACTTTACAATTAGTTTAAGTCCGATGTGTGTCGGCGTAACTGGGAGGCTATTTAAGCTAGTTAGGAAAAAATCTTTATCTTCTAACTGGCGTTACCCAACTATAAATCCCTTAAAAAATCTTAGTAATTATTTTTGTGAAGTACACACTATACTCCAATAGTTAATGAAACATACAGATACAGGTTCTGGCAAGAAATGACTTTTGAAAAAACGAACTTACCTTATTAATTTGATGCGGAGCTCCGACTGTAGAGTCTTCAAAATGTCCCCTGCTGTGACTGTACACTGTACATATACTGTATGTAAAGCCCTGTCGGCAACCTTTTGATCTTCAACGGCGGGAAAAGCTACCTTACTATACAGAGTTTTGAAAGGCTTTTGGACTTTTCTATTTGTATCTCTATTCAATGTGTACAAAATAATATTCATATCTATCTATCTATCTATCTATCTTTCTATCTGTTATTTTTGCTTTTATTTTATTACAAATATATATATATATATATACATATATTTAGTATAGAAATAGAAAAATACTTTATTCATGGGGGAAATTAAAATGAGTCAACTAGCTCAAAAAAATATAAATATTTACAATGATTGCATACTAGACAAATAGTATATACATATATATTGCATATACATATGCATATGAGAGAGGTGTGTGTATTCTAATTAGCATATATATGAATATTAGCAAATATTTAAATATGTTCATATTTTCCATGCATCTGACAAGCAAACTTTTTCTACTTTCATGTTTTTTGTAGTTAAGCATTGCATGTAAAATTACTGACTTAATCAATGAACTGGTAGATATTGATTGGACTTTGCATGTTCTCCCTGTGTATGCATGGGTTCTCTCCGGGTACTCCGGCTTCCTCCCACCGTCCAAAAACATGCATGTTAGGTTAACTGGAAAGAAATTTTGCCTTTGGAGTAAGTGTGAGTGTGTGTGGTTGTTTGTGTCGTTTGTCTCTGTGTGGCGCTGTGATGGACTGGCGACCTGCCCTAGGTGTACCCCGCCTCTCGCCCGATGACTTCTTCTTAAGTGGATTAAGCGGGTATAGAAAATGGATGGAGGATGGGTAGGTTTTGATAAACTAAACAAAGCTACATTTGAAATATCACAACAACTTGAGTGTGTTGGTGACGTAAAGAAAGCTTAGAGGTTTTGACGCACAGCAACAATGCCAAGGAAAAGTCACAGCTGAGTGGACTATTTAGTATCTCCCGACCGGACAGATGCATAAAACAGTCGCAAAATGTCACTGAGAGTAGGGGCAGAGTAGCTTTCAAAGTTGATGTCCATGTCTTTGTCAGCGAGGAAGTGTTTTTGTGGTGGTTTTCTTTATTTATCTCGTCCTTGTCATCCTCTAATTTGTTAAATTCCTCCGGTGTCACCTCCTTGTGTCGCTACTTCTTTTTATTTTCTTCTTCTGCTGCATCCGAATCTTCAAAGTTATCAAATTCACCAAATAAGTTCCCCACTGGGGTGAATAAAGTATATTCTATTCTATTATATTCTATTCTATTCTATGTACAATTACTAAAAGGCTACAGTGACATGAATGAATGAAACTGAAATTTAATTTGTTGGAGGAGGATCTGTACCAAAGCCAAAACATTTTGTCTCGCTGCAGCCATTGTCTCATTCTTTGTAAATAGGTCTTACTTAGTTAGCAGACCTCTCCAGGACTTTTAAGCTCTGCTAGAGTTAGGTGCGACTTTTAAGCCTAAAGTCCTTTGTGAAAAAAATTAAGAGTCCTAAATTTAAGACTGACACGCCCATTATTTTTTAGCAGTTTCTCTTAAATTGGCCAGTTAGGAGCTACTTTTAGCCCTAAGGTTCTTTGTGACTGGTCAGTATGGACACTTTGACCCACACGCCTGGATCAAAAATGGAATACCAATGTCACCCAGGCTGTTGAACTTTGGTCCTGCTGTTATGCTGAAATCCACACATCTGAGTGACTTGATTGACAGGATCAAGTAGTACTACACAATGTATATGAACTCAAGCCTCTGTCATTTCACTGTGTGAACACATCCAACCAGAGAAATGCTGTTTCAGACACAGACTGGAGACACACATCTGTTGATGCACCACCTCTGTTAGATGAAGCTGTCAATGAATCACATAGACACACTGCCACTGATCAGTCTGAGAACATTTCACCAGAAACTGACACAAATGCTGTTCAATGACAGGTTGATGTTACCTTCCAAACACAGGCTTCTCCTGCACATGAGTTTATCTTGACAGCAGCAGTGATGAACCATGTTGTAGATGATCTTTCTGATGATGTAATGGAAGGTGTGTCCACTGATATCAGTTTAACATCTGCTGTTACACAACAAAATGTCTCATTCCCTCCTACCAGTAATGAAAAAGAAGCAACGAGAGAATTGAGTTTCCTTTCATCACATGATGCTTCTGACATTGAATACAACATTTCTTCCTCAACAATAAACAGAACTGCCACTGACCTGTCTTATACTGTACTGATGGGAATCTCCTGTAATGTTTTGAAAACATAGAAAGATCAAAATGAAGACGAATGGTTTAATTTAATTTAAAAAAGACAACACTGTAATGATTTGAAGCTGCTGGGAAAAAGGCAGAATAGCTTACATGGCTATAAAATGGCAGTAGTGTCATCAAAGAACAGCAGAAACAACAGAATAATCTAAAGGAGAATGAAAATAAGTGAAAAGTCTTGAAATTTTACTGAGTCATCCTGAAAGAGTTAATGGAATGGGTATGCCATCTTAACTGGAACTTTAAATTGAATTTTAAAAGTGCAGAAGTGACAGCTTAAGAAGATTTCAACAGAGACATGAACAGTTCTCATGAAAAAGGTCAAAGGTTAAATATATCACCAGAACACTGATGTTAAATGGGAAACAGAAAAAACACACAGAGCTCCATCATATCTTAAAGATCACATTGTAAGATATTTTCCTAAAAGAGCACTGCTCTCAGAGTGCAGGTTTACTTGTTGTTCCCAGAGTTTTCTAAAAGTAGAATGGGAGGTAGAACCTTCAGTTATCAGGCCCCTCTCTTGTGGAACCAGTTGCCAGTAAATGTTTGGGAAGCAGACACCCTTTCCACTTTTAAGATTAGGCTTAAAACTTTCCTTTTTGATAAAGCTTATAGTTAGCGATGGCTCAGGTCATCCTGAAACATCCCATAGTTAAGCTGCTATAGGCTGGCATAAAGCTTTTACAATAGGGCAGGCATGTTAGCTGGAGTAACTGTCAGCAAAGAAAAGCTGAAGGGTTAAAAACAGAATTAGGGGGCGGCTGTAGCTCAGGAGGAAGAGCAGTCGCCCACCAATCGGAAGGTCGGTGGTTCTGGCTTCCCCAGGATACATGTCGAAGCATCCTTGGGCAAGACACTGAACCCCACGTTGCTCCTCCAGTGTATCATTGGGGGTATGAATGTGTGTGAATGCTTAGAAAGCACGTAGTTATGTGTATCTTAAGACGTGCTGTATGAGTGTGTGTGAGTGGGGTGAATGCGGCATGTAGTGAAGCGCTTTGAGTGGTCAGTTAGACTAGAAAAGCGCTGTACAAGTACAAGTCCATTTACCATTTACCATTTAAAAACAACAAAAGGATTTCAAGCAGGTAATAAGTGAAAAGTCTTGACATTTCTAAAGTGTGACATTTCTAAAACTAAAAATAGTCAAAGTTTAGCAGAAAGCAAGTTGCTGAAATCCTGGTTGAAGCAGTGAAGGTGAAAATAAAATAGTGGAATCATTTAAACCTTTTGGAAAAAAACTGCAGAAGTCTTAGTTGAAGAAGTTGAAAGGTTAAAAATTTTTGAGGAAAAATGTGCAGTTGAAATATTAGTAAAAAGTAATTTGCTGCAGTTTCAAAAGGCCTGAAATGTCTTTTTGAAAGGAGCTGGAGCTTTAAGAAGGCAGAAAAGTAGCTGAATGGGATTAGTTGAACATGCTCAAAAAGCTAAATCTAGTGGAAATTTATCAGAAATCAAGTGAATAATAGTAAAAATGGCTTCAGTGTAATATACAGCAGGGAGTGGAAGAGTGATGTCATCAGTGATAGCAATGTTTGTCAACAGCTGCAGCTCTCTCCCTGTATAACCTGCAGAAATTGCATTTTGGATACTATGACCTCCTGTGAGAAAACCGGAAGAGCGAGGAAAATAATTTGAAGACCGTAAGAAGCAGAAGGCTTGTAAGTAAAGTTTCTCTCGCTTCAAGGCTCATAGCTGAAATTCTGTAAATGTGAGCTATTTAGTAGTTACATCAGCTGAAAGGGGACAAGTGTACCTACATTTTAAGGTATAATTTGTTTGTCTGAGTTAAACAGCATGAAAGTTAGAGGAATTTGTTTGAATATCAGAAAAAGTTAAAATGATCAGTCTGCCACTCTAATATTCTCATTCATAAAAATCAAGAAGGAGCAAAAATGTTCATGTTTTTTAAACTGTCATATTTCGGAATTGGCTAAGTCAAAATTTAAAAGAATTTAACTTTTCAGTAAGAGAAAGCTCTGCTGAAGACACTGATGTGATTTATATCAAGGTCCTGTGTAAAATATAGGTTTTATAGCAGTTTGAATACAGCCTTCACTGTCAGCTTAAAGGAGCGAAGGAGGTCCTGTTTATAATGGAAATGTGTGATTTTGCTCTGAATCTGAGGTGATTTGAGAGAAAAAGCATAAGTTAAAGCACAAATTTGGAAAGAAGACATAAATAGCTTCATGTTAAGCTAGAATTTATCCACTTTTAAGAGAAATTGTGGATGTTAAGGAGGTTTTAGGCTGTGATTAGTGTGGAGGATGAGTGGTTTCTGTGGATTTCCCTGTATTTCTAATGGAGAGGGACAGTGCTGATTCTAAGGTCATTTTCTCAAAAACCATTTTAGTAATGAGAGAGAAAAATACAAACACAATTCTGCAGACCCAGACGCACGTTTTGAGGTATCATATGTGTGCTTTAGACAGCATGAGTGAGGGAAAGTACACAGAATGAAGGCCTGAGCCACAGAGAGACAGAGGAGGACAGGCTGTACCCCCTGAGAACAAACAGCTGTTTGAATGGATTTAAAAGTCAAAATTTAAAAATATTTAACTTTTCAGTAAGAGAATGCTCTGCTGAAGACACTGATGTGATTTATATCAAGGTCCTGTGTAAAATATAGGTTTTATAGCAGTTTGAATACAGCCTTCACTGTCAGCTTAAAGGAGCGAAGGAGGACCTGTTTATAATGGAAATGTGTGATTTTGCTCTGAATCTCAGGTGATTTGAGCGACAAAGCATAAGTTAAAGCACAAATATGGAAAGAAGACATAAATAGCTTCATGTTAAGCTAGAATTTATCCACTTTTAAGAGAAATTGTGGAGGTTAAGGAGGTTTTAGGCTGTGATTAGTGTGGAGGATGAGTGGTTTCTGTGGATTTCCCTGTATATCTAATGGAGAGGGACAGTGCTGATTCTAAGGTCATTTTCTCAAAAACCATTTTAGTAATGAGAGAGAAAAATACAAGCACACTTCTGCAGACCCAGACGCACGTTTTGAGGTATCATATGTGTGCTTTAGACAGCATGAGTGAGGGAAAGTACACGGAATGAATGCCTGAGCCACAGAGAGACAGAGGAGGACAGGCTGTACCCCCTGAGAACAAACAGCTGTTTGAATGGATTTAAAAGTCAAAATTTAAAAATATTGAACTTTTCAGTAAGAGAAAGCTCTGCCGAAGACACTGATGTGATTTATATCAAGGTCCTGTGTAAAATATAGGTTTTATAGCAGTTTGAATACAGCCTTCACTGTCAGCTTAAAGGAGCGAAGGAGGGCCTGTTTATAATGGAAATGTGGGATTTTGCTCTGAATCTGAGGTGATTTGAGCGAAAAAGCATAAGTTAAAGCACAAATATGGAAAGAAGACATAAATAGCTTCATCTTAAGCAAGAATTTATCCAGTTTTAACAGAAATGGTGGATGTTAAGGAGGTTATAGGTTAAAATGGCTTCAGTGTAATATACAGCAGGGAGTGGAAGAGTGATGTCATCAGTGATAGCAATGTTTGTCAACAGCTGCAGCTCTCTCCCTGTATAACCTGCAGAAATTGCATTTTGGATACTATGACCTCCTGTGAGAAAACTGGAAGAGCGAGGAAAATTATTTGAAGACCGTAAGAAGCAGAAGGCTTGGAGGAACGCGGCAATGTAGTTTTTATTTCAATGGAGTGAAAAAAATTGAAACGGCAGCGAGTTGAACACAGTTGAACCTGTCTCTGGCGTTCCACCAAATTTCCATTGGAGTTAGTGAGAGAAATTGAAAGGTTTCTCTCGCTTCAAGGCTCATAGCTGAAATTCTGTAAATGTGAGCTATTTAGTAGTTACATCAGCTGAAAGAGGACAAGTGTACCTACATTTTAAGGTATAATTTGTTTGTCTGAGTTAAACAGCATGAAAGTTAGAGTAATTTGTTTGAATATCAGAAAAAGTTAAAATGATCAGTCTGCCACTCTAATCTTCTCATTCATAAAAATCAAGAAGGAGCAAAAATGTTCATGTTTTTTAAACTGTCATATTTCGGAATTGGCTTAATATTTGAAAAAGCCGTATAATCAGATAATAGCTGAATGTCTTGTGAACATTTTAAAGTTTGAATGATGTCTCTGTGATACCGTATGGCTGAGTTACTGCCCTCTATAATAGGACAGTTTGGGGCTCGTTGAGTCTGGCCTCCTCATTAGTTGCTGTGGGCAACAGCTGCACGTGCCCACTGACAAATCTGCACCTCACTTTGTCCCCTTAAAATCTGGGGGTTTAATAATGAACGACAAGTCTGGAACAAACGGTCGCTGTTCGAAAAGTAGAAGTCGTATCCGAATAATTCTTTCACCGTGAGCGCCAGAAGGGATGTGGGAAGCCAGAGGTGTAATTTTTATTCTGATCTTGTGTAAGGTTTGTTTTTTATGGCAGTTTTAAAACGAGTCTTTCTCACTGATTTCATTGCTCAGCCTGTTTATAATGGAAAAGTATGTGAGCTGGAGTGCTGCTCTCTGCGCTTAGAGTTGATTTGTGAGAAATCTGTGAGGCCAAGCTCAATGAGAGTGACTTTGTGTGAAAGAGGACTAAAATACCTACGTTTTGATGTATAATTTGTCTAGATCAGGCAGACATTTTGGACGTGAGAGGCATTTGTTTGAGGAAGTTCTTTTTAAATCATTTTAGAGTGGGAATTAGAGTGTGCGCTCCATCAGACGAAGTCCTCTGGCTCCATAAAACGTAAACTGCCGTTGTGTCAAAGCTGTACAAGCTATCGACAAGCCCTTTACCAGAGTTAAAGTTGGGTCCTTCCTGTCACATACAAACTTTGAATGATGTCTCTATGATACCGTATGGCTGAGTTACAGCCCTCTAAAATAGGGCAGTTTGGGGCTCGTTGAGCCCCAAACTGCCCTATTTTCATGCTTGAAAATCATGAAGGAGCAAAAATGTTCATGATTTTGAAACTGTCATATTTCAAAATTGGCAGAATATTTGAAAAAGCTGAAACATTTGGTAATAGCTGAATGTCTTGTGAACATTTTAAAATTTGAATGGTGTCTCTAGCTGAACGTATGCTCAACTAGTTAGGTTGGAAAGAGGAGGAAGCTTTTGAAGAGTTGAAAGAAATTCCCATTCATTTGAATGAGGAAAAAAGTTGAATAGAAGTTGAATAGTTTAAAAAGTGTAAAAGATATCAACACCAAAAGTCATAGCAGAAATCTCCTGAACAAGCTGAACGTTTTGATACCAAAATTGTTGAAATCGGTTAAAGATTGCAGGAGTAGTTAAGCTACAAAAAACGGCGGAATAATAATAATAATAATAACTAGAAAAAAGCTGTTCCTGCGAAACAGCTGTGAGAATGCATTTAAAGTTGAATGGATTAGTTGAACATACTCAAAATAGCTGAATCTAGTGGAAATTTATCAGAAACAAGTGAATAATAGTAAAAATGGCTTCAGTGTGATATACAGCAAGGAGTGGAAGAGTGATGTCATCAGTGATAGCAATGTTTGTCAACAGCTGCAGCTCTCTCCCTGTATAACCTGCAGAAATTGCATTTTGGATACTATGACCTCCTGTGAGAAAACTGGAAGAGCGAGGAAAATAATTTGAAGACCGTAAGAAGCAGAAGGCTTGGAGGAACGCGGCAATGTAGTTTTTATTTCAATGGAGTGAAAAAAATTTAAACGGCAGCAGGTTGAACACAGTTGAACCTGTCTCTGGCGTTCCACCAAATTTACATTGGAGTTAGTGAGAGAAATTGAAAGGTTTCTCTCGCTTCAAGGCTCATAGCTGAAATTCTGTAAATGTGAGCTATTTAGTAGTTACATCAGCTGAAAGAGGACAAGTGTACCTACATTTTAAGGTATAATTTGTTTGTCTGAGTTAAACAGCATGAAAGTTTGAGTAATTTGTTTGAATATCAGAAAAAGTTAAAATGATCAGTCTGCCACTCTAATCTTCTCATTCATAAAAATCAAGAAGGAGCAAAAATGTTCATGTTTTTTAAACTGTCATATTTCGGAATTGGCTTAATATTTGAAAAAGCCAGCTGAATGTCTTGTGAACATTTTAAAGTTTGAATGATGTCTCTGTGATACCGTATGGCTGAGTTACTGCCCTCTAAAATAGGACAGTTTGGGGCTCGTTGAGTGTGGCCTCCTCATTAGTTGCTGTGGGCAACAGCTGCACGTGCCCACTGCCAAATCTGCACCTCACTTTGTCCCCTTAAAATCTGGGGGTTTAATAATGAACGACAAGTCTGGAACAAACGGTCGCTGTTCGAAAAGTAGAAGTCGTATCCGAATAATTCTTTCACCGTGAGCGCCAGAAGGGATGTGGGAAGCCAGAGGTGTAATTTTTATTCTGATCTTGTGTAAGGTTTGTTTTTTATGGCAGTTTTAAAACGAGTCTTTCTCACTGATTTCATTGCTCAGCCTGTTTATAATGGAAAAGTATGTGAGCTGGAGTGCTGCTCTCTGCGCTTACAGGTGATTTGTGAGAAATCTGTGAGGCCAAGCTCAATGAGAGTGACTTTGTGTGAAAGAGGACTAAAATACCTACGTTTTGATGTATAATTTGTCTAGATCAGGCAGACATTTTGGACGCGAGAGGCATTTGTTTGAGGAAGTTCTTTTTAAATCATTTTAGAGTGGGAATTAGAGTGTGCGCTCCATCAGACGAAGTCCTCTGGCACCATAAAACGTAAACTGCCGTTGTGTCAAAGCTGTATAAGCTATCAACAAGCCCTTTACCACAGTTAAAGTTGAGTCTTTCCTGTCACATACAAACTTTGAATGATGTCTCTGTGATACCGTATGGCTGAGTTACAGCCCTCTAAAATAGGGCAGTTTGGGGCTCGTTAAGCCCCAAACTGTCCTATTTTCATGCATGAAAATCATGAAGGAGCAAAAATGTTCATGATTTTGAAACTGTCATATTTCAAAATTGGCTGAATATTTGAAAAAGCTGAAACATTTGGTAATAGCTGAATGTCTTGTGAACATTTTAAAATTTGAATGGTGTCTCTAGCTGAACGTATGCTCAACTAGTTAGGTTGGAAAGAGGAGGAAGCTTTTGAAGAGTTGAAAGAAATTCCCATTCATTTGAATGAGGAAAAAAGTTGAATAGAAGTTGAATAGTTTAAAAAGTGTAAAAGATATCAACACCAAAAGTCATAGCAGAAATCTCCTGAACAAGCTGAACGTTTTGATACCAAAATTGTTGAAATCGGTTAAAGATTGCAGGAGTAGTTAAGCTACAAAAAACGGCGGAATAATAATAATAATAACTAGAAAAAAGCTGTTCCTGCGAAACAGCTGTGAGAATGCATTTAAAGTTGAATGGATTAGTTGAACATACTCAAAATAGCTGAATCTAGTGGACATTTATCAGAAACAAGTGAATAATAGTAAAAATGGCTTCAGTGTAATATACAGCAAGAAGTGGAAGAGTGATGTCATCAGTGATAGCAATGTTTGTCAACAGCTGCAGCTCTCTCCCTGTATAACCTGCAGAAATTGCATTTTGGATACTATGACCTCCTGTGAGAAAACTGGAAGAGCGAGGAAAATAATTTGAAGACCGTAAGAAGCAGAAGGCTTGGAGGAACGCAGCAATGTAGTTTTTATTTCAATGGAGTGAAAAAAACTTAAACGGCAGCAGGTTGAACACAGTTGAACCTGTCTCTGGCGTTCCACCAAATTTCCATTGGAGTTAGTGAGAGAAATTGAAAGGTTTCTCTGGCTTCAAGGCTCATAGCTGAAATTCTGTAAATGTGAGCTATTTAGTAGTTACATCAGCTGAAAGAGGACAAGTGTACCTACATTTTAAGGTATAATTTGTTTGTCTGAGTTAAACAGCATGAAAGTTAGAGGCATTTGTTTGAATATGAGAAAAAGTTAAAATGATCAGTCTGCCACTCTAATCTTCTCATTCATAAAAATGAAGAAGGAGCAAAAATGTTCATGTTTTTTAAACTGTCATATTTCGGAATTGGCTTAATATTTGAAAAAGCCAGCTGAATGTCTTGTGAACATTTTAAAGTTTGAATGATGTCTCTGTGATACTGTATGGCTGAGTTACTGCCCTCTAAAATAGGACAGTTTGGGGCTCGTTGAGTCTGGCCTCCTAATTAGTTGCTGTGGGCAACAGCTGCACGTGCCCACTGACAAATCTGCACCTCACTTTGTCCCCTTAAAATCTGGGGGTTTAATAATGAACGACAAGTCTGGAACAAACGGTCGCTGTTCGAAAAGTAGAAGTCGTATCCGAATAATTCTTTCACCGTGAGCGCCAGAAGGGATGTGGGAAGCCAGAGGTGTAATTTTTATTCTGATCTTGTGTAAGGTTTGTTTTTTATGGCAGTTTTAAAACGAGTCTTTCTCACTGATTTCATTGCTCAGCCTGTTTATAATGGAAAAGTATGTGAGCTGGAGTGCTGCTCTCTGCGCTTACAGGTGATTTGTGAGAAATCTGTGAGGCCAAGCTCAATGAGAGTGACTTTGTGTGAAAGAGGACTAAAATACCTACGTTTTGATGTATAATTTGTCTAGATCAGGCAGACATTTTGGACGTGAGAGGCATTTGTTTGAGGAAGTTCTTTTTAAATCATTTTAGAGTGGGAATTAGAGTGTGCGCTCCATCAGACGAAGTCCTCTGGCTCCATAAAACGTAAACTGCCGTTGTGTCAAAGCTGTATAAGCTATCGACAAGCCCTTTACCACAGTTAAAGTTGAGTCTTTCCTGTCACATACAAACTTTGAATGATGTCTCTGTGATACCGTATGGCTGAGTTACAGCCCTCTAAAATAGGACAGTTTGGGGCTCGTTGAGCCCCAAACTGCCCTATTTTCATGCTTGAAAATCATGAAGGAGCAAAAATGTTCATGATTTTGAAACTGTCATATTTCAAAATTGGCTTAACATTTGAAAAAGCTGAAACATTTGGTAATAGCTGAATGTCTTGTGAACATTTTAAAGTTTGAATGGTGTCTCTAGCTGAACGTATGCTCAACTAGTTAGGTTGGAAAGAGGAGGAAGCTTTTGAAGAGTTGAAAGAAATTCCCATTCATTTGAATGAGGAAAAAAGTTGAATAGAAGTTGAATAGTTTAAAAAGTGTAAAAGATATCAACACCAAAAGTCATAGCAGAAATCTCCTGAACAAGCTGAACGTTTTGATACCAAAATTGTTGAAATCGGTTAAAGATTGCAGGAGTAGTTAAGCTACAAAAAACGGCGGAATAATAATAATAATAATAATAATAATAACTAGAAAGAGCTGTTCCTGCGAAACAGCAGTGAGAATGCATTTTAAGTTGAATGGATTAGTTGAACATGCTCAAATAGCTGAATCTATTTGAAATTTATCAGAAATCAAGTGAATAATAGTAAAAATGGCTTCAGTGTAATATACAGCAGGGAGTGGAAGAGTGATGTCATCAGTGACAGCAATGTTTGTCAACAGCTGCAGCTCTCTCCCTGTATAACCTGCAGAAATTGCATTTTGGATACTATGACCTCCTGTGAGAAAACCGGAAGAGCGAGGAAAATAATTTGAAGACCGTAAGAAGCAGAAGGCTTGGAGGAACGCAGCAATGTAGTTTTTATTTCAATGGAGTGAAAAAAACTTAAACGGCAGCAGGTTGAACACAGTTGAACCTGTCTCTGGCGTTCCACCAAATTTACATTGGAGTTAGTGAGAGAAATTGAAAGGTTTCTCTCGCTTCAAGGCTCATAGCTGAAATTCTGTAAATGTGAGCTATTTAGTAGTTACATCAGCTGAAAGAGGACAAGTGTACCTACATTTTAAGGTATAATTTGTTTGTCTGAGTTAAACAGCATGAAAGTTAGAGTAATTTGTTTGAATATCATAAAAAGTTAAAATGATCAGTCTGCCACTCTAATCTTCTCATTCATAAAAATCAGGAAGGAGCAAAAATGTTCATGTTTTTTAAACTGTCATATTTGAGAATTGGCTTAATATTTGAAAAAGCCGTATAATCAGATAATAGCTGAATGTCTTGTGAACATTTTAAAGTTTGAATGATGTCTCTGTGATACTGTATGGCTGAGTTACTGCCCTCTATAATAGGACAGTTTGGGGCTCGTTGAGTCTGGCCTCCTCATTAGTTGCTGTGGGCAACAGCTGCACGTGCCCACTGACAAATCTGCACCTCACTTTGTCCCCTTAAAATCTGGGGGTTTAATAATGAACGACAAGTCTGGAACAAACGGTCGCTGTTCGAAAAGTAGAAGTCGTATCCGAATAATTCTTTCACCGTGAGCGCCAGAAGGGATGTGGGAAGCCAGAGGTGTAATTTTTATTCTGATCTTGTGTAAGGTTTGTTTTTTATGGCAGTTTTAAAACGAGTCTTTCTCACTGATTTCATTGCTCAGCCTGTTTATAATGGAAAAGTATGTGAGCTGGAGTGCTGCTCTCTGCGCTTACAGGTGATTTGTGAGAAATCTGTGAGGCCAAGCTCAATGAGAGTGACTTTGTGTGAAAGAGGACTAAAATACCTACGTTTTGATGTATAATTTGTCTAGATCAGGCAGACATTTTGGACGTGAGAGGCATTTGTTTGAGGAAGTTCTTTTTAAATCATTTTAGAGTGGGAATTAGAGTGTGCGCTCCATCAGACGAAGTCCTCTGGCTCCATAAAACGTAAACTGCCGTTGTGTCAAAGCTGTATAAGCTATCGACAAGCCCTTTACCACAGTTAAAGTTGAGTCTTCCCTGTCACATACAAACTTTGAATGATGTCTCTGTGATACCGTATGGCTGAGTTACAGCCCTCTAAAATAGGGCAGTTTGGGGCTCGTTGAGCCCCAAACTGCCCTATTTTCATGCTTGAAAATCATGAAGGAGCAAAAATGTTCATGATTTTGAAACTGTCATATTTCAAAATTGGCAGAATATTTGAAAAAGCTGAAACATTTGGTAATAGCTGAATGTCTTGTGAACATTTTAAAGTTTGAATGGTGTCTCTAGCTGAACGTATGCTCAACTAGTTAGGTTGGAAAGAGGAGGAAGCTTTTGAAGAGTTGAAAGAAATTCCCATTCATTTGAATGAGGAAAAAAGTTGAATAGAAGTTGAATAGTTTAAAAAGTGTAAAAGATATCAACACCAAAAGTCATAGCAGAAATCTCCTGAACAAGCTGAACGTTTTGATACCAAAATTGTTGAAATCGGTTAAAGATTGCAGGAGTAGTTAAGCTACAAAAAACGGCGGAATAATAATAATAATAATAATAATAATAATAATAAAGAGAAACAGGAAAACAATAGTGAGAATGCCATGCATTCTCACAATAATAAAGAGAAACAGGAAAACAATAGTGAGAATGCCATGCATTCTCACAATAATAATAATAATAAAGAGAAACAGGAAAACAATAGTGAGAATGCCATGCATTCTCACAATAATAATAATAATAAAGAGAAACAGGAAAACAATAGTGAGAATGCCATGCATTCTCACAATAATAATAAAGAGAAACAGGAAAACAATAGTGAGAATGCCTTAAAGCATTCTCACAATAATAATAAAGAGAAACAGGAAAACAATAGTGAGAATGCCTTAAAGCATTCTCACAATAATAATAATAAAGAGAAACAGGAAAACAATAGTGAGAATGCCATGCATTCTCACAATAATAATAATAACTAGAAAAAAAGCTGTTCCTGCGAAACAGCTGTGAGAATGCTTATTAGCTGAATGGGGATAGCTGACCATGCTAAAAAAGCTGAAAATAGTGAAAATTTAGCAGAAAGCCAGTTGCTGAAGTCAGGGTTGAAAGAATTTGAAGGTGAAAGGACAACATTGGAATGACGAACTTACTTGAAAAAAGGCAGAATTGATTGAATGTCGGAAAAAAAGTTGCAAGTCCTTGCAGAAAAAGTTGAAGGTTTAAAGAAGGAGATGGGAGAGAGGAATTCTGTTCATATTTTGAATTAATCTTCAACCCTTATAAAATGTAGTAACCAAAAGATTCTAAATAAGTTGAGAAAAGCAAAAAATTTGCAGAAATGTAGTTGCTGTAACTCTTTTCAGAGCTGGAAAATATGTGGAAGGACGTGGAGCTGAATTAGCATTGAAAAACAAACTACTGTAAAACATGTAAAAAAGAACAGTGCTGAACAATCCTTTTTAATCCAATTAATTAATTGGATTTCATTGGATTATGATTACAATGAATTGAATTCCAATTGGCTTGAATTGGACTATATTATTTAAGTGCCTTGAGATGACGATTGTTGTAATCTGGTGCTATATAAATAAAACTGAATTTAATTGAATTGAACAATACAGTGTAAAGAAGTTCAACTGTTAAACAAATATATATTTAAAGAAGCCAATATGACTATTGGTATGTACTCTGATATTAGAAGGAAAGGAATAAATGCTTAAACTGGACAAATCCAGTAAGATTAATAATTGTTCAGTTTTTATGAAGACGACACAATAATTGTTTTTTAAAGCATAAGAAAAAATTTAATAAAATATTAACAATACAGCCCATTTTTTTAATCAGAAGGTATATTTTTGGGTTATTACAAAACCTCACAAACACAAGGTTCTGTCATGTTCTGTTATGGATTTTAAATGTCCATTATCATGTGATAATATTTCAACAATGATATTATTAATCAAATGTATATTCTTATGTTAATCTTTTTTACAAAAAAGAAAACTTGCAAAACTACTAATATGAACATTTATTATAATAAAAAATTATTCCCAAAGCAAAATACCAGCTGATACCCCACACTAAGACAGGATTCACTCAATTGTGTGTTCCATTTCAAAAGTGTGTTTCTTCATTCATTTGCAATTTTTGGGGGTCTTTAGAATGGCCAAATAAAATGTTCTATAATCTGTTCTGCTATTATTTGTTTCCATACGATGGACAGTTGAAAAATATTTTACTTATTAAATAATAACCTGATCATCAATGCAGGTAGCCATGATGGAGAGCATTCCCAAATGTGAGGAATGCTCTCCATAATGAGTCAACACAACGTGAGTGTGAGTCCTGTCTTATTCCTGCTATAATTACTACTAAATCCATCCTATCCACTTACTTCATGTGTACATTTATATGCGATCACTGAAGAAGTCAGTTTATTTACTTTAACTACGTCATTCTCTCAGTGATAACCAAAATACAGGAAAACATGATGGAGAACAAAAGAAGACTAATACACTGTTCTGAAACATGAACTAAACATGCTCTGCTTTAACAGATATTAAAAATAGAAAATATCCATGAAAATAAAACAGTCACATACATAAAGTATAAAGTCAAACAGGTAAGATGACTCATTCAGGATTTAGAAAACTGCTGAATGGATCACAGTATCTTACTGTCAGTGATAACTTCACATGTACAGACACACATGGTGAAACCGGCAGCTTTGGTGAATGACACAACATGTGAGTTTCAACAACAACAGAAGTTTGTGGGTTGAGGGGATAAGCTCTGTCATTTGGGAAAGTTTGGTATCCAACAGTGAAAGTAATGGAATGATCTTCTTCGTGTGGAAAATATAAAAGGACAAACTTAAATATATCAAATAAAAAGTTATTATTTGGATTGTAAGTAGTTCTATGTGAACATGTTCCAAGAATATTTCTTTACGTCTCACCCTAAAACTGTTGGATATATTAGATAAGAAAAAACAAATAACACAAAGAAGACAAATAAATTAGTAAAAAAACTAAATTCCCATTATTAGTTTCTGTGATCATATTGAAAGGCAGGGCTGAACAGTGTAAGTCACCAATATCCTGTATCATTTACATTATTACTTATTGTCCAAATACACTGATAAACAATGTTTTTATCAGTGTTTTATTGAACACTGATAAACAAAGATACAACAATCTCAATGACTCACAGTTTTGTTCAGCTGTATCTCTAAAAGCTTTTCACATGGTGCTCAGTCCAGGGCTGATGTTCACACTGGTTCATGTGTCAAACTCCAGCTCAGATTGACTAAAAGTCAGATTCAATCTGTGCATTAATCATGTTATAGTGTTGCACAAAGATCTGAGTCACCTTTTTACTAAAATGACAAACACAGGAACACTCACATCATTACATGTGGCCTGTGTGATCTGGTGGTCATTCTGAAAACATCTGTGAACACCAAGAGGTTCAGTTTTCAAGTCTGTATCTATGACCAATGTCTTTACATTTATATTAGCTATATATATATTAGGAGTTTATATTAGCCTGGTCTAACTGCACAATGTGGGAAGCCTTTCTGATAGCAACATACCAGCTGATACCCCACACTAAGACAGGATTCACACAATCATGTGTCAGACTTCAACAGTTTATGTTTTCATCCATTTTCATTTTTACAGTTGTTTAACATTGAGAAGATTTTTTTATTTGTTTAGAATATGGTGGAGAGTTGAGAAAAGATCAACTTTTAAATAGCAACATCATCAACAATCTAATCAGGTGACCAAATATTACACATTGCTCTCCATAATGACTCAACACAACCTGTGTGTGAGTCCTGTCTTATTCCTGCTACAGGTACGAATCAGTTCTCTCTGGTGTGCTCATGAGTACATTTGCACACGACATCTGAAGGAGTAAAACCTTCTACTGAACAGTGACCAGATATGAGTAAACACACTCATGCATTGTTCTGAAACATGAAATAAACACATTTACACAGATGGACAGGATAAAGTGAGTGTTGTTACAGTCCTCCATTTTGTCCACAGTTCAGTTTTATGTGGTGGCTGTTTGTTGAATGTGACGGTGCAAACTAAAGAGTCAAAGAAGCACAGAGTCAGTGTGAAGATGTAAAGTGTTCTCACCATGTGACCTTTTTCATTTTCACTGGCTGCTGAACTGCTGCCTCCATGTACCTGCTCAGTGTTCGCTGCAGCACTGGAAAGATAGGTACAGTCCTTGAAGAGGAAACCAGGAGTGTTTTTACCTTTGAGCCTCATTATGAAGGCCTGATGCTGCACAGAGGACCTGCTGCAGCTTTAGCTGACGCAGTGGGACCTCCTCTCTCCTGATGCAAATCATCCTCACAGATGGCAGCTAAATAACACAGTGAAGCACTTATTAATGTGGTTAGAACGAAACATGTCATAGTGACAGCTTTTATTTAGTAAAACATTTATAATTCTGCTTTGATTCAACAATAAAACTACAGAAGATCAGTGCACACGTTGTAATTACTGGGAATGTTGATTAAAGTTAGTGCATCAGTGTGTTACTGTGATGAACAGAATCAACATACTTGCACAATTTTCCCCTTCATCATGAGGAGGCCCTTGGTCCCCTTCACCTCCTTTATGGATGTGTGTGAAGACGGGGGAAAGACCACCAACCAAAGAGTCAACAGCAGTTTGTCTCTGCTGGAGAGGAAGATGATGACATGCAGGCATGAAGGTGGAACTGATCCTGAGGAAACAACACAAGACAAATATTGTCATGAACTTTAGTCTTTAAAAACACAAAGTGAAAGGTCACATGATGCATGAAAAGTATATACCTCGAACAGTGCTGCAGAGCACAAACCATCTCCTGTCAGTGAGGTTTAACATGTGGATGTTTCAGAAGTGTTGATGATAACTTTCTGTTCATCTGTGAGGGTCTCAGCTATGAAGGATTCACAGGACAGGAAGGCCTGAAGAAAAACAAGGGAACTGTGAATTAGATACTGTGGTCTGTAATATGAATGAAGAGATTCATAATCATGATATTAACAGATGAATAAACAGCATACTCAGAGTATTTCAGTTAATATTTTGTCTTTCCAAAGGGAAGATCTCCACTCTACCTTCTGTCAGCTCAGAAGAACCCTGGTCTCTGGCAGGAGGAGGACATGTCTCTGTGTGATGCAGCAGTGCTGAGTTCACTGTTGCTGGTGGTCTGAGGCAGCATGATGTGTGGTTTTTCTCAGGGTCAGCCAGGTGGTCAGGTGAGGGTTAACAGGGGCCATTTTATCCTCTGCTTTGAAGAAAGGTGGGATGGCAGGATGTGGAAGTTTCTCTGTGATGGCTCTGGTTTGGACTGACAGTTCATGAAGATGATGTTGAAGTGTGTGTTGTTGTGCTGGAGTTGGTGCTGGAGGTTGTTGTCATGGAGGTTGTTGTCATGGAGGATGTTGTCATGGAAGATGTTGTCATGGAGCATACAGAAGAACATGTCTCCTGTCTAGAGGAAACCTCTTAACAGTTTTAGTGATAGTAGAGTTATAGTTCTTTGACCGCCCACCCCACCCCCATCCCGCTTTGCCCTCCACCCCAGTGGGGTATCAGCTGGTGTTGTTGGTACATCAGAAAGCATGTGCTGCATCTAGAGCTCATGCTTTCTGATGTTTCTTCTATGTTCTGGTAAATGTAGCAGCTTTTATAGAGCTGCTCAGACAGTTGTGGCCTGTGCATTTATCAACCCTGACCCAACCCACCCAGATAAATGCACAGGCCACAACAAGGTGATATATATTAAATGATATATTATCATTTAATATATATCATCATCATTTCATTTATAATAACATTTATATTATAACTATTATATCAGCTGTATATCAATAGCATAATCAATAGCATAATTATATAATAATAATAGCTCTTCAGATTTTGTGATAAAACTATTCTTTTCTTTATATTTTTTTAAAGAAAACATCTTTCTAACAAAAATACAAACTTCAGACAGTACTTTTTTTTAAATTTTCCATGATTTCTAAGACTCACCGACCTCTTCACGGTTCACTGGTGGACAGGACACAGAACACCGGGTTGTGATAGCTGTAATACGTTCTCATGACACCTGACTGGAGACATCTCTGTGGCTGGGAAATGAAAATGAGATCAAGCAGTGTGTTCTTGTCAGTGGTGGCAGAGGTGATCAGCTGTACATATCCCTTAGACTGAAACACTTCTAGAATTGGCTTTGTTGACCCGTGCAGCTGATTCTCATTGAAGTCTCCACACACAATAACAGGGTGACAGTCCAACACCTCAAGTGCATCCAAAAGGCTTACCAGGTTTTCCAGGAACGGTCTCAGACTGTAGTCAGGAGGTCTGTACACAGCTGCAATCACTGCACAGAATGGAGCCTCAACCTTCAAAGCCACAAACTCAAGATCAGTCACATTATGCAAATACTGTCTTTCACGCACCTGGATGTGGTTTCTCACATAAACAGCAACTCCACCACCTCCTTTGCTGGCCATCTGAGGATAGTTAGTGTAGGACGTGTGTCTGTTGCGTTTGAACATGTTGTAGCCGTCCAGCTGAAGACTGTCTGCAACAAAGGAGCCTTGCAGGTGAGTCTCTGTCAGACACAGAACATCTGCTAGACACAGCTCATGATGTCTCTTGATGTCACCGATGTGAGATGGCAGTCCCTCTGTGTTGTGATGAACAAGGGTCAGAGTGTCGGGCCTGTTTACTGTTTCTCTCACCTGAAGAAGAGGCATCATGTGATCCACATGGGCTTGTCTCATGGTCTCGAGCGCTGCAGTCACTTCAGGATTGGCGTATATTTTCTTTTCATCCAAATCTAGTAAATAAAGACCACTGAGAGACGTCACTCTGCTCAGAGCTACATAAGCCATACCTGCTTCAAAGATTTTCTGCAGTGACACCACAGCTGCACGTGTTGTGAGGCCCTGGGTTTTATGGACAGTGCACGCGAACGCCAGCCTGACAGGAAACTGTCTACGTACCACTCCGTTCTGTTTCAGCTTCTCCTCTGCTCTCTCGATGTAAACCAGATTGACAGATTCTGGAGCTCCACTCTGGTCTCTTGTTACACCGGTCTGATTATCCATCCTCAGGCCCAGCTTAGTGATGTGTTGATCATCCTCAGAAGTCACTACGCTCATCAGTGTGGCAAAAGCACCGTTAACCAGACCATTCTGAACATCAAAGTTTCTGGTGAGCATGACACGAGCACCTTCAGCAACTTTCAGAGTGTCTGCTAAATCATTTCGACCTCCCTTACATGGCGTGTCTTTTCGTGCCATTCTGCCTGTTCGGGGATCTTTCTGGAAGTCATCTGCATCTATCGTTATAATATTGGAATGGAACAAAGTCAGTGTTGCTGAGTTGTGTTCATCAACCAACTTATTTGTGGGGAAAATGTGCAGAACCTCAGTGGGACAACGAGCTGGTTCACTGATGGCCTGTGACAACAAATCTCTGTCAGCCTGAGACAGCTCATCTGCCTTTTGTTTCACCCGAATCCTGTTCAGCACGTCTGCAAAGGCAACATCATCTTTCTGTCTCATGATCTCAGTCAGAGTGATCATCTGGAAATGTTCCTGCCACAGGTCAATATCTGCTGGATCGTGCACACAGAGTGGTTTAGACTGTCGCACAGGTGGCAGCTGATAAAAATCTCCAACAGCTAAAACTGACATTCCACCAAACGCTCTCTGATTGCCTTTGATCTGTTTCAGTCGTGCGTCCACATACGCAAAAAGAGGCTTTGAAACCATCGAGATCTCATCGATTATGATGATTTGAGCATTAAACAGTTCAGATCTGAGTTCATCCAGTTGGTTACCAAGTCCTTGGATTGGTGGTTTAAGACTGCGTGGAAGCTTCAGGAGGGAGTGAAGTGTTGTGCCACAGATGTTGAAAGCTGCAGTTCCAGTGAAAGAAGAGAGTAAAACAGTTGGGTTTGATATGTCAAACTCCTCTGAGTAGAGCTGCAGTTTGCTCAGTATCTTAGATGCCTCTGAGTAAATGCATTTGATCAGGTGTGACTTTCCTGTTCCTGCACCACCGTTAACATAGAAGAAAAACTGCTCTGGATTTAGGCCACACACAAGTTTATTGCACCAGTCTCTGATCGCATAGAACACACAGGCCTGCTTCTGGTTCAGGTTCTGATACATCTGTCGTAGCACAGCTGGATCCATAGCGGGGGGTTCTCTGGTGGCTCTCATTTCTGTTACAACAGCAGACTGAGGACAATAGTCGGGCACATTTTCCTGTTCATCGTCTGGCTCTCTTTCCTGCAGTTCATCATCACACTGCAACCTCACAACTTCAGATTCAGGAGCAAGATTACACCATTCATCAATCACATGGTCTCTGCTCTCCTCAAACTCTACAAGTGCATTCTCAATCTCCTCAGTGTTTTTCTCATATTTGTCTCTGTTTGCTTTGACAATACTTTTCACACTCTCAGGACGGTTTGAGCCTGGTAGCTGGACCCAGCCAGAGTTGTAAAAAGACTCGTAGGTCGGAAGATCGGCACTTCTTATTTCATACTCAGATCGGTGAGGAAGGTACAGTCTCAGTAATCTGGCATAAAATTGCTCAGGGTGTTTCTCCTTTGAACAGTGGTAATATCTGATGACAGAGGGCTTATCATTTTTCCTCCTTTGGACAAATCCCAGCTCATTCAGAAGTGGTAAAACACCATCACGCTTTGAGTGGTCTGCACTGACAAACCTGCAGGTGGCAGCAAAATCAGCCGAGCACATCTCCTCATACTCTGGTGTCTCAGGTCTGGCTTTGTATTTGTCACTGAAACTCGTCATCCACACATTACAAGACTCTGACGGGGTGTCCTCCAAGAATGACATGGGGCGACTCATTTTCACTGGATTGTCATCAGTAGGAACGAACACAACACTGCGTGAACACTTTTTCATCTTTATTCCACATGCACGAGTCACACACTCCTGAGCACTGATCTCTCTCTTTTTTGAATAAGCCTGCATGACAGCTCTCATCTCATCACACTCATTAACTCTGTCCATGTTGGAATTCTCCATGACAGTTTTCAGGTACTCTGACAGACCACTTTCCTTCTTTGTGATGTATTTGGTCAGATACTGTATACACGAGTAAGCATTCAGAATGAAGGACACATCGATGTTACTGTCCCAGGCTTTAAGCAGATGTGGGTTGTACCCATTTATCCAGCTGTCTTTGGGATCACGCTTCAGGTAGATTGCAGTCTTTCTGTTCATACTCTGAAGGCACCGTTCATACTCTGCCAGCGTCAAGTTGCATCGAGAGAGGACCTGCTCCAGACTCAAGGAAGCAATTTCAGGTTGATTCAGCAGCTGCAGCAGAGGTCTGAGTTTGCTCTTTGCAGTTCCAGTGTTATCATCCTCACCGGGTCTGGTGATCATTGTGTTTGTGCAGGGTGGCTTTGGAAAACCAAACCGACAACCAGAGTTCACACTCTTGAAGCAGCTCCTAGTGTGGTTCTTACTGTGCTTCTGAACTTCAGAGACTTTCTGGAACAGTTCAGGTTGTGTTTCTGGGTCAGGCAGTTGTGCTGAGATGTATCTGTCTACAAAATCACACACAGTCTGATCATCACAAACATCCAGTTCAGGTGCTCCGTCAACCCAAAGCATTGCATGAATATGTGGACTTCCTCTGTGCTGAAACTCAACTCTGTAGAAAAAGTCAATCACTTTCCCCAGTGGCTGAGCATCTGAGAGCAGCAGATCTCTGAATAGTGCCTCAACACGCTTATCAAACAAACGCATGCAGGTGACAGGGTTGGATCGCAGAATCTCACACTTTACAGTCCAGTCAAGTGATTCAAAATCAACCTGTTCTCCTTGCTGTCTCTTTATTGCTTCAATCACTTCAGGCCATCTGAACTCAGCAGCTGAAAATGTGCAGAAGAACGTCGGAGTTCCCAACTGTCTGATCATGGCAAACAGATCTTTAGTGGTTTTCTCCCAGTATACTGGAGTCCCTCTCAGTGGCTGCATGAATCTGACTGCATCTTTATTTCTCACCAGTCTCTCAACCTCTCGTTTGTCTTGCAACATGCCCGAGGTTATCATGCGTCCATCTCTGGTCATAGTTTTACCTTTTCTCAGCTGTATCGTCATACTGTTATTAGCCAAGTGTATCTCTATCACAAACTGTGCAAAGAACAAGTAGTTTGGGTCTCTGGCAAAACGATCATCCACATTAAAAAGCCTTGACTTGAAATATCCACTTGGACTGACTTTAATGTGTCTCATTTGGTCCAAAGTGTTCTCACCCGTAGGAAATTGTACAGGGAATGACATGGATTCCAAATTTGGAGTCCTGAAGAAGCTAACTGGACTATTTCTCTGGGCAGGTGCCACACAATAAGTGTTATCACTGTAACAGAGGATCTCTTCTGATATGTCAAGAGGCTGAAGGCATGATTCTAAAGCAAACCCTCCATTTGGCAGATCACCTTCATCTCCATCATCTCTCTGCTGCTGTGGTTGTTCACATTCACAGTTCGGATCATTTTCAGGCTCATTTTCTACCTCACACAGTGCATTTCTCTCACACGTGTCAATTTCCATCAAATCTGCATCATCATAGTCATCCTCCCCCATGCTGACATCACTATCCTCATCATCATCATCATCCTCATCATCAGGAAGTGTTGGGTCACAGAGTTCTGCTTCATCTCTGATAGTAACGTCCTGATACTCTGGATGAACCTGCTTCAGTTTCAGTAATGCAGAGACTAGTTTAGGCCAGGTTACTGTCTGAAAAAGCTGATGCCCTCTGTAAGACAAACGTCTTTTCAGTTTCACTCTCATCACCTGAGACTCACTCCTCAGTCTGGGTAATGCATTGACTGTTTCTTGGACCTCAGATGGCACACACACAACATTTCCCCTGATCAGTCTTTGTCTGCCTCTTGGAAGAGGAATGATCTTAGCAAACGGTATGCACTTAGCAATCAAATGTCTTTCCAGAATATTCAGATCTGACAGTTCACTGGGAATTTCAGACAACTGAAGTTTATTAGCTGCTGCGAGGCTTGGCATGCATCCTTTTTTTAGATGAGCGTGGCACGTGTGACAAATCCACTCTTTCCTTCTCTCATCAGGAACTGTGCATGGTTCATTTCTGCAGGCTTCATCACAAACATGAACATACTTTCCTGTCAGACACTGTGAAACCACATTAGGATTTTTGCCATAATTTGACCTTGTGCAGGTTCGTACCTGGTTGGGAAACGAGGCCTTATGACACACAGTGCAGACATAAGTGGGACCAGCCTTAATATTAGCTCTGAACACAGATATGGCTTCATTGATCAACCTGCTCTCAACTGTCTCATGTTGCAGACTCTGTGCTTCTCTGGTCTCTGTTTGAGTGTTTCTTTTCATTTGTCTGTATTTTCTTTTAATGCTCATAGCACATCTCACATTATGCATCATCCTGAATGACTGACTGTTCCTGTATCTGTTTCTCATGAGTTTTTTCATCAGCTGTCTGTGTCTGATTCTGAATACTCTGTCATTCCCATAACGTTGAGTAATATAACTTCTCTGCCTCTGTCGAAAGCTTTCACTCTGTCTGTAACGGTTTATTATGTACATCTTTTGTCTTTGTGAAAATCCTTCTTTTTCTCTGTAAGCTCTCCTGATGTATGACTTTTGTTTCTCTCTGAATCCTTCTTTTTCTCTGTAAGATCTCCTGATGTATGACTTTTGTTTCTCTCTGAATCCTTCTTTTTCTCTGTAAGAGCTCCTGATGTATGACTTTTGTTTCTCTCTGAATCCTTCTTTTTCTCTGTAAGATCTCCTGATGTATGACTTTTGTTTCTCTCTGAATCCTTCTTTTTCTCTGTAAGATCTCCTGATGTATGACTTTTGTTTCTCTCTGAATCCTTCTTTTTCTCTGTAAGATCTCCTGATGTATGACTTTTGTTTCTCTCTGAATTCTTCTTTTTCTCTGTAAGAGCTCCTGATGTATGACTTTTGTTTCTCTCTGAATCCTTCTTTTTCTCTGTAAGATCTCCTGACGTACGACTTTTGTTTCTCTCTGAATTCTGCATTCTTTTGATATAACATTCTGATGCGCGATCTTTTCTTTTCTCTCTGCATTTCATTACACGCATACATTTCCCTTTCTCTCCTTTTTTTATTCACTTTTCTCTGCTGAGGTATATTTCTTGCCATCATTCTCCTTTTCATTTTTATCCTCTCGTGTTTACTAAGTTTGGACAGATTACATGAGATTCCCTTCAAACCATTATCTGGAAGATCACTGTGACAGATATTTGATCCACTGTGAGAAGCATCATTTGGAGGGCAAATGATTTCAACACATGCTTCATGTTCAACTTGGGCACAAGGAACTGTGTTCTGTTCTTGTCTCACAGATGCTGGAGAAGTGATATCAGTGGATAATTCCTCCAAAACATTGCAACAGAGATCATTAAGAACAGTGGGCATCACTGAGGCAGATAAGTTTGGCTCATTCTGAGGAAAATTCTGTGATGGGAACGTTGTCACTTCGACTTGTTCAACATTTGTTTGATTTGACATTTCTGGTGAAATGCTCTCAGACTGATCAGTGGCAGTGTGTGTGTTTGATTCATTGACAGCTTCCTGTAACAGAGGAGGTGCATCAACAGCTGTGTGTCTGCAGTCTGTGTCTGAAACAGCATTTCTCTGGTTGGATGTGTTCACACTGTGAAATGACAGAGGCTTGATTTCGAACATACAAGATGACTGGATGTCAAACATAGTGTTGCACAACTTGATCCTGTCAATCATGTCTCTCAGATGTGTGAATTTCAGCATCACAGCAGTACCAAAGTTCAACAGGCTGGGTGACAGTGGCAGTCCATCTTTATTCCTGGAGTGTGGGTCAAAGTATCCGTACTGACCAGATCTGCATCTGAAAACTGCGACACATAACCCTGCCATGATCAGCAGCCCATACTGTACATCTGATGACAAAAAGCTCAGTCCATGTTCAAGGCTGAGAAGCCTCTCTCCACCTCCAAATGTTCCATACACCGACAGCTGAGCGAAGTCCACCTGATACTTTGACCTGCGTGCACTAACTTCATCTGGAAGTTCATCAGATGCCAAATGGACACTGTTAGGAAACCTTTCTCTGGCCTGTCTGTACACAGCATCACCTTTATCCAGAACTAGGTCAAGATCTGCTCTGCTAATCTTTTCATTCTCATGAAAAAAGGACAGAAACACCAAACTGTTGGCCACACACTGACTGTTCCTGTATTTTCCATATTTTAATGAAGCCTGACTGCGTGAGGCACAGACATGTGTCACTGATGGCTGAGGTTCCACATTCACACTGTGTTGATGAGACGCTCCAGCTGCATCACGTCCTCTCTTTACCATGTCTGCATAAGATACCTGAGGTACACTCTGCTTTACCTGTTGGTCTTTATAATGCTGGAAAGCATTCATGACAGTGTTCCCATCAGAAACTGCACTCTGACCTCTGCTGTTTACCTGCTGTCCATCAGAAGACTCTCCAACACACACACCATCACTGTGACGATCTCTCTTTACAACCTCAGCATAAGATACCTTATGTGACACCAGAGTGCTGCTCTGACAGCAGATACCTTCTGCTTGTTCACTCCGAGATGCTTTCTCCTTCTGCCACCTGAGCTTCTGAGCCTGAGAACGCTGACCCTTCCTTGGCATTGTTGCTTCAAAACCTCAAAGCTTACTTTACTTGTACCGATGTCACCAACACACTCAGGTTGTTGTGATATTTCAAATGCAGCTTTGTTTAGTTTATCAATATCTACCAGTTAATTTATTTAATTAGTAATTTTACATGCAATACTTAATGACAAAAAATATGAAAGTAGAAAAGGTTTGTTGTCAAATGTATGGAAAATATTAAGAATGTAAATGTATAACTTATGTACACTTATGTCAAGATCAATTTTATTTCATGCATTTACAACTCAAGAACAGCTTTTATTGGACAAAACAGTAAATATCCAGAAGATAAGTAATATGTTTTAAATAGTCACACCACAGAGAAAAGAATTATTAAGAAAATATACAAACTCAAAATGAAGTATAATTTGTCTTGATGTTCAACTTTTATGAGCAGACAAAAAAAAAAATATGGTAGTTAGAGTTTTACTAATAAACTACATTCATTGGGTGAAATTTCTCAAAGAATCAAATTTGCGTCACAATATTTTAAACTTGATGTCAAACGTCAATGTAAAAATGTACAAATAGTTTTCCAGCTTAAAAGATGATCACAGTTTATAGAAGAGAGGCTGACAGAACAGTGAGACTCTCAGATTTCTGAAACAGCAGGACCAGGTTCCAATCAACCTCGGTTTTCCAAAGCAAATCTGGTTCTGAGAACGTTGAGCCAAAGCAAATCTGTTGAGCCAAAGCAAATCTGAAGAGCCAAAGCAAATCTGAAGAGCCAAAGCAAATCTGTTGAGCCAAAGCAAATCTGGTTCTGAGAACGTTGAGCCAAATCAAATCTGGTTCTGAGAACGTTGAGCCAAAGCAAATCTGGTTCTGAGAACGTTGAGCCAAAGCAAATCTGGTTCTGAGAACGTTGAGCCAAAGCAAATCTGGTTCTGAGAACGTTGAGCCAAAGCAAATCTGGTTCTGAGAACGTTGAGCCAAAGCAAATCTGTTGAGCCAAAGCAAATCTGTTGAGCCAAAGCAAATCTGAAGAGCCAAAGCAAATCTGTTGAGCCAAAGTAAATCTGAAGAGCCAAAGCAAATCTGTTGAGCCAAAGTAAATCTGGTTCTGAGAACGTTGAGCCAAATCAAATCTGGTTCTGAGAACGTTGAGCCAAAGCAAATCTGGTTCTGAGAACGTTGAGCCAAAGCAAATCTGTTGAGCCAAAGCAAATCTGAAGAGCCAAAGCAAATCTGTTGAGCCAAAGCAAATCTGGTTCTGAGAACGTTGAGCCAAATCAAATCTGGTTCTGAGAACGTTGAGCCAAAGCAAATCTGGTTCTGAGAACGTTGAGCCAAAGCAAATCTGTTGAGCCAAAGCAAATCTGAAGAGCCAAAGCAAATCTGAAGAGCCAAAGCAAATCTGTTGAGCCAAAGCAAATCTGAAGAGCCAAAGCAAATCTGAAGAGCCAAAGCAAATCTGAAGAGCCAAAGTAAATCTGAAGAGCCAAAGCAAATCTGGTTGTGAAATTAGATAGAGGGGGTAGATGGATACAAGATAGAATGTCCAAATATCAGATAGAGGGGGTAGATGGGACAGGAAAGACAGAATGTCCAATAATGATAGGGACAATGAGAGGAGACACGTTGAACAGGAAGACATGGAGAAAACAATAATTAGACATTGTTGATAGCAGAAAACTAATCTAGCATTCCGTTGCATAAGCTGTAAAGAGTTAAACATTTAATGGCTTCAAATAAACAGAATATGTAAAAAGTTAATAAATAAATCACTTTTTAGGCCAGTAGTTTCCAGATGTACCATGGTACCATGAAATGTGGACTGATTAAAATAATATCAGACCCACTGACTTGTTCAACATGAAGCAGAACAGTACAGAACTGATCACTGTGATCACTGCACAACATGTTCTGCTCACATTACACCCTGATTTCTGCCTTTAGTGATGTTCCATTAAAACTGTCAGCTTTCCACTGTTAGACTGCTGCTGGGACCTGTTCTGATCCATTTTACAGGCAGAACAGCTCAGCTCACATGGCTCTGACATGACTTCAGTCAGTGTTTACAGCTTTGTATTTACTATATTTATATTCAACTCAGCAGTTGTGTTAAACCACAAAACACTGATTAAAATGTGAAACACTTCTACACTCAGTGATGTGATGGACTGAACCTCACGGACTAGAATTCTGCTCACCAGCCAAGCAGGAGTTCTGGTCCGGTTCTCTCTGCGTCTGAGTTCACTCTGAGTCTGAGAGGAGAAACAGTTTATTAGTAGCTGATCAGAAGACTCTGAACACACACATCATCTGATCTCACAGCTGATTGGTTCTGCTCTTGTCTGTACAGGATGAGCTTTGGTCCAGACTTTTGTGGAGTTGAAGTAGTTAAATGTTGTTGGTTGATGATCACTTCAGAGAGTCTGAATGTGTTCATGATCAGAAACATGGACACTTTCCCAGTTCTGCTCACAGAGACCATCCAAAGCTTTGGGGATCAGAGATCAGGTGGAAATCAGAGCAGTAACACATCAGCTGTGAAATCTGTTCTCTGACTAATGATCAATGTTTCACTTCATTCATGCAGTTTGAGAAGGACAGGTCTGCCAGATGTTACACAGCTGCACACTGACAGGAAGCAGAGCAGCTATCAGGAACACATCCATCAAATAACTAACTGTTTGTCCTCACCAGTCAGGAGCAGGAGCAGGGGTCAGAGTTCAGGTAGTCTAAAGAAAGGAGGAAAAAATTGTTGCCAGTTAAATTCTTCCAGTTGAGGACACAGCAGGTTCACCAACAGGGGGGCAATAAAACACCATGTAATGACACTGCAGCTTAAATTGTGTGTCACTGGGACATGGAGCTGCTGTTGTTGTTCAGCATCCAGAACATGTAAAGAGCACAGCTGTGATGTCATTTCAGCTTTATTTCCAGAGAAAATGACTGATGAGACAAAGTTAGAAGCAGCACAAAGTCCCATCTTCTATCAGCTGCCCTGCAGTGAACGTCATGTGCTGAGCTGCTGCGATTGGCTGCTTTATCTGTCAATCACTGACACCACCCACAGGAACAGGACAGTAAAGTGGGGGTATCCAGATGTGAGGAAATACTTGTTGCTGACATGGGAGACTCGTTGAGACAGTTGAAATATTTCAGTCTGAATGGAAAGTTTGGACTAAAACTGTCTGTTAAACATGCATCAATGCACACAGTTTAATCATCACCAGTCCAGACATCCATTCAGTATTTCCAGGTGAGTTTCTGAATACAACAGAAAATCTACCAACAAAGTGAAGATGTTTCCTAAAAGCTTCAGTAAGTGTGGACAGAATATTTCTGTGTTCATTAAATGTCTGTTCAGGAGGAAATTCACTCACAAACTCTGATGTAACCCAAACAAAGTTCATCTGATCAGAGTCCAATGATCTTTAAATACAAAACATATTAACTCAATCGGCTTATGTGATCTACGGCCTGTTTAACTTTACAGTAACTCTGTACTTACCAGCCAAAGCAGCGATCAGGTTTCTCTCTCAGTCTGAAAAAAGACACAGTCTGTTAGTTATGAGTGTAAAGAGTGAATCTACCCGAACCACAGAACACAGAGAGTACTGCTCATTGTCAGCTGTCTCTGACTCTCTGATCTTTTACATTCAAGAATTTAAATAGATGAGGTGGCTCGGGCATCTGATTAGGATGCCTCCTGGGCGCCTCCCTGGTGAGGTGTTCCGGGCACGTCCCACTGGGAGGAGACCCCGGGGAAGACCCAGGACACGTTGGAGACGCTGTCTCTCAGCTGGCCTGGTCACTCAATTCACTATCCCTCCAACATCACCACTCTTAATTAATTCTTGAAACATCTTCCAAATGTTATAGAATTCTGAAGCTCTCTAACTGTGTACGTCAGTTTCTCAAGTGCCAGACTTCAGGTTAAATTAGTTAACCAGAAATCGAGAGAGGGGCAACCAACACTCCTCCAACATAAGGCATAACATAATCTATAGATTGTTTGGCCTGTAGTAAGCAGAGATCAACCATATTTCTCTCTTTAGCAGACAAAGGGCTGTTGTCAGGATAAATGCCTAATATACATAGCTTAGGACACAAGGGTATTGGGCAAGATGTAGCCCGGGACACATATTTTAACAGAGATCCAGAATTTTTGAGTCTCGACACATTTCCACAAACACTGATATAAAGTACCCTGATGTACATTACACTTATAATACAGATCAGGTATCTTAGGATCAAATTTATTTAATCTTACAGGGGAGATATAAATCCGCATTAGCCAGTTAAATTGTACTAATCTTAAACGGGCATTGATAGTTTGAGTATGTGTCTTTGAACATATTCTACTCCACTCATTTAATGAGGCGTCTATTCCTAAATCAAGTATCCACTCCAGTCTCTTACTACCTGAGTTATCATGACGGTTATCTACCAGCATGTTATAAAACTGTGAAACCAATTTTTTTCCAAAACAGTTCTTTGAAAGAAATTATTCTAATGTGGACATTGGAGGTTGCTGCACTGAGTTCTTTAACTGTGCAAAAATGAGACTTCACAGTACTTAAAAAAGTGTTTCTGAGGAATATCCAACTTTGCTATTAACTCGTTGAATGACATCAGTGTTATCCTTGTATGCATCTTGTAACTTTATAATACCTTTGTTCAACCATGCTTTAAAGCCGGCTCTTTCATTAATAATATAGTTATTAGTGTCGTTATTACTAACTTCTCTGCTCAGACTCATAGGAGACGTGCTTGTTTGCTGCCGTTTCCATAGCGATAGCGGCTTGCCACAGAAATTTATATAAAAAAAAATAATTCAGTGTGAGAAATAGAATGTGTGGCAGGAGAGCGTGACAAAAGACCGAAAAGCGTGCCTGTCACGCTCAATGCATCAGACTTGAGAGCCCTGCTGCCAGTATCATAAAGTCCAGTTCAAGTGTGAGGTGTGTACCGCCATAGCGAAACTGAGGAGAACTGTCAAATCGGACACAAATATGGCGGCGTTCTCATCGGCGTGACGTCTGTGGTAGTCATGAATACACGCATATAAACAGCTTTTACTTTATTATTCATGGTTAAACTAACTGAACAGAGGCTAGAACTAATAGTTTTAAGTAAGCATAGACCAGCATGAATACATTCAAATGTTAAGTCCTCGTAAGCCATCTTAGACACAGCCATAAGACCAGTTTTAGACAATTTATAAAGCGACCGTTAGCATTGAGGCTAATGGTCGCTAACCGTCATTAGCCAAAAGCAGTCAAGCTCATGAACAACACATTTAGCTGTTTGTTGGTTTATTTTTATATGTCTTAAGCCAAAAGCAGTTATGTAACTTATTTAAACAGCAAAAGTGTGCCACAGCTCATAACATTTGCATTTGCGACAGACCGAGCTCGAGAGCTACTTACCTGAGCAGACGTTGAAGAAGAACAAAGTGCGTCGCGGATGATGACGCAGGTACAAGAAGAGACGTTCAAGGTCACTTGGAAAATCTACATACAAGTGATGACCTGTAGTGCAAATGCTTAATATGCTTAAGATGTCCGCCCTTCCTGATTCTGATGGAGGTTTCTTCCTGTTAAGAGGGAGTTTTTTTCTTTTCACAGCTACCTCTGCACACTCAGGAGGGAGATAGGATCGGAGATAAATTTCACAGCAATTTCCTTGTCAAGGTCACTTTTTTAACTGGCTCCATATGAATTGAACTTATTTGGAATTTAATTCATTTGATTGGATTTGATTATCAGTGGATTGTAATGAATTGGACTGTCATAGGCCTGAATGGTATCTTTGAAGTACTCTGAGATGACATTTGTTGTGATTTGGCGCTACATAAATAAAATTATTAATGAACACGTAACATGTAAATATGTGTATCATACAAAATTGAAAGTACTGAAACATATCTTTATTGAAATGATAAATCAAGTCTGATTCTGTCCAGGGTGTCTCAAAGCACTTTTGCCTCTGTCACTATGCACTGTGTTCTACAGAAATTCTTGCTTGTCACTAGTATTGCAAGAACTGAACCTCGTACTACTAGATGTGTCAATATTTTTGACGGGTACTGTGTACCAGTATATCATGTATATATATGCACACATATTTGTATGTGTCACTGTCTCTCTGCACTAGTCAACTGCACTCACCTGTTCTCCTCCCTTTATAAGCAGGTCGGCTAGCCCTATTTCTCTACCAGGTTGTCTGCAACCTGAACCTCAGCACATTAAGTCTTTTGGCTTTCTGCACCTGCTCTGTTTCTCTGCCGTTCTTGAACCTGTGTATGACCCAGTTTCTGTATAGTTTGATTGTAATGATTTTGGGTTGGACTGTTTAGGAATGTCCAAAATCGGTCCTCAAGGGCCGCTGTCCTGCAGCTTTGAAAGATTGTTAAGTTCTGCACAAGCCTGCTAATGATGCACTAAATCAGGTGTGTTCGAAGCAGTGAAACATCTAAACATATCTTGCAGGACAGTGGCCCTCGAGGACCGGATGTGGATGACCTGCCCTCCTTCTGCATTAACCTCCCTGATGTCAAAGCCTTGCTCTGGTTCAGCCACGTCTCTACCTGGAACTCAGTTAACCAGCATTCTCCAGTCGTCTACTCGCCTGCAGATTCCTGCATAAACAGTCCTGTAATTCCCAAGCCTTTTCATATCCAAACATCAAACATTATTTTGATCACTCCGCCAATTCTCATGTGTCCAGGCTCACCTGAGGAATGGTCTTGATCCTGCTGTTATCAGCCGCTGGTCTTGGATTCTCCTGCAGTCATTCTTGTGTCAAATGTACAATAAACCTTTAAAACTTTCAGAATGCCTCACAGGTTTTTTTTTCTTTTTTGGGAGTCCTTCTGACCATACTTGTTACAAATGAGTGTGCTAAAACAGTACAGCTGAATCAAATTCTGAAATTAATATCATTTTATTTAAAGTTTTAAATTCAAACAGAACATTCAACAAAAGTGGTGGAACAATAAACAAAGGAACAATTTTTTTAATTTAATTTTTACAAAATTTAATGACACACTTAAAATTACTCCAATGTGGAGGGTTTTTCTATTGCAGCAATGTCGGTAACTCTCCTCCCAACATACTTAATATTTACATAAAGTTTGCCTTTTTCAAGGCAAGCCTCGAATGGCTCCCATACACTCTCCTGTATGTCCAGGAGAGCTTTGTTGGACAGGAGGACCTCGAGTTGTCCTTCTGTGCTGCCCTCCGTCACACCCAGGACCTCCACCCCAAGTGCCTCCTCAGTCATGGTCACCATCTGCCAAAAGAAGTAATACTTCTGTCTCATGACATGTTGCAATCAAATATTAAACTCTTTTCTTCTTCTTTTTAATTTCAATGACATCATTTGTCCCTTTATATCTGCATGGTACATTTCAGTGTTGAAAAAGACAACCATTTACATGGCTTAATGAAATATACTCAATGCCCTGTCATGATCTGCTCAGGAGGTTAAAACCTAACAAGGACACCTATGATTGTATACCTAATTCAACACGTTCAAGTGTCTTTTCACATTATCCTGACTATTGGTCTGTATTAACTACACATACTTCTGTTAAAATAGATGATTATAAATTTAACCCACATTTATTTCCATCAATGTCCTTGTTGTTAGGAAGTAATTGCGATTTACCTTTATGTTGGTGTGGGCAGTTGACTGCAGCTGGTCACCCCCTGCAGCCGGTCTTGTTTTTAGGTGAGAAAACCTAAAGGTGCTGCCAAGCATCAGCTGCTCAACCGCAGCATCACGCCACAGGTTGATGGTGACATCAGATTTATCCTGGAAATAACACAGAATGATATATTAGAAGTACATATGACTTCTACTTTATAAGTATATGCTTTGAAAGATGGGGATCTGGAGGTAAAATGGATCAAGATTGAGAAGAGTCTCATTTATTTGGTAATGCTAAAGCCTGAAGTTCTCTGGAAGAAAACAATGAATAAGAGTTTTGAAAATCATGATAATGAATTATATTCAGTATGTGTAACCATGTCTTTGCTTTCTGCACACACATTCTGATATTGAGCAGGTCCTCGCGTTCACTGATATTTGTTGATCTAAAGATATTACAGTTAACGTATTCAGATTTTTAGCAATCCAATAAACCTCCAACATGTAATTTAACTGCTAAAGTTTCAGCCACTCCCACTAAGCAATGCTGTGATATATTACATGGTTATAGTGAGCAACACACATTATAATGCAGAAAATGCTTTAAAAAAGCCATTTCTATTGTGTTTGGCAGGAAACTGTTTAAATGCTTGGCAGCATGGAGCTCTTTGAAAGTACTGTCAACTTTGTATGACAACTCTCTTTTTCAAGAATGATGAAGCAGGCAATTTAGCCTTTTTTAACTGAAGGGGTTGTCCCTGTCTCATCCTCACATTCTCGTGTCTTACCTGCCGGAGCTTCAGCTCCCTAAGTGGCACCTCCTCTCTCCCACTGCGGACTTTCTTTACCGCTGAAAGCTGACAACCACAAGGTAAATCACTTACTGATTTAATTAGACCCAAACATTTCACTGTGACATTTAAGTAAAAAAAACATTTATAATATTGGTCTGGTTAAAGAAAAAACTACAGAAGATCCATTCTTTAAGATTTTTACTGTATTACTTTGTCTATCTAAAAACTTAATATGTCTGAATTACAACATGATAAGCTAAGTACACAGACTGAAAGTGCTGGGAATGTAAATTTAGTGTATTAATGTTATGAACAGAATCAGCATACTTGCACAATTTCCCCCTCCACTGTGAGGAGGTCCTTGCTGCTCTTCAGGTCCTGCAGTGTTGTCTGTAAGGACGGGGGACAGAGGAGGGCTGTCGCCTGCTCCATAAGCCCGTCCTTACAGACAACAGGCGAGCTCCTAAAGAATTTGGTGTCCTTTGTCACCCAAATGTAGTAAGGCGGGGACTCTCCCCGCAAGGAGTACCCCCTCATTATATAATGTTTCCCCTCCTTAATCTTGGAGGAGAACTCCTCAAACATTGTCACTTTTGTGACGGTCTCCCCATCTGTGATGGCCACAAGTTTATTTAGTTTTGTGGTTTTGGCCACTGCAGAGCTCTCCCTGAAGTCCCACGCGATGACTCGCGGCTGATCCTTCATAAGCAGGATCTTTATCTGCAGCTCAGCGGGCCTGTAATAGGGGCTAGGCTTGGTGGTCCAGAGGGTCGCTCTCAGTGCCATTCTGTAATTGCAATAGAAAAATAATGACTTGACATGTGACTCATGTAAATGTACCTACATACACATACATATACATATATAAGTTTGTGTGTGTGTATATGTATGATACTACTGTTCAAAAGTTTGGTGTCAGTCAGACAATTTTGTATTTTCTATGAAAACTCACTTTTATTCATGAAATGAGTTGCAAAATGAATACAAAATATAGTCAAGTCATTGACAAGATAGAAATAATGATTTTTATTTGAAATATTAATTTTGTTCTTCAAACTTTGTTTTTGTCAAAGAATGCTGTATTTGCAGCAATTGCAGCATTGCAAACCTCTGGCATTCTAGCTGTTAATTTGTTGAGGTAATCTGTACAAATGAAGACATTAACCAGATGTTTCCATCTAGAATAGTAATTTACCACATAAACAATGTATAGAGGGTATTTCTGATTAATTTAATGTTATCTTCATTGAAAACAGTGCTTTTCTTTGAAAAATAAGGAAATTTCTAAGTGACCACAAACTTTTGAACAGTGTTGCTCAAATATGTATTAATGTATTAATATAATGTGTATATGTACACACATTCTCAAACAATGCATAAAAAGGTCTATTACTACTGAGTTTGTGCATTTCCCATGAGCACCTGTGACTACGTTATTCTGAAATGCCATCTTTGTAGTTAAAATAAGTTAGACCAAAATTCCCGCCTCCATTTCCCATCATACATTGCTGCGCTGAGTAGTTAATTTTTGTCCGGTCTTTTTCGCGGTGTGTAAAATGGCTCACCAATAATGATACTGAATGGGTTGGCAACATATTTAAGATTCGTTTTGTTAAATCTTTTAAAGTAAACGTTTAGCCCTGAATCAAATTAAATACATAAATTAAATACAAAACCACTATACAAGAGACCACGGTCTTCATTTAAGTTTCTGGAGAATCAGAACTAATGTTCTGTCTCGCGCGCCCCCTGTGGCTTATAAAGATAAATTATGTTCTTATAAAATATGGCCCTCGATTTATATCTACTTTTTCTAATCATTAACCTTTGTAGAAATAGTTATGAATGAATAAATCGAACTTTACAATTAGTTTAAGTCCGATGTGTGTCGGCGTAACTGGGAGGCTATTTAAGCTAGTTAGGAAAAAATCTTTATCTTCTAACTGGCGTTACCCAACTATAAATCCCTTAAAAAATCTTAGTAATTATTTTTGTGAAGTACACACTATACTCCAATAGTTAATGAAACATACAGATACAGGTTCTGGCAAGAAATGACTTTTGAAAAAACGAACTTACCTTATTAATTTGATGCGGAGCTCCGACTGTAGAGTCTTCAAAATGTCCCCTGCTGTGACTGTACACTGTACATATACTGTATGTAAAGCCCTGTCGGCAACCTTTTGATCTTCAACGGCGGGAAAAGCTACCTTACTATACAGAGTTTTGAAAGGCTTTTGGACTTTTCTATTTGTATCTCTATTCAATGTGTACAAAATAATATTCATATCTATCTATCTATCTATCTATCTTTCTATCTGTTATTTTTGCTTTTATTTTATTACAAATATATATATATATATATACATATATTTAGTATAGAAATAGAAAAATACTTTATTCATGGGGGAAATTAAAATGAGTCAACTAGCTCAAAAAAATATAAATATTTACAATGATTGCATACTAGACAAATAGTATATACATATATATTGCATATACATATGCATATGAGAGAGGTGTGTGTATTCTAATTAGCATATATATGAATATTAGCAAATATTTAAATATGTTCATATTTTCCATGCATCTGACAAGCAAACTTTTTCTACTTTCATGTTTTTTGTAGTTAAGCATTGCATGTAAAATTACTGACTTAATCAATGAACTGGTAGATATTGATTGGACTTTGCATGTTCTCCCTGTGTATGCATGGGTTCTCTCCGGGTACTCCGGCTTCCTCCCACCGTCCAAAAACATGCATGTTAGGTTAACTGGAAAGAAATTTTGCCTTTGGAGTAAGTGTGAGTGTGTGTGGTTGTTTGTGTCGTTTGTCTCTGTGTGGCGCTGTGATGGACTGGCGACCTGCCCTAGGTGTACCCCGCCTCTCGCCCGATGACTTCTTCTTAAGTGGATTAAGCGGGTATAGAAAATGGATGGAGGATGGGTAGGTTTTGATAAACTAAACAAAGCTACATTTGAAATATCACAACAACTTGAGTGTGTTGGTGACGTAAAGAAAGCTTAGAGGTTTTGACGCACAGCAACAATGCCAAGGAAAAGTCACAGCTGAGTGGACTATTTAGTATCTCCCGACCGGACAGATGCATAAAACAGTCGCAAAATGTCACTGAGAGTAGGGGCAGAGTAGCTTTCAAAGTTGATGTCCATGTCTTTGTCAGCGAGGAAGTGTTTTTGTGGTGGTTTTCTTTATTTATCTCGTCCTTGTCATCCTCTAATTTGTTAAATTCCTCCGGTGTCACCTCCTTGTGTCGCTACTTCTTTTTATTTTCTTCTTCTGCTGCATCCGAATCTTCAAAGTTATCAAATTCACCAAATAAGTTCCCCACTGGGGTGAATAAAGTATATTCTATTCTATTATATTCTATTCTATTCTATGTACAATTACTAAAAGGCTACAGTGACATGAATGAATGAAACTGAAATTTAATTTGTTGGAGGAGGATCTGTACCAAAGCCAAAACATTTTGTCTCGCTGCAGCCATTGTCTCATTCTTTGTAAATAGGTCTTACTTAGTTAGCAGACCTCTCCAGGACTTTTAAGCTCTGCTAGAGTTAGGTGCGACTTTTAAGCCTAAAGTCCTTTGTGAAAAAAATTAAGAGTCCTAAATTTAAGACTGACACGCCCATTATTTTTTAGCAGTTTCTCTTAAATTGGCCAGTTAGGAGCTACTTTTAGCCCTAAGGTTCTTTGTGACTGGTCAGTATGGACACTTTGACCCACACGCCTGGATCAAAAATGGAATACCAATGTCACCCAGGCTGTTGAACTTTGGTCCTGCTGTTATGCTGAAATCCACACATCTGAGTGACTTGATTGACAGGATCAAGTAGTACTACACAATGTATATGAACTCAAGCCTCTGTCATTTCACTGTGTGAACACATCCAACCAGAGAAATGCTGTTTCAGACACAGACTGGAGACACACATCTGTTGATGCACCACCTCTGTTAGATGAAGCTGTCAATGAATCACATAGACACACTGCCACTGATCAGTCTGAGAACATTTCACCAGAAACTGACACAAATGCTGTTCAATGACAGGTTGATGTTACCTTCCAAACACAGGCTTCTCCTGCACATGAGTTTATCTTGACAGCAGCAGTGATGAACCATGTTGTAGATGATCTTTCTGATGATGTAATGGAAGGTGTGTCCACTGATATCAGTTTAACATCTGCTGTTACACAACAAAATGTCTCATTCCCTCCTACCAGTAATGAAAAAGAAGCAACGAGAGAATTGAGTTTCCTTTCATCACATGATGCTTCTGACATTGAATACAACATTTCTTCCTCAACAATAAACAGAACTGCCACTGACCTGTCTTATACTGTACTGATGGGAATCTCCTGTAATGTTTTGAAAACATAGAAAGATCAAAATGAAGACGAATGGTTTAATTTAATTTAAAAAAGACAACACTGTAATGATTTGAAGCTGCTGGGAAAAAGGCAGAATAGCTTACATGGCTATAAAATGGCAGTAGTGTCATCAAAGAACAGCAGAAACAACAGAATAATCTAAAGGAGAATGAAAATAAGTGAAAAGTCTTGAAATTTTACTGAGTCATCCTGAAAGAGTTAATGGAATGGGTATGCCATCTTAACTGGAACTTTAAATTGAATTTTAAAAGTGCAGAAGTGACAGCTTAAGAAGATTTCAACAGAGACATGAACAGTTCTCATGAAAAAGGTCAAAGGTTAAATATATCACCAGAACACTGATGTTAAATGGGAAACAGAAAAAACACACAGAGCTCCATCATATCTTAAAGATCACATTGTAAGATATTTTCCTAAAAGAGCACTGCTCTCAGAGTGCAGGTTTACTTGTTGTTCCCAGAGTTTTCTAAAAGTAGAATGGGAGGTAGAACCTTCAGTTATCAGGCCCCTCTCTTGTGGAACCAGTTGCCAGTAAATGTTTGGGAAGCAGACACCCTTTCCACTTTTAAGATTAGGCTTAAAACTTTCCTTTTTGATAAAGCTTATAGTTAGCGATGGCTCAGGTCATCCTGAAACATCCCATAGTTAAGCTGCTATAGGCTGGCATAAAGCTTTTACAATAGGGCAGGCATGTTAGCTGGAGTAACTGTCAGCAAAGAAAAGCTGAAGGGTTAAAAACAGAATTAGGGGGCGGCTGTAGCTCAGGAGGAAGAGCAGTCGCCCACCAATCGGAAGGTCGGTGGTTCTGGCTTCCCCAGGATACATGTCGAAGCATCCTTGGGCAAGACACTGAACCCCACGTTGCTCCTCCAGTGTATCATTGGGGGTATGAATGTGTGTGAATGCTTAGAAAGCACGTAGTTATGTGTATCTTAAGACGTGCTGTATGAGTGTGTGTGAGTGGGGTGAATGCGGCATGTAGTGAAGCGCTTTGAGTGGTCAGTTAGACTAGAAAAGCGCTGTACAAGTACAAGTCCATTTACCATTTACCATTTAAAAACAACAAAAGGATTTCAAGCAGGTAATAAGTGAAAAGTCTTGACATTTCTAAAGTGTGACATTTCTAAAACTAAAAATAGTCAAAGTTTAGCAGAAAGCAAGTTGCTGAAATCCTGGTTGAAGCAGTGAAGGTGAAAATAAAATAGTGGAATCATTTAAACCTTTTGGAAAAAAACTGCAGAAGTCTTAGTTGAAGAAGTTGAAAGGTTAAAAATTTTTGAGGAAAAATGTGCAGTTGAAATATTAGTAAAAAGTAATTTGCTGCAGTTTCAAAAGGCCTGAAATGTCTTTTTGAAAGGAGCTGGAGCTTTAAGAAGGCAGAAAAGTAGCTGAATGGGATTAGTTGAACATGCTCAAAAAGCTAAATCTAGTGGAAATTTATCAGAAATCAAGTGAATAATAGTAAAAATGGCTTCAGTGTAATATACAGCAGGGAGTGGAAGAGTGATGTCATCAGTGATAGCAATGTTTGTCAACAGCTGCAGCTCTCTCCCTGTATAACCTGCAGAAATTGCATTTTGGATACTATGACCTCCTGTGAGAAAACCGGAAGAGCGAGGAAAATAATTTGAAGACCGTAAGAAGCAGAAGGCTTGTAAGTAAAGTTTCTCTCGCTTCAAGGCTCATAGCTGAAATTCTGTAAATGTGAGCTATTTAGTAGTTACATCAGCTGAAAGGGGACAAGTGTACCTACATTTTAAGGTATAATTTGTTTGTCTGAGTTAAACAGCATGAAAGTTAGAGGAATTTGTTTGAATATCAGAAAAAGTTAAAATGATCAGTCTGCCACTCTAATATTCTCATTCATAAAAATCAAGAAGGAGCAAAAATGTTCATGTTTTTTAAACTGTCATATTTCGGAATTGGCTAAGTCAAAATTTAAAAGAATTTAACTTTTCAGTAAGAGAAAGCTCTGCTGAAGACACTGATGTGATTTATATCAAGGTCCTGTGTAAAATATAGGTTTTATAGCAGTTTGAATACAGCCTTCACTGTCAGCTTAAAGGAGCGAAGGAGGTCCTGTTTATAATGGAAATGTGTGATTTTGCTCTGAATCTGAGGTGATTTGAGAGAAAAAGCATAAGTTAAAGCACAAATTTGGAAAGAAGACATAAATAGCTTCATGTTAAGCTAGAATTTATCCACTTTTAAGAGAAATTGTGGATGTTAAGGAGGTTTTAGGCTGTGATTAGTGTGGAGGATGAGTGGTTTCTGTGGATTTCCCTGTATTTCTAATGGAGAGGGACAGTGCTGATTCTAAGGTCATTTTCTCAAAAACCATTTTAGTAATGAGAGAGAAAAATACAAACACAATTCTGCAGACCCAGACGCACGTTTTGAGGTATCATATGTGTGCTTTAGACAGCATGAGTGAGGGAAAGTACACAGAATGAAGGCCTGAGCCACAGAGAGACAGAGGAGGACAGGCTGTACCCCCTGAGAACAAACAGCTGTTTGAATGGATTTAAAAGTCAAAATTTAAAAATATTTAACTTTTCAGTAAGAGAATGCTCTGCTGAAGACACTGATGTGATTTATATCAAGGTCCTGTGTAAAATATAGGTTTTATAGCAGTTTGAATACAGCCTTCACTGTCAGCTTAAAGGAGCGAAGGAGGACCTGTTTATAATGGAAATGTGTGATTTTGCTCTGAATCTCAGGTGATTTGAGCGACAAAGCATAAGTTAAAGCACAAATATGGAAAGAAGACATAAATAGCTTCATGTTAAGCTAGAATTTATCCACTTTTAAGAGAAATTGTGGAGGTTAAGGAGGTTTTAGGCTGTGATTAGTGTGGAGGATGAGTGGTTTCTGTGGATTTCCCTGTATATCTAATGGAGAGGGACAGTGCTGATTCTAAGGTCATTTTCTCAAAAACCATTTTAGTAATGAGAGAGAAAAATACAAGCACACTTCTGCAGACCCAGACGCACGTTTTGAGGTATCATATGTGTGCTTTAGACAGCATGAGTGAGGGAAAGTACACGGAATGAATGCCTGAGCCACAGAGAGACAGAGGAGGACAGGCTGTACCCCCTGAGAACAAACAGCTGTTTGAATGGATTTAAAAGTCAAAATTTAAAAATATTGAACTTTTCAGTAAGAGAAAGCTCTGCCGAAGACACTGATGTGATTTATATCAAGGTCCTGTGTAAAATATAGGTTTTATAGCAGTTTGAATACAGCCTTCACTGTCAGCTTAAAGGAGCGAAGGAGGGCCTGTTTATAATGGAAATGTGGGATTTTGCTCTGAATCTGAGGTGATTTGAGCGAAAAAGCATAAGTTAAAGCACAAATATGGAAAGAAGACATAAATAGCTTCATCTTAAGCAAGAATTTATCCAGTTTTAACAGAAATGGTGGATGTTAAGGAGGTTATAGGTTAAAATGGCTTCAGTGTAATATACAGCAGGGAGTGGAAGAGTGATGTCATCAGTGATAGCAATGTTTGTCAACAGCTGCAGCTCTCTCCCTGTATAACCTGCAGAAATTGCATTTTGGATACTATGACCTCCTGTGAGAAAACTGGAAGAGCGAGGAAAATTATTTGAAGACCGTAAGAAGCAGAAGGCTTGGAGGAACGCGGCAATGTAGTTTTTATTTCAATGGAGTGAAAAAAATTGAAACGGCAGCGAGTTGAACACAGTTGAACCTGTCTCTGGCGTTCCACCAAATTTCCATTGGAGTTAGTGAGAGAAATTGAAAGGTTTCTCTCGCTTCAAGGCTCATAGCTGAAATTCTGTAAATGTGAGCTATTTAGTAGTTACATCAGCTGAAAGAGGACAAGTGTACCTACATTTTAAGGTATAATTTGTTTGTCTGAGTTAAACAGCATGAAAGTTAGAGTAATTTGTTTGAATATCAGAAAAAGTTAAAATGATCAGTCTGCCACTCTAATCTTCTCATTCATAAAAATCAAGAAGGAGCAAAAATGTTCATGTTTTTTAAACTGTCATATTTCGGAATTGGCTTAATATTTGAAAAAGCCGTATAATCAGATAATAGCTGAATGTCTTGTGAACATTTTAAAGTTTGAATGATGTCTCTGTGATACCGTATGGCTGAGTTACTGCCCTCTATAATAGGACAGTTTGGGGCTCGTTGAGTCTGGCCTCCTCATTAGTTGCTGTGGGCAACAGCTGCACGTGCCCACTGACAAATCTGCACCTCACTTTGTCCCCTTAAAATCTGGGGGTTTAATAATGAACGACAAGTCTGGAACAAACGGTCGCTGTTCGAAAAGTAGAAGTCGTATCCGAATAATTCTTTCACCGTGAGCGCCAGAAGGGATGTGGGAAGCCAGAGGTGTAATTTTTATTCTGATCTTGTGTAAGGTTTGTTTTTTATGGCAGTTTTAAAACGAGTCTTTCTCACTGATTTCATTGCTCAGCCTGTTTATAATGGAAAAGTATGTGAGCTGGAGTGCTGCTCTCTGCGCTTAGAGTTGATTTGTGAGAAATCTGTGAGGCCAAGCTCAATGAGAGTGACTTTGTGTGAAAGAGGACTAAAATACCTACGTTTTGATGTATAATTTGTCTAGATCAGGCAGACATTTTGGACGTGAGAGGCATTTGTTTGAGGAAGTTCTTTTTAAATCATTTTAGAGTGGGAATTAGAGTGTGCGCTCCATCAGACGAAGTCCTCTGGCTCCATAAAACGTAAACTGCCGTTGTGTCAAAGCTGTACAAGCTATCGACAAGCCCTTTACCAGAGTTAAAGTTGGGTCCTTCCTGTCACATACAAACTTTGAATGATGTCTCTATGATACCGTATGGCTGAGTTACAGCCCTCTAAAATAGGGCAGTTTGGGGCTCGTTGAGCCCCAAACTGCCCTATTTTCATGCTTGAAAATCATGAAGGAGCAAAAATGTTCATGATTTTGAAACTGTCATATTTCAAAATTGGCAGAATATTTGAAAAAGCTGAAACATTTGGTAATAGCTGAATGTCTTGTGAACATTTTAAAATTTGAATGGTGTCTCTAGCTGAACGTATGCTCAACTAGTTAGGTTGGAAAGAGGAGGAAGCTTTTGAAGAGTTGAAAGAAATTCCCATTCATTTGAATGAGGAAAAAAGTTGAATAGAAGTTGAATAGTTTAAAAAGTGTAAAAGATATCAACACCAAAAGTCATAGCAGAAATCTCCTGAACAAGCTGAACGTTTTGATACCAAAATTGTTGAAATCGGTTAAAGATTGCAGGAGTAGTTAAGCTACAAAAAACGGCGGAATAATAATAATAATAATAATAATAACTAGAAAGAGCTGTTCCTGCGAAACAGCAGTGAGAATGCATTTTAAGTAGAATGGATTAGTTGAACATGCTCAAATAGCTGAATCTAGTTGAAATTTATCAGAAACAAGTGAATAATAGTAAAAATGGCTTCAGTGTAATATACAGCAAGGAGTGGAAGAGTGATGTCATCAGTGATAGCAATGTTTGTCAACAGCTGCAGCTCTCTCCCTGTATAACCTGCAGAAATTGCATTTTGGATACTATGACCTCCTGTGAGAAAACTGGAAGAGCGAGGAAAATAATTTGAAGACCGTAAGAAGCAGAAGGCTTGGATGAACGCGGCAATGTAGTTTTTATTTCAATGGAGTGAAAAAAATTTAAACGGCAGCGAGTTGAACACAGTTGAACCTGTCTCTGGCGTTCCACCAAATTTCCATTGGAGTTAGTGAGAGAAATTGAAAGGTTTCTCTCGCTTCAAGGCTCATAGCTGAAATTCTGTAAATGTGAGCTATTTAGTAGTTACATCAGCTGAAAGAGGACAAGTGTACCTACATTTTAAGGTATAATTTATTTGTCTGAGTTAAACAGCATGAAAGTTAGAGTAATTTGTTTGAATATCAGAAAAAGTTAAAATGATCAGTCTGCCACTCTAATCTTCTCATTCATAAAAATCAGGAAGGAGCAAAAATGTTCATGTTTTTTAAACTGTCATATTTCGGAATTGGCTTAATATTTGAAAAAGCCAGCTGAATGTCTTGTGAACATTTTAAAGTTTGAATGATGTCTCTGTGATACCGTATGGCTGAGTTACTGCCCTCTAAAATAGGACAGTTTGGGGCTCGTTGAGTGTGGCCTCCTCATTAGTTGCTGTGGGCAACAGCTGCACGTGCCCACTGCCAAATCTGCACCTCACTTTGTCCCCTTAAAATCTGGGGGTTTAATAATGAACGACAAGTCTGGAACAAACGGTCGCTGTTCGAAAAGTAGAAGTCGTATCCGAATAATTCTTTCACCGTGAGCGCCAGAAGGGATGTGGGAAGCCAGAGGTGTAATTTTTATTCTGATCTTGTGTAAGGTTTGTTTTTTATGGCAGTTTTAAAACGAGTCTTTCTCACTGATTTCATTGCTCAGCCTGTTTATAATGGAAAAGTATGTGAGCTGGAGTGCTGCTCTCTGCGCTTAGAGTTGATTTGTGAGAAATCTGTGAGGCCAAGCTCAATGAGAGTGACTTTGTGTGAAAGAGGACTAAAATACCTACGTTTTGATGTATAATTTGTCTAGATCAGGCAGACATTTTGGACGTGAGAGGCATTTGTTTGAGGAAGTTCTTTTTAAATCATTTTAGAGTGGGAATTAGAGTGTGCGCTCCATCAGACGAAGTCCTCTGGCTCCATAAAACGTAAACTGCCGTTGTGTCAAAGCTGTATAAGCTATTGACAAGCCCTTTACCACAGTTAAAGTTGAGTCTTCCCTGTCACACACAAACTTTGAATGATGTCTCTGTGATACCGTATGGCTGAGTTACAGCCCTCTAAAATAGGACAGTTTGGGGCTCGTTGAGCCCCAAACTGCCCTATTTTCATGCTTAAGAATCATGAAGGAGCAAAAATGTTCATGATTTTTAAACTGTCATATTTCAAAATTGGCTTAACATTTGAAGAAGCTGAAACATTTGGTAATAGCTGAATGTCTTGTGAACATTTTAAAGTTTGAATGGTGTCTCTAGCTGAACGTATGCTCAACTAGTTAGGTTGGAAAGAGGAGGACGTTTTTGAAGAGTTGAAAGAAATTCCCATTCATTTGAATGAGGAATAAAGTTGAATAAAAGTTAAATAGTTTAAAAAGTGTAAAAGTTATAAACACCAAAAGTCATAGCATAAATCTCCTGAAGGAGCTGAACGTTTTGATACCAAAATGGTTGAAATCGGTTAAAGTATGAAGGAGTAGTTAAACGGCAAAAAACGTACGGAAAATATAATAATAATAATAATAATAATAATAAAGATAAACAGGAAAACAATAGTGAGAATGCCTTACAGCATTCTCACAACTAGAAAAAAAGCTGTTCCTGCGAAACAGCTGTGAGAATGCTTATTAGCTGAATGGGGATAGCTGACCATGCTGAAAAAGTTGAAAATAGTGAAAATTGAGCAGAAAACAGTTGCTTAAGTCTGGGTTGAAAGAATTTGAACATTTGAACATTGGAATGACTTGAACTTACTGGAAAAAAGGAAGAATTGATTAAATGTCTTATAAAAAAGTTACAAGACCTAGCAGAAAAAATTGAAGGTTTAAAGAAGGAGATGTGAGATGAATTCTGTTCATAATGCAGAAAAATGTGAATGTTTAAGCCACCTGAAGCTAGATGAAGGCATAAAAGTACAGGAAAGAGAAGGAAAATTCTAAACTAAAAGGGAAAAAGATCAGAAAGATGACAAACAATGCAGGAAAATGTGAATATTTAGCAGAAAATGATTTGCTGGAGTTTCAAAAGGCCTTAAATGTATGTTTGAAAGGAGCTGAAGCTTTATGAAGTCAGAAAAGTACTGAAAAGAGAAGAAACATGCAAAAAGGACTGGCAGTTGGAAGATGCTGTGCTGAGTGACCTGCTAATTGCCAGTCAACCATTAAATATTGCAAACCCAGTCTGAAATATGACAGTCGTGATGCCTAAAGCAGAAAGGTTTTACCAGGCCAGTATGAGGAAAATCACACAGAAGGACGTCTTAAGCCAGAGACACAGAGGAGGACAGGTTGTGCCTGTTCAGAACAATCAGCTGCTTCAATAGATTTATAAGTCATAGTAAAAGACAATTTTAACCTGTTAATAGCAGAAAGGTATGCTGCAGACAGTTAAGTCATTTCTACCAAGGTCCTGTGTAGAATACAGGTTTTATAGCAGTTTGAATACAGCCTTCACTGTCAGCTTAAAGGAGCGAAGGAGGGCCTGTTTATAATGGAAATGTGTGATTTTGCTCTGAATCTGAGGTGATTTGAGCGAAAAAGCACCAGTTAAAGCACAAATATGGAAAGAAGACATAAATAGCTTCATCTTAAGCAAGAATTTATCCAATTTTAAGAGAAATTGTGGATGTTAAGGAGGTTATAGGTTAAAATGGCTTCAGTGTAATATACAGCAGGGAGTGGAAGAGTGATGTCATCAGTGATAGCAATGTTTGTCAACAGCTGCAGCTCTCTCCCTGTATAACCTGCAGAAATTGCATTTCGGATACTATGACCTCCTGTGAGAAAACTGGAAGAGCGAGGAAAATAATTTGAAGACCGTAAGAAGCAGAAGGCTTGGAGGAACGCGGCAATGTAGTTTTTATTTCAATGGAGTGAAAAAAATTTAAACGGCAGCAGGTTGAACACAGTTGAACCCGTCTCTGGCGTTCCACCAAATTTACATTGGAGTTAGTGAGAGAAATTGAAAGGTTTCTCTCGCTTCAAGGCTCATAGCTGAAATTCTGTAAATGTGAGCTATTTAGTAGTTACATCAGCTGAAAGAGGACAAGTGTACCTACATTTTAAGGTATAATTTGTTTGTCTGAGTTAAACAGCATGAAAGTTAGAGTAATTTGTTGGAATATCAGAAAAAGTTAAAATGATCAGTCTGCCACTCTAATCTTCTCATTCATAAAAATCAGGAAGGAGCAAAAATGTTCATGTTTTTTAAACTGTCATATTTGAGAATTGGCTTAATATTTGAAAAAGCCGTATAATCAGATAATAGCTGAATGTCTTGTGAACATTTTAAAGTTTGAATGATGTCTCTGTGATACTGTATGGCTGAGTTACTGCCCTCTATAATAGGACAGTTTGGGGCTCGTTGAGTCTGGCCTCCTCATTAGTTGCTGTGGGCAACAGCTGCACGTGCCCACTGACAAATCTGCACCTCACTTTGTCCCCTTAAAATCTGGGGGTTTAATAATGAACGACAAGTCTGGAACAAACGGTCGCTGTTCGAAAAGTAGAAGTCGTATCCGAATAATTCTTTCACCGTGAGCGCCAGAAGGGATGTGGGAAGCCAGAGGTGTAATTTTTATTCTGATCTTGTGTAAGGTTTGTTTTTTATGGCAGTTTTAAAACGAGTCTTTCTCACTGATTTCATTGCTCAGCCTGTTTATAATGGAAAAGTATGTGAGCTGGAGTGCTGCTCTCTGTGCTTACAGGTGATTTGTGAGAAATCTGTGAGGCCAAGCTCAATGAGAGTGACTTTGTGTGAAAGAGGACTAAAATACCTACGTTTTGATGTATAATTTGTCTAGATCAGGCAAACATTTTGGACGTGAGAGGCATTTGTTTGAGGAAGTTCTTTTTAAATCATTTTAGAGTGGGAATTAGAGTGTGCGCTCCATCAGACGAAGTCCTCTGGCTCCATAAAACGTAAACTGCCGTTGTGTCAAAGCTGTATAAGCTATCGACAAGCCCTTTACCACAGTTAAAGTTGAGACTTTCCTGTCACATACAAACTTTGAATGATGTCTCTGTGATACCGTATGGCTGAGTTACAGCCCTCTAAAATAGGGCAGTTTGGGGCTCGTTAAGCCCCAAACTGTCCTATTTTCATGCATGAAAATCATGAAGGAGCAAAAATGTTCATGATTTTGAAACTGTCATATTTCAAAATTGGCTTAACATTTGAAAAAGCTGAAACATTTGGTAATAGCTGAATGTCTTGTGAACATTTTAAAGTTTGAATGGTGTCTCTAGCTGAACGTATGCTCAACTAGTTAGGTTGGAAAGAGGAGGAAGCTTTTGAAGAGTTGAAAGAAATTCCCATTCATTTGAATGAGGAAAAAAGTTGAATAGAAGTTGAATAGTTTAAAAAGTGTAAAAGATATCAACACCAAAAGTCATAGCAGAAATCTCCTGAACAAGCTGAACGTTTTGATACCAAAATTGTTGAAATCGGTTAAAGATTGCAGGAGTAGTTAAGCTACAAAAAACGGCGGAATAATAATAATAATAATAACTAGAAAGAGCTGTTCCTGCGAAACAGCAGTGAGAATGCATTTTAAGTTGAATGGATTAGTTGAACATGCTCAAATAGCTGAATCTATTTGAAATTTATCAGAAATCAAGTGAATAATAGTAAAAATGGCTTCAGTGTAATATACAGCAGGGAGTGGAAGAGTGATGTCATCAGTGATAGCAATGTTTGTCAACAGCTGCAGCTCTCTCCCTGTATAACCTGCAGAAATTGCATTTTGGATACTATGACCTCCTGTGAGAAAACTGGAAGAGCGAGGAAAATAATTTGAAGACCGTAAGAAGCAGAAGGCTTGGAGGAACGCGGCAATGTAGTTTTTATTTCAATGGAGTGAAAAATATTTAAACGGCAGCGGGTTGAACACAGTTGAACCTGTCTCTGGCGTTCAACCAAATTTCCATTGGAGTTAGTGAGAGAAATTGAAAGGTTTCTCTCGCTTCAAGGCTCATAGCTGAAATTCTGTAAATGTGAGCTATTTAGTAGTTACATCAGCTGAAAGAGGACAAGTGTACCTACATTTTAAGGTATAATTTGTTTGTCTGAGTTAAACAGCATGAAAGTTAGAGCCATTTGTTTGAATATCAGAAAAAGTTAAAATGATCAGTCTGCCACTCTAATCTTCTCATTCATAAAAATCAAGAAGGAGCAAAAATGTTCATGTATTTTAAACTGTCATATTTCAGAATTGGCTTAATATTTGAAAAAGCTGTATAATCAGATAATAGCTGAATGTCTTGTGAACATTTTAAAGTTTGAATGATGTCTCTGTGATACCGTATGGCTGAGTTACTGCCCTCTAAAATAGGACAGTTAGGGGCTCGTTGAGTGTGGCCTCCTCATTAGTTGCTGTGGGCAACAGCTGCACGTGCCCACTGCCAAATCTGCACCTCACTTTGTCCCCTTAAAATCTGGGGGTTTAATAATGAACGACAAGTCTGGAACAAACGGTTGCTGTTCGAAAAGTAGAAGTCGTATCCGAATAATTCTTTCACCGTGAGCGCCAGAAGGGATGTGGGAAGCCAGAGGTGTAATTTTTATTCTGATCTTGTGTAAGGTTTGTTTTTTATGGCAGTTTTAAAACGAGTCTTTCTCACTGATTTCATTGCTCGGCCTGTTTATAATGGAAAAGTATGTGAGCTGGAGTGCTGCTCTCTGCGCTTACAGGTGATTTGTGAGAAATCTGTGAGGCCAAGCTCAATGAGAAATACCTACGTTTTGATGTATAATTTGTCTAGATCAGGCAGACATTTTGGACGTGAGAGGCATTTGTTTGAGGAAGTTGTTTTTAAATCATTTTAGAGTGGGAATTAGAGTGTGCGCTCCATCAGACGAAGTCCTCTGGCTCCATAAAACGTAAACTGCCGTTGTGTCAAAGCTGTATAAGCTATTGACAAGCCCTTTACCACAGTTAAAGTTGAGTCTTTCCTGTCACAGACAAACTTTGAATGATGTCTCTATGATACCGTATGGCTGAGTTACAGCCCTCTAAAATAGGACAGTTTGGGGCTCGTTGAGCCCCAAACTGCCCTGCTTTCATGCTTGAAAATCATGAAGGAGCAAAAATGTTCATGATTTTTAAACTGTCATATTTCAAAATTGGCTTAACATTTGAAAAAGCTGAAACATTTGGTAATAGCTGAATGTCTTGTGAACATTTTAAAGTTTGAATGGTGTCTCTAGCTGAACGTATGCTCAACTAGTTAGGTTGGAAAGAGGAGGAAGCTTTTGAAGAGTTGAAAGAAATTCCCATTCATTTGAATGAGGAAAAAAGTTGAATAGAAGTTGAATAGTTTAAAAAGTGTAAAAGATATCAACACCAAAAGTCATAGCAGAAATCTCCTGAACAAGCTGAACGTTTTGATACCAAAATTGTTGAAATCGGTTAAAGATTGCAGGAGTAGTTAAGCTACAAAAAACGGCGGAATAATAATAATAATAATAATAATAATAATAATAAAGAGAAACAGGAAAACAATAGTGAGAATGCCATGCATTCTCACAATAATAATAATAAAGAGAAACAGGAAAACAATAGTGAGAATGCCATGCATTCTCACAATAACTAGAAAAAGCTGTTCCTGCGAAACAGCAGTGAGAATGCTTATTCGCTGAATGGGTATAGCTGACCATGCTAAAAAAGCTGAAAATTTAGCACAAAGTTAAGTTGAATGGGATTAGTTGAACATGCTCAAAAAGCTGAAGATAGTGAAAATTTAGCAGAAAACCAGTTGCTGAAGTCTTGGTTGAAGACCTGATTAAAAACAGAAGGAGAAGAATTCAGTTGATAGTTTTAAATTCTCTTTCAATCATAATAGAATGATTGCACCTAAAGTTGTTGAGAAGAAGAAGGAGTTGAAAAAATGGAAACAAATTAGCAGAAAATTAGTTGAAAAAGGGCTGAAAAATAATTATTTAAGGACCTGGAGCTGAATGAAAGCTGAGAGGATTAGACAAACAAACAGCGACTTGAACATGTAAAAAGAACAGTGCTGAACACTACCATGTAAGGAAGTTCAGCTGTGAAACATATAAACATTTAAAGAAGCTAATATGACCATTGGAATGCACTGTGATATTAGAAAGAAAGGAATAATTGAGAGCTTAAACTGGACAAGTCCTGATATTAATGCTTGTTCAGGCAACAAAACACTTTCTTTTCAAAGCATTACAAATTTTTTTAATAGTATACAACAGATTTGTTAATCGACATGTGAACATTTAGATGATTACAAAACCTCAAAAACACTTAATTTACAAAGTCATGTTCAGTCATTTCTAAGTATCATGGATTGCAAATAATGTCCATTATTATGAAATAGATAGATAGTTTATCAATCCCGAGGGAAATTCAAAGTGATTTTATATTTAAAAAATAATATTCTTCTTGTTAATCTTTTTACAAAAGAGAAAACTTAAAAAACTACAAATATGAATATTATAAAAAAAATTAAAAAATCCTAAAACCAAAATACCAGCTGATACCTCACAGTAAGACAGAATTCACTCAATTGTGTGTTCCATTTGAAAAGTTTGTCTTTTCATGTATTTGCAATTTTTTGGGTCTTTAGAATGGCCAAATATAATTTTCTATCAACTGTTCTGCTATTATTGGTTTCCACATGGTGGAAAGTTTTAACTTATTCAATAATTATTGAATAATAACATGATCACCAATGTGATCAGGTGGCCATTCCTAGATGTCAGGAATGTCTCTCCATAATGAGTCAACACAACATGAGTGTGAGTCCTGTCTTATTCCTGCTATAATTGCTACTACATCCATCCTATTTACTTACTTCATGTGTAACTTTATTTTTTTCTTTTGTTTAAATACTTCATTGTTTCAACAATCAGATACAGGAAAACATGATGGAGAACAAAGGAAGACTAATCTACTGTTCTGAAACATGAACTAAACATGCTGTAACAGATACTATAAATAGAAAACATCCAGGAAAAAAAATAATAAAATAAGAAAAAAAATATAAAAATCTTAAATAAGAAAATAAGTCAAATATTTATATTTTAGATTCATTATAAGTAAAATAAATATAAAATAATTTTAAAAAATTCTTTAATAAGAAAAAACAAATAACACAAAGAAGACAAAATAATTAGGACAAAAACTAAATTCCCATTATTGGTTTCTGTGATCATATTGAAAGGCAGGGCTGAACACTATAAGTCAGCAACATCCTGTATCGTTTACATTGTTACTTTTTTGTGGTTTTATGGTAACTGTTGTGTTCAAATAACAGTTTGAATGTAGTCTTTCTTCCTTAGTGAATAAAATAAGGCATAGAATATGCGAATTATGGTAAAAACTGTGTCTTTACTGGAACTCACATGCCAAATGAGTTGGTTATTACTGTTTATGTTTAAAGTGTCCAAATAACACTGATAAAATACACACAATACAAAATTTATAGTGTTTTTTTTTTAACACAGATAAAAAAAAGATACAACAATTTCAACGACTCACAGTTTTGTTCAGCCGTATCTCTAAAAGCTTTTCACATGGTGCTCAGTCCAGGGCTAATGTTCACAATTATGTGTCCAACTTCAGGTCAGAGTGACTAAAAGTCCTATTCAATCTGTGCATTAATCATATGATAGTGTTTCACAAAGATTCACAAAAATCTGAGTCACATTTGTGTAAAATGTCAAACACAGGAACACTCACATCATTACATGTGGCCTGTGTGATCTGGTGGCCATTCTGAAAACATCTGTGAACACCAAGAGGTTCAGTTTTCAAGTCTGTACGTATGACCAATGTCTTCACATTTATATTAGCTATATATATATATATATATATAGCTAATATAAACAATATATATATATATATATTAGGAGTTTATATTCGCCTGGTGTAACTGCACAATGTAGGAAGCCTTTCTGATACCAACAAACAAGCTGATACCCCACACGAAGACAGGATTCACACAATCATGTGTGAATAGACTACAAGTCTATTTTTTTAATACACTTTCAAATTTCAGGTTTGAAACCTGAAACCATTGAAAATAATTTCTTGTTTTGTTTTTATTGTTTAGAATATGGTGGAGAGTTTATGATCAACAATTTAATCAGGTGACCAAGTATTACACATTCCTAAATGTCAGGAATGCTCTCCATAATGACCCAACACAACCTGTGTGTGAGTCCTGTCTTAATCCTGCTACAAGTACGACTGAATCAGTTCTCTCTGGTGTGCTCATGAGTACATTTGCACATGACATCTGAAGGAGTAAAACTTTCTACTGAACAGTGACCAGATATGAGTAAACACACTCATGCATTGTTCTGAAACATGAAATAAACATTCACATTTACACAGATGGACAGGATAAATGAGTGTTGTTACTCAGAGTCCTCCATTTTGTCCACAGTTCAGTTTTATGTGGTTGCTGTTTGTTGAATGTGATGGTGCAAACTAAAGAGTCAAAGGAGCACAGAGTCAGTGTGAAGATGTAAAGTGTTCTCACCATGTGACCTTTTTCATTTTCACTGGCTGCTGAACTGCTGCCTCCATGTACCTGCTCAGTGTTCGCTGCAGCACTGGAAAGATGGTTATAGTCCTTGAAGAGGAAACCAGGAGTGTTTTTACCTTTGAGCCTCATTATGAAGGCCTGATGCTGCACAGAGGACCTGCTGCAGCTTTAGCTGACGCAGTGGGACCTCCTCTCTCCTGATGCAAATCATCCTCACAGATGGCAGCTAAATAACACAGTAAAGCACTTATTAATGTGGTTAGAACGAAACATGTCATAGTGACAGCTTTTATTTAGTATAACATTTATAATTCTGCTTTGATTCAACAATAAAACTACAGAAGATCAGTGCACACGTTGTAATTACTGGGAATGTTGATCAAAGTTAGTGCATCAGTGTGTTACTGTGATGAACAGAATCAACATACTTGCACAATTTTCCCCTTCATCATGAGGAGGCCCTTGGTCCCCTTCACCTCCTTTATGGATGTGTGTGAAGACGGGGGAAAGACCACCAACCAAAGAGTCAACAGCAGTTTGTCTCTGCTGGAGAGGAAGATGATGACATGCAGGCATGAAGGTGGAACTGATCCTGAGGAAACAACACAAGACAAATATTGTCATGAACTTTAGTCTTTAAAAACACAAGGTGAAAGGTCACATGATGCATGAAAAGTATATACCTCGAACAGTGCTGCAGAGCACAAACCATCTCCTGTCAGTGAGGTTTAACATGTGGATGTTTCAGAAGTGTTGATGATAACTTTCTGTTCATCTGTGAGGGTCTCAGCTATGAAGGATTCACAGGAGAGGAAGGCCTGAAGAAAGACAAGGGAACTGTGAATTAGATACTGTGGTCTGTAATATGAATGAAGAGATTCATAATCATGATATTAACAGATGAATAAACAGCATACTCAGAGTATTGAAGTTAATATTTTGTCTTTCCAAAGGGAAGATCTCCACTCTACCTTCTGTCAGCTCAGAAGAACCCTGGTCTCTGGCAGGAGGAGGACATGTCTCTGTGTGATGCAGCAGTGCTGAGTTCACTGTTGCTGGTGGTCTGAGGCAGCATGATGTGTGGTTTTTCTCAGGGTCAGCCAGGTGGTCAGGTGAGGGTTAACAGGGGCCATTTTATCCTCTGCTTTGAAGAAAGGTGGGATGGCAGGATATGGAAGTTTCTCTGTGATGGCTCTGGTTTGGACTGACAGTTCATGAAGATGATGTTGAAGTGTGTGTTGTTGTGCTGGAGTTGGTGCTGGAGGTTGTTGTCATGGAGGTTGTTGTCATGGAGGATGTTGTCATGGAAGATGTTGTCATGGAGCATACAGAAGAACATGTCTCCTGTCTAGAGGAAACCTCTTAACAGTTTTAGTGATAGTAGAGTTATAGTTCTTTGACCGCCCACCCCACCCCCATCCCGCTTTGCCCTCCACCCCAGTAGGGTATCAGCTGGTGTTGTTGGTACACCAGAAAGCAGGTGCTGCATCTAGAGCTCATGCTTTCTGATGTTTCTTCTATGTTCTGGTAAATGTAGCAGCTTTTATAGAGCTGCTCAGACAGTTGTGGCCTGTGCATTTATCAACCCTGACCCAACCCACCCAGATAAATGCACAGGCCACAACAAGGTGATATATATTAAATGATATATTATCATTTAATATATATCATCATCATTTCATTTATAATAACATTTATATTATAACTATTATATCAGCTGTATATCAATAGCATAATCAATAGCATAATTATATAATAATAATAGCTCTTCAGATTTTGTGATAAAACTATTCTTTTCTTTATATTTTTTTAAAGAAAACATCTTTCTAACAAAAATACAAACTTCAGACAGTACTTTTTTTAAATTTTCCATGATTTCTAAGACTCACCGACCTCTTCATGGTTCACTGGTGGACAGGACACAGAACACCGGGTTGTGATAGCTGTAATACGTTCTCATGACACCTGACTGGAGACATCTCTGTGGCTGGGAAATGAAAATGAGATCAAGCAGTGTGTTCTTGTCTGTGGTGGCAGAGGTGATCAGCTGTACATATCCCTTAGACTGAAACACTTCTAGAATTGGCTTTGTTGACCCGTGCAGCTGATTCTCATTGAAGTCTCCACACACAATAACAGGGTGACAGTCCAACACCTCAAGTGCATCCAAAAGGCTTACCAGGTTTTCCAGGAATGGTCTCAGACTGTAGTCAGGAGGTCTGTACACAGCTGCAATCACTGCACAGAATGGAGCCTCAACCTTCAAAGCCACAAACTCAAGATCAGTCACATTATGCAAATACTGTCTTTCACGCACCTGGATGTGGTTTCTCACATAAACAGCAACTCCACCACCTCCTTTGCTGGCCATCTGAGGATAGTTAGTGTAGGACGTGTGTCTGTTGCGTTTGAACATGTTGTAGCCGTCCAGCTGAAGACTGTCTGCAACAAAGGAGCCTTGCAGGTGAGTCTCTGTCAGACACAGAACATCTGCTAGACACAGCTCATGATGTCTCTTGATGTCACCGATGTGAGATGGCAGTCCCTCTGTGTTGTGATGAACAAGGGTCAGAGTGTCGGGTCTGTTTACTGTTTCTCTCACCTGAAGAAGAGGCATCATGTGATCCACATAGGCTTGTCTCATGGTCTCGAGCGCTGCAGTCACTTCAGGATTGGCGTATATTTTCTTTTCATCCAAATCTAGTAAATAAAGACCACTGAGGGACGTCACTCTGCTCAGAGCTACATAAGCCATACCTGCTTCAAAGATTTTCTGCAGTGACACCACAGCTGCACGTGTTGTGAGGCCCTGGGTTTTATGGACAGTGCACGCGAACGCCAGCCTGACAGGAAACTGTCTACGTACCACTCCGTTCTGTTTCAGCTTCTCCTCTGCTCTCTCGATGTAAACCAGATTGACAGATTCTGGAGCTCCACTCTGGTCTCTTGATACACCGGTCTGATTATCCATCCTCAGGCCCAGCTTAGTGATGTGTTGATCATCCTCAGAAGTCACTACGCTCATCAGTGTGGCAAAAGCACCGTTAACCAGACCATTCTGAACATCAAAGTTTCTGGTGAGCATGACACGAGCACCTTCAGCAACTTTCAGAGTGTCTGCTAAATCATTTCTACCTCCCTTACATGGCGTGTCTTTTCGTGCCATTCTGCCTGTTCGGGGATCTTTCTGGAAGTCATCTGCATCTATCGTTATAATATTGGAATGGAACAAAGTCAGTGTTGCTGAGTTGTGTTCATCAACCAACTTATTTGTGGGGAAAATGTGCAGAACCTCAGTGGGACAACGAGCTGGTTCAGTGATGGCCTGTGACAACAAATCTCTGTCAGCCTGAGACAGCTCATCTGCCTTTTGTTTCACCCGAATCCTGTTCAGCACGTCTGCAAAGGCAACATCATCTTTCTGTCTCATGATCTCAGTCAGAGTGATCATCTGGAAATGTTCCTGCCACAGGTCAATATCTGCTGGATCGTGCACACAGAGCGGTTTAGACTGTCGCACAGGTGGCAACTGATAAAAATCTCCAACAGCTAAAACTGACATTCCACCAAACGCTCTCTGATTGCCTTTGATCTGTTTCAGTCGTGCGTCCACATACGCAAAAAGAGGCTTTGAAACCATCGAGATCTCATCGATTATGATGATTTGAGCATTAAACAGTTCAGATCTGAGTTCATCCAGTTGGTTACCAAGTCCTTGGATTGGTGGTTTAAGACTGCGTGGAAGCTTCAGGAGGGAGTGAAGTGTTGTGCCACAGATGTTGAAAGCTGCAGTTCCAGTGAAAGAAGAGAGTAAAACAGTTGGGTTTGATATGTCAAACTCCTCTGAGTAGAGCTGCAGTTTGCTCAGTATCTTTGATGCCTCTGAGTAAATGCATTTGATCAGGTGTGACTTTCCTGTTCCTGCACCACCGTTAACATAGAAGAAAAACTGCTCTGGATTTAGGCCACACACAAGTTTATTGCACCAGTCTCTGATCGCATAGAACACACAGGCCTGCTTCTGGTTCAGGTTCTGATACATCTGTCGTAGCACAGCTGGATCCATAGCGGGGGGTTCTCTGGTGGCTCTCATTTCTGTTACAGCATCAGACTGAGGACAATAGTCGGGCACATTTTCCTGTTCATCGTCTGGCTCTCTTTCCTGTAGTTCATCATCACACGGCAACCTCACAACTTCAGATTCAGGAGCAAGATTACACCATTCATCAATCACATGGTCTCTGCTCTCCTCAAACTCTACAAGTGCATTCTCAATCTCCTCAGTGTTTTTCTCATATTTGTCTCTGTTTGCTTTGACAATACTTTTCACACTCTCAGGACGGTTTGAGCCTGGTAGCTGGACCCAGCCAGAGTTGTAAAAAGACTCGTAGGTCGGAAGATCGGCACTTCTTATTTCATACTCAGATCGGTGAGGAAGGTACAGTCTCAGTAATCTGGCATAAAATTGCTCAGGGTGTTTCTCCTTTGAACAGTGGTAATATCTGATGACAGAGGGCTTATCATTTTTCCTCCTTTGGACAAATCCCAGCTCATTCAGAAGTGGTAAAACACCATCACGCTTTGAGTGGTCTGCACTGACAAACCTGCAGGTGGCAGCAAAATCAGCCGAGCACATCTCCTCATACTCTGGTGTCTCAGGTCTGGCTTTGTATTTGTCACTGAAACTCGTCATCCACACATTACAAGACTCTGACGGGGTGTCCTCCAAGAATGACATGGGGCGACTCATTTTCACTGGATTGTCATCAGTAGGAACGAACACAACACTGCGTGAACACTTTTTCATCTTTATTCCACATGCACGAGTCACACACTCCTGAGCACTGATCTCTCTCTTTTTTGAATAAGCCTGCATGACAGCTCTCATCTCATCACACTCATTAACTCTGTCCATGTTGGAATTCTCCATGACAGTTTTCAGGTACTCTGACAGACCACTTTCCTTCTTTGTGATGTATTTGGTCAGATACTGTATACACGAGTAAGCATTCAGAATGAAGGACACATCGATGTTACTGTCCCAGGCTTTAAGCAGATGTGGGTTGTACCCATTTATCCAGCAGTCTTTGGGATCACGCTTCAGGTAGATTGCAGTCTTTCTGTTCATACTCTGAAGGCACCATTCATACTCTGCCAGCGTCAAGTTGCATCGAGAGAGGACCTGCTCCAGACTCAAGGAAGCAATTTCAGGTTGATTCAGCAGCTGCAGCAGAGGTCTGAGTTTGCTCTTTGCAGTTCCAGTGTTATCATCCTCACCGGGTCTGGTGATCATTGTGTTTGTGCAGGGTGGCTTTGGAAAACCAAACCGACAACCAGAGTTCACACTCTTGAAGCAGCTCCTAGTGTGGTTCTTACTGTGCTTCTGAACTTCAGAGACTTTCTGGAACAGTTCAGGTTGTGTTTCTGGGTCAGGCAGTTGTGCTGAGATGTATCTGTCTACAAAATCACACACAGTCTGATCATCACAAACATCCAGTTCAGGTGCTCCATCAACCCAAAGCATTGCATGAATATGTGGACTTCCTCTGTGCTGAAACTCAACTCTGTAGAAAAAGTCAATCACTTTCCCCAGTGGCTGAGCATCTGAGAGCAGCAGATCTCTGAATAGTGCCTCAACACGCTTATCAAACAAACGCATGCAGGTGACAGGGTTGGATCGCAGAATCTCACACTTTACAGTCCAGTCAAGTGATTCAAAATCAACCTGTTCTCCTTGCTGTCTCTTTATTGCTTCAATCACTTCAGGCCATCTGAACTCAGCAGCTGAAAATGTGCAGAAGAACGTCGGAGTTCCCATCTGTCTGATCATGGCAAACAGATCTTTAGTGGTTTTCTCCCAGTATACTGGAGTCCCTCTCAGTGGCTGCATGAATCTGACTGCATCTTTATTTCTCACCAGTCTCTCAACCTCTCGTTTGTCTTGCAACATGCCCGAGGTTATCATGCGTCCATCTCTGGTCATAGTTTTACCTTTTCTCAGCTGTATCGTCATACTGTTATTAGCCAAGTGTATCTCTATCACAAACTGTGCAAAGAACAAGTAGTTTGGGTCTCTGGCAAAACGATCATCCACATTAAAAAGCCTTGACTTGAAATATCCACTTGGACTGACTTTAATGTGTCTCATTTGGTCCAATGTGTTCTCACCCGTAGGAAATTGTACAGGGAATGACATGGATTCCAAATTTGGAGTCCTGAAGAAGCTAACTGGACTATTTCTCTGGGCAGGTGCCACACAATAAGTGTTATCACTGTAACAGAGGATCTCTTCTGATATGTCAAGAGGCTGAAGGCATGATTCTAAAGCAAACCCTCCATTTGGCAGATCACCTTCATCTCCATCATCTCTCTGCTGCTGTGGTTGTTCACATTCACAGTTCTGATCATTTTCAGGCTCATTTTCTACCTCACACAGTGCATTTCTCTCACACGTGTCAATTTCCATCAAATCTGCATCATCATAGTCATCCTGCCCCATGCTGACATCACTATCGTCATCATCATCATCATCCTCATCATCAGGAAGTGTTGGGTCACAGAGTTCTGCTTCATCTCTGATAGTAACGTCCTGATACTCTGGATGAACCTGCTTCAGTTTCAGTAATGCAGAGACTAGTTTAGACCAGGTTACTGTCTGAAAAAGCTGATGCCCTCTGTAAGACAAACGTCTTTTCAGTTTCACTCTCATCACCTGAGACTCACTCCTCAGTCTGGGTAATGCATTGACTGTTTCTTGGACCTCAGATGGTACACACACAACATTTCCCCTGATCAGTCTTTGTCTGCCTCTTGGAAGAGGAATGATCTTAGCAAACGGTATGCACTTAGCAATCAAATGTCTTTCCAGAATATTCAGATCTGACAGTTCGCTGGGAATTTCAGACAACTGGAGTTTATTCGCTGCTGCGAGGCTTGGCATGCATCCTTTTTTTAGATGAGCGTGGCACGTGTGACAAATCCACTCTTTCCTTCTCTCATCAGGAACTGTGCATGGTTCATTTCTGCAGGCTTCATCACAAACATGAACATACTTTCCTGTCAGACACTGTGAAACCACATTAGGATTTTTGCCATAATTTGACCTTGTGCAGGTTCGTACCTGGTTGGGAAACGAGGCCTTATGACACACAGTGCAGACATAAGTGGGACCAGCCTTAATATTAGATCTGAACACAGATATGGCTTCATTGATCAACCTGTTCTCAACTGTCTCATGTTGCACACTCTGTACTTCTCTGGTCTCTGTTTGAGTGTTTCTTTTCATTTGTCTGTATTTTCTTTTAATGCTCATAGCACATCTCACATTATGCATAATCCTGAATGACTGACTGTTCCTGTATCTGTTTCTCATGAGTTTTTTCATCAGCTGTCTGTGTCTGATTCTGTATAGTCTGTCATTCCCATAACGTTGAGTAATATAACTTCTCTGCCTCTGTCGAAAGCTTTCACTCTGTCTGTAACGGTTTATTATGTACATCTTTTGTTTTTGTGAAAATCCTTCTTTTTCTCTGTAAGATCTCTTGATGTATGACTTTTGTTTCTCTCTGAATCCTTCTTTTTCTCTGTAAGATCTCTTGATGTATGACTTTTGTTTCTCTCTGAATTCTGCATTCTTTTGATATAACATTCTGATGCGTGATCTTTTCTTTTCTCTCTGCATTTCATTAGATGAATATATTTCCCTTTCTCTCCTTTTTTGATTCTCTTTTCTCTGGCTAGGTTTTTTTCTTGCCATCATTCTCCTTTTCATTTTTCTCCTCTGCTGTTTACTAAGTTTGGACAGATTACATGAGATTCCCTTCAAACCATTATCTGGAAGATCACTGTGACAGATATTTGATCCACTGTGAGAAGCATCATTTGGAGGGCAAATGATTTCAACACATGCTTCATGTTCAACTTGGGCACAAGGAACTGTGTTCTGTTCTTGTCTCACAGATGCTGGAGAAGTCATATCAGTGGATAATTCCTCCAAAACATTGCAACAGAGATCATTAAGAACAATGGGCATCACTGAGGCAGATAAGTTTGGCTCATTCAGAGGAAAATTCTGTGATGGGAACGTTGTCATTTCAACTTGTTCAACATTTGTGTCAGCTGACATTTCTGGTGAAATGTTCTCAGACTGATCAGTGGCAGTGTGTCTGTATGATTCATTGACAGCTTCCTGTAACAGAGGAGGTGCATCAACAGCTGTGTGTCTGCAGTCTGTGTCTGAAACAGCATTTCTCTGGTTGGATGTGTTCACACTGTGAAATGACAGAGGCTTGATTTCATACATAGAAGATGACTGGATGTCAAACATTGTGTTGCACAACTTGATCCTGTCAATCATGTCTCTCAGATTTGTGAATTTCAGCATTACAGCAGTACCAAAGTTCAACAGCCTGGGTGACAGTGGCAGTCCATCTTTGTTCCTGGAGTGTGGGTCAAAGTATCCGTACTGACCAGATCTGCATCTGAAAACTGCGACACATAACCCTGCCATGATCAGCAGCCCATACTGTACATCTGATGACAAAAAGCTCAGTCCATGTTCAAGGCTGAGAAGCCTCTCTCCACCTCCAAATGTTCCATACACCGACTGCTGAGTCAAGTCCACCTGATACTTTGACCTGCGTGCACTAACTTCATCTGGAAGTTCATCAGATGCCAAATGGACACTGTTAGGAAACCTTTCTCTGGCCTGTCTGTACACAGCATCACCTTTATCCAGAACTAGGTCAAGATCTGCTCTGTTAATCTTTTCATTCTCATAAAGAAAGGACAGAAACACCAAACTGTTGGCCACACACTGACTGTTCCTGTATTTTCCATATTTTAATGAAGCCTGACTGCGTGAGGCACAGACATGTGTCACTGATGGCTGAGGTTCCACATTCACACTGTGTTGATGAGACGCTCCAGCTGCATCACGTCCTCTCTTTACCATGTCTGCATAAGATACCTGAGGCACACTCTGCTTTACCTGTTGGTCTTTATCATGCTGGAAAGCATTCATGACAGTGTTCCCATCAGAAACTGCACTCTGACCTCTGCTGTTTACCTGCTGTCCATCAGAAGACTCTCCAACACACACACCATCACTGTGACGATCTCTCTTTACAACCTCAGCATAAGATACCTTCTGTGACACTGGGACACGTTCTGGTTGTTCACTCTGAGATTCTTTCTCCTTCTGCCACCTGAGCTTCTGAGCCTGAGAACGCCGACCCTTCTTTGGCATTATTGCTGTTCTTCAAAACCTCAAAACTTTATTTGTAGTGACGTCACCAACACACAGGTTTTATTCACAGTTGTGATATTTCAAATGTAACTTTGTGTAGTTTATCAGTATCAATGCTCTTTTCAGTTGACAGATTTACACGTCTATCGATAGCAGAAAAATTCTTATCAAACAGAAAAATTCTTATCAAACAGAAAAAACAGACGTTTATTATGACACAGAGAAGAAGTTAAACTTTAATCTGAAGATTCCAACAGACCAAAACTTCAGCTAATTTTATTATGGAATAAGAAAGTATCCAATTAAAAATTTGAACTTGTTTCACTTCTTTCCAATTTTTAAAATGTCAGGTTAGAATTACGTTCAGTGGTTCTTTATTTTCTTCCAAATTAGAACTATTATTTTGCAAAAAGTATGAAAGTGAAGTTATGAAAATGTTAGCAGTATCTCAAAAGTAATGTGTGTTACAGAATGAACAAACCAAAGATAAATGATCAGTAGTTCAATCAGCTACAATCTGTTGAAGTACTCTCACTATTATTAGCTTCTGAATCACAGATGGATTTATTATTTCAGACAGATTTAATGACAACAAGCTGAATTCAAATCTCTGAAAGCTCTTATAAATATGAAGCGTTGTGATGCAGATCAGGATCTCAGCAGCAGCAGGATGACAGATGCTTCTGGTAGCCGGATTCCACTTCTGGTCAGTTCAGAGCAGACAGCAAACAGACTCCAATCCTCCTTACAGATGTGTTTTATTTCAACACTTGTATGAACAAACCTGAAGTGAGTCCAGCAGCACAGGAACAGATGCAGTGCTTTTATTTCACTTCACTAAATGTGTTTCTTTGGGTCTATAACAAGAATCAACTTAAATTTCTGGAAGCACTGTTTTCAGATATGAATTTATAGATTCAAAGATCAAGAATCTTTTGATTGATCTACCTAAAATTAGCCAAATACTTGTCAGTTAGTGTCAAAATAGTTTTTCCAAAACAAGTTACTGTTTGGTTTTATCTAGAAATCTGTCAAGATCAAGATTTCTCTTTAAGAATCAAGTTTGTATAATAATATTTTTAACTTTAGCCAAATTTGAATGAAAATGTGCCAATTTTTTTTTCCAATTTCAAAGTTTATCAGAGTATGTATGAGAGAGGTAGACAGGACAGAGAGAGCAGTGAGAGTAGAGTCTCAGATTCCAAAAACAGCAAGACAAGGTTCCAATCAACCTCAGGTTCTGAAAATCAGGTTCTGGAAATCAGGTTCTGAAAATCAGGTTCTCAAAATCGGTTCTTAGGTTCTGAAAATCGGTTCTTAAGTTCTCAAAGTTCTCAAGTTCTCAAAGGTCTCAAAACAGATAGAGGGGGGATAGATGGATACGAGACAGAATTCCAATAAATTAGGTAGAGTTTGGAGATGGGACAGGAGAGATAGAGCAGCCAATAATGATAGAGGAGAAGGAGGAGAGGTGGTGGACAGCAGGACACCTGGAAGACACAAAGAGATAATAGTTAGACACATTTTGATGAAGCAAAGATCAAAACACATTAAACTGTGCTGCAATTCATGTCTTCAAATGACCAGGAGCCTCATGTATTAAGGGAGAGTACGCACAAAAAAGTGGTGCACGCTCTTTTTCAGGTCAACGATCAGATGCATCAAGAGCAAAATAACTATGAAAATGTGCGGTGTCTCATGCCAACTTCAGGGCTGCCGTAAGCACTTTTCTACAGCTGTTGATTCTTTGGCAACACTTAGAGGTGATGTTGGGAAAGTGTTATGATAAATAAATGTGAACACAATTTGTCCTCAGACTGAGTGATGTGCACATTTGAGACACATGGACAGAATTACATGAACCCATGTGTCTGCAATTACATGAGTGGATTTAAAAGCATGCGCAAAGTGTTGCAGTGCATACCATTAAAAACAATGGCTGCTTTAGCGGTGTTGGAAGACATTGTAAATGGTGCAATTGGAAGAAAGCGTGTTTTCAGGGACTGAGAGGATTTGCTGGGACATGATGACAACTGGCTCATCAGCCGTTTTGAGGGCAATCCTCCTGGAACTGTGCGCAGAGCTGCGGCCGGCGTTGGAGCGCAACACAGCGAGGAGCCATGCGCTGCTTGTAATTGTCCTAATATTATTCCCCGTGACGTGCATTGAGCATGTGCGCCCCCAATTTCTATCCCGTCTTCACAGCATCATAGTTGGTGGTTAAAGTTAGTAACTTGCTGTTTTTTTGCTGGTTAAACAACAGCTTAAGATCTCTCTAACAAGCCCCTGATCGTCTCTGTGTGCAAATGTTAATAACCCTGTGCGTAAAGTGGGAAATGTCACAATCAGCCTCACCTTTTCCCCGGCGCACTTCTGCTCTAGTTACTGTATGAATGTTTATTGTTAGTTACACTATTTGTGTACCTATAGGGTAATCACTCCCACACCCACCACCCCTGACAGAGCAGCGTCACCCATAGTTTTGCTGACTCTCTGTTCAACTCCCCCGCCTGTTTTGGCCACACTTCGGCGGTGGGCAGCCAGTCTCCGCTTCACATCCACCTTAATATCGGACCACTTCTTTTTCACCTCTGCTTGTGTGCACTTCTCAGACCCCACAGCATTAAAGGCTCACGCTCTCCCACCCACTCCTCTTACTTTTGCTGCTTATATCGTAGGACAGCCTGCCAAAGAGCACATTTCTGCGCCTCCACTTCAGAAAGTAGCACCTTTCCGTTAAGTTATTCTTTTCCCCCCCCATCTTACTCATTCTTTTCTCTTTATTTTCTGATTGTGCAGAGACGGGAATCGCAGGTGCAGGGCTCAATTAAATATTATTTGCATATTGAAATAGGGGCGTGGACAGGGAGGAGTCGGGTACTCCGACATGTGCGCTCATTTCCACTTTGTTTGGGATGTACAAACGAAATGTGCTTAGATTGATGCGTGCTCACACATCCTGATATTTTTGTATGTTGGAGGGCATTTTGGTTTGAGCGTACGCCATCTTTCAGTAGGAAATCCACACAAGTCTTTGTACATGAGGCCCCTGGACTTTTTTCTTTTTTACTTTTTAGTCCAAAACATTGATAGAAGTTTTGAGATGTGTGAAAACAGCTGACACCATGAAATGTGGACTTCATTAAAAGAATGTCAGACCCAATCTGACTTGTTCAACATGAAGCAGAACAGTACAGAACTGTGATCACTGCACAACATGTTCTGCACACATTACAGTGTAACTGGACCCTGACAGACCACCACAGAGAGCAGCTGCAGTCTTTGCATCAGAACAATCCAGATGCTCTCCACAGTAAACACCAGATTGGCTCAGAGGAATGTTTAATGAGGACTTTGGACCTTAAAAATGTTTTTGGTCGATCACAGAGCTTAATGGGATTGACAGTATCATCACATCAAAATGACTCCACAGAACATATCAGAGCTCCAGTCCTGGATTGTTATTCTGCTGATTCATGTTTTCAGTCCCTAAAGATAGTTTGAGAGGGGCGGGTCAAACAGCTGCTTATTGATGTGATGAAGAACTCATTGAATAGATTAATAAACCAGGATGAAGCTTCAGCAGATTGATCACAGCTTGTTGTCAGAAACACCTTTAGAGTCTGCCTTTAGTGATGTTCCATTAAAACTGTTAGACTCTGCTGCTGGGACCTGTTCTGATCCACTTTACAGGCAGAACAGCTCAGTTCACATGGCTCTAACATGACTTCAGTCAGTGTTTACAGCTCTGTTTTTACTACATTTATATTCAACTCAGCAGTTGTGATAAACCACAAATACACTGATTAAAATGTGAAACACTCCTACACTCAGTGATGTGATGGACTGAACCTCACTGACTAGAAATCTACTCACCAGCAAAGCAGGAGTTCTGGTCCTGTTCTCTCTGGGTCTGAGAGGAGAAAGTATGTTAGTGTCTGATCAGAAGACTATGAACACACACATCATCTGATCTCACAGCTAATTGGTTCTGCTCCTGTCTGTACAGGATGAGCTTTGGTCCAGACTTTTGTGGACTTTAAGTAGTTAAATGTTGTCGGTTGATGATCACTTCAGAGAGGCTGAATGTGTTCATGATCAGAAACATGGAAACTTTCCCAGTTCTGCTCACAGAGACCATCCAAAGCTTTGGGGATCAGAGATCAGATGGAAATCAGAGCAGTAACACATCAGCTGTGAAATCTGTTCTCTGACTAATGATCAATGTTTCACTTCATTCATGCAGTTTGAGAAGGACAGGTCTGCCAGATGTTACACAGCTGCACACTGACAGGAAGCAGAACAGCTATCAGGAACACATCCATCAAAGAACTAACAGTTTGCCCTCACCAGTCAGGAGCAGGAGCAGGGGTCAGAGTTCAGGTAGTCTAAAGAAAGGAGGAAAAGAGAGTTGTCAGTTAAATGCTTCCAGCTGAGGACACAGCAGGTTCACCAACAGGGAGACAATAAAACACCATGTAATGACACTGCAGCTTAGACTGTGTCTCACTGGGACATGGAGCTGCTGTTGTTGTGGGCTTTTCTAACTCAGCTGTTCCATCAGCATCCAGAACATGTAAAGAGCACAGCTGTGCTGTCATTTCAGCTTTATTTCCAGAGAAAATGACTGATGAGACAAAGTTAGAAGCAGCACAAAGTCCCATCTTCTGTCAGCTGCCCTGCAGTGAACATCATGTGCTGAGCTGCTGCGATTGGCTGCTTTATCTGTCAATCACTGACACCGCCCACAGGAACAGGAGAGTAAAATGGGGATATCCAGATGTGAGGAAATACTTGTTGCTGACATGGGAGACTCGCTGAGACAGTTGAAATATTTCAGTATGAATGGAAAGTTTGGACTAAAACTGTCTGTGAAACATGCATCAATGCACACAGTTTAATCATCACCAGTCCACACATCCATTCAGTATTTCCAGGTGACAGTTTCTGAATCCAACAGAAAATCTACCAACAAAGTGAAGATGTTTCCTAAAAGCTTCAGTAAGTGTGGACAGAATATTTCTGTGTTCATTAAATGTCTGTTCAGGAGGACATTCACTCACAAACTCTGATGTAACCCAAACAAAGTTCATCTGATCAGAGTCCAATGATCTTTAAATACAGAACATATCAACTCAGTCGGCTTATGTGATCTACAGCCTGTTTAACTTTACAGTAACTCTGTACTTACCAGCCAAAGCAGCGATCAGGTTTCGTATCTCAGTCTGAAAAAAGACACACAGTGTAAAGAGTGAATCTAGCTGAACCACAGAACACAGAGGGGGGGTACTGCTCATTATCAGCCGTCTCTCTGATCATTTACAGTCATGAATTTAAATAGATTTACTATAATGTCTCAGAGACATTAACATGATGTGGTTTGTGTTATTTAATAGAACCAGTATCATAAAGTCCAGTTCAAGTGTCTGAGCCAAACTCGCTATGAAACACAGCTGCTTCATGAGTTTTACTGGGTCTGTGTGATTATTATGTCACATCAACTTTCAATGACAGAGACCTCCACCAAGAGAACTGACAGGTTCAGCTTTGACCGACACTAAAATGCATAATATAAAGACTCAGAAACAGACATTAGCTCTAACATCATTCATTATTCCATTAGCAAACCCAACAGGGGCTGAAAAAATTAAGACGACAGCAGCATATATGGTGTCAATGCCGAGGCATCATGGCACACAAATTACTGTTGTGCACACTTATTCCGCTTCTTCCGTTTCAAATGACGGGTGTTTTTAAACCTGCCATACAAAAAATATACTGTACATAGGAGCAGGATAAAAATTACACCAGTGGCTTCTGCCGTCCCTTTCAGATAAGACAGCCTCATCTAAAAAGAGACTATCCAAAGCTTTGGGAATCACAGATCTGTAACATCAGAACAATGACACATCAGCTGTAACACATGCTTCTTCATGAACTTCTTCTGTCTCAAAGTGAGGGGTGTTTTTAAACTGCCATAACAAAAATACCGTACATAGATAAGATATTTTCTTAGCAATTTTTGCCTGGTTAAATAAAGGTTACTACTACTACTACTACATAGAAGCAGCATAAAAATTACACCAGTGGCTTCTGTCATCCTTTCAGATTAGACTTATAGTTTTCAAACAAAGACTGTTTGTTCCACAAAGTTTTCTGGAGCCTTTCTGTCTTTTCGAGCCATGTGTGGTGTCCTTATTTCCTCTTACATATGCAGCCGTCTTCATAGCAACTAATGACCCAGCTGATTCTCATAAGGGCACAAGATGGCCGACAGTCAAAATGGCCGACATGTTATAACAGCCACTGTGTTATTTCTGCTCCCATTACAGCATGAGTAAAACATGGCAGCCTCTGTGTGAAGATTTAACCTCTGATAGGACAGTAAAGCATACTACGACCTCTGCTTCTCTGAACACACTCACGCATGGAGCCTACATACAGACACATGAAGGAAACACATACATTGAGTCGATTCTCATTAAAAGGGCACAAGATGGCCGACAGTCAAAATGCCCGACATGTTATAACAGCCACTGTGTTATTTCTGCTCCCATTACAGCATGAGTAAAACATGGCAGCCTCTGTGTGAGCATTTAACTTCTGATAGGACAGTAAAGCATACTACGACCTCTGCTTCTCTGAACACACTCACGCATGGAGCCTACATACAGACACATGAAGGAAACACACACATTGAATGAAGCAAACACATATCCACTCAGACAAACATTGTGAGGACATCCTCAGTCCAGCAGGCGGGTTTCACCGTAGCAAGCCATTATATCATATGCCAAACTATATTTCGGTATATATCTGTATCTTTGCTGTTTCATGTTGGATGTAATCTTAGGCAACAAGAAGGTATCTAAGCGGGTAGTAGCTCCATTGCCAGCCATCAAATGTTCTTGAGATTTTTTTTTTTTGTTTTAATTGTATTGCTTATTAACACCAGCCAGACTTAGCCAACGTTAGCATTGATGCTAACGCTAACGGCGTAAACGATAGCAAGCCAAAATGTCATATGTTATAGTGGCTCACAGAACAAGATATTTAACTGTTAAAAAACCCTATGTCATTGATTTAAACAGCAAAGATGTGTCAGGGTTCATGAAATTCTCATTTACAACACGCACAGTTTGAGTTGACTTACCTGGATCGACGAAAAAGGATGAAGTGAAGACTCCGCGAATGACGCAATAAACATCGAGAGACGTTCAGGGGCACTCGGAAGCCTGCCCTTTCCTCCCCACAAGACCTTTTTGAGCGAGCTGCTATCAAGCAGGCCAAAAACATCCTCACTGACACATGACATGTGCTCAGTCCAGAATACACATTATTAAGGTCAGGAAGAAGGTACAGGGTTCCACTTTGTAAACATAATCGCCTCAAATACTAATTTATCCCCCTATCCATTAAGATCATTAATGAGAAGAAAAGGAAAGGAAGCTGAGGCCAAAGTAGTGGTGTTTTTGAGTGTGTGTCTATACATATGTTTTTAGTGTTTTCTTTTTCGTATTGCACTGCAATTTGGCTTTTATCCAAGACAAATTTCTCCAATGGAGACGAATAAAGTAACCTTGAATTTTTTAAAGGACCTGGAGCTAGATGAAGGCAGAAAAGTACAGGAAAGAGAAGAGAAATGCTAAACAAAAAGTGAATACATTCAAAAAGAAGAGAAACACTGCAGAAAAAATGTGAATATTTAGCAGAAAATTATTTGCTGGAGTTTCAAAAGGCCTGAAATGTATGTTTGAAAGGACCTGGAGCAAGATGAAGGCAGAGAAGTACAGCAAAGAGAAGAAGAATGCAAAAAGGACTAGCAGTTGGAAGATGCCTTGCTGAGAGACCTGCTAATTGCCAGTCAAACATTAAATATTGCAAATCCAGTCTGAATACCAATACCTTGCCTTGCACCCCTAATAATAAGTATGAACAATAGTAACATATGGGCCTTGCCTTTGGCATTGGCACCCATAACTAAACAAGAAGTTGCTGAAATCCTGGTTGAAGCAGTGAAGGTGAAAATAAAATAGTGGAATCATTTAAACCTTTTGGAAAAAAATGCAGAAGTCTTAGTTGAAAAAGTTGAAAGGTTAAAAACAACAGAAAGATTTAAAGGATTGAATTTTTTGTGGAAAAATGTGTAGTTAGTTAAGTTAAATATTGCTAAAAATGTGAAATATTAGTAGAACGTCATTTGCTGCAGTTTCAAAAGGCCTGAAATGTGTTTTTGAAAGGAGCTGAAGCTTTATGAAGTCAGAAAAGTACAGAAAAGAGAAGAAACATGCAAAAAGGACTGGTTGTTGGAAGATGCTGTGCTGAGAGGCCAGCTACTTACCAGTAAAGCATTAAATATAGCAAATCCAGTCTGAAATATGACAGTCATGATGCCAAAAGCAGTACGGTTTTACCAGGCCAGTATGAGGGAAATCACACAGAAGGACGTCCTAAGCCAGAGACATAGAGGAGGACAGGTTGTGCCTGTTCAGAACAATCAGCTGCTTCAATAGATTTATAAGTCATAGTAAAAGACTATTTTAACCTGTTAATAGCAGAAAGGTATGCTGCAGACAGTTAAGTCATTTCTATCAAGGTCCTGTGTAGAATACAGGTTTTATGGCAGTTTTAGCACAGCCCTCACTGTCAGTTTAAAGGAGAGAAGTGCAGCTTCTTTATCATGGAAGTTTGTGCTGTGATGGCTGAGAGACAGATAACGCCATGTTACATTGTATTAGGAGCACATGTAGGCTGGAGTAACTGTCAGCAAAGAAAAGCTGAAGGGTTAAAAACAACAAAAGGATTTCAAGCAGGTAATAAGTGAAAAGTCTTGACATTTCTATAGTGTGACATTTCTAAAACTAAAAATAGTGAAAGTTTAGCAGAAAGCAAGTTGCTGAAATCCTGGTTGAAGCAGTGAAGATGAAAATAAAATAGTGGAATCATTTAAACCTTTTGGAAAAAACTGCAGAAGTCTTAGTTGAAGAAGTTGAAAGGTTAAACATTTTTGAGGAAAAATGTGCAGTTGAAATATTAGTAAAAAGTAATTTGCTGCAGTTTCAAAAGGCCTGAAATGTCCTTTTGAAAGGAGCTGGAGCTTTAAGAAGGCAGAAAAGTAGCTGAATGGGATTAGTTGAACATGCTCAAAAAGCTGAATCTAGTGGAAATTTATCAGAAATCAACTGAGTAATAGTTAAAATGGCTTCAGTGTAATATACAGCAGGGAGTGGAAGAGTGATGTCATCAGTGATAGCAATGTTTGTCAACAGCTGCAGCTCTCTCCCTGTATAACCTGCAGAAATTGCATTTTGGATACTATGACCTCCTGTGAGAAAACCGGAAGAGAGAGGAAAATAATTTGAAGACCGTAAGAAGCAGAAGGCTTGGAGGAACGCAGCAATGTAGTTTTTATTTCAATGTAGTGAAAAAAAATTAAACGGCAGCAGGTTGAACACAGTTGAACCTGTCTCTGGCGTTCCACCAAATTTCCATTGGAGTTAGTGAGAGAAATTGAAAGGTTTCTCTCGCTTCAAGGCTCATAGCTGAAATTCTGTAAATGTGAGCTATTTAGTAGTTACATCAGCTGAAAGAGGACAAGTGTACCTACATTTTAAGGTATAATTTGTTTGTCTGAGTTAAACAGCATGAAAGTTAGAGTAATTTGTTTGAATATGAGAAAAAGTTAAAATGATCAGTCTGCCACTCTAATCTTCTCATTCATAAAAATGAAGAAGGAGCAAAAATGTTCATGTTTTTTAAACTGTCATATTTGAGAATTGGCTGAATATTTGAAAAATCTGTATAATCACATAATAGCTGAATGTCTTGTGAACATTTTAAAGTTTGAATGATGTCTCTGTGATACCGTATGGCTGAGTTACTTCCCTCTAAAATAGGACAGTTTGGGGCTCGTTGAGTGTGGCCTCCTCATTAGTTGCTGTGGGCAACAGCTGCACGTGCCCACTGCCAAATCTGCACCTCACTTTGTCCCCTTAAAATCTGGGGGTTTAATAATGAACGACAAGTCTGGAACAAACGGTCGCTGTTCGAAAAGTAGAAGTCGTATCCGAATAATTCTTTCACCGTGAGCGCCAGAAGGGATGTGGGAAGCCAGAGGTGTAATTTTTATTCTGATCTTGTGTAAGGTTTGTTTTTTATGGCAGTTTTAAAACGAGTCTTTCTCACTGATTTCATTGCTCAGCCTGTTTATAATGGAAAAGTATGTGAGCTGGAGTGCTGCTCTCTGCGCTTAGAGTTGATTTGTGAGAAATCTGTGAGGCCAAGCTCAATGAGAGTGACTTTGTGTGAAAGAGGACTAAAATACCTACGTTTTGATGTATAATTTGTCTAGATCAGGCAGACATTTTGGACGTGAGAGGCATTTGTTTGAGGAAGTTCTTTTTAAATCATTTTAGAGTGGGAATTAGAGTGTGCGCTCCATCAGACGAAGTCCTCTGGCTCCATAAAACGTAAACTGCCGTTGTGTCAAAGCTGTATAAGCTATTGACAAGCCCTTTACCACAGTTAAAGTTGAGTCTTTCCTGTCACATACAAACTTTGAATGATGTCTCTGTGATACCGTATGGCTGAGTTACAGCCCTCTAAAATAGGGCAGTTTGGGGCTCGTTGAGCCCCAAACTGCCCTGCTTTCATGCTTAAAAATCATGAAGGAGCAAAAATGTTCATGATTTTATAACTGTCATATTTCAAAATTGGCTGAATATTTGAAAAATCTGTATAATCAGATAATAGCTGAATGTCTTGTGAACATTTTAAAGTTTGAATGGTGTCTCTAGCTGAACGTATGCTCAACTAGTTAGGTTGGAAAGAGGAGGAAGTTTTTGAAGAGTTGAAAGAAATTGCCATTCATTTGAATGAGGGGGAAATTTGAATAAAAGTTAAATAGTTTAAAAAGTATAAAAGTTATAAATATGAAAAATGATAGCCATCATCTCCTGAAGGAGCTGAACGTTTTGATACCAAATTTGTTGAAATCGGTCAAAGATTGTAGAACTAGTTGAGTGCCAAAAAACGTACGGAATAATAATAATAATAAAGAGAAACAGGAAAACAATCGTGAGAATGCCTTAAAGCATTCTCACAATAACTAGAAAAAAAGCTGTTCCTGCGAAACAGCTGTGAGAATGCTTATTAGCTGAATGGGGATAGCTGACCATGCTGAAAAAGTTGAAAATAGTGAAAATTGAGCAGAAAACAGTTGCTTAAGTCTGGGTTGAAAGAATTTGAACATTTGAACATTGGAATGACTTGAACTTACTGGAAAAAAGGAAGAATTGATTAAATGTCTTATAAAAAAGTTACAAGACCTAGCAGAAAAAATTGAAGGTTTAAAGAAAGAGATGTGAGATGAATTCTGTTCATAATGCAGAAAAATGTGAATGTTTAAGCCACCTGAAGCTAGATGAAGGCATAAAAGTACAGGAAAGAGAAGGAAAATTCTAAACTAAAAGGGAAAAAGATCAGAAAGATGACAAACAATACAGGAAAATGTGAGTATTTAGCAGAAAATGATTTGCTGGAGTTTCAAAAGGCCTTAAATGTATGTTTGAAAGGAGCTGAAGCTTTATGAAGTCAGAAAAGTACAGAAAAGAGAAGAAACATGCAAAAAGGACTGGTTGTTGCAAGATGCTGTGCTGAGAGGCCAGCTAGTTACCAGTCAAGCATTAAATATGGCAAATCCAGTCTGAAATATGACAGTCGTGATGCCTAAAGCAGAAAGGTTTTACCAGGCCAGTATGAGGAAAATCACACAGAAGGACGTCCTAAGCCAGAGACACAGAGGAGGACAGGTTGTGCCTGTTCAGAACAATCAGCTGCTTCAATAGATTTATAAGTCATAGTAAAAGACAATTTTAACCTGTTAATAGCAGAAAGGTATGCTGCAGACAGTTATGTCATTTCTATCAAGGTCCTGTGTAGAATACAGGTTTTATGGCAGTTTGAATACAGCCTTCACTGTCAGCTTAAAGGAGCGAAGGAGGGCCTGTGGATTTCCCTGTATTTGTAATGGAGAGGGACAGTGCTGATTCTAAGGTCATTTTCTCAAAAACCATTTTAGTAATGAGAGAGAAAAATACAAGCACACTTCTGCAGACCCAGACGCACGTTTTGAGGTATCATATGTGTGCTTTAGACAGCATGAGTGAGGGAAAGTACACGGAATGAATGCCTGAGCCACAGAGAGACTGAGGAGGACAGGCTGTACCCCCTGAGAACAAACAGCTGTTTGAATGGATTTAAAAGTCAAAATTTAAAAATATTGAACTTTTCAGTAAGAGAAAGCTCTGCCAAAGACACTGATGTGATTTATATCAAGGTCCTGTGTAAAATATAGGTTTTATAGCAGTTTGAATACAGCCTTCACTGTCAGCTTAAAGGAGCGAAGGAGGGCCTGTTTATAATGGAAATGTGTGATTTTGCTCTGAATCTGAGGTGATTTGAGAGAAAAAGCATAAATTAAAGCACAAATATGGAAAGAAGACATAAATAGCTTCATGTTAAGCTAGAATTTATCCACTTTTAAGAGAAATTGTGGATGTTAAGGAGGTTTTAGGCTGTGATTAGTGTGGAGGATGAGTGGTTTCTGTGGATTTCCCTGTATTTCTAATGGAGAGGGACAGTGCTGATTCTAAGGTCATTTTGTCAAAAAACATTTTAGTAATGAGAGAGAAAAATACAAGCACACTTCTGCAGACCCAGACGCACGTTTTGAGGTATCATATGTGTTCTTTAGACAGCATGAGTGAGGGAAAGTACACGGAATGAATGCCTGAGCCACAGAGAGACAGAGGAGGACAGGCTGTACCCCCTGAGAACAAACAGCTGTTTGAATGGATTTAAAAGTCAAAATTTAAAAATATTGAACTTTTCAGTAAGAGAAAGCTCTGCCGAAGACACTGATGTGATTTATATCAAGGTCCTGTGTAAAATATAGGTTTTATAGCAGTTTGAATACAGCCTTCACTGTCAGCTTAAAGGAGCGAAGGAGGGCCTGTTTATAATGGAAATGTGTGATTTTGCTCTGAATCTGAGGTGATTTGAGCGAAAAAGCATAAGTTAAAGCACAAATATGGAAAGAAGACATAAATAGCTTCATCTTAAGCAAGAATTTATCCAGTTTTAAGAGAAATTGTGGATGTTAAGGAGGTTATAGGTTAAAATGGCTTCAGTGTAATATACAGCAAGGAGTGGAAGAGTGATGTCATCAGTGATAGCAATGTTTGTCAACAGCTGCAGCTCTCTCCCTGTATAACCTGCAGAAATTGCATTTTGGATACTATGACCTCCTGTGAGAAAACCGGAAGAGCGAGGAAAATAATTTGAAGACCGTAAGAAGCAGAAGGCTTGGAGGAACGCAGCAATGTAGTTTTTATTTCAATGGAGTGAAAAAAACTTAAACGGCAGCAGGTTGAACACAGTTGAACCTGTCTCTGGCGTTCCACCAAATTTACATTGGAGTTAGTGAGAGAAATTGAAAGGTTTCTCTCGCTTCAAGGCTCATAGCTGAAATTCTGTAAATGTGAGCTATTTAGTAGTTACATCAGCTGAAAGAGGACAAGTGTACCTACATTTTAAGGTATAATTTGTTTGTCTGAGTTAAACAGCATGAAAGTTAGAGGCATTTGTTTGAATATGAGAAAAAGTTAAAATGATCAGTCTGCCACTCTAATCTTCTCATTCATAAAAATGAAGAAGGAGCAAAAATGTTCATGTTTTTTAAACTGTCATATTTGAGAATTGGCTGAATATTTGAAAAATCTGTATAATCAGATAATAGCTGAATGTCTTGTGAACATTTTAAAGTTTGAATGATGTCTCTGTGATACCGTATGGCTGAGTTACTGCCCTCTAAAATAGGACAGTTTGGGGCTCGTTGAGTGTGGCCTCCTCATTAGTTGCTGTGGGCAACAGCTGCACGTGCACACTGCCAAATCTGCACCTCACTTTGTCCCCTTAAAATCTGGGGGTTTAATAATGAACGACAAGTCTGGAACAAACGGTCGCTGTTCGAAAAGTAGAAGTCGTATCCGAATAATTCTTTCACCGTGAGCGCCAGAAGGGATGTGGGAAGCCAGAGGTGTAATTTTTATTCTGATCTTGTGTAAGGTTTGTTTTTTATGGCAGTTTTAAAACGAGTCTTTCTCACTGATTTCATTGCTCAGCCTGTTTATAATGGAAAAGTATGTGAGCTGGAGTGCTGCTCTCTGCGCTTAGAGTTGATTTGTGAGAAATCTGTGAGGCCAAGCTCAATGAGAGTGACTTTGTGTGAAAGAGGACTAAAATACCTACGTTTTGATGTATAATTTGTCTAGATCAGGCAGACATTTTGGACGTGAGAGGCATTTGTTTGAGGAAGTTGTTTTTAAATCATTTTAGAGTGGGAATTAGAGTGTGCGCTCCATCAGACGAAGTCCTCTGGCACCATAAAACGTAAACTGCCGTTGTGTCAAAGCTGTATAAGCTATTGACAAGCCCTTTACCACAGTTAAAGTTGAGTCTTTCCTGTCACATACAAACTTTGAATGATGTCTCTGTGATACCGTATGGCTGAGTTACAGCCCTCTAAAATAGGGCAGTTTGGGGCTCGTTAAGCCCCAAACTGTCCTATTTTCATGCATGAAAATCATGAAGGAGCAAAAATGTTCATGATTTTGAAACTGTCATATTTCAAAATTGGCTGAATATTTGAAAAAGCTGAAACATTTGGTAATAGCTGAATGTCTTGTGAACATTTTAAAGTTTGAATGGTGTCTCTAGCTGAACGTATGCTCAACTAGTTAGGTTGGAAAGAGGAGGAAGCTTTTGAAGAGTTGAAAGAAATTCCCATTCATTTGAATGAGGAAAAAAGTTGAATAGAAGTTGAATAGTTTAAAAAGTGTAAAAGATATCAACACCAAAAGTCATAGCACAAATCTCCTGAACAAGCTGAACGTTTTGATACCAAAATTGTTGAAATCGGTTAAAGATTGCAGGAGTAGTTAAGCTACAAAAAACGGCGGAATAATAATAATAACTAGAAAAAAAGCTGTTCCTGCGAAACAGCTGTGAGAATGCATTTAAAGTTGAATGGATCAGTTGAACATGCTCAAAAAGCTGAATCTAGTGGAAATTTATCAGAAACAAGTGAATAATAGTAAAAATGGCTTCAGTGTAATATACAGCAGGGAGTGGAAGAGTGATGTCATCAGTGACAGCAATGTTTGTCAACAGCTGCAGCTCTCTCCCTGTATAACCTGCAGAAATTGCATTTTGGATACTATGACCTCCTGTGAGAAAACCGGAAGAGCGAGGAAAATAATTTGAAGACCGTAAGAAGCAGAAGGCTTGGAGGAACGCAGCAATGTAGTTTTTATTTCAATGGAGTGAAAAAAACTTAAACGGCAGCAGGTTGAACACAGTTGAACCTGTCTCTGGCGTTCCACCAAATTTACATTGGAGTTAGTGAGAGAAATTGAAAGGTTTCTCTGGCTTCAAGGCTCATAGCTGAAATTCTGTAAATGTGAGCTATTTAGTAGTTACATCAGCTGAAAGAGGACAGGTGTACCTACATTTTAAGGTATAATTTGTTTGTCTGAGTTAAACAGCATGAAAGTTAGAGTAATTTGTTTGAATATCAGAAAAAGTTAAAATGATCAGTCTGCCACTCTAATCTTCTCATTCATAAAAATCAAGAAGGAGCAAAAATGTTCATGTTTTTTAAACTGTCATATTTGAGAATTGGCTTAGTCAAAATTTTTAAAAATTGAACTTTTCTGTAAGAGAAAGCTCTGCTGAAGACACTGATGTGATTTATATCAAGGTCCTGTTTAAAATATAGGTTTTATAGCAGTTTGAATACAGCCTTCACTGTCAGCTTAAAGAAGCCAAGGAGGGCCTGTTTCACATGGAAATGTGTGATTTTGCTCTGAATCTGAGGTGATTTGAGAGAAAAAGCATAAGTTAAAGCACAAATTTGGAAAGAAGACATAAATAGCTACATGTTAAGCTAGAATTTATCCAGTTTTAACAGAAATTGTGGATGTTAAGGAGGTTATAGGTTAAAATGGCTTCAGTGTAATATACAGCAGGGAGTGGAAGAGTGATGTCATCAGTGATAGCAATGTTTGTCAACAGCTGCAGCTCTCTCCCTGTATAACCTGCAGAAATTGCATTTTGGATACTATGACCTCCTGTGACAAAACCGGAAGAGAGGAAAATAATTTGAAGACCGTAAGAAGCAGAAGGCTTGGAGGAACGCAGCAATGTAGTTTTTATTTCAATGTAGTGAAAAAAAATTAAACGGCAGCAGGTTGAACACAGTTGAACCTGTCTCTGGCGTTCCACCAAATTTCCATTGGAGTTAGTGAGAGAAATTGAAAGGTTTCTCTCGCTTCAAGGCTCATAGCTGAAATTCTGTAAATGTGAGCTATTTAGTAGTTACATCAGCTGAAAGAGGACAAGTGTACCTACATTTTAAGGTATAATTTGTTTGTCTGAGTTAAACAGCATGAAAGTTAGAGTAATTTGTTTGAATATGAGAAAAAGTTAAAATGATCAGTTTTAAGAGCAAGTTGAGTGCCACTCTAATCTTCTCATTCATAAAAATGAAGAAGGAGCAAAAATGTTCATGTTTTTTAAACTGTCATATTTGAGAATTGGCTGAATATTTGAAAAATCTGTATAATCAGATAATAGCTGAATGTCTTGTGAACATTTTAAAGTTTGAATGATGTCTCTGTGATACCGTATGGCTGAGTTACTGCCCTCTAAAATAGGACAGTTTGGGGCTCGTTGAGTGTGGCCTCCTCATTAGTTGCTGTGGGCAACAGCTGCACGTGCCGACTGACAAATCTGCACCTCACTTTGTCCCCTTAAAATCTGGGGGTTTAATAATGAACGACAAGTCTGGAACAAACGGTCGCTGTTCGAAAAGTAGAAGTCGTATCCGAATAATTCTTTCACCGTGAGCGCCAGAAGGGATGTGGGAAGCCAGAGGTGTAATTTTTATTCTGATCTTGTGTAAGGTTTGTTTTTTATGGCAGTTTTAAAACGAGTCTTTCTCACTGATTTCATTGCTCAGCCTGTTTATAATGGAAAAGTATGTGAGCTGGAGTGCTGCTCTCTGCGCTTAGAGTTGATTTGTGAGAAATCTGTGAGGCCAAGCTCAATGAGAGTGACTTTGTGTGAAAGAGGACTAAAATACCTACGTTTTGATGTATAATTTGTCTAGATCAGGCAGACATTTTGGACGTGAGAGGCATTTGTTTGAGGAAGTTCTTTTTAAATCATTTTAGAGTGGGAATTAGAGTGTGCGCTCCATCAGACGAAGTCCTCTGGCTCCATAAAATGTAAACTGCCGTTGTGTCAAAGCTGTATAAGCTATCGACAAGCCCTTTACCACAGTTAAAGTTGGGTCTTTCCTGTCACATACAAACTTTGAATGATGTCTCTGTGATACCGTATGGCTGAGTTACAGCCCTCTAAAATAGGGCAGTTTGGGGCTCGTTGAGCCCCAAACTGCCCTGCTTTCATGCTTAAAAATCATGAAGGAGCAAAAATGTTCATGATTTTATAACTGTCATATTTCAAAATTGGCTGAATATTTGAAAAATCTGTATAATCAGATAATAGCTGAATGTCTTGTGAACATTTTAAAGTTTGAATGGTGTCTCTAGCTGAACGTATGCTCAACTAGTTAGGTTGGAAAGAGGAGGAAGGTTTTGAAGAGTTGAAAGAAATTGCCATTCATTTGAATGAGGGGGAAATTTGAATAAAAGTTAAATAGTTTAAAAAGTATAAAAGTTATAAATATGAAAAATAATAGCCATCATCTCCTGAAGGAGCTGAACGTTTTGATACCAAATTTGTTGAAATCGGTCAAAGATTGTAGAACTAGTTGAGTTCCAAAAAACGTACGGAATAATAATAATAATAATAAAGAGAAACAGGAAAACAATAGTGAGAATGCCTTAAAGCATTCTCACAACTAGAAAGAGCTGTTCCTGCGAAACAGCAGTGAGAATGCATTTTAAGTTGAATGGATTAGTTGAACATGCTCAAATAGCTGAATCTAGTGGAAATTTATCAGAAATCAAGTGAATAATAGTTTAAATGGCTTCAGTGTAATATACAGCAGGGAGTGGAAGAGTGATGTCATCAGTGACAGCAATGTTTGTCAACAGCTGCAGCTCTCTCCCTGTATAACCTGCAGAAATTGCATTTTGGATACTATGACCTCCTGTGAGAAAACCGGAAGAGCGAGGAAAATAATTTGAAGACCGTAAGAAGCAGAAGGCTTGGAGGAACGCGGCAATGTAGTTTTTATTTCAATGGAGTGAAAAAAAACTAAACGGCAGCAGGTTGAACACAGTTGAACCCGTCTCTGGCGTTCCACCAAATTTACATTGGAGTTAGTGAGAGAAATTGAAAGGTTTCTCTCGCTTCAAGGCTCATAGCTGAAATTCTGTAAATGTGAGCTATTTAGTAGTTACATCAGCTGAAAGAGGACAAGTGTACCTACATTTTAAGGTATAATTTGTTTGTCTGAGTTAAACAGCATGAAAGTTAGAGGCATTTGTTTGAATATGAGAAAAAGTTAAAATGATCAGTCTGCCACTCTAATCTTCTCATTCATAAAAATAAAGAAGGAGCAAAAATGTTCATGTTTTTTAAACTGTCATATTTGAGAATTGGCTGAATATTTGAAAAATCTGTATAATCAGATAATAGCTGAATGTCTTGTGAACATTTTAAAGTTTGAATGATGTCTCTGTGATACCGTATGGCTGAGTTACTGCCCTCTAAAATAGGACAGTTTGGGGCTCGTTGAGTGTGGCCTCCTCATTAGTTGCTGTGGGCAACAGCTGCACGTGCCCACTGCCAAATCTGCACCTCACTTTGTCCCCTTAAAATCTGGGGGTTTAATAATGAACGACAAGTCTGGAACAAACGGTCGCTGTTCGAAAAGTAGAAGTCGTATCCGAATAATTCTTTCACCGTGAGCGCCAGAAGGGATGTGGGAAGCCAGAGGTGTAATTTTTATTCTGATCTTGTGTAAGGTTTGTTTTTTATCACAGTTTTAAAACGAGTCTTTCTCACTGATTTCATTGCTCAGCCTGTTTATAATGGAAAAGTATGTGAGCTGGAGTGCTGCTCTCTGCGCTTACAGGTGATTTGTGAGAAATCTGTGAGGCCAAGCTCAATGAGAGTGACTTTGTGTGAAAGAGGACTAAAATACCTACGTTTTGATGTATAATTTGTCTAGATCAGGCAGACATTTTGGACGTGAGAGGCATTTGTTTGAGGAAGTTCTTTTTAAATCATTTTAGAGTGGGAATTAGAGTGTGCGCTCCATCAGACGAAGTCCTCTGGCTCCATAAAACGTAAACTGCCGTTGTGTCAAAGCTGTATAAGCTATTGACAAGCCCTTTACCACAGTTAAAGTTGAGTCTTTCCTGTCACAGACAAACTTTGAATGATGTCTCTGTGATACCGTATGGCTGAGTTACAGCCCTCTAAAATAGGGCAGTTTGGGGCTCGTTAAGCCCCAAACTGTCCTATTTTCATGCATGAAAATCATGAAGGAGCAAAAATGTTCATGATTTTGAAAGTGTCATATTTCAAAATTGGCTGAATATTTGAAAAAGCTGAAACATTTGGTAATAGCTGAATGTCTTGTGAACATTTTAAAGTTTGAATGGTGTCTCTAGCTGAACGTATGCTCAACTAGTTAGGTTGGAAAGAGGAGGAAGTTTTTGAAGAGTTGAAAGAAATTGCCATTCATTTGAATGAGGGGGAAATTTGAATAAAAGTTAAATAGTTTAAAAAGTATAAAAGTTATAAACATGAAAAATGATAGCCATCATCTCCTGAAGGAGCTGAACGTTTTGATACCAAATTTGTTGAAATCGGTCAAAGATTGTAGAACTAGTTGAGTGCCAAAAAACGTACGGAATAATAATAATAATAAAGAGAAACAGGAAAACAATAGTGAGAATGCCATGCATTCTCACAATAATAATAATAACTAGAAAAAAGCTGTTCCTGCGAAACAGCTGTGAGAATGCATTTTAAGTTGAATGGATTAGTTGAACATGCTCAAATAGCTGAATCTAGTGGAAATTTATCAGAAATCAAGTGAATAATAGTAAAAATGGCTTCAGTGTAATATACAGCAGGGAGTGGAAGAGTGATGTCATCAGTGACAGCAATGTTTGTCAACAGCTGCAGCTCTCTCCCTGTATAACCTGCAGAAATTGCATTTTGGATACTATGACCTCCTGTGAGAAAACCGGAAGAGCGAGGAAAATAATTTGAAGACCGTAAGAAGCAGAAGGCTTGGAGGAACGCAGCAATGTAGTTTTTATTTCAATGGAGTGAAAAAAACTTAAACGGCAGCAGGTTGAACACAGTTGAACCTGTCTCTGGCGTTCCACCAAATTTACATTGGAGTTAGTGAGAGAAATTGAAAGGTTTCTCTCGCTTCAAGGCTCATAGCTGAAATTCTGTAAATGTGAGCTATTTAGTAGTTACATCAGCTGAAAGAGGACAAGTGTACCTACATTTTAAGGTATAATTTGTTTGTCTGAGTTAAACAGCATGAAAGTTAAAGTAATTTGTTTGAATATCAGAAAAAGTTAAAATGATCAGTCTGCCACTCTAATCTTCTCATTCATAAAAATCAAGAAGGAGCAAAAATGTTCATGTTTTTTAAACTGTCATATTTGAGAATTGGCTTAGTCAAAATTTTTAAAAATTGAACTTTTCTGTAAGAGAAAGCTCTGCTGAAGACACTGATGTGATTTATATCAAGGTCCTGGTTAAAATATAGGTTTTATAGCAGTTTGAATACAGCCTTCACTGTCAGCTTAAAGAAGCCAAGGAGGGCCTGTTTCACATGGAAATGTGTGATTTTGCTCTGAATCTGAGGTGATTTGAGAGAAAAAGCATAAGTTAAAGCACAAATATGGAAAGAAGACATAAATAGCTTCATGTTAAGCTAGAATTTATCCACTTTTAAGAGAAATTGTGGAGGTTAAGGAGGTTTTAGGCTGTGATTAGTGTGGAGGATGAGTGGTTTCTGTGGATTTCCCTGTATTTCTAATGGAGAGGGACAGTGCTGATTCTAAGGTCATTTTCTCAAAAACCATTTTAGTAATGAGAGAGAAAAATACAAGCACACTTCTGCAGACCCAGACGCACGTTTTGAGGTATCATATGTGTGCTTTAGACAGCATGAGTGAGGGAAAGTACACAGAATGGCCTGAGCCACAGAGAGACAGAGGAGGACAGGTTGTGCCTGTTCAGAACAATCAGCTGCTTCAATAGATTTATAAGTCATAGTAAAAGACTATTTTAACCTGTTAATAGCAGAAAGGTATGCTGCAGACAGTTATGTCATTTCTATCAAGGTCCTGTGTAGAATACAGGTTTTATAGCAGTTTGAATACAGCCTTCACTGTCAGCTTAAAGGAGCGAAGGAGGGCCTGTTTATAATGGAAATGTGTGATTTTGCTCTGAATCTGAGGTGATTTGAGCGAAAAAGCATAAGTTAAAGCACAAATATGGAAAGAAGACATAAATAGCTTCATCTTAAGCAAGAATTTATCCAGTGTTAACAGAAATTGTGGATGTTAGGAGGTTATAGGTTAAAATGGCTTCAGTGTAATATACAGCAGGGAGTGGAAGAGTGATGTCATCAGTGATAGCAATGTTTGTCAACAGCTGCAGCTCTCTCCCTGTATAACCTGCAGAAATTGCATTTTGGATACTATGACCTCCTGTGAGAAAACTGGAAGAGCGAGGAAAATAATTTGAAGACTGTAAGAAGCAGAAGGCTTGGAGGAACGCGGCAATGTAGTTTTTATTTCAATGGAGTGAAAAAAATTTAAACGGCAGCGGGTTGAACACAGTTGAACCTGTCCCTGGCGTTCCACCAAATTTACATTGGAGTTAGTGAGAGAAATTGAAAGGTTTCTCTCGCTTCAAGGCTCATAGCTGAAATTCTGTAAATGTGAGCTATTTAGTAGTTACATCAGCTGAAAGAGGACAAGTGTACCTACATTTTAAGGTATAATTTGTTTGTCTTAGTTAAACAGCATGAAAGTTAGAGGCATTTGTTTGAATATGAGAAAAAGTTAAAATGATCAGTCTGCCACTCTAATCTTCTCATTCATAAAAATGAAGAAGGAGCAAAAATGTTCATGTTTTTTAAACTGTCATATTTGAGAATTGGCTGAATATTTGAAAAATCTGTATAATCAGATAATAGCTGAATGTCTTGTGAACATTTTAAAGTTTGAATGATGTCTCTGTGATACCGTATGGCTGAGTTACTGCCCTCTAAAATAGGACAGTTAGGGGCTCGTTGAGTGTGGCCTCCTCATTAGTTGCTGTGGGCAACAGCTGCACGTGCCCACTGCCAAATCTGCACCTCACTTTGTCCCCTTAAAATCTGGGGGTTTAATAATGAACGACAAGTCTGGAACAAACGGTCGCTGTTCGAAAAGTAGAAGTCGTATCCGAATAATTCTTTCACCGTGAGCGCCAGAAGGGATGTGGGAAGCCAGAGGTGTAATTTTTATTCTGATCTTGTGTAAGGTTTGTTTTTTATGGCAGTTTTAAAACGAGTCTTTCTCACTGATTTCATTGCTCAGCCTGTTTATAATGGAAAAGTATGTGAGCTGGAGTGCTGCTCTCTGCGCTTACAGGTGATTTGTGAGAAATCTGTGAGGCCAAGCTCAATGAGAGTGACTTTGTGTGAAAGAGGACTAAAATACCTACGTTTTGATGTATAATTTGTCTAGATCAGGCAGACATTTTGGACGTGAGAGGCATTTGTTTGAGGAAGTTGTTTTTAAATCATTTTAGAGTGGGAATTAGAGTGTGCGCTCCATCAGACGAAGTCCTCTGGCTCCATAAAACGTAAACTGCCGTTGTGTCAAAGCTGTATAAGCTATTGGCAAGCCCTTTACCACAGTTAAAGTTGAGTCTTTCCTGTCACATACAAACTTTGAATGATGTCTCTGTGATACCGTATGGCTGAGTTACAGCCCTCTAAAATAGGGCAGTTTGGGGCTCGTTAAGCCCCAAACTGTCCTATTTTCATGCATGAAAATCATGAAGGAGCAAAAATGTTCATGATTTTGAAACTGTCATATTTCAAAATTGGCTGAATATTTGAAAAAGCTGAAACATTTGGTAATAGCTGAATGTCTTGTGAACATTTTAAAGTTTGAATGGTGTCTCTAGCTGAACGTATGCTCAACTAGTTAGGTTGGAAAGAGGAGGAAGCTTTTGAAGAGTTGAAAGAAATTCCCATTCATTTGAATGAGGAAAAAAGTTGAATAGAAGTTGAATAGTTTAAAAAGTGTAAAAGATATCAACACCAAAAGTCATAGCACAAATCTCCTGAACAAGCTGAACGTTTTGATACCAAAATTGTTGAAATCGGTTAAAGATTGCAGGAGTAGTTAAGCTACAAAAAACGGCGGAATAATAATAATAATAATAACTAGAAAGAGCTGTTCCTGCGAAACAGCAGTGAGAATGCATTTTAAGTTGAATGGATTAGTTGAACATGCTCAAATAGCTGAATCTAGTGGAAATTTATCAGAAATCAAGTGAATAATAGTTTAAATGGCTTCAGTGTAATATACAGCAGGGAGTGGAAGAGTGATGTCATCAGTGACAGCAATGTTTGTCAACAGCTGCAGCTTAACGAGCTCTCTCCCTGTGTAACCTGCAGAAATTGCATATTTGGATACTATGACCTCCTGTGAGAAAACCGGAAGAGCGAGGAAAATAATTTGAAGACCGTAAGAAGCAGAAGGCTTGGAGGAACGCAGCAATGTAGTTTTTATTTGAATGGAGTGAAAAAAATTTAAACGGCAGCAGGTTGAACACAGTTGAACCCGTCTCTGGCGTTCCACCAAATTTACATTGGAGTTAGTGAGAGAAATTGAAAGGTTTCTCTCGCTTCAAGGCTCATAGCTGAAATTCTGTAAATGTGAGCTATTTAGTAGTTACATCAGCTGAAAGAGGACAAGTGTACCTACATTTTAAGGTATAATTTGTTTGTCTGAGTTAAACAGCATGAAAGTTTGAGTAATTTGTTTGAATATCAGAAAAAGTTAAAATGATCAGTCTGCCACTCTAATCTTCTCATTCATAAAAATCAGGAAGGAGCAAAAATGTTCATGTTTTTTAAACTGTCATATTTCAGAATTGGCTTAATATTTGAAAAAGCCGTATAATCAGATAATAGCTGAATGTCTTGTGAACATTTTAAAGTTTGAATGATGTCTCTGTGATACTGTATGGCTGAGTTACTGCCCTCTAAAATAGGACAGTTTGGGGCTCGTTGAGTCTGGCCTCCTAATTAGTTGCTGTGGGCAACAGCTGCACGTGCCCACTGACAAATCTGCACCTCACTTTGTCCCCTTAAAATCTGGGGGTTTAATAATGAACGACAAGTCTGGAACAAACGGTCGCTGTTCGAAAAGTAGAAGTCGTATCCGAATAATTCTTTCACCGTGAGCGCCAGAAGGGATGTGGGAAGCCAGAGGTGTAATTTTTATTCTGATCTTGTGTAAGGTTTGTTTTTTATGGCAGTTTTAAAACGAGTCTTTCTCACTGATTTCATTGCTCAGCCTGTTTATAATGGAAAAGTATGTGAGCTGGAGTGCTGCTCTCTGCGCTTACAGGTGATTTGTGAGAAATCTGTGAGGCCAAGCTCAATGAGAGTGACTTTGTGTGAAAGAGGACTAAAATACCTACGTTTTGATGTATAATTTGTCTAGATCAGGCAGACATTTTGGACGTGAGAGGCATTTGTTTGAGGAAGTTCTTTTTAAATCATTTTAGAGTGGGAATTAGAGTGTGCGCTCCATCAGACGAAGTCCTCTGGCTCCATAAAACGTAAACTGCCGTTGTGTCAAAGCTGTATAAGCTATTGGCAAGCCCTTTACCACAGTTAAAGTTGAGTCTTTCCTGTCACATACAAACTTTGAATGATGTCTCTGTGATACCGTATGGCTGAGTTACAGCCCTCTAAAATAGGACAGTTTGGGGCTCGTTGAGCCCCAAACTGTCCTATTTTCATGCATGAAAATCATGAAGGAGCAAAAATGTTCATGATTTTGAAACTGTCATATTTCAAAATTGGCTGAATATTTGAAAAAGCTGAAACATTTGGTAATAGCTGAATGTCTTGTGAACATTTTAAAGTTTGAATGGTGTCTCTAGCTGAACGTATGCTCAACTAGTTAGGTTGGAAAGAGGAGGAAGCTTTTGAAGAGTTGAAAGAAATTCCCATTCATTTGAATGAGGAAAAAAGTTGAATAGAAGTTGAATAGTTTAAAAAGTGTAAAAGATATCAACACCAAAAGTCATAGCACAAATCTCCTGAACAAGCTGAACGTTTTGATACCAAAATTGTTGAAATCGGTTAAAGATTGCAGGAGTAGTTAAGCTACAAAAAACGGCGGAATAATAATAATAATAATAATAATAATAATAAAGGGAAACAGGAAAACAATAGTGAGAATGCCTTAAAGCATTCTCACAATAATAATAATAATAATAAAGGGAAACAGGAAAACAATAGTGAGAATGCCTTAAAGCATTCTCACAATAAAGGGAAACAGGAAAACAATAGTGAGAATGCCTTAAAGCATTCTCACAATAAAGGGAAACAGGAAAACAATAGTGAGAATGCCTTAAAGCATTCTCACAATAATAATAATAAAGGGAAACAGGAAAACAATAGTGAGAATGCCTTAAAGCATTCTCACAATAAAGGGAAACAGGAAAACAATAGTGAGAATGCCTTAAAGCATTCTCACAATAAAGAGAAACAGGAAAACAATAGTGAGAATGCCATGCATTCTCACAACTAGAAAAAGCTGTTCCTGCGAAACAGCAGTGAGAATGCTTATTCGCTGAATGGGTATAGCTGACCATGCTAAAAAAGCTGAAAATTTAGCACAAAGTTAAGTTGAATGGGATTAGTTGAACATGCTCAAAAAGCTGAAGATAGTGAAAATTTAGCAGAAAACCAGTTGCTGAAGTCTTGGTTGAAGACCTGATTAAAAACAGAAGGAGAAGAATTCAGTTGATAGTTTTAAATTCTCTTTCAATCATAATAGAATGATTGCACCTAAAGTTGTTGAGAAGAAGAAGGAGTTGAAAAAATGGAAACAAATTAGCAGAAAATTAGTTGAAAAAGGGCTGAAAAATAATTATTTAAGGACCTGGAGCTGAATGAAAGCTGAGAGGATTAGACAAACAAACAGCGACTTGAACATGTAAAAAGAACAGTGCTGAACACTACCATGTAAGGAAGTTCAGCTGTGAAACATATAAACATTTAAAGAAGCTAATATGACCATTGGAATGCACTGTGATATTAGAAAGAAAGGAATAATTGAGAGCTTAAACTGGACAAGTCCTGATATTAATGCTTGTTCAGGCAACAAAACACTTTCTTTTCAAAGCATTACAAATTTTTTTAATAGTATACAACAGATTTGTTAATCGACATGTGAACATTTAGATGATTACAAAACCTCAAAAACACTTAATTTACAAAGTCATGTTCAGTCATTTCTAAGTATCATGGATTGCAAATAATGTCCATTATTATGAAATAGATAGATAGTTTATCAATCCCGAGGGAAATTCAAAGTGATTTTATATTTAAAAAATAATATTCTTCTTGTTAATCTTTTTACAAAAGAGAAAACTTAAAAAACTACAAATATGAATATTATAAAAAAAAATGTAAAAATCCTAAAACCAAAATACCAGCTGATACCCCACAGTAAGACAGAATTCACTCAATTGTGTGTTCCATTTGAAAAGTTTGTCTTTTCATGTATTTGCAATTTTTGGGGTCTTTAGAATGGCCAAATATAATTTTCTATCAACTGTTCTGCTATTATTGGTTTCCACATGGTGGAAAGTTTTAACTTATTCAATAATTATTGAATAATAACATGATCACCAATGTGATCAGGTGGCCATTCCTAGATGTCAGGAATGTCTCTCCATAATGAGTCAACACAACATGAGTGTGAGTCCTGTCTTATTCCTGCTATAATTGCTACTACATCCATCCTATTTACTTACTTCATGTGTAACTTTATTTTTTTCTTTTGTTTAAATACTTCATTGTTTCAACAATCAGATACAGGAAAACATGATGGAGAACAAAGGAAGACTAATCTACTGTTCTGAAACATGAACTAAACATGCTGTAACAGATACTATAAATAGAAAACATCCAGGAAAAAAAATAAGAAAATAAGAAAAAAAATATAAAAATCTTAAATAAGAAAATAAGTCAAATATTTATATTTTAGATTCATTATAAGTAAAATAAATATAAAATAATTTAAAAAAATTCTTTAATAAGAAAAAACAAATAACACAAAGAAGACAAAATAATTAGGACAAAAACTAAATTCCCATTATTGGTTTCTGTGATCATATTGAAAGGCAGGGCTGAACGCTATAAGTCAGCAACATCCTGTATCGTTTACATTGTTACTTTTTTGTGGTTTTATGGTAACTGTTGTGTTCAAATAACAGTTTGAATGTAGTCTTTCTTCCTTAGTGAATAAAATAAGGCATAGAATATGCGAATTATGGTAAAAACTGTGTCTTTACTGGAACTCACATGCCAAATGAGTTGGTTATTACTGTTTATGTTTAAAGTGTCCAAATAACACTGATAAAATACACACAATACAAAATTTATAGTGTTTTTTTTTTAACACAGATAAAAAAAAGATACAACAATTTCAACGACTCACAGTTTTGTTCAGCCGTATCTCTAAAAGCTTTTCACATGGTGCTCAGTCCAGGGCTAATGTTCACAATTATGTGTCCAACTTCAGGTCAGAGTGACTAAAAGTCCTATTCAATCTGTGCATTAATCATATGATAGTGTTTCACAAAGATTCACAAAAATCTGAGTCACATTTGTGTAAAATGTCAAACACAGGAACACTCACATCATTACATGTGGCCTGTGTGATCTGGTGGCCATTCTGAAAACATCTGTGAACACCAAGAGGTTCAGTTTTCAAGTCTGTACGTATGACCAATGTCTTCACATTTATATTAGCTATATATATATATATATATATAGCTAATATAAACAATATATATATATATATATTAGGAGTTTATATTCGCCTGGTGTAACTGCACAATGTGGGAAGCCTTTCTGATACCAACAAACAAGCTGATACCCCACACGAAGACAGGATTCACACAATCATGTGTGAATAGACTTCAAGTCTATTTTTTTAATACACTTTCAAATTTCAGGTTTGAAACCTGAAACCATTGAAAATAATTTCTTGTTTTGTTTTTATTGTTTAGAATATGGTGGAGAGTTTATGATCAACAATTTAATCAGGTGACCAAGTATTACACATTCCTAAATGTCAGGAATGCTCTCCATAATGACCCAACACAACCTGTGTGTGAGTCCTGTCTTAATCCTGCTACAAGTACGACTGAATCAGTTCTCTCTGGTGTGCTCATGAGTACATTTGCACATGACATCTGAAGGAGTAAAACTTTCTACTGAACAGTGACCAGATATGAGGAAACACACTCATGCATTGTTCTGAAACATGAAATAAACATTCACATTTACACAGATGGACAGGATAAATGAGTGTTGTTACTCAGAGTCCTCCATTTTGTCCACAGTTCAGTTTTATGTGGTTGCTGTTTGTTGAATGTGATGGTGCAAACTAAAGAGTCAAAGGAGCACAGAGTCAGTGTGAAGATGTAAAGTGTTCTCACCATGTGACCTTTTTCATTTTCACTGGCTGCTGAACTGCTGCCTCCATGTACCTGCTCAGTGTTCGCTGCAGCACTGGAAAGATGGTTATAGTCCTTGAAGAGGAAACCAGGAGTGTTTTTACCTTTGAGCCTCATTATGAAGGCCTGATGCTGCACAGAGGACCTGCTGCAGCTTTAGCTGACGCAGTGGGACCTCCTCTCTCCTGATGCAAATCATCCTCACAGATGGCAGCTAAATAACACAGTAAAGCACTTATTAATGTGGTTAGAACGAAACATGTCATAGTGACAGCTTTTATTTAGTATAACATTTATAATTCTGCTTTGATTCAACAATAAAACTACAGAAGATCAGTGCACACGTTGTAATTACTGGGAATGTTGATCAAAGTTAGTGCATCAGTGTGTTACTGTGATGAACAGAATCAACATACTTGCACAATTTTCCCCTTCATCATGAGGAGGCCCTTGGTCCCCTTCACCTCCTTTATGGATGTGTGTGAAGACGGGGGAAAGACCACCAACCAAAGAGTCAACAGCAGTTTGTCTCTGCTGGAGAGGAAGATGATGACATGCAGGCATGAAGGTGGAACTGATCCTGAGGAAACAACACAAGACAAATATTGTCATGAACTTTAGTCTTTGAAAACACAAGGTGAAAGGTCACATGATGCATGATAAGTATATACCTCGAACAGTGCTGCAGAGCACAAACCATCTCCTGTCAGTGAGGTTTAACATGTGGATGTTTCACAAGTGTTGATGATAACTTTCTGTTCATCTGTGAGGGTCTCAGCTATGAAGGATTCACAGGAGAGGAAGGCCTGAAGAAAGACAAGGGAACTGTGAATTAGATACTGTGGTCTGTAATATGAATGAAGAGATTCATAATCATGATATTAACAGATGAATAAACAGCATACTCAGAGTATTTCAGTTAATATTTTGTCTTTCCAAAGGGAAGATCTCCACTCTACCTTCTGTCAGCTCAGAAGAACCCTGGTCTCTGGCAGGAGGAGGACATGTCTCTGTGTGATGCAGCAGTGCTGAGTTCACTGTTGCTGGTGGTCTGAGGCAGCATGATGTGTGGTTTTTCTCAGGGTCAGCCAGGTGGTCAGGTGAGGGTTAACAGGGGCCATTTTATCCTCTGCTTTGAAGAAAGGTGGGATGGCAGGATATGGAAGTTTCTCTGTGATGGCTCTGGTTTGGACTGACAGTTCATGAAGATGATGTTGAAGTGTGTGTTGTTGTGCTGGAGTTGGTGCTGGAGGTTGTTGTCATGGAGGTTGTTGTCATGGAGGATGTTGTCATGGAAGATGTTGTCATGGAGCATACAGAAGAACATGTCTCCTGTCTAGAGGAAACCTCTTAACAGTTTTAGTGATAGTAGAGTTATAGTTCTTTGACCGCCCACCCCACCCCCATCCCGCTTTGCCCTCCACCCCAGTAGGGTATCAGCTGGTGTTGTTGGTACACCAGAAAGCAGGTGCTGCATCTAGAGCTCATGCTTTCTGATGTTTCTTCTATGTTCTGGTAAATGTAGCAGCTTTTATAGAGCTGCTCAGACAGTTGTGGCCTGTGCATTTATCAACCCTGACCCAACCCACCCAGATAAATGCACAGGCCACAACAAGGTGATATATATTAAATGATATATTATCATTTAATATATATCATCATCATTTCATTTATAATAACATTTATATTATAACTATTATATCAGCTGTATATCAATAGCATAATCAATAGCATAATTATATAATAATAATAGCTCTTCAGATTTTGTGATAAAACTATTCTTTTCTTTATATTTTTTTAAAGAAAACATCTTTCTAACAAAAATACAAACTTCAGACAGTACTTTTTTTAAATTTTCCATGATTTCTAAGACTCACCGACCTCTTCATGGTTCACTGGTGGACAGGACACAGAACACCGGGTTGTGATAGCTGTAATACGTTCTCATGACACCTGACTGGAGACATCTCTGTGGCTGGGAAATGAAAATGAGATCAAGCAGTGTGTTCTTGTCTGTGGTGGCAGAGGTGATCAGCTGTACATATCCCTTAGACTGAAACAGTTCTAGAATTGGCTTTGTTGACCCGTGCAGCTGATTCTCATTGAAGTCTCCACACACAATAACAGGGTGACAGTCCAACACCTCAAGTGCATCCAAAAGGCTTACCAGGTTTTCCAGGAATGGTCTCAGACTGTAGTCAGGGGGTCTGTACACAGCTGCAATCACTGCACAGAATGGAGCCTCAACCTTCAAAGCCACAAACTCAAGATCAGTCACATTATGCAAATACTGTCTTTCACGCACCTGGATGTGGTTTCTCACGTAAACAGCAACTCCACCACCTCCTTTGCTGGCCATCTGAGGATAGTTAGTGTAGGACGTGTGTCTGTTGCGTTTGAACATGTTGTAGCCGTCCAGCTGAAGACTGTCTGCAACAAAGGAGCCTTGCAGGTGAGTCTCTGTCAGACACAGAACATCTGCTAGACACAGCTCATGATGTCTCTTGATGTCACCGATGTGAGATGGCAGTCCCTCTGTGTTGTGATGAACAAGGGTCAGAGTGTCGGGTCTGTTTACTGTTTCTCTCACCTGAAGAAGAGGCATCATGTGATCCACATAGGCTTGTCTCATGGTCTCGAGCGCTGCAGTCACTTCAGGATTGGCGTATATTTTCTTTTCATCCAAATCTAGTAAATAAAGACCACTGAGGGACGTCACTCTGCTCAGAGCTACATAAGCCATACCTGCTTCAAAGATTTTCTGCAGTGACACCACAGCTGCACGTGTTGTGAGGCCCTGGGTTTTATGGACAGTGCACGCGAACGCCAGCCTGACAGGAAACTGTCTACGTACCACTCCGTTCTGTTTCAGCTTCTCCTCTGCTCTCTCGATGTAAACCAGATTGACAGATTCTGGAGCTCCACTCTGGTCTCTTGTTACACCGGTCTGATTATCCATCCTCAGGCCCAGCTTAGTGATGTGTTGATCATCCTCAGAAGTCACTACGCTCATCAGTGTGGCAAAAGCACCGTTAACCAGACCATTCTGAACATCAAAGTTTCTGGTGAGCATGACACGAGCACCTTCAGCAACTTTCAGAGTGTCTGCTAAATCATTTCGACCTCCCTTACATGGCGTGTCTTTTCGTGCCATTCTGCCTGTTCGGGGATCTTTCTGGAAGTCATCTGCATCTATCGTTATAATATTGGAATGGAACAAAGTCAGTGTTGCTGAGTTGTGTTCATCAACCAACTTATTTGTGGGGAAAATGTGCAGAACCTCAGTGGGACAACGAGCTGGTTCAGTGATGGCCTGTGACAACAAATCTCTGTCAGCCTGAGACAGCTCATCTGCCTTTTGTTTCACCCGAATCCTGTTCAGCACGTCTGCAAAGGCAACATCATCTTTCTGTCTCATGATCTCAGTCAGAGTGATCATCTGGAAATGTTCCTGCCACAGGTCAATATCTGCTGGATCGTGCACACAGAGCGGTTTAGACTGTCGCACAGGTGGCAACTGATAAAAATCTCCAACAGCTAAAACTGACATTCCACCAAACGCTCTCTGATTGCCTTTGATCTGTTTCAGTCGTGCGTCCACATACGCAAAAAGAGGCTTTGAAACCATCGAGATCTCATCGATTATGATGATTTGAGCATTAAACAGTTCAGATCTGAGTTCATCCAGTTGGTTACCAAGTCCTTGTATTGGTGGTTTAAGACTGCGTGGAAGCTTCAGGAGGGAGTGAAGTGTTGTGCCACAGATGTTGAAAGCTGCAGTTCCAGTGAAAGAAGAGAGTAAAACAGTTGGGTTTGATATGTCAAACTCCTCTGAGTAGAGCTGCAGTTTGCTCAGTATCTTAGATGCCTCTGAGTAAATGCATTTGATCAGGTGTGACTTTCCTGTTCCTGCACCACCGTTAACATAGAAGAAAAACTGCTCTGGATTTAGGCCACACACAAGTTTATTGCACCAGTCTCTGATCGCATAGAACACACAGGCCTGCTTCTGGTTCAGGTTCTGATACATCTGTCGTAGCACAGCTGGATCCATAGCGGGGGGTTCTCTGGTGGCTCTCATTTCTGTTACAGCATCAGACTGAGGACAATAGTCGGGCACATTTTCCTGTTCATCGTCTGGCTCTCTTTCCTGCAGTTCATCATCACACGGCAACCTCACAACTTCAGATTCAGGAGCAAGATTACACCATTCATCAATCACATGGTCTCTGCTCTCCTCAAACTCTACAAGTGCATTCTCAATCTCCTCAGTGTTTTTCTCATATTTGTCTCTGTTTGCTTTGACAATACTTTTCACACTCTCAGGACGGTTTGAGCCTGGTAGCTGGACCCAGCCAGAGTTGTAAAAAGACTCGTAGGTCGGAAGATCGGCACTTCTTATTTCATACTCAGATCGGTGAGGAAGGTACAGTCTCAGTAATCTGGCATAAAATTGCTCAGGGTGTTTCTCCTTTGAACAGTGGTAATATCTGATGACAGAGGGCTTATCATTTTTCCTCCTTTGGACAAATCCCAGCTCATTCAGAAGTGGTAAAACACCATCACGCTTTGAGTGGTCTGCACTGACAAACCTGCAGGTGGCAGCAAAATCAGCCGAGCACATCTCCTCATACTCTGGTGTCTCAGGTCTGGCTTTGTATTTGTCACTGAAACTCGTCATCCACACATTACAAGACTCTGACGGGGTGTCCTCCAAGAATGACATGGGGCGACTCATTTTCACTGGATTGTCATCAGTAGGAACAAACACAACACTGCGTGAACACTTTTTCATCTTTATTCCACATGCACGAGTCACACACTCCTGAGCACTGATCTCTCTCTTTTTTGAATAAGCCTGCATGACAGCTCTCATCTCATCACACTCATTAACTCTGTCCATGTTGGAATTCTCCATGACAGTTTTCAGGTACTCTGACAGACCACTTTCCTTCTTTGTGATGTATTTGGTCAGATACTGTATACACGAGTAAGCATTCAGAATGAAGGACACATCGATGTTACTGTCCCAGGCTTTAAGCAGATGTGGGTTGTACCCGTTTATCCAGCTGTCTTTGGGATCACGCTTCAGGTAGATTGCAGTCTTTCTGTTCATACTCTGAAGGCACCATTCATACTCTGCCAGCGTCAAGTTGCATCGAGAGAGGACCTGCTCCAGACTCAAGGAAGCAATTTCAGGTTCATTCAGCAGCTGCAGCAGAGGTCTGAGTTTGCTCTTTGCAGTTCCAGTGTCATCATCCTCACCGGGTCTGGTGATCATTGTGTTTGTGCAGGGTGGCTTTGGAAAACCAAACCGACAACCAGAGTTCACACTCTTGAAGCAGCTCCTAGTGTGGTTCTTACTGTGCTTCTGAACTTCAGAGACTTTCTGGAACAGTTCAGGTTGTGTTTCTGGGTCAGGCAGTTGTGCTGAGATGTATCTGTCTACAAAATCACACACAGTCTGATCATCACAAACATCCAGTTCAGGTGCTCCATCAACCCAAAGCATTGCATGAATATGTGGACTTCCTCTGTGCTGAAACTCAACTCTGTAGAAAAAGTCAATCACTTTCCCCAGTGGCTGAGCATCTGAGAGCAGCAGATCTCTGAATAGTGCCTCAACACGCTTATCAAACAAACGCATGCAGGTGACAGGGTTGGATCGCAGAATCTCACACTTTACAGTCCAGTCAAGTGATTCAAAATCAACCTGTTCTCCTTGCTGTCTCTTTATTGCTTCAATAACTTCAGGCCATCTGAACTCAGCAGCTGAAAATGTGCAGAAGAATGTCGGAGTTCCCAACTGTCTGATCATGGCAAACAGATCTTTAGTTGTTTTCTCCCAGTATACTGGAGTCCCTCTCAGTGGCTGCATGAATCTGACTGCATCTTTATTTCTCACCAGTCTCTCAACCTCTCGTTTGTCTTGTAACATGCCCGAGGTTATCATGCGTCCATCTCTGGTCATAGTTTTACCTTTTCTCAGCTGTATCGTCATACTGTTATTAGCCAAGTGTATCTCTATCACAAACTGTGCAAAGAACAAGTAGTTTGGGTCTCTGGCAAAACGATCATCCACATTAAAAAGCCTTGACTTGAAATATCCACTTGGACTGACTTTAATGTGTCTCATTTGGTCCAAAGTGTTCTCACCCGTAGGAAATTGTACAGGGAATGACATGGATTCCAAATTTGGAGTCCTGAAGAAGCTAACTGGACTATTTCTCTGGGCAGGTGCCACACAATAAGTGTTATCACTGTAACAGAGGATCTCTTCTGATATGTCAAGAGGCTGAAGGCATGATTCTAAAGCAAACCCTCCATTTGGCAGATCACCTTCATCTCCATCATCTCTCTGCTGCTGTGGTTGTTCACATTCACAGTTCTGATCATTTTCAGGCTCATTTTCTACCTCACACAGTGCATTTCTCTCACACGTGTCAATTTCCATCAAATCTGCATCATCATAGTCATCCTGCCCCATGCTGACATCACTATCGTCATCATCATCATCATCCTCATCATCAGGAAGTGTTGGGTCACAGAGTTCTGCTTCATCTCTGATAGTAACGTCCTGATACTCTGGATGAACCTGCTTCAGTTTCAGTAATGCAGAGACTAGTTTAGGCCAGGTTACTGTCTGAAAAAGCTGATGCCCTCTGTAAGACAAACGTCTTTTCAGTTTCACTCTCATCACCTGAGACTCACTCCTCAGTCTGGGTAATGCATTGACTGTTTCTTGGACCTCAGATGGCACACACACAACATTTCCCCTGATCAGTCTTTGTCTGCCTCTTGGAAGAGGAACGATCTTAGCAAACGGTATGCACTTAGCAATCAAATGTCTTTCCAGAATATTCAGATCTGACAGTTCGCTGGGAATTTCAGACAACTGGAGTTTATTCGCTGCTGCGAGGCTTGGCATGCATCCTTTTTTTAGATGAGCGTGGCACGTGTGACAAATCCACTCTTTCCTTCTCTCATCAGGAACTGTGCATGGTTCATTTCTGCAGGCTTCATCACAAACATGAACATACTTTCCTGTCAGACACTGTGAAACCACATTAGGATTTTTGCCATAATTTGACCTTGTGCAGGTTCGTACCTGGTTGGGAAACGAGGCCTTATGACACACAGTGCAGACATAAGTGGGACCAGCCTTAATATTAGATCTGAACACAGATATGGCTTCATTGATCAACCTGTTCTCAACTGTCTCATGTTGCACACTCTGTACTTCTCTGGTCTCTGTTTGAGTGTTTCTTTTCATTTGTCTGTATTTTCTTTTAATGCTCATAGCACATCTCACATTATGCATCATCCTGAATGACTGACTGTTCCTGTATCTGTTTCTCATGAGTTTTTTCATCAGCTGTCTGTGTCTGATTCTGTATAGTCTGTCATTCCCATAACGTTGAGTAATATAACTTCTCTGCCTCTGTCGAAAGCTTTCACTCTGTCTGTAACGGTTTATTATGTACATCTTTTGTTTTTGTGAAAATCCTTCTTTTTCTCTGTAAGATCTCTTGATGTATGACTTTTGTTTCTCTCTGAATCCTTCTTTTTCTCTGTAAGATCTCTTGATGTATGACTTTTGTTTCTCTCTGAATCCTTCTTTTTCTCTGTAAGATCTCCTGATATATGACTTTTGTTTCTCTCTGAATCCTTCTTTTTCTCTGTAAGAGCTCCTGATGTATGACTTTTGTTTCTCTCTGAATTCTGCATTCTTTTGATATAACATTCTGATGCGTGATCTTTTCTTTTCTCTCTGCATTTCATTAGATTAATATATTTCCCTTTCTCTCCTTTTTTGATTCTCTTTTCTCTGGCTAGGTTTTTTTCTTGCCATCATTCTCCTTTTCATTTTTATCCTCTGCTGTTTACTAAGTTTGGACAGATTACATGAGATTCCCTTCAAACCATTATCTGGAAGATCACTGTGACAGATATTTGATCCACTGTGAGAAGCATCATTTGGAGGGCAAATGATTTCAACACATGCTTCATGTTCAACTTGGGCACAAGGAACTGTGTTCTGTTCTTGTCTCACAGATGCTGGAGAAGTGACATCAGTGGATAATTCCTCCAAAACATTGCAACAGAAATCATTAAGAACAATGGGCATCACTGAGGCAGATAAGTTTGGCTCATTCAGAGGAAAATTCTGTGATGGGAACGTTGTCATTTCAACTTGTTCAACATTTGTGTCAGCTGACATTTCTGGTGAAATGTTCTCAGACTGATCAGTGGCAGTGTGTCTGTATGATTCATTGACAGCTTCCTGTAACAGAGGAGGTGCATCAACAGCTGTGTGTCTGCAGTCTGTGTCTGAAACAGCATTTCTCTGGTTGGATGTGTTCACACTGTGAAATGACAGAGGCTTGATTTCATACATAGAAGATGACTGGATGTCAAACATTGTGTTGCACAACTTGATCCTGTCAATCATGTCTCTCAGATTTGTGAATTTCAGCATCACAGCAGTACCAAAGTTCAACAGCCTGGGTGACAGTGGCAGTCCATCTTTGTTCCTGGAGTGTGGGTCAAAGTATCCGTACTGACCAGATCTGCATCTGAAAACTGCGACACATAACCCTGCCATGATCAGCAGCCCATACTGTACATCTGATGACAAAAAGCTCAGTCCATGTTCAAGGCTGAGAAGCCTCTCTCCACCTCCAAATGTTCCATACACCGACTGCTGAGTCAAGTCCACCTGATACTTTGACCTGCGTGCACTAACTTCATCTGGAAGTTCATCAGATGCCAAATGGACACTGTTAGGAAACCTTTCTCTGGCCTGTCTGTACACAGCATCACCTTTATCCAGAACTAGGTCAAGATCTGCTCTGCTAATCTTTTCATTCTCATAAAGAAAGGACAGAAACACCAAACTGTTGGCCACACACTGACTGTTCCTGTATTTTCCATATTTTAATGAAGCCTGACTGCGTGAGGCACAGACATGTGTCACTGATGGCTGAGGTTCCACATTCACACTGTGTTGATGAGACGCTCCAGCTGCATCACGTCCTCTCTTTACCATGTCTGCATAAGATACCTGAGGCACACTCTGCTTTACCTGTTGGTCTTTATCATGCTGGAAAGCATTCATGACAGTGTTCCCATCAGAAACTGCACTCTGACCTCTGCTGTTTACCTGCTGTCCATCAGAAGACTCTCCAACACACACACCATCACTGTGATGATCTCTCTTTACAACCTCAGCATAAGATACCTTATGTGACACCAGAGTGCTGCTCTGACAGCTGATACCTTCTGCTTGTTCACTCCGAGATGCTTTCTCCTTCTGCCACCTGAGCTTCTGAGCCTGAGAACGCTGACCCTTCCTTGGCATTGTTGCTTCAAAACCTCAAAGCTTACTTTACTTGTACCGATGTCACCAACACACTCAGGTTGTTGTGATATTTCAAATGCAGCTTTGTTTAGTTTATCAATATCTACCAGTTAATTTATTTAATTAGTAATTTTACATGCAATACTTAATGACAAAAAATATGAAAGTAGAAAAGGTTTGTTGTCAAATGTATGGAAAATATTAAGAATGTAAATGTATAACTTATGTACACTTATGTCAAGATCAATTTTATTTCATGCATTTACAACTCAAGAACAGCTTTTATTGGACAAAACAGTAAATATCCAGAAGATAAGTAATATGTTTTAAATAGTCACACCACAGAGAAAAGAATTATTAAGAAAATATACAAACTCAAAATGAAGTATAATTTGTCTTGATGTTCAACTTTTATGAGCAGACAAAAAAAAAAAATATGGTAGTTAGAGTTTTACTAATAAACTACATTCATTGGGTGAAATTTCTCAAAGAATCAAATTTGCGTCACAATATTTTAAACTTGATGTCAAACTTCAATGTAAAAATGTACAAATAGTTTTCCAGCTTAAAAGATGATCACAGTTTATAGAAGAGAGGCTGACAGAACAGTGAGACTCTCAGATTTCTGAAACAGCAGGACCAGGTTCCAATCAACCTCGGTTTTCCAAAGCAAATCTGGTTCTGAGAACGTTGAGCCAAAGCAAATCTGTTGAGCCAAAGCAAATCTGAAGAGCCAAAGCAAATCTGTTGAGCCAAAGCAAATCTGAAGAGCCAAAGCAAATCTGTTGAGCCAAAGCAAATCTGGTTCTGAGAACGTTGAGCCAAATCAAATCTGGTTCTGAGAACGTTGAGCCAAAGCAAATCTGGTTCTGAGAACGTTGAGCCAAAGCAAATCTGGTTCTGAGAACGTTGAGCCAAAGCAAATCTGTTGAGCCAAAGCAAATCTGAAGAGCCAAAGCAAATCTGTTGAGCCAAAGCAAATCTGAAGAGCCAAAGCAAATCTGAAGAGCCAAAGCAAATCTGTTGAGCCAAAGCAAATCTGTTGAGCCAAAGCAAATCTGGTTCTGAGAACGTTGAGCCAAATCAAATCTGGTTCTGAGAACGTTGAGCCAAAGCAAATCTGGTTCTGAGAACGTTGAGCCAAAGCAAATCTGGTTCTGAGAACGTTGAGCCAAAGCAAATCTGTTGAGCCAAAGCAAATCTGAAGAGCCAAAGCAAATCTGAAGAGCCAAAGCAAATCTGAAGAGCCAAAGCAAATCTGTTGAGCCAAAGCAAATCTGGTTCTGAGAACGTTGAGCCAAATCAAATCTGGTTCTGAGAACGTTGAGCCAAAGCAAATCTGGTTCTGAGAACGTTGAGCCAAAGCAAATCTGGTTCTGAGAACGTTGAGCCAAATCAAATCTGGTTCTGAGAACGTTGAGCCAAAGCAAATCTGTTGAGCCAAAGCAAATCTGAAGAGCCAAAGCAAATCTGAAGAGCCAAAGCAAATCTGGTTCTGAGAACGTTGAGCCAAATCAAATCTGGTTCTGAGAACGTTGAGCCAAAGCAAATCTGGTTCTGAGAACGTTGAGCCAAAGCAAATCTGTTGAGCCAAAGCAAATCTGAAGAGCCAAAGCAAATCTGTTGAGCCAAAGCAAATCTGAAGAGCCAAAGCAAATCTGAAGAGCCAAAGCAAATCTGAAGAGCCAAAGTAAATCTGAAGAGCCAAAGCAAATCTGGTTGTGAAATTAGATAGAGGGGGTAGATGGATACAAGATAGAATGTCCAAATATCAGATAGAGGGGGTAGATGGGACAGGAAAGACAGAATGTCCAATAATGATAGGGACAATGAGAGGAGACACGTTGAACAGGAAGACATGGAGAAAACAATAATTAGACATTGTTGATAGCAGAAAACTAATCTAGCATTCCGTTGCATAAGCTGTAAAGAGTTAAACATTTAATGGCTTCAAATAAACAGAATATGTAAAAAGTTAATAAATAAATCACTTTTTAGGCCAGTAGTTTCCAGATGTACCATGGTACCATGAAATGTGGACTGATTAAAATAATATCAGACCCACTGACTTGTTCAACATGAAGCAGAACAGTACAGAACTGATCACTGTGATCACTGCACAACATGTTCTGCTCACATTACACCCTGATTTCTGCCTTTAGTGATGTTCCATTAAAACTGTCAGCTTTCCACTGTTAGACTGCTGCTGGGACCTGTTCTGATCCATTTTACAGGCAGAACAGCTCAGCTCACATGGCTCTGACATGACTTCAGTCAGTGTTTACAGCTTTGTATTTACTATATTTATATTCAACTCAGCAGTTGTGTTAAACCACAAAACACTGATTAAAATGTGAAACACTTCTACACTCAGTGATGTGATGGACTGAACCTCACGGACTAGAATTCTGCTCACCAGCCAAGCAGGAGTTCTGGTCCGGTTCTCTCTGCGTCTGAGTTCACTCTGAGTCTGAGAGGAGAAACAGTTTATTAGTAGCTGATCAGAAGACTCTGAACACACACATCATCTGATCTCACAGCTGATTGGTTCTGCTCTTGTCTGTACAGGATGAGCTTTGGTCCAGACTTTTGTGGAGTTGAAGTAGTTAAATGTTGTTGGTTGATGATCACTTCAGAGAGTCTGAATGTGTTCATGATCAGAAACATGGAAACTTTCCCAGTTCTGCTCACAGAGACCATCCAAAGCTTTGGGGATCAGAGATCAGGTGGAAATCAGAGCAGTAACACATCAGCTGTGAAATCTGTTCTCTGACTAATGATCAATGTTTCACTTCATTCATGCAGTTTGAGAAGGACAGGTCTGCCAGATGTTACACAGCTGCACACTGACAGGAAGCAGAGCAGCTATCAGGAACACATCCATCAAATAACTAACTGTTTGTCCTCACCAGTCAGGAGCAGGAGCAGGGGTCAGAGTTCAGGTAGTCTAAAGAAAGGAGGAAAAAATTGTTGCCAGTTAAATTCTTCCAGTTGAGGACACAGCAGGTTCACCAACAGGGGGGCAATAAAACACCATGTAATGACACTGCAGCTTAAATTGTGTGTCACTGGGACATGGAGCTGCTGTTGTTGTTCAGCATCCAGAACATTTAAAGAGCACAGCTGTGATGTCATTTCAGCTTTATTTCCAGAGAAAATGACTGATGAGACAAAGTTAGAAGCAGCACAAAGTCCCATCTTCTATCAGCTGCCCTGCAGTGAACGTCATGTGCTGAGCTGCTGCGATTGGCTGCTTTATCTGTCAATCACTGACACCACCCACAGGAACAGGACAGTAAAGTGGGGGTATCCAGATGTGAGGAAATACTTGTTGCTGACATGGGAGACTCGTTGAGACAGTTGAAATATTTCAGTCTGAATGGAAAGTTTGGACTAAAACTGTCTGTTAAACATGCATCAATGCACACAGTTTAATCATCACCAGTCCACACATCCATTCAGTATTTCCAGGTGAGTTTCTGAATACAACAGAAAATCTACCAACAAAGTGAAGATGTTTCCTAAAAGCTTCAGTAAGTGTGGACAGAATATTTCTGTGTTCATTAAATGTCTGTTCAGGAGGAAATTCACTCACAAACTCTGATGTAACCCAAACAAAGTTCATCTGATCAGAGTCCAATGATCTTTAAATACAAAACATATTAACTCAATCGGCTTATGTGATCTACGGCCTGTTTAACTTTACAGTAACTCTGTACTTACCAGCCAAAGCAGCGATCAGGTTTCTCTCTCAGTCTGAAAAAAGACACAGTCTGTTAGTTATGAGTGTAAAGAGTGAATCTACCCGAACCACAGAACACAGAGAGTACTGCTCATTGTCAGCTGTCTCTGACTCTCTGATCTTTTACATTCAAGAATTTAAATAGATGAGGTGGCTCGGGCATCTGATTAGGATGCCTCCTGGGCGCCTCCCTGGTGAGGTGTTCCGGGCACGTCCCACTGGGAGGAGACCCCGGGGAAGACCCAGGACACGTTGGAGACGCTGTCTCTCAGCTGGCCTGGTCACTCAATTCACTATCCCTTCAACATCACCACTCTTAATTAATTCTTGAAACATCTTCCAAATGTTATAGAATTCTGAAGCTCTCTAACTGTGTACGTCAGTTTCTCAAGTGCCAGACTTCAGGTTAAATTAGTTAACCAGAAATCGAGAGAGGGGCAACCAACACTCCTCCAACATAAGGCATAACATAATCTATAGATTGTTTGGCCTGTAGTAAGCAGAGATCAACCATATTTCTCTCTTTAGCAGACAAAGGGCTGTTGTCAGGATAAATGCCTAATATACATAGCTTAGGACACAAGGGTATTGGGCAAGATGTAGCCCGGGACACATATTTTAACAGAGATCCAGAATTTTTGAGTCTCGACACATTTCCACAAACACTGATATAAAGTACCCTGATGTACATTACACTTATAATACAGATCAGGTATCTTAGGATCAAATTTATTTAATCTTACAGGGGAGATATAAATCCGCATTAGCCAGTTAAATTGTACTAATCTTAAACGGGCATTGATAGTTTGAGTATGTGTCTTTGAACATATTCTACTCCACTCATTTAATGAGGCGTCTATTCCTAAATCAAGTATCCACTCCAGTCTCTTACTACCTGAGTTATCATGACGGTTATCTACCAGCATGTTATAAAACTGTGAAACCAATTTTTTTCCAAAACAGTTCTTTGAAAGAAATTATTCTAATGTGGACATTGGAGGTTGCTGCACTGAGTTCTTTAACTGTGCAAACTTCACAGTACTTAAAAAAGTGTTTCTGAGGAATATCCAACTTTGCTATTAACTCGTTGAATGACATCAGTGTTATCCTTGTATGCATCTTATAACTTTATAATACCTTTGTTCAACCATGCTTTAAAGCCGGCTCTTTCATTAATAATATAGTTATTAGTGTCGTTATTACTAACTTCTCTGCTCAGACTCATAGGAGACGTGCTTGTTTGCTGCCGTTTCCATAGCGATAGCGGCTTGCCACAGAAATTTATATAAAAAAAAAAAATTCAGTGTGAGAAATAGAATGTGTGGCAGGAGAGCGTGACAAAAGACCGAAAAGCGTGGCTGTCACGCTCAATGCATCAGACTTGAGAGCCCTGCTGCCAGTATCATAAAGTCCAGTTCAAGTGTGAGGTGTGTACCGCCATAGCGAAACTGAGGAGAACTGTCAAATCGGACACAAATATGGCGGCGTTCTCATCGGCGTGACGTCTGTGGTAGTCATGAATACACGAATATAAACAGCTTTTACTTTATTATTCATGGTTAAACTAACTGAACAGAGGCTAGAACTAATAGTTTTAAGTAAGCATAGACCAGCATGAATACATTCAAATGTTAAGTCCTCGTAAGCCATCTTAGACACAGCCATAAGACCAGTTTTAGACAATTTATAAAGCGACCGTTAGCATTGAGGCTAATGGTCGCTAACCGTCATTAGCCAAAAGCAGTCAAGCTCATGAACAACACATTTTGCTGTTTGTTGGTTTATTTTTATATGTCTTAAGCCAAAAGCAGTTATGTAACTTATTTAAACAGCAAAAGTGTGCCACAGCTCATAACATTTGCATTTGCGACAGACCGAGCTCGAGAGCTACTTACCTGAGCAGACGTTGAAGAAGAACAAAGTGCGTCGCGGATGATGACGCAGGTACAAGAAGAGACGTTCAAGGTCACTTGGAAAATCTACATACAAGTGATGACCTGTAGTGCAAATGCTTAATATGCTTAAGATGTCCGCCCTTCCTGATTCTGATGGAGGTTTCTTCCTGTTAAGAGGGAGTTTTTTTCTTTTCACAGCTACCTCTGCACACTCAGGAGGGAGATAGGATCGGAGATAAATTTCACAGCAATTTCCTTGTCAAGGTCACTTTTTTAACTGGCTCCATATGAATTGAACTTATTTGGAATTTAATTCATTTGATTGGATTTGATTATCAGTGGATTGTAATGAATTGGACTGTCATAGGCCTGAATGGTATCTTTGAAGTACTCTGAGATGACATTTGTTGTGATTTGGCGCTACATAAATAAAATTATTAATGAACACGTAACATGTAAATATGTGTATCATACAAAATTGAAAGTACTGAAACATATCTTTATTGAAATGATAAATCAAGTCTGATTCTGTCCAGGGTGTCTCAAAGCACTTTTGCCTCTGTCACTATGCACTGTGTTCTACAGAAATTCTTGCTTGTCACTAGTATTGCAAGAACTGAACCTCGTACTACTAGATGTGTCAATATTTTTGACGGGTACTGTGTACCAGTATATCATGTATATATACGCACACATATTTGTATGTGTCACTGTCTCTCTGCACTAGTCAACTGCACTCACCTGTTCTCCTCCCTTTATAAGCAGGTCGGCTAGCCCTATTTCTCTACCAGGTTGTCTGCAACCTGAACCTCAGCACATTAAGTCTTTTGGCTTTCTGCACCTGCTCTGTTTCTCTGCCGTTCTTGAACCTGTGTATGACCCAGTTTCTGTATAGTTTGATTGTAATGATTTTGGGTTGGACTGTTTAGGAATGTCCAAAATCGGTCCTCAAGGGCCGCTGTCCTGCAGCTTTGAAAGATTGTTAAGTTCTGCACAAGCCTGCTAATGATGCACTAAATCAGGTGTGTTCGAAGCAGTGAAACATCTAAACATATCTTGCAGGACAGTGGCCCTCGAGGACCGGATGTGGATGACCTGCCCTCCTTCTGCATTAACCTCCCTGATGTCAAAGCCTTGCTCTGGTTCAGCCACGTCTCTACCTGGAACTCAGTTAACCAGCATTCTCCAGTCGTCTACTCGCCTGCAGATTCCTGCATGAACACTCCTGTAATTCCCAAGCCTTTTCATATCCAAACATCAAACATTATTTTGATCACTCCGCCAATTCTCATGTGTCCAGGCTCACCTGAGGAATGGTCTTGATCCTGCTGTTATCAGCCGCTGGTCTTGGATTCTCCTGCAGTCATTCTTGTGTCAAATGTACAATAAACCTTTAAAACTTTCAGAATGCCTCACAGGTTTTTTTTTCTTTTTTGGGAGTCCTTCTGACCATACTTGTTACAAATGAGTGTGCTAAAACAGTACAGCTGAATCAAATTCTGAAATTAATATCATTTTATTTAAAGTTTTAAATTCAAACAGAACATTCAACAAAAGTGGTGGAACAATAAACAAAGGAACAATTTTTTTAATTTAATTTTTACAAAATTTAATGACACACTTAAAATTACTCCAATGTGGAGGGTTTTTCTATTGCAGCAATGTCGGTAACTCTCCTCCCAACATACTTAATATTTACATAAAGTTTGCCTTTTTCAAGGCAAGCCTCGAATGGCTCCCATACACTCTCCTGTATGTCCAGGAGAGCTTTGTTGGACAGGAGGACCTCCAGTTGTCCTTCTGTGCTGCCCTCCGTCACACCCAGGACCTCCACCCCAAGTGCCTCCTCAGTCATGGTCACCATCTGCCAAAAGAAGTAATACTTCTGTCTCATGACATGTTGCAATCAAATATTAAACTCTTTTCTTCTTCTTTTTAATTTCAATGACATCATTTGTCCCTTTATATCTGCATGGTACATTTCAGTGTTGAAAAAGACAACCATTTACATGGCTTAATGAAATATACTCAATGTCCTGTCATGATCTGCTCAGGAGGTTAAAACCTAACAAGGACACCTATGATTGTATACCTAATTCAACACGTTCAAGTGTCTTTTCACATTATCCTGACTATTGGTCTGTATTAACTACACATACTTCTGTTAAAATAGATGATTATAAATTTAACCCACATTTATTTCCATCAATGTCCTTGTTGTTAGGAAGTAATTGCGATTTACCTTTATGTTGGTGTGGGCAGTTGACTGCAGCTGGTCACCCCCTGCAGCCGGTCTTGTTTTTAGGTGAGAAAACCTAAAGGTGCTGCCAAGCATCAGCTGCTCAACCGCAGCATCACGCCACAGGTTGATGGTGACATCAGATTTATCCTGGAAATAACACAGAATGATATATTAGAAGTACATATGACTTCTACTTTATAAGTATATGCTTTGAAAGATGGGGATCTGGAGGTAAAATGGATCAAGATTGAGAAGAGTCTCATTTATTTGGTAATGCTAAAGCCTGAAGTTCTCTGGAAGAAAACAATGAATAAGAGTTTTGAAAATCATGATAATGAATTATATTCAGTATGTGTAACCATGTCTTTGCTTTCTGCTACAACACTTTTATAATTCAACACACACATTCTGATATTGAGCAGGTCCTCGCGTTCACTGATATTTGTTGATCTAAAGATATTACAGTTAACGTATTCAGATTTTTAGCAATCCAACAAACCTCCAACATGTAATTTAACTGCTAAAGTTTCAGCCACTCCCACTAAGCAATGCTGTGATATATTACATGGTTATAGTGAGCAACACACATTATAATGCAGAAAATGCTTTAAAAAAGCCATTTCTATTGTGTTTGGCAGGAAACTGTTTAAATGCTTGGCAGCATGGAGCTCTTTGAAAGTACTGTCAACTTTGTATGACAACTCTCTTTTTCAAGAATGATGAAGCAGGCAATTTTGCCTTTTTTAACTGAAGGGGTTGTCCCTGTCTCATCCTCACATTCTCGTGTCTTACCTGCCGGAGCTTCAGCTCCCTAAGTGGCACCTCCTCTCTCCCACTGCGGACTTTCTTTACCGCTGAAAGCTGACAACCACAAGGTAAATCACTTACTGATTTAATTAGACCCAAACATTTCACTGTGACATTTAAGTAAAAAAAACATTTATAATATTGGTCTGGTTAAAGAAAAAACTACAGAAGATCCATTCTTTAAGATTTTTACTGTATTACTTTGTCTATCTAAAAACTTAATATGTCTGAATTACAACATGATAAGCTAAGTACACAGACTGAAAGTGCTGGGAATGTAAATTTAGTGTATTAATGTTATGAACAGAATCAGCATACTTGCACAATTTCCCCCTCCACTGTGAGGAGGTCCTTGCTGCTCTTCAGGTCCTGCAGTGTTGTCTGTAAGGACGGGGGACAGAGGAGGGCTGTCGCCTGCTCCATAAGCCCGTCCTTACAGACAACAGGCGAGCTCCTAAAGAATCTGGTGTCCTTTGTCACCCAAATGTAGTAAGGCGGGGACTCTCCCCGCAAGGAGTACCCCCTCATTATATAATGTTTCCCCTCCTTAATCTTGGAGGACAACTCCTCAAACATTGTCACTTTTGTGACGGTCTCCCCATCTGTGATGGCCACAAGTTTATTTATTTTTGTGGTTTTGGCCACTGCAGAGCTCTCCCTGAAGTCCCACGCGATGACTCGCGGCTGATCCTTCATAAGCAGGATCTTTATCTGCAGCTCAGCGGGCCTGTAATAGGGGCTAGGCTTGGTGGTCCAGAGGGTCGCTCTCAGTGCCATTCTGTAATTGCAATAGAAAAATAATGACTTGACATGTGACTCATGTAAATGTACCTACATACACATACATATACATATATAAGTTTGTGTGTGTGTGTGTGTGTATATGTATGATACTACTGTTCAAAAGTTTGGTGTCAGTCGGACAATTTTGTATTTTCTATGAAAACTCACTTTTATTCATGAAATGAGTTGCAAAATGAATACAAAATATAGTCAAGTCATTGACAAGATAGAAATAATGATTTTTATTTGAAATATTAATTTTGTTCTTCAAACTTTGTTTTTGTCAAAGAATGCTGTATTTGCAGCAATTGCAGCATTGCAAACCTCTGGCATTCTAGCTGTTAATTTGTTGAGGTAATCTGTACAAATGAAGACATTAACCAGATGTTTCCATCTAGAATAGTAATTTACCACATAAACAATGTATAGAGGGTATTTCTGATTAATTTAATGTTATCTTCATTGAAAACAGTGCTTTTCTTTGAAAAATAAGGAAATTTCTAAGTGACCACAAACTTTTGAACAGTGTTGCTCAAATATGTATTAATGTATTAATATAATGTGTATATGTACACACATTCTCAAACAATGCATAAAAAGGTCTATTACTACTGAGTTTGTGCATTTCCCATGAGCACCTGTGACTACGTTATTCTGAAATGCCATCTTTGTAGTTAAAATAAGTTAGACCAAAATTCCCGCCTCCATTTCCCATCATACATTGCTGCGCTGAGTAGTTAATTTTTGTCCGGTCTTTTTCGCGGTGTGTAAAATGGCTCACCAATAATGATACTGAATGGGTTGGCAACATATTTAAGATTCGTTTTGTTAAATCTTTTAAAGTAAACGTTTAGCCCTGAATCAAATTAAATACATAAATTAAATACAAAACCACTATACAAGAGACCACGGTCTTCATTTAAGTTTCTGGAGAATCAGTGAGAACTGCGCGAACTAATGTTCTGTCTCGTGCGCCCCCTGTGGCTTATAAAGATAAATTATGTTTTTATAAAATATGGCCCTCGATTTATATCTACTTTTTCCAATCATTAACCTTTGTAGAAATAGTTATGAATGAATAAATCGAACTTTACAATTAGTTTAAGTCCGATGTGTGTCGGCGTAACTGGGAGGCTATTTAAGCTAGTTAGGAAAAAATCTTTATCTTCTAACTGGCGTTACCCAACTATAAATCCCTTAAAAAATCTTAGTAATTATTTTTGTGAAGTACACACTATACTCCAATAGTTAATGAAACATACAGATACAGGTTCTGGCAAGAAATGACTTTTGAAAAAACGAACTTACCTTATTAATTTGATGCGGAGCTCCGACTGTAGAGTCTTCAAAATGTCCCCTGCTGTGACTGTACACTGTACATATACTGTATGTAAAGCCCTGTCGGCAACCTTTTGATCTTCAACGGCGGGAAAAGCTACCTTACTATACAGAGTTTTGAAAGGCTTTTGGACTTTTCTATTTGTATCTCTATTCAATGTGTACAAAATAATATTCATATCTATCTATCTATCTTTCTATCTGTTATTTTTGCTTTTATTTTATTACAAATATATATATATATATATATATATACATATATTTAGTATAGAAATAGAAATATACTTTATTCATGGGGGAAATTAAAATTAGTCAACTAGCTCAAAAAAATATAAATATTTACAATGATTGCATACTAGACAAATAGTATATACATATATATTGCATATACATATGCATATGAGAGAGGTGTGTGTATTCTAATTAGCATATATATGAATATTAGCAAATCTTTAAATATGTTCATATTTTCCATGCATCTGACAAGCAAACTTTTTCTACTTTCATGTTTTTTGTAGTTAAGCATTGCATGTAAAATTACTGACTTAATCAATGAACTGGTAGATATTGATTGGACTTTGCATGTTCTCCCTGTGTATGCATGGGTTCTCTCCGGGTACTCCGGCTTCCTCCCACCGTCCAAAAACATGCATGTTAGGTTAACTGGAAAGAAATTTTGCCTTTGGAGTAAGTGTGAGTGTGTGTGGTTGTTTGTGTCGTTTGTCTCTGTGTGGCGCTGTGATGGACTGGCGACCTGCCCTAGGTGTACCCCGCCTCTCGCCCGATGACTTCTTCTTAAGTGGATTAAGCGGGTATAGAAAATGGATGGAGGATGGGTAGGTTTTGATAAACTAAACAAAGCTACATTTGAAATATCACAACAACTTGAGTGTGTTGGTGACGTAAAGAAAGCTTAGAGGTTTTGACGCACAGCAACAATGCCAAGGAAAAGTCACAGCTGAGTGGACTATTTAGTATCTCCCGACCGGACAGATGCATAAAACAGTCGCAAAATGTCACTGAGAGTAGGGGCAGAGTAGCTTTCAAAGTTGATGTCCATGTCTTTGTCAGCGAGGAAGTGTTTTTGTGGTGGTTTTCTTTATTTATCTCGTCCTTGTCATCCTCTAATTTGTTAAATTCCTCCGGTGTCACCTCCTTGTGTCGCTACTTCTTTTTATTTTCTTCTTCTGCTGCATCCGAATCTTCAAAGTTATCAAATTCACCAAATAAGTTCCCCACTGGGGTGAATAAAGTATATTCTATTCTATTATATTCTATTCTATTCTATGTACAATTACTAAAAGGCTACAGTGACATGAATGAATGAAACTGAAATTTAATTTGTTGGAGGAGGATCTGTACCAAAGCCAAAACATTTTGTCTTGCTGCAGCCATTGTCTCATTCTTTGTAAATAGGTCTTACTTAGTTAGCAGACCTCTCCAGGACTTTTAAACTCTGCTAGAGTTAGGTGCGACTTTTAAGCCTAAAGTCCTTTGTGAAAAAAATTAAGAGTCCTAAATTTAAGACTGACACGCCCATTATTTTTTAGCAGTTTCTCTTAAATTGGCCAGTTAGGAGCTACTTTTAGCCCTAAGGTTCTTTGTGACTGGTCAGTATGGACACTTTGACCCACACGCCTGGATCAAAAATGGAATACCAATGTCACCCAGGCTGTTGAACGTTGGTCCTGCTGTTATGCTGAAATCCACACATCTGAGTGACTTGATTGACAGGATCAAGTAGTACTACACAATGTATATGAACTCAAGCCTCTGTCATTTCACTGTGTGAACACATCCAACCAGAGAAATGCTGTTTCAGACACAGACTGGAGACACACATCTGTTGATGCACCACCTCTGTTAGATGAAGCTGTCAATGAATCACATAGACACACTGCCACTGATCAGTCTGAGAACATTTCACCAGAAACTGACACAAATGCTGTTCAATGACAGGTTGATGTTACCTTCCAAACACAGGCTTCTCCTGCACATGAGTTTATCTTGACAGCAGCAGTGATGAACCATGTTGTAGATGATCTTTCTGATGATGTAATGGAAGGTGTGTCCACTGATATCAGTTTAACATCTGCTGTTACACAACAAAATGTCTCATTCCCTCCTACCAGTAATGAAAAAGAAGCAACGAGAGAATTGAGTTTCCTTTCATCATATGATGCTTCTGACATTGAATACAACATTTCTTCCTCAACAATAAACAGAACTGCCACTGACCTGTCTTATACTGTACTGATGGGAATCTCCTGTAATGTTTTGAAAACATAGAAAGATCAAAATGAAGACGAATGGTTTAATTTAATTTAAAAAAGACAACACTGTAATGATTTGAAGCTGCTGGGAAAAAGGCAGAATAGCTTACATGGCTATAAAATGGCAGTAGTGTCATCAAAGAACAGCAGAAAACAACAGAATAATCTAAAGGAGAATGAAAATAAGTGAAAAGTCTTGAAATTTTACTGAGTCATCCTGAAAGAGTTAATGGAATGGGTATGCCATCTTAACTGGAACTTTAAATTGAATTTTAAAAGTGCAGAAGTGACAGCTTAAGAAGATTTCAACAGAGACATGAACAGTTCTCATGAAAAAGGTCAAAGGTTAAATATATCACCAGAACACTGATGTTAAATGGGAAACAGAAAAAACACACAGAGCTCCATCATATCTTAAAGATCTCATTGTAAGATATTTTCCTAAAAGAGCACTGCTCTCAGAGTGCAGGTTTACTTGTTGTTCCCAGAGTTTTCTAAAAGTAGAATGGGAGGTAGAACCTTCAGTTATCAGGCCCCTCTCTTGTGGAACCAGTTGCCAGTAAATGTTTGGGAAGCAGACACCCTTTCCACTTTTAAGATTAGGCTTAAAACTTTCCTTTTTGATAAAGCTTATAGTTAGCGATGGCTCAGGTCATCCTGAAACATCCCATAGTAAAACTGCTATAGGCTGGCATAAAGCTTTTACAATAGGGCAGGCATGTTAGCTGGAGTAACTGTCAGCAAAGAAAAGCTGAAGGGTTAAAAACAGAATTAGGGGGCGGCTGTAGCTCAGGAGGAAGAGCAGTCGCCCACCAATCGGAAGGTCGGTGGTTCTGGCTTCCCCAGGATACATGTCGAAGCATCCTTGGGCAAGACACTGAACCCCACGTTGCTCCTCCAGTGTATCATTGGGGGTATGAATGTGTGTGAATGCTTAGAAAGCACGTAGTTATGTGTATCTTAAGACGTGCTGTATGAGTGTGTGTGAGTGGGGTGAATGCGGCATGTAGTGAAGCGCTTTGAGTGGTCAATTAGACTAGAAAAGCGCTATACAAGTACAAGTCCATTTACCATTTACCATTTAAAAACAACAAAAGGATTTCAAGCAGGTAATAAGTGAAAAGTCTTGACATTTCTAAAGTGTGACATTTCTAAAACTAAAAATAGTCAAAGTTTAGCAGAAAGCAAGTTGCTGAAATCCTGGTTGAAGCAGTGAAGGTGAAAATAAAATAGTGGAATCATTTAAACCTTTTGGAAAAAAACTGCAGAAGTCTTAGTTGAAGAAGTTGAAAGGTTAAAAATTTTTGAGGAAAAATGTGCAGTTGAAATATTAGTAAAAAGTAATTTGCTGCAGTTTCAAAAGGCCTGAAATGTCTTTTTGAAAGGAGCTGGAGCTTTAAGAAGGCAGAAAAGTAGCTGAATGGGATTAGTTGAACATGCTCAAAAAGCTAAATCTAGTGGAAATTTATCAGAAATCAAGTGAATAATAGTAAAAATGGCTTCAGTGTAATATACAGCAGGGAGTGGAAGAGTGATGTCATCAGTGATAGCAATGTTTGTCAACAGCTGCAGCTCTCTCCCTGTATAACCGGCAGAAATTGCATTTTGGATACTATGACCTCCTGTGAGAAAACTGGAAGAGCGAGGAAAATAATTTGAAGACCGTAAGAAGCAGAAGGCTTGTAAGTAAAGTTTCTCTCGCTTCAAGGCTCATAGCTGAAATTCTGTAAATGTGAGCTATTTAGTAGTTACATCAGCTGAAAGGGGACAAGTGTACCTACATTTTAAGGTATAATTTGTTTGTCTGAGTTAAACAGCAGTTTGAATATCAGAAAAAGTTAAAATGATCAGTCTGCCACTCTAATCTTCTCATTCATAAAAATCAAGAAGGAGCAAAAATGTTCATGTTTTTTAAACTGTCATATTTCAGAATTGGCTAAGTCAAAATTTTAAAAAATTGAACTTTTCAGTAAGAGAAAGCTCTGCCGAAGACACTGATGTGATTTATATCAAGGTCCTGTTTAAATTATAGGTTTTATAGCAGTTTGAATACAGCCTTCACTGTCAGCTTAAAGGAGCGAAGGAGGGCCTGTTTATAATGGAAATGTGTGATTTTGCTCTGAATCTGAGGTGATTTGAGAGAAAAAGCATAAGTTAAAGCACAAATTTGGAAAGAAGACATAAATAGCTTCATGTTAAGCTAGAATTTATCCAGTTTTAAGAGAAATTGTGGATGTTAAGGAGGTTTTAGGCTGTGATTAGTGTGGAGGATGAGTGGTTTCTGTGGATTTCCCTGCATTTCTAATGGAGAGGGACAGTGCTGATTCTAAGGTCATTTTCTCAAAAACCATTTTAGTAATGAGAGAGAAAAATAAAAACACACTTCTGCAGACCCAGACGCACGTTTTGAGGTATCATATGTGTGCTTTAGACAGCATGAGTGAGGGAAAGTACACAGAATGGACTGAGCCACAGAGAGACAGAGGAGGACAGGCTGTGCCCCCTTAGAACAAACAGCTGTTTGAATGGATTTAAAAGTCAAAATTTAAAAATATTTAACTTTTCAGTAAGAGAAAGCTCTGCTGAAGACACTGATGTGATTTATATCAAGGTCCTGTGTAAAATATAGGTTTGATAGCAGTTTGAATACAGCCTTCACTGTCAGCTTAAAGGAGCGAAGGAGGGCCTGTTTATCATGGAAATGTGTGATTTTGCTCTGAATCTGAGGTGATTTGAGAGAAAAAGCATAAGTTAAAGCACAAATATGGAAAGAAGACATAAATAGCTTCATGTTAAGCTAGAATTTATCCACTTTTAAGAGAAATTGTGGATGTTAAGGAGGTTTTAGGCTGTGATTAGTGTGGAGGATGAGTGGTTTCTGTGGATTTCCCTGTATTTCTAATGGAGAGGGACAGAGCTGATTCTAAGGTCATTTTCTCAAAAACCATTTTAGTAATGAGAGAGAAAAATACAAGCACACTTCTGCAGACCAAGACGCATGTTTTGAGGTATCATATGTGTGCTTTAGACAGCATGAGTGAGGGAAAGTACACGGAATGAATGCCTGAGCCACAGAGAGTCAGAGGAGGACAGGCTGTGCCCCCTGAGAATAAACAGCTGTTTGAATGGATTTAAAAGTCAAAATTTAAAAATATTTAACTTTTCAGTAAGAGAAAGCTCTGCTGAAGACACTGATGTGATTTATATCAAGGTCCTGTGTAAAATATAGGTTTTATAGCAGTTTGAATACAGCCTTCACTGTCAGCTAAAAGGAGCGAAGGAGGGCCTGTTTATCATGGAAATGTGTGATTTTGCTCTGAATCTCAGGTGATTTGAGAGAAAAAGCATAGGTTAAAGCACAAATATGGAAAGAAGACATAAATAGCTTCATGTTAAGCTAGAATTTATCCAGTTTTAAGAGAAATTGTGGATGTTAAGGAGGTTTTAGGCTGTGATTAGTGTGGAGGATGAGTGGTTTCTGTGGATTTCCCTGTATTTCTAATGGAGAGGGACAGTGCTGATTCTAAGGTCATTTTCTCAAAAACCATTTTAGTAATGAGAGAGAAAAATACAAGCACACTTCTGCAGACCCAGACGCACGTTTTGAGATATCATATGTGTGCTTTAGACAGCATGAGTGAGGGAAAGTACACGGAATGAATGCCTGAGCCACAGAGAGACAGAGGACAGGCTGTGCCCCCTGAGAACAAACAGCTGTTTGAATGGATTTAAAAGTCAAAATTTAAAAATATTTAACTTTTCAGTAAGAGAAAGCTCTGCTGAAGACACTGATGTGATTTATATCAAGGTCCTGTGTAAAATATAGGTTTTATAGCAGTTTGAATACAGCCTTCACTGTCAGCTTAAAGGAGCGAAGGAGGGCCTGTTTATAATGGAAATGTGTGATTTTGCTCTGAATCTCAGGTGATTTGAGCGACAAAGCATAAGTTAAAGCACAAATATGGAAAGAAGACATAAATAGCTTCATGTTAAGCTAGAATTTATCCACTTTTAAGAGAAATTGTGGATGTTAAGGAGGTTTTAGGCTGTGATTAGTGTGGAGGATGAGTGGTTTCTGTGGATTTCCCTGTATTTCTAATGGAGAGGGACAGTGCTGATTCTAAGGTCATTTTCTCAAAAACCATTTTAGTAATGAGAGAGAAAAATACAAGCACACTTCTGCAGACCCAGACGCACGTTTTGAGATATCATATGTGTGCTTTAGACAGCATGAGTGAGGGAAAGTACACGGAATGAATGCCTGAGCCACAGAGAGACAAAGGACAGGCTGTGCCCCCTGAGAACAAACAGCTGTTTGAATGGATTTAAAAGTCAAAATTTAAAAATATTTAACTTTTCAGTAAGAGAAAGCTCTGCTGAAGACACTGATGTGATTTATATCAAGGTCCTGTGTAAAATATAGGTTTTATAGCAGTTTGAATACAGCCTTCACTGTCAGCTTAAAGGAGCGAAGGAGGGCCTGTTTATAATGGAAATGTGTGATTTTGCTCTGAATCTCAGGTGATTTGAGCGACAAAGCATAAGTTAAAGCACAAATATGGAAAGAAGACATAAATAGCTTCATGTTAAGCTAGAATTTATCCACTTTTAAGAGAAATTGTGGATGTTAAGGAGGTTATAGGTTAAAATGGCTTCAGTGTAATATACAGCAGGGAGTGGAAGAGTGATGTCATCAGTGATAGCAATGTTTGTCAACAGCTGCAGCTCTCTCCCTGTATAACCTGCAGAAATTGCATTTTGGATACTATGACCTCCTGTGAGAAAACTGGAAGAGCGAGGAAAATAATTTGAAGACCGTAAGAAGCAGAAGGCTTGGAGGAACGCGGCAATGTAGTTTTTATTTCAATGGAGTGAAAAAAATTTAAACGGCAGCGGGTTGAACACAGTTGAACCTGTCTCTGGCGTTCAACCAAATTTCCATTGGAGTTAGTGAGAGAAATTGAAAGGTTTGTCTGGCTTCAAGGCTCATAGCTGAAATTCTGTAAATGTGAGCTATTTAGTAGTTACATCAGCTGAAAGAGGACAAGTGTACCTACATTTTAAGGTATAATTTGTTTGTCTGAGTTAAACAGCATGAAAGTTAGAGCCATTTGTTTGAATATCAGAAAAAGTTAAAATGATCAGTCTGCCACTCTAATCTTCTCATTCATAAAAATCAGGAAGGATCAAAAATGTTCATGTATTTTAAACTGTCATATTTCAGAATTGGCTTAATATTTGAAAAAGCTGTATAATCAGATAATAGCTGAATGTCTTGTGAACATTTTAAAGTTTGAATGATGTCTCTGTGATACTGTATGGCTGAGTTACTGCCCTCTATAATAGGACAGTTTGGGGCTCGTTGAGTGTGGCCTCCTCATTAGTTGCTGTGGGCAACAGCTGCACGTGCCCACTGACAAATCTGCACCTCACTTTGTCCCCTTAAAATCTGGGGGTTTAATAATGAACGACAAGTCTGGAACAAACGGTCGCTGTTCGAAAAGTAGAAGTCGTATCCGAATAATTCTTTCACCGTGAGCGCCAGAAGGGATGTGGGAAGCCAGAGGTGTAATTTTTATTCTGATCTTGTGTAAGGTTTGTTTTTTATGGCAGTTTTAAAACGAGTCTTTCTCACTGATTTCATTGCTCAGCCTGTTTATAATGGAAAAGTATGTGAGCTGGAGTGCTGCTCTCTGCGCTTACAGGTGATTTGTGAGAAATCTGTGAGGCCAAGCTCAATGAGAGTGACTTTGTGTGAAAGAGGACTAAAATACCTACGTTTTGATGTATAATTTGTCTAGATCAGGCAGACATTTTGGACGTGAGAGGCATTTGTTTGAGGAAGTTCTTTTTAAATCATTTTAGAGTGGGAATTAGAGTGTGCGCTCCATCAGACGAAGTCCTCTGGCTCCATAAAACGTAAACTGCCGTTGTGTCAAAGCTGTATAAGCTATCGACAAGCCCTTTACCACAGTTAAAGTTGAGTCTTTCCTGTCACATACAAACTTTGAATGATGTCTCTGTGATACCGTATGGCTGAGTTACAGCCCTCTAAAATAGGGCAGTTTGGGGCTCGTTGAGCCCCAAACTGCCCTATTTTCATGCTTGAAAATCATGAAGGAGCAAAAATGTTCATGATTTTTAAACTGTCATATTTCAAAATTGGCTTAACATTTGAAAAAGCTGAAACATTTGGTAATAGCTGAATGTCTTGTGAACATTTTAAAGTTTGAATGGTGTCTCTAGCTGAACGTATGCTCAACTAGTTAGGTTGGAAAGAGGAGGAAGCTTTTGAAGAGTTGAAAGAAATTCCCATTCATTTGAATGAGGAAAAAAGTTGAATAGAAGTTGAATAGTTTAAAAAGTGTAAAAGATATCAACACCAAAAGTCATAGCACAAATCTCCTGAACAAGCTGAACGTTTTGATACCAAAATTGTTGAAATCGGTTAAAGATTGCAGGAGTAGTTAAGCTACAAAAAACGGCGGAATAATAATAATAACTAGAAAAAAAGCTGTTCCTGCGAAACAGCTGTGAGAATGCTTATTAGCTGAATGGGGATAGCTGACCATGCTAAAAAAGCTGAAAATAGTGAAAATTTAGCAGAAAGCCAGTTGCTGAAGTCAGGGTTGAAAGAATTTGAAGGTGAAAGGACAACATTGGAATGACGAACTTACTTGAAAAAAGGCAGAATTGATTGAATGTCGGAAAAAAAGTTGCAAGTCCTTGCAGAAAAAGTTGAAGGTTTAAAGAAGGAGATGGGAGATGAATTCTGTTCATATTTTGAATTAATCTTCAACCCTTATAAAATGTAGTAACCAAAAGATTCTAAATAAGTTGAGAAAAGCAAAAAATTTGCAGAAATGTAGTTGCTGTAACTCTTTTCAGAGCTGGAAAATATGTGGAAGGACGTGGAGCTGAATTAGCATTGAAAACAAACTACTGTAAAACATGTAAAAAAGAACAGTGCTGAACAATCCTTTTTAATCCAATTAATTAATTGGATTTCATTGGATTATGATTACAATGAATTGAATTCCAATTGGCTTGAATTGGACTATATTATTTAAGTGCCTTGAGATGACGATTGTTGTAATCTGGTGCTATATAAATAAAACTGAATTGAATTGAACAATACAGTGTAAAGAAGTTCAACTGTTAAACAAATATATATTTAAAGAAGCCAATATGACTATTGGTATGTACTCTGATATTAGAAGGAAAGGAATAAATGCTTAAACTGGACAAATCCAGTAAGATTAATAATTGTTCAGTTTTTATGAAGACGACACAATAATTGTTTTTTAAAGCATAAGAAAAAATTTAATAAAATATTAACAATACAGCCCATTTTTTTAATCAGAAGGTATATTTTTGGGTTATTACAAAACCTCACAAACACAAGGTTCTGTCATGTTCTGTTATGGATTTTAAATGTCCATTATCATGTGATAATATTTCAACAATGATATTATTAATCAAATGTATATTCTTATGTTAATCTTTTTTACAAAAAAGAAAACTTGCAAAACTACTAATATGAACATTTATTATAATAAAAAAATATTCCCAAAGCAAAATACCAGCTGATACCCCACACTAAGACAGGATTCACTCAATTGTGTGTTCCATTTCAAAAGTGTGTTTCTTCATTCATTTGCAATTTTTGGGGGTCTTTAGAATGGCCAAATAAAATGTTCTATAATCTGTTCTGCTATAATTAGTTTCCATACGATGGACAGTTGAAAAATATTTTACTTATTAAATAATAACCTGATCATCAATGCAGGTAGCCATGATGGAGAGCATTCCCAAATGTGAGGAATGCTCTCCATAATGAGTCAACACAACGTGAGTGTGAGTCCTGTCTTATTCCTGCTATAATTACTACTAAATCCATCCTATCCACTTACTTCATGTGTACATTTATATGCGATCACTGAAGAAGTCAGTTTATTTACTTTAACTACGTCATTCTCTCAGTGATAACCAAAATACAGGAAAACATGATGGAGAACAAAAGAAGACTAATACACTGTTCTGAAACATGAACTAAACATGCTCTGCTTTAACAGATATTAAAAATAGAAAATATCCATGAAAATAAAACAGTCACATACATAAGTATAAAGTCAAACAGGTAAGATGACTCATTCAGGATTTAGAAAACTGCTGAATGGATCACAGTATCTTACTGTCAGTGATAACTTCACATGTACAGACACACATGGTGAAACCGGCAGCTTTGGTGAATGACACAACATGTGAGTTTCAACAACAACAGAAGTTTGTGGGTTGAGGGGATAAGCTCTGTCATTTGGGAAAGTTTGGTATCCAACAGTGAAAGTAATGGAATGATCTTCTTCGTGTGGAAAATATAAAAGGACAAACTTAAATATATCAAATAAAAAGTTATTATTTGGATTGTAAGTAGTTCTATGTGAACATGTTCCAAGAATATTTCTTTACGTCTCACCCTAAAACTGTTGGATATATTAGATAAGAAAAAACAAATAACACAAAGAAGACAAATAAATTAGTAAAAAAACTAAATTCCCATTATTAGTTTCTGTGATCATATTGAAAGGCAGGGCTGAACAGTGTAAGTCACCAATATCCTGTATCATTTACATTATTACTTATTGTCCAAATACACTGATAAACAATGTTTTTATCAGTGTTTTATTGAACACTGATAAACAAAGATACAACAATCTCAATGACTCACAGTTTTGTTCAGCTGTATCTCTAAAAGCTTTTCACATGGTGCTCAGTCCAGGGCTGATGTTCACACTGGTTCATGTGTCAAACTCCAGCTCAGATTGACTAAAAGTCAGATTCAATCTGTGCATTAATCATGTTATAGTGTTGCACAAAGATCTGAGTCACCTTTTTACTAAAATGACAAACACAGGAACACTCACATCATTACATGTGGCCTGTGTGATCTGGTGGTCATTCTGAAAACATCTGTGAACACCAAGAGGTTCAGTTTTCAAGTCTGTATCTATGACCAATGTCTTTACATTTATATTAGCTATATATATATTAGGAGTTTATATTAGCCTGGTCTAACTGCACAATGTGGGAAGCCTTTCTGATAGCAACATACCAGCTGATACCCCACACTAAGACAGGATTCACACAATCATGTGTCAGACTTCAACAGTTTATGTTTTCATCCATTTTCATTTTTACAGTTGTTTAACATTGAGAAGATTTTTTTATTTGTTTAGAATATGGTGGAGAGTTGAGAAAAGATCAACTTTTAAATAGCAACATCATCAACAATCTAATCAGGTGACCAAATATTACACATTGCTCTCCATAATGACTCAACACAACCTGTGTGTGAGTCCTGTCTTATTCCTGCTACAGGTACGAATCAGTTCTCTCTGGTGTGCTCATGAGTACATTTGCACACGACATCTGAAGGAGTAAAACCTTCTACTGAACAGTGACCAGATATGAGTAAACACACTCATGCATTGTTCTGAAACATGAAATAAACACATTTACACAGATGGACAGGATAAAGTGAGTGTTGTTACAGTCCTCCATTTTGTCCACAGTTCAGTTTTATGTGGTGGCTGTTTGTTGAATGTGACGGTGCAAACTAAAGAGTCAAAGAAGCACAGAGTCAGTGTGAAGATGTAAAGTGTTCTCACCATGTGACCTTTTTCATTTTCACTGGCTGCTGAACTGCTGCCTCCATGTACCTGCTCAGTGTTCGCTGCAGCACTGGAAAGATAGGTACAGTCCTTGAAGAGGAAACCAGGAGTGTTTTTACCTTTGAGCCTCATTATGAAGGCCTGATGCTGCACAGAGGACCTGCTGCAGCTTTAGCTGACGCAGTGGGACCTCCTCTCTCCTGATGCAAATCATCCTCACAGATGGCAGCTAAATAACACAGTGAAGCACTTATTAATGTGGTTAGAACGAAACATGTCATAGTGACAGCTTTTATTTAGTAAAACATTTATAATTCTGCTTTGATTCAACAATAAAACTACAGAAGATCAGTGCACACGTTGTAATTACTGGGAATGTTGATTAAAGTTAGTGCATCAGTGTGTTACTGTGATGAACAGAATCAACATACTTGCACAATTTTCCCCTTCATCATGAGGAGGCCCTTGGTCCCCTTCACCTCCTTTATGGATGTGTGTGAAGACGGGGGAAAGACCACCAACCAAAGAGTCAACAGCAGTTTGTCTCTGCTGGAGAGGAAGATGATGACATGCAGGCATGAAGGTGGAACTGATCCTGAGGAAACAACACAAGACAAATATTGTCATGAACTTTAGTCTTTAAAAACACAAAGTGAAAGGTCACATGATGCATGAAAAGTATATACCTCGAACAGTGCTGCAGAGCACAAACCATCTCCTGTCAGTGAGGTTTAACATGTGGATGTTTCAGAAGTGTTGATGATAACTTTCTGTTCATCTGTGAGGGTCTCAGCTATGAAGGATTCACAGGACAGGAAGGCCTGAAGAAAAACAAGGGAACTGTGAATTAGATACTGTGGTCTGTAATATGAATGAAGAGATTCATAATCATGATATTAACAGATGAATAAACAGCATACTCAGAGTATTTCAGTTAATATTTTGTCTTTCCAAAGGGAAGATCTCCACTCTACCTTCTGTCAGCTCAGAAGAACCCTGGTCTCTGGCAGGAGGAGGACATGTCTCTGTGTGATGCAGCAGTGCTGAGTTCACTGTTGCTGGTGGTCTGAGGCAGCATGATGTGTGGTTTTTCTCAGGGTCAGCCAGGTGGTCAGGTGAGGGTTAACAGGGGCCATTTTATCCTCTGCTTTGAAGAAAGGTGGGATGGCAGGATGTGGAAGTTTCTCTGTGATGGCTCTGGTTTGGACTGACAGTTCATGAAGATGATGTTGAAGTGTGTGTTGTTGTGCTGGAGTTGGTGCTGGAGGTTGTTGTCATGGAGGTTGTTGTCATGGAGGATGTTGTCATGGAAGATGTTGTCATGGAGCATACAGAAGAACATGTCTCCTGTCTAGAGGAAACCTCTTAACAGTTTTAGTGATAGTAGAGTTATAGTTCTTTGACCGCCCACCCCACCCCCATCCCGCTTTGCCCTCCACCCCAGTGGGGTATCAGCTGGTGTTGTTGGTACATCAGAAAGCATGTGCTGCATCTAGAGCTCATGCTTTCTGATGTTTCTTCTATGTTCTGGTAAATGTAGCAGCTTTTATAGAGCTGCTCAGACAGTTGTGGCCTGTGCATTTATCAACCCTGACCCAACCCACCCAGATAAATGCACAGGCCACAACAAGGTGATATATATTAAATGATATATTATCATTTAATATATATCATCATCATTTCATTTATAATAACATTTATATTATAACTATTATATCAGCTGTATATCAATAGCATAATCAATAGCATAATTATATAATAATAATAGCTCTTCAGATTTTGTGATAAAACTATTCTTTTCTTTATATTTTTTTAAAGAAAACATCTTTCTAACAAAAATACAAACTTCAGACAGTACTTTTTTTTAAATTTTCCATGATTTCTAAGACTCACCGACCTCTTCACGGTTCACTGGTGGACAGGACACAGAACACCGGGTTGTGATAGCTGTAATACGTTCTCATGACACCTGACTGGAGACATCTCTGTGGCTGGGAAATGAAAATGAGATCAAGCAGTGTGTTCTTGTCAGTGGTGGCAGAGGTGATCAGCTGTACATATCCCTTAGACTGAAACACTTCTAGAATTGGCTTTGTTGACCCGTGCAGCTGATTCTCATTGAAGTCTCCACACACAATAACAGGGTGACAGTCCAACACCTCAAGTGCATCCAAAAGGCTTACCAGGTTTTCCAGGAACGGTCTCAGACTGTAGTCAGGAGGTCTGTACACAGCTGCAATCACTGCACAGAATGGAGCCTCAACCTTCAAAGCCACAAACTCAAGATCAGTCACATTATGCAAATACTGTCTTTCACGCACCTGGATGTGGTTTCTCACATAAACAGCAACTCCACCACCTCCTTTGCTGGCCATCTGAGGATAGTTAGTGTAGGACGTGTGTCTGTTGCGTTTGAACATGTTGTAGCCGTCCAGCTGAAGACTGTCTGCAACAAAGGAGCCTTGCAGGTGAGTCTCTGTCAGACACAGAACATCTGCTAGACACAGCTCATGATGTCTCTTGATGTCACCGATGTGAGATGGCAGTCCCTCTGTGTTGTGATGAACAAGGGTCAGAGTGTCGGGCCTGTTTACTGTTTCTCTCACCTGAAGAAGAGGCATCATGTGATCCACATGGGCTTGTCTCATGGTCTCGAGCGCTGCAGTCACTTCAGGATTGGCGTATATTTTCTTTTCATCCAAATCTAGTAAATAAAGACCACTGAGAGACGTCACTCTGCTCAGAGCTACATAAGCCATACCTGCTTCAAAGATTTTCTGCAGTGACACCACAGCTGCACGTGTTGTGAGGCCCTGGGTTTTATGGACAGTGCACGCGAACGCCAGCCTGACAGGAAACTGTCTACGTACCACTCCGTTCTGTTTCAGCTTCTCCTCTGCTCTCTCGATGTAAACCAGATTGACAGATTCTGGAGCTCCACTCTGGTCTCTTGTTACACCGGTCTGATTATCCATCCTCAGGCCCAGCTTAGTGATGTGTTGATCATCCTCAGAAGTCACTACGCTCATCAGTGTGGCAAAAGCACCGTTAACCAGACCATTCTGAACATCAAAGTTTCTGGTGAGCATGACACGAGCACCTTCAGCAACTTTCAGAGTGTCTGCTAAATCATTTCGACCTCCCTTACATGGCGTGTCTTTTCGTGCCATTCTGCCTGTTCGGGGATCTTTCTGGAAGTCATCTGCATCTATCGTTATAATATTGGAATGGAACAAAGTCAGTGTTGCTGAGTTGTGTTCATCAACCAACTTATTTGTGGGGAAAATGTGCAGAACCTCAGTGGGACAACGAGCTGGTTCACTGATGGCCTGTGACAACAAATCTCTGTCAGCCTGAGACAGCTCATCTGCCTTTTGTTTCACCCGAATCCTGTTCAGCACGTCTGCAAAGGCAACATCATCTTTCTGTCTCATGATCTCAGTCAGAGTGATCATCTGGAAATGTTCCTGCCACAGGTCAATATCTGCTGGATCGTGCACACAGAGTGGTTTAGACTGTCGCACAGGTGGCAGCTGATAAAAATCTCCAACAGCTAAAACTGACATTCCACCAAACGCTCTCTGATTGCCTTTGATCTGTTTCAGTCGTGCGTCCACATACGCAAAAAGAGGCTTTGAAACCATCGAGATCTCATCGATTATGATGATTTGAGCATTAAACAGTTCAGATCTGAGTTCATCCAGTTGGTTACCAAGTCCTTGGATTGGTGGTTTAAGACTGCGTGGAAGCTTCAGGAGGGAGTGAAGTGTTGTGCCACAGATGTTGAAAGCTGCAGTTCCAGTGAAAGAAGAGAGTAAAACAGTTGGGTTTGATATGTCAAACTCCTCTGAGTAGAGCTGCAGTTTGCTCAGTATCTTAGATGCCTCTGAGTAAATGCATTTGATCAGGTGTGACTTTCCTGTTCCTGCACCACCGTTAACATAGAAGAAAAACTGCTCTGGATTTAGGCCACACACAAGTTTATTGCACCAGTCTCTGATCGCATAGAACACACAGGCCTGCTTCTGGTTCAGGTTCTGATACATCTGTCGTAGCACAGCTGGATCCATAGCGGGGGGTTCTCTGGTGGCTCTCATTTCTGTTACAACAGCAGACTGAGGACAATAGTCGGGCACATTTTCCTGTTCATCGTCTGGCTCTCTTTCCTGCAGTTCATCATCACACTGCAACCTCACAACTTCAGATTCAGGAGCAAGATTACACCATTCATCAATCACATGGTCTCTGCTCTCCTCAAACTCTACAAGTGCATTCTCAATCTCCTCAGTGTTTTTCTCATATTTGTCTCTGTTTGCTTTGACAATACTTTTCACACTCTCAGGACGGTTTGAGCCTGGTAGCTGGACCCAGCCAGAGTTGTAAAAAGACTCGTAGGTCGGAAGATCGGCACTTCTTATTTCATACTCAGATCGGTGAGGAAGGTACAGTCTCAGTAATCTGGCATAAAATTGCTCAGGGTGTTTCTCCTTTGAACAGTGGTAATATCTGATGACAGAGGGCTTATCATTTTTCCTCCTTTGGACAAATCCCAGCTCATTCAGAAGTGGTAAAACACCATCACGCTTTGAGTGGTCTGCACTGACAAACCTGCAGGTGGCAGCAAAATCAGCCGAGCACATCTCCTCATACTCTGGTGTCTCAGGTCTGGCTTTGTATTTGTCACTGAAACTCGTCATCCACACATTACAAGACTCTGACGGGGTGTCCTCCAAGAATGACATGGGGCGACTCATTTTCACTGGATTGTCATCAGTAGGAACGAACACAACACTGCGTGAACACTTTTTCATCTTTATTCCACATGCACGAGTCACACACTCCTGAGCACTGATCTCTCTCTTTTTTGAATAAGCCTGCATGACAGCTCTCATCTCATCACACTCATTAACTCTGTCCATGTTGGAATTCTCCATGACAGTTTTCAGGTACTCTGACAGACCACTTTCCTTCTTTGTGATGTATTTGGTCAGATACTGTATACACGAGTAAGCATTCAGAATGAAGGACACATCGATGTTACTGTCCCAGGCTTTAAGCAGATGTGGGTTGTACCCATTTATCCAGCTGTCTTTGGGATCACGCTTCAGGTAGATTGCAGTCTTTCTGTTCATACTCTGAAGGCACCGTTCATACTCTGCCAGCGTCAAGTTGCATCGAGAGAGGACCTGCTCCAGACTCAAGGAAGCAATTTCAGGTTGATTCAGCAGCTGCAGCAGAGGTCTGAGTTTGCTCTTTGCAGTTCCAGTGTTATCATCCTCACCGGGTCTGGTGATCATTGTGTTTGTGCAGGGTGGCTTTGGAAAACCAAACCGACAACCAGAGTTCACACTCTTGAAGCAGCTCCTAGTGTGGTTCTTACTGTGCTTCTGAACTTCAGAGACTTTCTGGAACAGTTCAGGTTGTGTTTCTGGGTCAGGCAGTTGTGCTGAGATGTATCTGTCTACAAAATCACACACAGTCTGATCATCACAAACATCCAGTTCAGGTGCTCCGTCAACCCAAAGCATTGCATGAATATGTGGACTTCCTCTGTGCTGAAACTCAACTCTGTAGAAAAAGTCAATCACTTTCCCCAGTGGCTGAGCATCTGAGAGCAGCAGATCTCTGAATAGTGCCTCAACACGCTTATCAAACAAACGCATGCAGGTGACAGGGTTGGATCGCAGAATCTCACACTTTACAGTCCAGTCAAGTGATTCAAAATCAACCTGTTCTCCTTGCTGTCTCTTTATTGCTTCAATCACTTCAGGCCATCTGAACTCAGCAGCTGAAAATGTGCAGAAGAACGTCGGAGTTCCCAACTGTCTGATCATGGCAAACAGATCTTTAGTGGTTTTCTCCCAGTATACTGGAGTCCCTCTCAGTGGCTGCATGAATCTGACTGCATCTTTATTTCTCACCAGTCTCTCAACCTCTCGTTTGTCTTGCAACATGCCCGAGGTTATCATGCGTCCATCTCTGGTCATAGTTTTACCTTTTCTCAGCTGTATCGTCATACTGTTATTAGCCAAGTGTATCTCTATCACAAACTGTGCAAAGAACAAGTAGTTTGGGTCTCTGGCAAAACGATCATCCACATTAAAAAGCCTTGACTTGAAATATCCACTTGGACTGACTTTAATGTGTCTCATTTGGTCCAAAGTGTTCTCACCCGTAGGAAATTGTACAGGGAATGACATGGATTCCAAATTTGGAGTCCTGAAGAAGCTAACTGGACTATTTCTCTGGGCAGGTGCCACACAATAAGTGTTATCACTGTAACAGAGGATCTCTTCTGATATGTCAAGAGGCTGAAGGCATGATTCTAAAGCAAACCCTCCATTTGGCAGATCACCTTCATCTCCATCATCTCTCTGCTGCTGTGGTTGTTCACATTCACAGTTCGGATCATTTTCAGGCTCATTTTCTACCTCACACAGTGCATTTCTCTCACACGTGTCAATTTCCATCAAATCTGCATCATCATAGTCATCCTCCCCCATGCTGACATCACTATCCTCATCATCATCATCATCCTCATCATCAGGAAGTGTTGGGTCACAGAGTTCTGCTTCATCTCTGATAGTAACGTCCTGATACTCTGGATGAACCTGCTTCAGTTTCAGTAATGCAGAGACTAGTTTAGGCCAGGTTACTGTCTGAAAAAGCTGATGCCCTCTGTAAGACAAACGTCTTTTCAGTTTCACTCTCATCACCTGAGACTCACTCCTCAGTCTGGGTAATGCATTGACTGTTTCTTGGACCTCAGATGGCACACACACAACATTTCCCCTGATCAGTCTTTGTCTGCCTCTTGGAAGAGGAATGATCTTAGCAAACGGTATGCACTTAGCAATCAAATGTCTTTCCAGAATATTCAGATCTGACAGTTCACTGGGAATTTCAGACAACTGAAGTTTATTAGCTGCTGCGAGGCTTGGCATGCATCCTTTTTTTAGATGAGCGTGGCACGTGTGACAAATCCACTCTTTCCTTCTCTCATCAGGAACTGTGCATGGTTCATTTCTGCAGGCTTCATCACAAACATGAACATACTTTCCTGTCAGACACTGTGAAACCACATTAGGATTTTTGCCATAATTTGACCTTGTGCAGGTTCGTACCTGGTTGGGAAACGAGGCCTTATGACACACAGTGCAGACATAAGTGGGACCAGCCTTAATATTAGCTCTGAACACAGATATGGCTTCATTGATCAACCTGCTCTCAACTGTCTCATGTTGCAGACTCTGTGCTTCTCTGGTCTCTGTTTGAGTGTTTCTTTTCATTTGTCTGTATTTTCTTTTAATGCTCATAGCACATCTCACATTATGCATCATCCTGAATGACTGACTGTTCCTGTATCTGTTTCTCATGAGTTTTTTCATCAGCTGTCTGTGTCTGATTCTGAATACTCTGTCATTCCCATAACGTTGAGTAATATAACTTCTCTGCCTCTGTCGAAAGCTTTCACTCTGTCTGTAACGGTTTATTATGTACATCTTTTGTCTTTGTGAAAATCCTTCTTTTTCTCTGTAAGCTCTCCTGATGTATGACTTTTGTTTCTCTCTGAATCCTTCTTTTTCTCTGTAAGATCTCCTGATGTATGACTTTTGTTTCTCTCTGAATCCTTCTTTTTCTCTGTAAGAGCTCCTGATGTATGACTTTTGTTTCTCTCTGAATCCTTCTTTTTCTCTGTAAGATCTCCTGATGTATGACTTTTGTTTCTCTCTGAATCCTTCTTTTTCTCTGTAAGATCTCCTGATGTATGACTTTTGTTTCTCTCTGAATCCTTCTTTTTCTCTGTAAGATCTCCTGATGTATGACTTTTGTTTCTCTCTGAATTCTTCTTTTTCTCTGTAAGAGCTCCTGATGTATGACTTTTGTTTCTCTCTGAATCCTTCTTTTTCTCTGTAAGATCTCCTGACGTACGACTTTTGTTTCTCTCTGAATTCTGCATTCTTTTGATATAACATTCTGATGCGCGATCTTTTCTTTTCTCTCTGCATTTCATTACACGCATACATTTCCCTTTCTCTCCTTTTTTTATTCACTTTTCTCTGCTGAGGTATATTTCTTGCCATCATTCTCCTTTTCATTTTTATCCTCTCGTGTTTACTAAGTTTGGACAGATTACATGAGATTCCCTTCAAACCATTATCTGGAAGATCACTGTGACAGATATTTGATCCACTGTGAGAAGCATCATTTGGAGGGCAAATGATTTCAACACATGCTTCATGTTCAACTTGGGCACAAGGAACTGTGTTCTGTTCTTGTCTCACAGATGCTGGAGAAGTGATATCAGTGGATAATTCCTCCAAAACATTGCAACAGAGATCATTAAGAACAGTGGGCATCACTGAGGCAGATAAGTTTGGCTCATTCTGAGGAAAATTCTGTGATGGGAACGTTGTCACTTCGACTTGTTCAACATTTGTTTGATTTGACATTTCTGGTGAAATGCTCTCAGACTGATCAGTGGCAGTGTGTGTGTTTGATTCATTGACAGCTTCCTGTAACAGAGGAGGTGCATCAACAGCTGTGTGTCTGCAGTCTGTGTCTGAAACAGCATTTCTCTGGTTGGATGTGTTCACACTGTGAAATGACAGAGGCTTGATTTCGAACATACAAGATGACTGGATGTCAAACATAGTGTTGCACAACTTGATCCTGTCAATCATGTCTCTCAGATGTGTGAATTTCAGCATCACAGCAGTACCAAAGTTCAACAGGCTGGGTGACAGTGGCAGTCCATCTTTATTCCTGGAGTGTGGGTCAAAGTATCCGTACTGACCAGATCTGCATCTGAAAACTGCGACACATAACCCTGCCATGATCAGCAGCCCATACTGTACATCTGATGACAAAAAGCTCAGTCCATGTTCAAGGCTGAGAAGCCTCTCTCCACCTCCAAATGTTCCATACACCGACAGCTGAGCGAAGTCCACCTGATACTTTGACCTGCGTGCACTAACTTCATCTGGAAGTTCATCAGATGCCAAATGGACACTGTTAGGAAACCTTTCTCTGGCCTGTCTGTACACAGCATCACCTTTATCCAGAACTAGGTCAAGATCTGCTCTGCTAATCTTTTCATTCTCATGAAAAAAGGACAGAAACACCAAACTGTTGGCCACACACTGACTGTTCCTGTATTTTCCATATTTTAATGAAGCCTGACTGCGTGAGGCACAGACATGTGTCACTGATGGCTGAGGTTCCACATTCACACTGTGTTGATGAGACGCTCCAGCTGCATCACGTCCTCTCTTTACCATGTCTGCATAAGATACCTGAGGTACACTCTGCTTTACCTGTTGGTCTTTATAATGCTGGAAAGCATTCATGACAGTGTTCCCATCAGAAACTGCACTCTGACCTCTGCTGTTTACCTGCTGTCCATCAGAAGACTCTCCAACACACACACCATCACTGTGACGATCTCTCTTTACAACCTCAGCATAAGATACCTTATGTGACACCAGAGTGCTGCTCTGACAGCAGATACCTTCTGCTTGTTCACTCCGAGATGCTTTCTCCTTCTGCCACCTGAGCTTCTGAGCCTGAGAACGCTGACCCTTCCTTGGCATTGTTGCTTCAAAACCTCAAAGCTTACTTTACTTGTACCGATGTCACCAACACACTCAGGTTGTTGTGATATTTCAAATGCAGCTTTGTTTAGTTTATCAATATCTACCAGTTAATTTATTTAATTAGTAATTTTACATGCAATACTTAATGACAAAAAATATGAAAGTAGAAAAGGTTTGTTGTCAAATGTATGGAAAATATTAAGAATGTAAATGTATAACTTATGTACACTTATGTCAAGATCAATTTTATTTCATGCATTTACAACTCAAGAACAGCTTTTATTGGACAAAACAGTAAATATCCAGAAGATAAGTAATATGTTTTAAATAGTCACACCACAGAGAAAAGAATTATTAAGAAAATATACAAACTCAAAATGAAGTATAATTTGTCTTGATGTTCAACTTTTATGAGCAGACAAAAAAAAAAATATGGTAGTTAGAGTTTTACTAATAAACTACATTCATTGGGTGAAATTTCTCAAAGAATCAAATTTGCGTCACAATATTTTAAACTTGATGTCAAACGTCAATGTAAAAATGTACAAATAGTTTTCCAGCTTAAAAGATGATCACAGTTTATAGAAGAGAGGCTGACAGAACAGTGAGACTCTCAGATTTCTGAAACAGCAGGACCAGGTTCCAATCAACCTCGGTTTTCCAAAGCAAATCTGGTTCTGAGAACGTTGAGCCAAAGCAAATCTGTTGAGCCAAAGCAAATCTGAAGAGCCAAAGCAAATCTGAAGAGCCAAAGCAAATCTGTTGAGCCAAAGCAAATCTGGTTCTGAGAACGTTGAGCCAAATCAAATCTGGTTCTGAGAACGTTGAGCCAAAGCAAATCTGGTTCTGAGAACGTTGAGCCAAAGCAAATCTGGTTCTGAGAACGTTGAGCCAAAGCAAATCTGGTTCTGAGAACGTTGAGCCAAAGCAAATCTGGTTCTGAGAACGTTGAGCCAAAGCAAATCTGTTGAGCCAAAGCAAATCTGTTGAGCCAAAGCAAATCTGAAGAGCCAAAGCAAATCTGTTGAGCCAAAGTAAATCTGAAGAGCCAAAGCAAATCTGTTGAGCCAAAGTAAATCTGGTTCTGAGAACGTTGAGCCAAATCAAATCTGGTTCTGAGAACGTTGAGCCAAAGCAAATCTGGTTCTGAGAACGTTGAGCCAAAGCAAATCTGTTGAGCCAAAGCAAATCTGAAGAGCCAAAGCAAATCTGTTGAGCCAAAGCAAATCTGGTTCTGAGAACGTTGAGCCAAATCAAATCTGGTTCTGAGAACGTTGAGCCAAAGCAAATCTGGTTCTGAGAACGTTGAGCCAAAGCAAATCTGTTGAGCCAAAGCAAATCTGAAGAGCCAAAGCAAATCTGAAGAGCCAAAGCAAATCTGTTGAGCCAAAGCAAATCTGAAGAGCCAAAGCAAATCTGAAGAGCCAAAGCAAATCTGAAGAGCCAAAGTAAATCTGAAGAGCCAAAGCAAATCTGGTTGTGAAATTAGATAGAGGGGGTAGATGGATACAAGATAGAATGTCCAAATATCAGATAGAGGGGGTAGATGGGACAGGAAAGACAGAATGTCCAATAATGATAGGGACAATGAGAGGAGACACGTTGAACAGGAAGACATGGAGAAAACAATAATTAGACATTGTTGATAGCAGAAAACTAATCTAGCATTCCGTTGCATAAGCTGTAAAGAGTTAAACATTTAATGGCTTCAAATAAACAGAATATGTAAAAAGTTAATAAATAAATCACTTTTTAGGCCAGTAGTTTCCAGATGTACCATGGTACCATGAAATGTGGACTGATTAAAATAATATCAGACCCACTGACTTGTTCAACATGAAGCAGAACAGTACAGAACTGATCACTGTGATCACTGCACAACATGTTCTGCTCACATTACACCCTGATTTCTGCCTTTAGTGATGTTCCATTAAAACTGTCAGCTTTCCACTGTTAGACTGCTGCTGGGACCTGTTCTGATCCATTTTACAGGCAGAACAGCTCAGCTCACATGGCTCTGACATGACTTCAGTCAGTGTTTACAGCTTTGTATTTACTATATTTATATTCAACTCAGCAGTTGTGTTAAACCACAAAACACTGATTAAAATGTGAAACACTTCTACACTCAGTGATGTGATGGACTGAACCTCACGGACTAGAATTCTGCTCACCAGCCAAGCAGGAGTTCTGGTCCGGTTCTCTCTGCGTCTGAGTTCACTCTGAGTCTGAGAGGAGAAACAGTTTATTAGTAGCTGATCAGAAGACTCTGAACACACACATCATCTGATCTCACAGCTGATTGGTTCTGCTCTTGTCTGTACAGGATGAGCTTTGGTCCAGACTTTTGTGGAGTTGAAGTAGTTAAATGTTGTTGGTTGATGATCACTTCAGAGAGTCTGAATGTGTTCATGATCAGAAACATGGAAACTTTCCCAGTTCTGCTCACAGAGACCATCCAAAGCTTTGGGGATCAGAGATCAGGTGGAAATCAGAGCAGTAACACATCAGCTGTGAAATCTGTTCTCTGACTAATGATCAATGTTTCACTTCATTCATGCAGTTTGAGAAGGACAGGTCTGCCAGATGTTACACAGCTGCACACTGACAGGAAGCAGAGCAGCTATCAGGAACACATCCATCAAATAACTAACTGTTTGTCCTCACCAGTCAGGAGCAGGAGCAGGGGTCAGAGTTCAGGTAGTCTAAAGAAAGGAGGAAAAAATTGTTGCCAGTTAAATTCTTCCAGTTGAGGACACAGCAGGTTCACCAACAGGGGGGCAATAAAACACCATGTAATGACACTGCAGCTTAAATTGTGTGTCACTGGGACATGGAGCTGCTGTTGTTGTTCAGCATCCAGAACATGTAAAGAGCACAGCTGTGATGTCATTTCAGCTTTATTTCCAGAGAAAATGACTGATGAGACAAAGTTAGAAGCAGCACAAAGTCCCATCTTCTATCAGCTGCCCTGCAGTGAACGTCATGTGCTGAGCTGCTGCGATTGGCTGCTTTATCTGTCAATCACTGACACCACCCACAGGAACAGGACAGTAAAGTGGGGGTATCCAGATGTGAGGAAATACTTGTTGCTGACATGGGAGACTCGTTGAGACAGTTGAAATATTTCAGTCTGAATGGAAAGTTTGGACTAAAACTGTCTGTTAAACATGCATCAATGCACACAGTTTAATCATCACCAGTCCAGACATCCATTCAGTATTTCCAGGTGAGTTTCTGAATACAACAGAAAATCTACCAACAAAGTGAAGATGTTTCCTAAAAGCTTCAGTAAGTGTGGACAGAATATTTCTGTGTTCATTAAATGTCTGTTCAGGAGGAAATTCACTCACAAACTCTGATGTAACCCAAACAAAGTTCATCTGATCAGAGTCCAATGATCTTTAAATACAAAACATATTAACTCAATCGGCTTATGTGATCTACGGCCTGTTTAACTTTACAGTAACTCTGTACTTACCAGCCAAAGCAGCGATCAGGTTTCTCTCTCAGTCTGAAAAAAGACACAGTCTGTTAGTTATGAGTGTAAAGAGTGAATCTACCCGAACCACAGAACACAGAGAGTACTGCTCATTGTCAGCTGTCTCTGACTCTCTGATCTTTTACATTCAAGAATTTAAATAGATGAGGTGGCTCGGGCATCTGATTAGGATGCCTCCTGGGCGCCTCCCTGGTGAGGTGTTCCGGGCACGTCCCACTGGGAGGAGACCCCGGGGAAGACCCAGGACACGTTGGAGACGCTGTCTCTCAGCTGGCCTGGTCACTCAATTCACTATCCCTCCAACATCACCACTCTTAATTAATTCTTGAAACATCTTCCAAATGTTATAGAATTCTGAAGCTCTCTAACTGTGTACGTCAGTTTCTCAAGTGCCAGACTTCAGGTTAAATTAGTTAACCAGAAATCGAGAGAGGGGCAACCAACACTCCTCCAACATAAGGCATAACATAATCTATAGATTGTTTGGCCTGTAGTAAGCAGAGATCAACCATATTTCTCTCTTTAGCAGACAAAGGGCTGTTGTCAGGATAAATGCCTAATATACATAGCTTAGGACACAAGGGTATTGGGCAAGATGTAGCCCGGGACACATATTTTAACAGAGATCCAGAATTTTTGAGTCTCGACACATTTCCACAAACACTGATATAAAGTACCCTGATGTACATTACACTTATAATACAGATCAGGTATCTTAGGATCAAATTTATTTAATCTTACAGGGGAGATATAAATCCGCATTAGCCAGTTAAATTGTACTAATCTTAAACGGGCATTGATAGTTTGAGTATGTGTCTTTGAACATATTCTACTCCACTCATTTAATGAGGCGTCTATTCCTAAATCAAGTATCCACTCCAGTCTCTTACTACCTGAGTTATCATGACGGTTATCTACCAGCATGTTATAAAACTGTGAAACCAATTTTTTTCCAAAACAGTTCTTTGAAAGAAATTATTCTAATGTGGACATTGGAGGTTGCTGCACTGAGTTCTTTAACTGTGCAAAAATGAGACTTCACAGTACTTAAAAAAGTGTTTCTGAGGAATATCCAACTTTGCTATTAACTCGTTGAATGACATCAGTGTTATCCTTGTATGCATCTTGTAACTTTATAATACCTTTGTTCAACCATGCTTTAAAGCCGGCTCTTTCATTAATAATATAGTTATTAGTGTCGTTATTACTAACTTCTCTGCTCAGACTCATAGGAGACGTGCTTGTTTGCTGCCGTTTCCATAGCGATAGCGGCTTGCCACAGAAATTTATATAAAAAAAAATAATTCAGTGTGAGAAATAGAATGTGTGGCAGGAGAGCGTGACAAAAGACCGAAAAGCGTGCCTGTCACGCTCAATGCATCAGACTTGAGAGCCCTGCTGCCAGTATCATAAAGTCCAGTTCAAGTGTGAGGTGTGTACCGCCATAGCGAAACTGAGGAGAACTGTCAAATCGGACACAAATATGGCGGCGTTCTCATCGGCGTGACGTCTGTGGTAGTCATGAATACACGCATATAAACAGCTTTTACTTTATTATTCATGGTTAAACTAACTGAACAGAGGCTAGAACTAATAGTTTTAAGTAAGCATAGACCAGCATGAATACATTCAAATGTTAAGTCCTCGTAAGCCATCTTAGACACAGCCATAAGACCAGTTTTAGACAATTTATAAAGCGACCGTTAGCATTGAGGCTAATGGTCGCTAACCGTCATTAGCCAAAAGCAGTCAAGCTCATGAACAACACATTTAGCTGTTTGTTGGTTTATTTTTATATGTCTTAAGCCAAAAGCAGTTATGTAACTTATTTAAACAGCAAAAGTGTGCCACAGCTCATAACATTTGCATTTGCGACAGACCGAGCTCGAGAGCTACTTACCTGAGCAGACGTTGAAGAAGAACAAAGTGCGTCGCGGATGATGACGCAGGTACAAGAAGAGACGTTCAAGGTCACTTGGAAAATCTACATACAAGTGATGACCTGTAGTGCAAATGCTTAATATGCTTAAGATGTCCGCCCTTCCTGATTCTGATGGAGGTTTCTTCCTGTTAAGAGGGAGTTTTTTTCTTTTCACAGCTACCTCTGCACACTCAGGAGGGAGATAGGATCGGAGATAAATTTCACAGCAATTTCCTTGTCAAGGTCACTTTTTTAACTGGCTCCATATGAATTGAACTTATTTGGAATTTAATTCATTTGATTGGATTTGATTATCAGTGGATTGTAATGAATTGGACTGTCATAGGCCTGAATGGTATCTTTGAAGTACTCTGAGATGACATTTGTTGTGATTTGGCGCTACATAAATAAAATTATTAATGAACACGTAACATGTAAATATGTGTATCATACAAAATTGAAAGTACTGAAACATATCTTTATTGAAATGATAAATCAAGTCTGATTCTGTCCAGGGTGTCTCAAAGCACTTTTGCCTCTGTCACTATGCACTGTGTTCTACAGAAATTCTTGCTTGTCACTAGTATTGCAAGAACTGAACCTCGTACTACTAGATGTGTCAATATTTTTGACGGGTACTGTGTACCAGTATATCATGTATATATATGCACACATATTTGTATGTGTCACTGTCTCTCTGCACTAGTCAACTGCACTCACCTGTTCTCCTCCCTTTATAAGCAGGTCGGCTAGCCCTATTTCTCTACCAGGTTGTCTGCAACCTGAACCTCAGCACATTAAGTCTTTTGGCTTTCTGCACCTGCTCTGTTTCTCTGCCGTTCTTGAACCTGTGTATGACCCAGTTTCTGTATAGTTTGATTGTAATGATTTTGGGTTGGACTGTTTAGGAATGTCCAAAATCGGTCCTCAAGGGCCGCTGTCCTGCAGCTTTGAAAGATTGTTAAGTTCTGCACAAGCCTGCTAATGATGCACTAAATCAGGTGTGTTCGAAGCAGTGAAACATCTAAACATATCTTGCAGGACAGTGGCCCTCGAGGACCGGATGTGGATGACCTGCCCTCCTTCTGCATTAACCTCCCTGATGTCAAAGCCTTGCTCTGGTTCAGCCACGTCTCTACCTGGAACTCAGTTAACCAGCATTCTCCAGTCGTCTACTCGCCTGCAGATTCCTGCATAAACAGTCCTGTAATTCCCAAGCCTTTTCATATCCAAACATCAAACATTATTTTGATCACTCCGCCAATTCTCATGTGTCCAGGCTCACCTGAGGAATGGTCTTGATCCTGCTGTTATCAGCCGCTGGTCTTGGATTCTCCTGCAGTCATTCTTGTGTCAAATGTACAATAAACCTTTAAAACTTTCAGAATGCCTCACAGGTTTTTTTTTCTTTTTTGGGAGTCCTTCTGACCATACTTGTTACAAATGAGTGTGCTAAAACAGTACAGCTGAATCAAATTCTGAAATTAATATCATTTTATTTAAAGTTTTAAATTCAAACAGAACATTCAACAAAAGTGGTGGAACAATAAACAAAGGAACAATTTTTTTAATTTAATTTTTACAAAATTTAATGACACACTTAAAATTACTCCAATGTGGAGGGTTTTTCTATTGCAGCAATGTCGGTAACTCTCCTCCCAACATACTTAATATTTACATAAAGTTTGCCTTTTTCAAGGCAAGCCTCGAATGGCTCCCATACACTCTCCTGTATGTCCAGGAGAGCTTTGTTGGACAGGAGGACCTCGAGTTGTCCTTCTGTGCTGCCCTCCGTCACACCCAGGACCTCCACCCCAAGTGCCTCCTCAGTCATGGTCACCATCTGCCAAAAGAAGTAATACTTCTGTCTCATGACATGTTGCAATCAAATATTAAACTCTTTTCTTCTTCTTTTTAATTTCAATGACATCATTTGTCCCTTTATATCTGCATGGTACATTTCAGTGTTGAAAAAGACAACCATTTACATGGCTTAATGAAATATACTCAATGCCCTGTCATGATCTGCTCAGGAGGTTAAAACCTAACAAGGACACCTATGATTGTATACCTAATTCAACACGTTCAAGTGTCTTTTCACATTATCCTGACTATTGGTCTGTATTAACTACACATACTTCTGTTAAAATAGATGATTATAAATTTAACCCACATTTATTTCCATCAATGTCCTTGTTGTTAGGAAGTAATTGCGATTTACCTTTATGTTGGTGTGGGCAGTTGACTGCAGCTGGTCACCCCCTGCAGCCGGTCTTGTTTTTAGGTGAGAAAACCTAAAGGTGCTGCCAAGCATCAGCTGCTCAACCGCAGCATCACGCCACAGGTTGATGGTGACATCAGATTTATCCTGGAAATAACACAGAATGATATATTAGAAGTACATATGACTTCTACTTTATAAGTATATGCTTTGAAAGATGGGGATCTGGAGGTAAAATGGATCAAGATTGAGAAGAGTCTCATTTATTTGGTAATGCTAAAGCCTGAAGTTCTCTGGAAGAAAACAATGAATAAGAGTTTTGAAAATCATGATAATGAATTATATTCAGTATGTGTAACCATGTCTTTGCTTTCTGCTACAACACTTTTATAATTCAACACACACATTCTGATATTGAGCAGGTCCTCGCGTTCACTGATATTTGTTGATCTAAAGATATTACAGTTAACGTATTCAGATTTTTAGCAATCCAATAAACCTCCAACATGTAATTTAACTGCTAAAGTTTCAGCCACTCCCACTAAGCAATGCTGTGATATATTACATGGTTATAGTGAGCAACACACATTATAATGCAGAAAATGCTTTAAAAAAGCCATTTCTATTGTGTTTGGCAGGAAACTGTTTAAATGCTTGGCAGCATGGAGCTCTTTGAAAGTACTGTCAACTTTGTATGACAACTCTCTTTTTCAAGAATGATGAAGCAGGCAATTTAGCCTTTTTTAACTGAAGGGGTTGTCCCTGTCTCATCCTCACATTCTCGTGTCTTACCTGCCGGAGCTTCAGCTCCCTAAGTGGCACCTCCTCTCTCCCACTGCGGACTTTCTTTACCGCTGAAAGCTGACAACCACAAGGTAAATCACTTACTGATTTAATTAGACCCAAACATTTCACTGTGACATTTAAGTAAAAAAAACATTTATAATATTGGTCTGGTTAAAGAAAAAACTACAGAAGATCCATTCTTTAAGATTTTTACTGTATTACTTTGTCTATCTAAAAACTTAATATGTCTGAATTACAACATGATAAGCTAAGTACACAGACTGAAAGTGCTGGGAATGTAAATTTAGTGTATTAATGTTATGAACAGAATCAGCATACTTGCACAATTTCCCCCTCCACTGTGATGAGGTCCTTGCTGCTCTTCAGGTCCTGCAGTGTTGTCTGTAAGGACGGGGGACAGAGGAGGGCTGTCGCCTGCTCCATAAGCCCGTCCTTACAGACAACAGGCGAGCTCCTAAAGAATTTTGTGTCCTTTGTCACCCAAATGTAGTAAGGCGGGGACTCTCCCCGCAAGGAGTACCCCCTCATTATATAATGTTTCCCCTCCTTAATCTTGGAGGAGAACTCCTCAAACATTGTCACTTTTGTGACGGTCTCCCCATCTGTGATGGCCACAAGTTTATTTAGTTTTGTGGTTTTGGCCACTGCAGAGCTCTCCCTGAAGTCCCACGCGATGACTCGCGGCTGATCCTTCATAAGCAGGATCTTTATCTGCAGCTCAGCGGGCCTGTAATAGGGGCTAGGCTTGGTGGTCCAGAGGGTCGCTCTCAGTGCCATTCTGTAATTGCAATAGAAAAATAATGACTTGACATGTGACTCATGTAAATGTACCTACATACACATACATATACATATATAAGTTTGTGTGTGTGTATATGTATGATACTACTGTTCAAAAGTTTGGTGTCAGTCAGACAATTTTGTATTTTCTATGAAAACTCACTTTTATTCATGAAATGAGTTGCAAAATGAATACAAAATATAGTCAAGTCATTGACAAGATAGAAATAATGATTTTTATTTGAAATATTAATTTTGTTCTTCAAACTTTGTTTTTGTCAAAGAATGCTGTATTTGCAGCAATTGCAGCATTGCAAACCTCTGGCATTCTAGCTGTTAATTTGTTGAGGTAATCTGTACAAATGAAGACATTAACCAGATGTTTCCATCTAGAATAGTAATTTACCACATAAACAATGTATAGAGGGTATTTCTGATTAATTTAATGTTATCTTCATTGAAAACAGTGCTTTTCTTTGAAAAATAAGGAAATTTCTAAGTGACCACAAACTTTTGAACAGTGTTGCTCAAATATGTATTAATGTATTAATATAATGTGTATATGTACACACATTCTCAAACAATGCATAAAAAGGTCTATTACTACTGAGTTTGTGCATTTCCCATGAGCACCTGTGACTACGTTATTCTGAAATGCCATCTTTGTAGTTAAAATAAGTTAGACCAAAATTCCCGCCTCCATTTCCCATCATACATTGCTGCGCTGAGTAGTTAATTTTTGTCCGGTCTTTTTCGCGGTGTGTAAAATGGCTCACCAATAATGATACTGAATGGGTTGGCAACATATTTAAGATTCGTTTTGTTAAATCTTTTAAAGTAAACGTTTAGCCCTGAATCAAATTAAATACATAAATTAAATACAAAACCACTATACAAGAGACCACGGTCTTCATTTAAGTTTCTGGAGAATCAGAACTAATGTTCTGTCTCGCGCGCCCCCTGTGGCTTATAAAGATAAATTATGTTCTTATAAAATATGGCCCTCGATTTATATCTACTTTTTCTAATCATTAACCTTTGTAGAAATAGTTATGAATGAATAAATCGAACTTTACAATTAGTTTAAGTCCGATGTGTGTCGGCGTAACTGGGAGGCTATTTAAGCTAGTTAGGAAAAAATCTTTATCTTCTAACTGGCGTTACCCAACTATAAATCCCTTAAAAAATCTTAGTAATTATTTTTGTGAAGTACACACTATACTCCAATAGTTAATGAAACATACAGATACAGGTTCTGGCAAGAAATGACTTTTGAAAAAACGAACTTACCTTATTAATTTGATGCGGAGCTCCGACTGTAGAGTCTTCAAAATGTCCCCTGCTGTGACTGTACACTGTACATATACTGTATGTAAAGCCCTGTCGGCAACCTTTTGATCTTCAACGGCGGGAAAAGCTACCTTACTATACAGAGTTTTGAAAGGCTTTTGGACTTTTCTATTTGTATCTCTATTCAATGTGTACAAAATAATATTCATATCTATCTATCTATCTATCTTTCTATCTGTTATTTTTGCTTTTATTTTATTACAAATATATATATATATATATACATATATTTAGTATAGAAATAGAAAAATACTTTATTCATGGGGGAAATTAAAATGAGTCAACTAGCTCAAAAAAATATAAATATTTACAATGATTGCATACTAGACAAATAGTATATACATATATATTGCATATACATATGCATATGAGAGAGGTGTGTGTATTCTAATTAGCATATATATGAATATTAGCAAATATTTAAATATGTTCATATTTTCCATGCATCTGACAAGCAAACTTTTTCTACTTTCATGTTTTTTGTAGTTAAGCATTGCATGTAAAATTACTGACTTAATCAATGAACTGGTAGATATTGATTGGACTTTGCATGTTCTCCCTGTGTATGCATGGGTTCTCTCCGGGTACTCCGGCTTCCTCCCACCGTCCAAAAACATGCATGTTAGGTTAACTGGAAAGAAATTTTGCCTTTGGAGTAAGTGTGAGTGTGTGTGGTTGTTTGTGTCGTTTGTCTCTGTGTGGCGCTGTGATGGACTGGCGACCTGCCCTAGGTGTACCCCGCCTCTCGCCCGATGACTTCTTCTTAAGTGGATTAAGCGGGTATAGAAAATGGATGGAGGATGGGTAGGTTTTGATAAACTAAACAAAGCTACATTTGAAATATCACAACAACTTGAGTGTGTTGGTGACGTAAAGAAAGCTTAGAGGTTTTGACGCACAGCAACAATGCCAAGGAAAAGTCACAGCTGAGTGGACTATTTAGTATCTCCCGACCGGACAGATGCATAAAACAGTCGCAAAATGTCACTGAGAGTAGGGGCAGAGTAGCTTTCAAAGTTGATGTCCATGTCTTTGTCAGCGAGGAAGTGTTTTTGTGGTGGTTTTCTTTATTTATCTCGTCCTTGTCATCCTCTAATTTGTTAAATTCCTCCGGTGTCACCTCCTTGTGTCGCTACTTCTTTTTATTTTCTTCTTCTGCTGCATCCGAATCTTCAAAGTTATCAAATTCACCAAATAAGTTCCCCACTGGGGTGAATAAAGTATATTCTATTCTATTCTATTCTATTCTATTCTATGTACAATTACTAAAAGGCTACAGTGACATGAATGAATGAAACTGAAATTTAATTTGTTGGAGGAGGATCTGTACCAAAGCCAAAACATTTTGTCTCGCTGCAGCCATTGTCTCATTCTTTGTAAATAGGTCTTACTTAGTTAGCAGACCTCTCCAGGACTTTTAAGCTCTGCTAGAGTTAGGTGCGACTTTTAAGCCTAAAGTCCTTTGTGAAAAAAATTAAGAGTCCTAAATTTAAGACTGACACGCCCATTATTTTTTAGCAGTTTCTCTTAAATTGGCCAGTTAGGAGCTACTTTTAGCCCTAAGGTTCTTTGTGACTGGTCAGTATGGACACTTTGACCCACACGCCTGGATCAAAAATGGAATACCAATGTCACCCAGGCTGTTGAACGTTGGTCCTGCTGTTATGCTGAAATCCACACATCTGAGTGACTTGATTGACAGGATCAAGTAGTACTACACAATGTATATGAACTCAAGCCTCTGTCATTTCACTGTGTGAACACATCCAACCAGAGAAATGCTGTTTCAGACACAGACTGGAGACACACATCTGTTGATGCACCACCTCTGTTAGATGAAGCTGTCAATGAATCACATAGACACACTGCCACTGATCAGTCTGAGAACATTTCACCAGAAACTGACACAAATGCTGTTCAATGACAGGTTGATGTTACCTTCCAAACACAGGCTTCTCCTGCACATGAGTTTATCTTGACAGCAGCAGTGATGAACCATGTTGTAGATGATCTTTCTGATGATGTAATGGAAGGTGTGTCCACTGATATCAGTTTAACATCTGCTGTTACACAACAAAATGTCTCATTCCCTCCTACCAGTAATGAAAAAGAAGCAACGAGAGAATTGAGTTTCCTTTCATCACATGATGCTTCTGACATTGAATACAACATTTCTTCCTCAACAATAAACAGAACTGCCACTGACCTGTCTTATACTGTACTGATGGGAATCTCCTGTAATGTTTTGAAAACATAGAAAGATCAAAGTGAAGACGAATGGTTTAATTTAATTTAAAAAAGACAACACTGTAATGATTTGAAGCTGCTGGGAAAAAGGCAGAATAGCTTACATGGCTATAAAATGGCAGTAGTGTCATCAAAGAACAGCAGAAACAACAGAATAATCTAAAGGAGAATGAAAATAAGTGAAAAGTCTTGAAATTTTACTGAGTCATCCTGAAAGAGTTAATGGAATGGGTATGCCATCTTAACTGGAACTTTAAATTGAATTTTAAAAGTGCAGAAGTGACAGCTTAAGAAGATTTCAACAGAGACATGAACAGTTCTCATGAAAAAGGTCAAAGGTTAAATATATCACCAGAACACTGATGTTAAATGGGAAACAGAAAAAACACACAGAGCTCCATCATATCTTAAAGATCACATTGTAAGATATTTTCCTAAAAGAGCACTGCTCTCAGAGTGCAGGTTTACTTGTTGTTCCCAGAGTTTTCTAAAAGTAGAATGGGAGGTAGAACTTTCAGTTATCAGGCCCCTCTCTTGTGGAACCAGTTGCCAGTAAATGTTTGGGAAGCAGACACTCTTTCCACTTTTAAGATTAGGCTTAAAACTTTCCTTTTTGATAAAGCTTATAGTTAGCGATGGCTCAGGTCATCCTGAAACATCCCATAGTTAAGCTGCTATAGGCTGGCATAAAGCTTTTACAATAGGGCAGGCATGTTAGCTGGAGTAACTGTCAGCAAAGAAAAGCTGAAGGGTTAAAAACAGAATTAGGGGGCGGCTGTAGCTCAGGAGGAAGAGCAGTCGCCCACCAATCGGAAGGTCGGTGGTTCTGGCTTCCCCAGGATACATGTCGAAGCATCCTTGGGCAAGACACTGAACCCCACGTTGCTCCTCCAGTGTATCATTGGGGGTATGAATGTGTGTGAATGCTTAGAAAGCACGTAGTTATGTGTATCTTAAGACGTGCTGTATGAGTGTGTGTGAGTGGGGTGAATGCGGCATGTAGTGAAGCGCTTTGAGTGGTCAGTTAGACTAGAAAAGCGCTATACAAGTACAAGTCCATTTACCATTTACCATTTAAAAACAACAAAAGGATTTCAAGCAGGTAATAAGTGAAAAGTCTTGACATTTCTAAAGTGTGACATTTCTAAAACTAAAAATAGTCAAAGTTTAGCAGAAAGCAAGTTGCTGAAATCCTGGTTGAAGCAGTGAAGGTGAAAATAAAATAGTGGAATCATTTAAACCTTTTGGAAAAAAACTGCAGAAGTCTTAGTTGAAGAAGTTGAAAGGTTAAAAATTTTTGAGGAAAAATGTGCAGTTGAAATATTAGTAAAAAGTAATTTGCTGCAGTTTCAAAAGGCCTGAAATGTCTTTTTGAAAGGAGCTGGAGCTTTAAGAAGGCAGAAAAGTAGCTGAATGGGATTAGTTGAACATGCTCAAAAAGCTAAATCTAGTGGAAATTTATCAGAAATCAAGTGAATAATAGTAAAAATGGCTTCAGTGTAATATACAGCAGGGAGTGGAAGAGTGATGTCATCAGTGATAGCAATGTTTGTCAACAGCTGCAGCTCTCTCCCTGTATAACCTGCAGAAATTGCATTTTGGATACTATGACCTCCTGTGAGAAAACCGGAAGAGCGAGGAAAATAATTTGAAGACCGTAAGAAGCAGAAGGCTTGTAAGTAAAGTTTCTCTCGCTTCAAGGCTCATAGCTGAAATTCTGTAAATGTGAGCTATTTAGTAGTTACATCAGCTGAAAGGGGACAAGTGTACCTACATTTTAAGGTATAATTTGTTTGTCTGAGTTAAACAGCATGAAAGTTAGAGTAATTTGTTTGAATATCAGAAAAAGTTAAAATGATCAGTCTGCCACTCTAATATTCTCATTCATAAAAATCAAGAAGGAGCAAAAATGTTCATGTTTTTTAAACTGTCATATTTCGGAATTGGCTAAGTCAAAATTTAAAAGAATTTAACTTTTCAGTAAGAGAAAGCTCTGCTGAAGACACTGATGTGATTTATATCAAGGTCCTGTGTAAAATATAGGTTTTATAGCAGTTTGAATACAGCCTTCACTGTCAGCTTAAAGGAGCGAAGGAGGGCCTGTTTATAATGGAAATGTGTGATTTTGCTCTGAATCTGAGGTGATTTGAGCGACAAAGCATAAGTTAAAGCACAAATATGGAAAGAAGACATAAATAGCTTCATGTTAAGCTAGAATTTATCCACTTTTAAGAGAAATTGTGGAGGTTAAGGAGGTTTTAGGCTGTGATTAGTGTGGAGGATGAGTGGTTTCTGTGGATTTCCCTGTATATCTAATGGAGAGGGACAGTGCTGATTCTAAGGTCATTTTCTCAAAAACCATTTTAGTAATGAGAGAGAAAAATACAAGCACACTTCTGCAGACCCAGACGCACGTTTTGAGGTATCATATGTGTGCTTTAGACAGCATGAGTGAGGGAAAGTACACGGAATGAATGCCTGAGCCACAGAGAGACAGAGGAGGACAGGCTGTACCCCCTGAGAACAAACAGCTGTTTGAATGGATTTAAAAGTCAAAATTTAAAAATATTGAACTTTTCAGTAAGAGAAAGCTCTGCCGAAGACACTGATGTGATTTATATCAAGGTCCTGTGTAAAATATAGGTTTTATAGCAGTTTGAATACAGCCTTCACTGTCAGCTTAAAGGAGCGAAGGAGGGCCTGTTTATAATGGAAATGTGGGATTTTGCTCTGAATCTGAGGTGATTTGAGCGAAAAAGCATAAGTTAAAGCACAAATATGGAAAGAAGACATAAATAGCTTCATCTTAAGCAAGAATTTATCCAGTGTTAACAGAAATTGTGGATGTTAAGGAGGTTATAGGTTAAAATGGCTTCAGTGTAATATACAGCAGGGAGTGGAAGAGTGATGTCATCAGTGATAGCAATGTTTGTCAACAGCTGCAGCTCTCTCCCTGTATAACCTGCAGAAATTGCATTTTGGATACTATGACCTCCTGTGAGAAAACTGGAAGAGCGAGGAAAATAATTTGAAGACCGTAAGAAGCAGAAGGCTTGGAGGAACGCGGCAATGTAGTTTTTATTTCAATGGAGTGAAAAAAATTTAAACGGCAGCAGGTTGAACACAGTTGAACCTGTCTCTGGCGTTCCACCAAATTTACATTGGAGTTAGTGAGAGAAATTGAAAGGTTTCTCTCGCTTCAAGGCTCATAGCTGAAATTCTGTAAATGTGAGCTATTTAGTAGTTACATCAGCTGAAAGAGGACAAGTGTACCTACATTTTAAGGTATAATTTGTTTGTCTGAGTTAAACAGTATGAAAGTTAGAGTAATTTGTTTGAATATCAGAAAAAGTTAAAATGATCAGTCTGCCACTCTAATCTTCTCATTCATAAAAATCAGGAAGGAGCAAAAATGTTCATGTTTTTTAAACTGTCATATTTCAGAATTGGCTTAATATTTGAAAAAGCCGTATAATCAGATAATAGCTGAATGTCTTGTGAACATTTTAAAGTTTGAATGATGTCTCTGTGATACCGTATGGCTGAGTTACTGCCCTCTAAAATAGGACAGTTTGGGGCTCGTTGAGTCTGGCCTCCTCATTAGTTGCTGTGGGCAACAGCTGCACGTTCCCACTGACAAATCTGCACCTCACTTTGTCCCCTTAAAATCTGGGGGTTTAATAATGAACGACAAGTCTGGAACAAACGGTCGCTGTTCGAAAAGTAGAAGTCGTATCCGAATAATTCTTTCACCGTGAGCGCCAGAAGGGATGTGGGAAGCCAGAGGTGTAATTTTTATTCTGATCTTGTGTAAGGTTTGTTTTTTATGGCAGTTTTAAAACGAGTCTTTCTCACTGATTTCATTGCTCAGCCTGTTTATAATGGAAAAGTATGTGAGCTGGAGTGCTGCTCTCTGCGCTTAGAGTTGATTTGTGAGAAATCTGTGAGGCCAAGCTCAATGAGAGTGACTTTGTGTGAAAGAGGACTAAAATACCTACGTTTTGATGTATAATTTGTCTAGATCAGGCAGACATTTTGGACGTGAGAGGCATTTGTTTGAGGAAGTTCTTTTTAAATCATTTTAGAGTGGGAATTAGAGTGTGCGCTCCATCAGACGAAGTCCTCTGGCTCCATAAAACGTAAACTGCCGTTGTGTCAAAGCTGTATAAGCTATTGACAAGCCCTTTACCACAGTTAAAGTTGAGTCTTCCCTGTCACACACAAACTTTGAATGATGTCTCTGTGATACCGTATGGCTGAGTTACAGCCCTCTAAAATAGGACAGTTTGGGGCTCGTTGAGCCCCAAACTGCCCTATTTTCATGCTTAAGAATCATGAAGGAGCAAAAATGTTCATGATTTTTAAACTGTCATATTTCAAAATTGGCTTAACATTTGAAGAAGCTGAAACATTTGGTAATAGCTGAATGTCTTGTGAACATTTTAAAGTTTGAATGGTGTCTCTAGCTGAACGTATGCTCAACTAGTTAGGTTGGAAAGAGGAGGACGTTTTTGAAGAGTTGAAAGAAATTGCCATTCATTTTAATGAGGAATAAAGTTGAATAAAAGTTAAATAGTTTAAAAAGTATAAAAGTTATAAACACCAAAAGTCATAGCATAAATCTCCTGAAGGAGCTGAACGTTTTGATACCAAAATGGTTGAAATCGGTTAAAGTATGAAGGAGTAGTTAAACGGCAAAAAACGTACGGAAAATATAATAATAACTAGAAAAAAAGCTGTTCCTGCGAAACAGCTGTGAGAATGCTTATTAGCTGAATGGGGATAGCTGACCATGCTAAAAAAGCTGAAAATAGTGAAAATTTAGCAGAAAGCCAGTTGCTGAAGTCAGGGTTGAAAGAATTTGAAGGTGAAAGGACAACATTGGAATGACGAACTTACTTGAAAAAAGGCAGAATTGATTGAATGTCGGAAAAAAAGTTGCAAGTCCTTGCAGAAAAAGTTGAAGGTTTAAAGAAGGAGATGGGAGATGAATTCTGTTCATATTTTGAATTAATCTTCAACCCTTATAAAATGTAGTAACCAAAAGATTCTAAATAAGTTGAGAAAAGCAAAAAATTTGCAGAAATGTAGTTGCTGTAACTCTTTTCAGAGCTGGAAAATATGTGGAAGGACGTGGAGCTGAATTAGCATTGAAAACAAACTACTGTAAAACATGTAAAAAAGAACAGTGCTGAACAATCCTTTTTAATCCAATTAATTAATTGGATTTCATTGGATTATGATTACAATGAATTGAATTCCAATTGGCTTGAATTGGACTATATTATTTAAGTGCCTTGAGATGACGATTGTTGTAATCTGGTGCTATATAAATAAAACTGAATTGAATTGAACAATACAGTGTAAAGAAGTTCAACTGTTAAACAAATATATATTTAAAGAAGCCAATATGACTATTGGTATGTACTCTGATATTAGAAGGAAAGGAATAAATGCTTAAACTGGACAAATCCAGTAAGATTAATAATTGTTCAGTTTTTATGAAGACGACACAATAATTGTTTTTTAAAGCATAAGAAAAAATTTAATAAAATATTAACAATACAGCCCATTTTTTTAATCAGAAGGTATATTTTTGGGTTATTACAAAACCTCACAAACACAAGGTTCTGTCATGTTCTGTTATGGATTTTAAATGTCCATTATCATGTGATAATATTTCAACAATGATATTATTAATCAAATGTATATTCTTATGTTAATCTTTTTTACAAAAAAGAAAACTTGCAAAACTACTAATATGAACATTTATTATAATAAAAAAATATTCCCAAAGCAAAATACCAGCTGATACCCCACACTAAGACAGGATTCACTCAATTGTGTGTTCCATTTCAAAAGTGTGTTTCTTCATTCATTTGCAATTTTTGGGGGTCTTTAGAATGGCCAAATAAAATGTTCTATAATCTGTTCTGCTATAATTAGTTTCCATACGATGGACAGTTGAAAAATATTTTACTTATTAAATAATAACCTGATCATCAATGCAGGTAGCCATGATGGAGAGCATTCCCAAATGTGAGGAATGCTCTCCATAATGAGTCAACACAACGTGAGTGTGAGTCCTGTCTTATTCCTGCTATAATTACTACTAAATCCATCCTATCCACTTACTTCATGTGTACATTTATATGCGATCACTGAAGAAGTCAGTTTATTTACTTTAACTACGTCATTCTCTCAGTGATAACCAAAATACAGGAAAACATGATGGAGAACAAAAGAAGACTAATACACTGTTCTGAAACATGAACTAAACATGCTCTGCTTTAACAGATATTAAAAATAGAAAATATCCATGAAAATAAAACAGTCACATACATAAGTATAAAGTCAAACAGGTAAGATGACTCATTCAGGATTTAGAAAACTGCTGAATGGATCACAGTATCTTACTGTCAGTGATAACTTCACATGTACAGACACACATGGTGAAACCGGCAGCTTTGGTGAATGACACAACATGTGAGTTTCAACAACAACAGAAGTTTGTGGGTTGAGGGGATAAGCTCTGTCATTTGGGAAAGTTTGGTATCCAACAGTGAAAGTAATGGAATGATCTTCTTCGTGTGGAAAATATAAAAGGACAAACTTAAATATATCAAATAAAAAGTTATTATTTGGATTGTAAGTAGTTCTATGTGAACATGTTCCAAGAATATTTCTTTACGTCTCACCCTAAAACTGTTGGATATATTAGATAAGAAAAAACAAATAACACAAAGAAGACAAATAAATTAGTAAAAAAACTAAATTCCCATTATTAGTTTCTGTGATCATATTGAAAGGCAGGGCTGAACAGTGTAAGTCACCAATATCCTGTATCATTTACATTATTACTTATTGTCCAAATACACTGATAAACAATGTTTTTATCAGTGTTTTATTGAACACTGATAAACAAAGATACAACAATCTCAATGACTCACAGTTTTGTTCAGCTGTATCTCTAAAAGCTTTTCACATGGTGCTCAGTCCAGGGTTGATGTTCACACTGGTTCATGTGTCCAACTCCAGCTCAGATTGACTAAAAGTCAGATTCAATCTGTGCATTAATCATGTTATAGTGTTGCACAAAGATCTGAGTCACCTTTTTACTAAAATGACAAACACAGGAACACTCACATCATTACATGTGGCCTGTGTGATCTGGTGGTCATTCTGAAAACATCTGTGAACACCAAGAGGTTCAGTTTTCAAGTCTGTATGTATGACCAATGTCTTTACATTTATATTAGCTATATATATATTAGGAGTTTATATTAGCCTGGTCTAACTGCACAATGTGGGAAGCCTTTCTGATAGCAACATACCAGCTGATACCCCACACTAAGACAGGATTCACACAATTATGTGTCAGACTTCAACAGTTTATGTTTTCATCCATTTTCATTTTTACAGTTGTTTAGCATTGAGAAGATTTTTTTATTTGTTTAGAATATGGTGGAGAGTTGAGAAAAGATCAACTTTTAAATAGCAACATCATCAACAATCTAATCAGGTGACCAAATATTACACATTGCTCTCGATAATGACTCAACACAACCTGTGTGTGAGTCCTGTCTTATTCATGCTACAAGTACGACTGAATCAGTTCTCTCAGGTGTGCTCACGAGTACATTTGCACACGACATCTGAAGGAGTAAAACCTTCTACTGAACAGTGACCAGATATGAGTAAACACACTCATGCATTGTTCTGAAACATGAAATAAACATTCACATTTACACAGATGGACAGGATAAAGTGAGTGTTGTTACAGTCCTCCATTTTGTCCACAGTTCAGTTTTATGTGGTTGCTGTTTGCTGAATATGATGGTGCAAACTAAAGAGTCAAAGAAGCACAGAGTCAGTGTGAAGATGTAAAGTGTTCTCACCATGTGACCTTTTTCATTTTCACTGGCTGCTGAACTGCTGCCTGCATGTACCTGCTCAGTGTTCGCTGCAGCACTGGAAAGATGGGTACAGTCCTTGAAGAGGAAACCAGGAGTGTTTTTACCTTTGAGCCTCATTATGAAGGCCTGATGCTGCACAGAGGACCTGCTGCAGCTTTAGCTGACGCAGTGGGACCTCCTCTCTCCTGATGCAAATCATCCTCACAGATGGCAGCTAAATAACACAGTGAAGCACTTATTAATGTGGTTAGAACGAAACATGTCATAGTGACAGCTTTTATTTAGTAAAACATTTATAATTCTGGTTTGATTCAACAATAAAACTACAGAAGATTAGTGCACACATTGTAATTACTGGGAATGTTGATTAAAGTTAGTGCATCAGTGTGTTACTGTGATGAACAGAATCAACATACTTGCACAATTTTCCCCTTCATCATGAGGAGGCCCTTGGTCCCCTTCATGTCCTTTATGGATGTGTGTGAAGACGGGGGAGAGACATCTGACCACCAACCAAAGAGTCAACAGCAGTTTGTCTCTGCTGGAGAGGAAGATGATGACATGCAGCCATGAAGGTGGAACTGATCCTGAGGAAACAACACAAGACAAATATTGTCATGAACTTTAGTCTTTAAAAACACAAGGTGAAAGGTCACATGATGCATGATAAGTACCTCGAACAGTGCTGCAGAGCACAAACCATCTCCTGTCAGTGAGGTTTAACATGTGGATGTTTCAGAAGTGTTGATGATAACTTTCTGTTCATCTGTGAGGGTCTCAGCTATGAAGGATTCACAGGAGAGGAAGGCCTGAAGAAAGACAAGGGAACTGTGAATTAGATACTGTGGTCTGTAATATGACTGAAGAGATTCATAATCATGATATTAACAAACGAATAAACAGCATACTCAGAGTATTTCAGTTAATATTTTGTCTTTCCAAAGGGAAGATCTCCACTCTACCTTCTGTCAGCTGAGAAGAACCCTGGTCTCTGGCAGGAGGAGGACATGTCTCTGTGTGATGCAGCAGTGCTGAGTTCACTGTTGCTGGTGGTCTGTGGCAGCATGATGTGTGGTTTTTCTCAGGGTCAGCCAGGTGGTCGGGTGAGGGTTAACAGGGGCCATTTTGTCCTCTGCTTTGAAGAAAGACTGGGATGGCAGGATGTGGAAATTTCTCTGTGATGGCTCTGGTTTGGACTGACAGTTCATGAAGATGATGTTGAAGTGTGTGTTGTTGTGCTGGAGTTGGTGCTGGAGGATGTTGCCATGGAGGATGTTGTCAAGGAGGATACAGGAGAACATGTCTCCTGTCTGGAGTAAATAAAGCTAAACATCTAAACAGTTTTAGTTATAAAACATAGTTATAGTTCTTTGATCGCCCACCCCACCCCCAACCCACTTTGCCCTCCACCCCAGTGGGGTATCAGCTGGTGTTGTTGGTACATCAGAAAGCATGTGCTGCACGTAGAGCTCATGCTTTCTGATGTTTCTTCTATATTCTGGTAAATGTAGCAGCTTTTATAGAGCTGCTCAGACAGTTGTGGCCTGTGCATTTATCAATCCTGACCCAACCCACCCAGATAAATGCACAGGCCACAACATGTTGAAGTTCCTATAAATATATTTATATTATTCTATATGTATAAATATTATCATATACTGTGTTATATATTATATTATTTATAGTATACTATATATATACTATATAGTATATAGTATAATAGATACTATTATTTTATTATTACGATATTCTGTATTATACATTATATTATCAGTGTTATTTTATTATTATTTGTATAATTTATACTATTTATATTATAAGTATTGATATAGCATATGAGTATATATGATTATATACTGTATTATTTGTTATTATATTATTGATATCATCTGTCTATATAATATTATATTTATATTACTATAGTCTACATTATACATTATTATAAGATGTAGTTTTATTATTATTAATTTAATATCTGTAAATTATCTAAATACAATTCTGGAAAAACATCTATTTCTGGAAAACTATCAGTGTCTGAAAAATGTTCAATATCGGGTAAAATGTGTCTTTCTGATTAAAGTAATTAAATCCCATAATTTCATCCAACAGTTAAAAAATGAAAACACCAAACTGATCAGATTATCTTCAGACAAATACAAAATACATTAAATAGGAACAGACATACCTCAGCCGTCAGCCTAAAACTCAGATAACATACAGAGAGTTGTTCAAAGTTAATACTCAGTATTCTCAGCAATCATCAGCAGGCATCATGTTAAACACATTTTGACTTTATCAAAGCATTGTAAAGAAAACATTATTACCTCTTCACCAAAAATTCAAACTTCAGACGATAATTTCTTATATTTTCCATGATTTCTAAGACTCACCGACCTCTTCATGGTTCACTGGTGGACAGGACACAGAACACCGGGTTGTGATAGCTGTAATACGTTCTCATGACACCTGACTGGAGACATCGCTGTGGCTGGGAAATGAAAATGAGATCAAGCAGTGTGTTCTTGTCAGTGGTAGCAGAGGTGATCAGCTGTACATATCCCTTAGACTGAAACAGTTCTAGAATTGGCTTTGTTGACCCGTGCAGCTGATTCTCATTGAAGTCTCCACACACAATAACAGGGTGACAGTCCAACACCTCAAGTGCATCCAAAAGGCTTACCAGGTTTTCCAGGAACGGTCTCAGACTGTAGTCAGGAGGTCTGTACACAGCTGCAATCACTGCACAGAATGGAGCCTCAACCTTCAAAGCCACAAACTCAAGATCAGTCACATTATGCAAATACTGTCTTTCACGCACCTGGATGTGGTTTCTCACATAAACAGCAACTCCACCACCTCCTTTGCTGGCCATCTGAGGATACTTAGTGTAGGACGTGTGTCTGTTGCGTTTGAACATGTTGTAGCCGTCCAGCTGAAGACTGTCTGCAACAAAGGAGCCTTGCAGGTGAGTCTCTGTCAGACACAGAACATCTGCTAGACACAGCTCATGATGTCTCTTGATGTCACCGATGTGAGATGGCAGTCCCTCTGTGTTGTGATGAACAAGGGTCAGAGTGTCGGGCCTGTTTACTGTTTCTCTCACCTGAAGAAGAGGCATCATGTGATCCACATTGGCTTGTCTCATGGTCTCGAGCGCTGCAGTCACTTCAGGATTGGCGTATATTTTCTTTTCATCCAAATCTAGTAAATAAAGACCACTGAGAGACGTCACTCTGCTGAGAGCTACGTAAGCCATACCTGCTTCAAAGATTTTCTGCAGTGACACCACAGCTGCACGTGTTGTGAGGCCCTGGGTTTTATGGACAGTGCACGCGAACGCCAGCCTGACAGGAAACTGTCTACGTACCACTCCGTTCTGTTTCAGCTTCTCCTCTGCTCTCTCAATGTAAACCAGATTGACAGATTCTGGAGCTCCACTCTGGTCTCTTGTTACACCGGTCTGATTATCCATCCTTAGGCCTAGCTTAGTGATGTGTTGATCATCCTCAGAAGTCACTACGCTCATCAGTGTGGCAAAAGCACCGTTAACCAGACCATTCTGAACATCAAAGTTTCTGGTGAGCATGACACGAGCACCTTCAGCAACTTTCAGAGTGTCTGCTAAATCATTTCGACCTCCCTTACATGGCGTGTCTTTTCGTGCCATTCTGCCTGTTCGGGGATCTTTCTGGAAGTCATCTGCATCTATCGTTATAATATTGGAATGGAACAAAGTCAGTGTTGCTGAGTTGTGTTCATCAACCAACTTATTTGTGGGGAAAATGTGCAGAACCTCAGTGGGACAACGAGCTGGTTCAGTGATGGCCTGTGACAACAAATCTCTGTCAGCCTGAGACAGCTCATCTGCCTTTTGTTTCACCCGAATCCTGTTCAGCACGTCTGCAAAGGCAACATCATCTTTCTGTCTCATGATCTCAGTCAGAGTGATCATCTGGAAATGTTCCTGCCACAGGTCAATATCTGCTGGATCGTGTACACAGAGCGGTTTAGACTGTCGCACAGGTGGCAGCTGATAAAAATCTCCAACAGCTAAAACTGACATTCCACCAAAAGCTCTCTGATTGCCTTTGATCTGTTTCAGTCGTGCGTCCACATAAGCAAAAAGAGGCTTTGAAACCATCGAGATCTCGTCGATTATGATGATTTGAGCATTAAACAGTTCAGATCTGAGTTCATCCAGTTGGTTACCAAGTCCTTGGATTGGTGGTTTCAGACTGCGTGGAAGCTTCAGGAGGGAGTGAAGTGTTGTGCCACAGATGTTGAAAGCTGCAGTTCCAGTGAAAGAAGAGAGTAAAACAGTTGGGTTTGATATGTCAAACTCCTCTGAGTAGAGCTGCAGTTTGCTCAGTATCTTTGATGCCTCTGAGTAAATGCATTTGATCAGGTGTGACTTTCCTGTTCCTGCACCACCGTTGACATAGAAGAAAAACTGCTCTGGATTTAGGCCACACACAAGTTTATTGCACCAGTCTCTGATCGCATAGAACACACAGGCCTGCTTCTGGTTCAGGTTCTGATACATCTGTCGTAGCACAGCTGGATCCATAGCGGGGGGTTCTCTGGTGGTTCTCATTTCTGTTACAGCATCAGACTGAGGACAATAGTCGGGCACATTTTCCTGTTCATCGTCTGGCTCTCTTTCCTGCAGATCATCATCACACTGCAACCTCACAACTTCAGATTCAGGAGCAAGATTACACCATTCATCAATCACATGGTCTCTGCTCTCCTCAAACTCTACAAGTGCATTCTCAATCTCCTCAGTGTTTTTCTCATATTTGTCTCTGTTTGCTTTGACAATACTTTTCACATTCTCAGGACGGTTTGAGCCTGGTAGCTGGACCCAGCCAGAGCTGTAAAAAGACTCATAGGTCGGAAGATCGGCACTTCTTATTTCATACTCAGATCGGTGAGGAAGGTACAGTCTCAGTAATCTGGCATAAAATTGCTCAGGGTGTTTCTCCTTTGAACAGTGGTAATATCTGATGACAGAGGGCTTATCATTTTTCCTCCTTTGGACAAATCCCAGCTCATTCAGAAGTGGTAAAACACCATCACGCTTTGAGTGGTCTGCACTGACAAATCTGCAGGTGGCAGCAAAATCAGCCGAGCACATCTCCTCATACTCTGGTGTCTCAGGTCTGGCTTTGTATTTGTCACTGAAACTCGTCATCCACACATTACAAGACTCTGACGGGGTGTCCTCCAAGAATGACATGGGGCGACTCATTTTCACTGGATTGTCATCAGTAGGAACGAACACAACACTGCGTGAACACTTTTTCATCTTTATTCCACATGCACGAGTCACACACTCCTGAGCACTGATCTCTCTCTTTTTTGAATAAGCCTGCATGACAGCTCTCATCTCATCACACTCATTAACTCTGTCCATGTTGGAATTCTCCATGACAGTTTTCAGGTACTCTGACAGACCACTTTCCTTCTTTGTGATGTATTTGGTCAGATACTGTATACACGAGTAAGCATTCAGAATGAAGGACACATCGATGTTACTGTCCCAGGCTTTAAGCAGATGTGGGTTGTACCCGTTTATCCAGCTGTCTTTGGGATCACGCTTCAGGTAGATTGCAGTCTTTCTGTTCATACTCTGAAGGCACCGTTCATACTCTGCCAGCGTCAAGTTGCATCGAGAGAGGACCTGCTCTAGACTCAAGGAAACTATTTCAGGTTCATTCAGCAGCTGCAGCAGAGGTCTGAGTTTGCTCTTTGCAGTTCCAGTGTTATCATCCTCACCGGGTCTAGTGATCATTGTGTTTGTGCAGGGTGGCTTTGGAAAACCAAACCGACAACCAGAGTTCACACTCTTGAAGCAGCTCCTAGTGTGGTTCTTACTGTGCTTCTGAACTTCAGAGACTTTCTGGAACAGTTCAGGTTGTGTTTCTGGGTCAGGCAGTTGTGCTGAGATGTATCTGTCTACAAAATCACACACAGTCTGATCATCACAAACATCCAGTTCAGGTGCTCCATCAACCCAAAGCATTGCATGAATATGTGGACTTCCTCTGTGCTGAAACTCAACTCTGTAGAAAAAGTCAATCACTTTCCCCAGTGGCTGAGCATCTGAGAGCAGCAGATCTCTGAATAGTGCCTCAACACGCTTATCAAACAAACGCATGCAGGTGACAGGGTTGGATCGCAAAATCTCACACTTTACAGTCCAGTCAAGTGATTCAAAATCAACCTGTTCTCCTTGCTGTCTCTTTATTGCTTCAATAACTTCAGGCCATCTGAACTCAGCAGCTGAAAATGTGCAGAAGAACGTCGGAGTTCCCAACTGTCTGATCATGGCAAACAGATCTTTAGTGGTTTTCTCCCAGTATACTGGAGTCCCTCTCAGTGGCTGCATGAATCTGACTGCATCTTTATTTCTCACCAGTCTCTCAACCTCTCGTTTGTCTTGCAACATGCCCGAGGTTATCATGCGTCCATCTCTGGTCATAGTTTTACCTTTTCTCAGCTGTATCGTCATACTGTTATTAGCCAAGTGTATCTCTATCACAAACTGTGCAAAGAACAAGTAGTTTGGGTCTCTGGCAAAACGATCATCCACATTAAAAAGCCTTGACTTGAAATATCCACTTGGACTGACTTTAATGTGTCTCATTTGGTCCAAAGTGTTCTCACCCGTAGGAAATTGTACAGGGAATGACATGGATTCCAAATTTGGAGTCCTGAAGAAGCTAACTGGACTATTTCTTTGGGCAGGTGCCACACAATAAGTGTTATCACTGTAACAGAGGATCTCTTCTGATATGTCAAGAGGCTGAAGGCATGATTCTAAAGCAAACCCTCCATTTGGCAGATCACCTTCATCTCCATCATCTCTCTGCTGCTGTGGTTGTTCACATTCACAGTTCTGATCATTTTCAGGCTCATTTTCTGCCTCACACAGTGCATTTCTCTCACACGTGTCAATTTCCATCAAATCTGCATCATCATAGTCATACTCCCCCATGCTAAAATCACTATCCTCATCATCATCATCCTCATCCTCAGGAAGTGTTGGGTCACAGAGTTCTGCTTCATCTCTGATAGTAACGTCCTGATACTCTGGATGAACCTGCTTCAGTTTCAGTAATGCAGAGACTAGTTTAGGCCAGGTTACTGTCTGAAAAAGCTGATGCCCTCTGTAAGACAAACGTCTTTTCAGTTTCACTCTCATCACCTGAGACTCACTCCTCAGTCTGGGTAATGCATTGACTGTTTCTTGGACTTCAGATGGCACACACACAACATTTCCCCTGATCAGTCTTTGTCTGCCTCTTGGAAGAGGAATGATCTTAGCAAACGGTATGCACTTAGCAATCAAATGTCTTTCCAGAATATTCAGATCTGACAGTTCGCTGGGAATTTCAGACAACTGGAGTTTATTAGCTGCTGCGAGGCTTGGCATGCATCCTTTTTTTAGATGAGCGTGGCACGTGTGACAAATCCACTCTTTCCTTCTCTCATCAGGAACTGTGCATGGTTCATTTCTGCAGGCTTCATCACAAACATGAACATACTTTCCTGTCAGACACTGTGAAACCACATTAGGATTTTTGCCATAATTTGACCTTGTGCAGGTTCGTACCTGGTTGGGAAACGAGGCCTTATGACACACAGTGCAGACATAAGTGGGACCAGCCTTAATATTAGCTCTGAACACAGATATTGCTTCATTGATCAATCTGCTCTCAACTGTCTCATGTTGAAGACTCTGTGTTGCTCTGGTCTCTGTTTCATTTAATCTGTTTGTGTTTTCATGCTGTGCACTTTGACTTTGTCTGTGCATTAGTCTGTATTTTCTTTTGACATACACGGCACATCTGATTTTATGCATCATCCTAAATGAATCAATGTTATTGTATCTGTCTCTCATTAGTACTTTCATCAGTTCTCTGTGTCTGAGCATGAATACTCTGTCATTTGCATAACGATGAGTGACATAAGATTTTTGTCTCTGTCGAAATGTTGGATTATCTCTGTAAGAATTCCTGATGTGTTCTTTTTGTCTCTGTCGAAATGTTGGATTATCTCTGTAAGAATTCCTGATGTGTTCTTTTTGTCTCTGTCGAAATGTTGGATTATCTCTGTAAGAATTCCTGATGTGTTCTTTTTGTCTCTGTCGAAATGTTGGATTATCTCTGTAAGAATTCCTGATGTGTTCTTTTTGTCTCTGTCGAAATGTTGGATTATCTCTGTAAGAATTCCTGATGTTCGATCTTTGTTTCTCTCGAAACTCAGCACTCTGTCTATAACGATTTTTAATGTATAGACTTTGCTTCTGTCTAATATCAGGGTTATTTTGATATTTCCTGTTCGAGGAAGACCTTTTCTTTGCTCTTAAAGTCGCCTCTGAAGCATACTTTTCCCTTTCCTTCCTTTTTTGATTCTCTTGACGTAGTCGAGGTTTTTCTGTCATCATTAGTCGTCTCTTCATTTTTTGCCTCTGCTGTTTCCCAAACTTTGTCAGTTTACAGGAGATTCCCATCAGTCCAGTATCAGAGAGCTTAGTAGAAGCGTTGTTTGTTATAGAAGGTGAAACATTTGATTCACAGGTAGCATCATGTGATGCAAGGAAACTGGATTCAGTTGTTGCTTCTTTTTCAGCACTGGTAGGAGGGAATGTGATGTTTTGTTGTGTAACAGCAGATCTAAGACTGATATCAGTGGACACAACTTCCATTACATCATCAGAAAGATCATCTAAAGCAGGGTTTATCACTTCTTTTGGGAAGTTAAACTCATGTGCAGGGGAAGCCTGTGTTTGGAAGGTAACATCAACCTCTCGTTGAACAGCATTTGTGTCAGTTTCTGGTGAAATGTTCTCAGACTGATCAGTGGCAGTGTGTCTGTGTGATTCATTGATAGCTTCCTGTAACAGAGGAGGTGCATCAACAGCTGTGTGTCTGCAGCCTGTGTCTGAAACAGCATTTCTCTGGTTGGCTGTGTTCACACTGTGAAATGACAGAGGCTTGAGTTCGTACATACAAGATGACTGGATGTCAGACATTGTATTGCACATCTTGATCCTGTCAATCATGTCTCTCAGGTGTGTGAATTTCAGCATCACAGCAGTACCAAAGTTCAACAGGCTGGGTGACAGTGGCAGTCCATTTTTGTTCCTGGAGTGTGGGTCAAAGTATCCGTACTGACCAGATCTGCATCTGAAAACTGCGACACATAACCCTGCCATGATCAGCAGCCCATACTGTACATCTGATGACAAAAAGCTCAGTCCATGTTCAAGGCTGAGAAGACTCTCTCCACCTCCAAATGTTCCATACACCGACAGCTGAGCGAAGTCCACCTGATACTTTGACCTACGTGCACTAACTTCATCTGGAAGTTCATCAGATGCCAAATGGACACTGTTAGGAAACCTTTCTCTGGCCTGTCTGTACACAGCATCACCTTTATCCAGAACTAGGTCAAGATCTGCTCTGCTAATCTTTTCATTCTCATGAAAAAAGGACAGAAACACCAAACTGTTGGTCACACACTGACTGTTCCTGTATTTTCCATATTTTAATGAAGCCTGACTGCGTGAGGCACAGACATGTGTCACTGATGGCTGAGGTTCCACATTCACACTGTGTTGATGAGACGCTCCAGCTGCATCACGTCCTCTCTTTACCATGTCAGCATAAGACACCTGAGGCACACTCTGCTTTATCTGTTGTTCTTTATAATGCTGGAAAGCATTCATGACAGTGTTCCCATCAGAAACTGCACTCTGACCTCTGCTGTTTACCTGCTGTCCATCAGAAGACTCTCCAACACACACACCATCACTGTGACGATCTCTCTTTACAACCTCAGCATAAGATACCTTCTGTGACACCAGGGTGCTGCTCTGACAGCTGATACCTTCTGCTTGTTCACTCTGAGATGCTTTCTCCTTCTGCCACCTGAGCTTCTGAGCCTGAGAACGCTGACCCTTCCTTGGCATTGTTGCTGAGTTTCAGAACCTCAAAAGTTACTTTATTTGAACTGGTGTCAATAACACTCAGGTTTTACTCAGTTAAGATATTTTAAATGTTGCTTTGTGTAGTTTATCAATATAAATTTTCTATTCAGTTCACAGATTCACACGCTATATATCTAGAAAAAAGACAGAGCAGAAAAATCCTTGTCAAATAGCAAAAACAGACGTTTATTATGACACACAGTAGTAGTAGTTAAAGTTATATCTGAAGATTCCAACAGACCAAGACTAAAGCTAATTTTCTTATGAACTTCTTTCAGTTCTTTCTGAATTTAAAATGTCAGGTTAGAATAACGCTCAGTGGTTATTTATTTTCTTCCAAATTAGTATTTGGATTAGAATTAGTATTATTGAGCAAAATCTACTGTTGTAACACTTCAATGTAGCAGAAAGGTATATACACCTCAAAGTAATGGGCGCTACAGAATGAACAACTATATATATGATATAATATAACAATAGTCCAATCAGCTACAATCTGTTGACGTACTCTCAGTATTATTAGCTTCTTAGCTTATGAATGACAGATGGATTTATTGTTTCTGACAGATTTAATGACAACAAGCTGAATTCAAATCTCTGAAAGCTCTTATATATGAAGCGTTGTGATGCAGATCAGGATCTCAGCAGCAGCAGGATGACAGATGCTTCTGGTAGCTGGACTCCACGTCTGGTCAGTTCAGAGCAGACAGCAAACAGACACTCCAATCCTCCTTACAGATGTGTTTTATTTCAACACTTGTATGAACAAACCTGCAGTGAGTCAGCAGCACAGGAACAGATGCAGTGCTTTTATTTCACTTCACTAAATGTGTTTCTTTGTGTCTATAACAAGAATTAACTGTTGAATTTCTGTAAGCACTGTTTTCAGATATGAATTTATAGATTCAAAGATCAAGAATCTTTTGATTGATCTCACTAAAATTTGCCAATTACTGTGTCAAACAGTGTTAGTGTCACAATAGTTTTTCCAAAACAAGTTACTGTTTGGTTTTATCTAGAAATCTGTCAAGATCAAGATTTCTCTTTAAGAATCAAGTTTGTAAAATAATATTTTAAACTTTAGCCAAATTTGAAATAAAATGTGCCAATTCTTTTCCAATTTCAAAGTTTATCGCAGTATGTATGAGAGAGGTAGACAGGACAGAGAGAGCAGTGAGAGTAGAGTCTCAGATTCCAAAAACAGCAAGACAAGGTTCCAATCAACCTCAGATACCAATAAATCAGGGTTCCAAAAAATGTTGATTCTGAAAGTTTGTCCAATAATGTCCAAAAAGCCAAAAATAGACAGAGGGGGGACAGATGGATACAAGATAGAATGTCCAAATATCAGATAGAGGGGGTAGGTGGATACAAGATAGAATGTCCAAATATCAGATAGAGGGGGTAGGTGGATACAAGATAGAATGTCCAAATATCAGATAGAGGGGGTAGGTGGGACAGGAAAGACAGAATGTCCAATAATGATAGGGACAATGAGAGGAGACACGTTGAACAGGAAGACACAGAGAAAACAATAATTAGACATTGTTGATAGCAGAAAACTAATCTAGCATTCTGTTAAATAAGCTGTAAAGAGTTTAACATTTAATGGCTTCAAATAAACAGAATATGTAAAAAGTTAATAAATAAATCACTTTTTAGGCCAGTAGTTTCCAGATGTACCATGGTACCATGAAATGTGGACTGATTAAAATAATATCAGACCCACTGACAACAGTACAGAACTGATCACTGTGATCACTGCACAACATGTTCTGCTCACATTACACCCTGATTTCTGCCTTTAGTGATGTTCCATTGAAACTGTCAGCTTTCCACTGTTAGACTGCTGCTGGGACCTGTTCTGATCCATTTTATAGGCAGAACAGCTCAGCTCACATGGCTCTGACATGACTTCAGTCAGTGTTTACAGCTTTGTATTTACTATATTTATATTAAACTCAGCAGTTGTGTTAAACCACAAAACACTGATTAAAATGTGAAACACTTCTACACTCAGTGATGTGATGGACTGAACCTCACGGACAAGAATTCTGCTCACCAGCCAAGCAGGAGTTCTGGTCCGGTTCTCTCTGCGTCTGAGTTCACTCTGAGTCTGAGAGGAGAAACAGTTTATTAGTAGCTGATCAGAAGACTCTGAACACACACATCATCTGATCTCACAGCTGATTGGTTCTGCTCTTGTCTGTACAGGATGAGCTTTGGTCCAGACTTTTGTGGACTTTAAGTAGTTAAATGTTGTTGGTTGATGATCACTTCAGAGAGGCTGAATGTGTTCATGATCAGAAACATGGAAACTTTCCCAGTTCTGCTCACAGAGACCATCCAAAGCTTTGGTGATCAGAGATCAGGTGGAAATCAGAGCAGTAACACAGCAGCTGTGAAATCTGTTCTCTGACTAATGATCAATGTTTCACTTCATTCATGCAGTTTGAGAAGGACAGGTCTGCCAGATGTTACACAGCTGCACACTGACAGGAAGCAGAGCAGCTATCAGGAACACATCCATCAAAGAACTAGATGTTGGTGCTCACCAGTCAGAGCAGGGGTCAGAGTTCAGGTAGTCTAAAGAAAGGAGGAAAAAAGAGTTGTCAGTTAAATGCTTCCAGTTGAGGACACAGCAGGTTCACCAACAGGGTGGCAATAAAGCACCATGTAATGAGCTTAGACCGTCAGTGGGGTTACATGGCACTGTAAAAATCAGATTAATGGCTAAATTCCAATAAGACTCAATTAGGTTATAATCCCAACTAAACCCAACTCACGTAGACACCTTAGTCAGACAAAAAATTGGACTGGATCGGGTTACTTGCGGTCGGATTAAGACCCCGAGATATAAGGGTAAAACAACAAACAACGCGATGCAGAAAGTGCCGTTGTGCATTGGCTCTATTAGCGATAATTGAAAAGGGTACAGCGCCACCTATCGTACCGGGGTATGACATGCTTAGTGCCAGTGATTCCATTCATTCACCGCCATATATCCAAGGATAACTACCCTCAGATAAGGAGCATAACCCAACTATAGCTATCATCACATTAATATCATCATGTGGACCCACTGAATGTTTCACTGGGACACGGAGCTGCTGTTCTTGTGGGCTGTTCACACTCAGCTGTTCATCAGCATCCAGAACATGTCATTTCAGCTTTATTTCCAGAGAAAATGACTGAGACAAAGTTAGAAGTAGCACAAAGTCTCATCTTCTGTCAGCTGCCTTTCAGTGAACATCATGTGCTGAGCTGCTGTGATTGGCTGCTTTATCTGTCAATCATTGACACCGCCCACAGGAACAGGACAGTAAAATGGAGATATCCAGAAACACTTTATGCTGCCGTGGGAGACTCACTTTAACTGGAAACAGTTTAAATATTTCAGTCTGAATGGAAAGCTTGGACTAAATCTGTCTGTAAAACATGCATTAATACACACAGTATAATCATCACCAGTCCACACATTCATTCAGTATTAGCATTAATAATAATAATACTTATACTTTTTATTTATAACACACTTTACATTTACTACAAAAAGACAACTAGTAAGCAGGGACAGTAAAATGCAATTAAATTACACAAATGAAAGCAGTGAGTCCATTATCTGAATGTATTGTGTTTGCGGATACTGTGACGGCTGACTTTAGCACTTTAGCACCTCGTCTTCAAAGCTCAGTTCAACCGTCAGAAATCTGGGAGAGACTTTTGACAGACATTGAAGTTTGACAAACAAATTAACAATGTTGTCAGGACTAGTTCTTTCCAGTTGCGTCTCCTGGCCAAAGTTAAAATGTTTTTAAGCCGTCACGATCTTGAGAAAGCCATCCATGCCCTAATAAGTTCAAGATTAGACTACTGCAATGGACTTTATGTCGGCGTCTCCCAGACTTCTCTCAGTCGCCTTCAACTGGTGCAAAATGCTGCTGCTGCCCGTCTTTTAACCAACATTAACAGACGTGTGCACATCACTCCTGTTCTTAACTCCCTTCATTGGCTTCCTGTCCTTTATAGAATTGATTTTAAACTTTTAATGTTTGTTTTTAAAGCTCTTAACGGCCTCACCCCATCGTATTTATCTGAGCTTTTAACTGTCCGTAACCCTGGTATAGCTCTGAGGTCAACAAATCAACATTTGTTGGAAGTGTTCAGGTCAAAATACAAGCACTGGGGTGACCGAGCCTTTTCTGCTGCTGCCCCCAGGCTCTGGAATAAGCTCCCCCCCCGAGATGCGTCTTATTTCTGACCCGGGTCTCATTAAATCTAGGCTAAAAACATACTAATTTCAGATGGCTTTTAATACCCAGTAGTATGGTGACACTTTTATATCAACTTATTCAATTTTGCTGTATTTTCTTGCGTTTACTGTTATTTTATTGTTTTGTACTTTTCTTTATTTATTATCTGCTGTATAGCACTTTGGTACACCGACATGGATTGTTGTAAAGGGCTGTATAAATAAAAGAAATACATTTACATTTACATTAAATGCAAAAAAAACAAACAAAAAAAAACAGGACACAGCACTTAAAGAGAGATCATTAAAAACATTGGGCAAAAATAAAAGTTTTCCGGTCTGTTTTAAAGTGTTTCACGGTCAGTGGAGCCCTCAGATGTGGAGGCAGAACGTTCCACAGCCGAGGGGCAGCGCATTATTTGAATTGGTTGTTTGATAACACAAAATGATATTTTATCTGATTACTACATTAATCAATGGAATAATCGGTAGATACCTGGATTATAAAAAAGTTTGATAGCTACCGCCCTAATAAACATAAATAAAGAGTTAAATTATCTTTAAATACAGAACATATTAACTCAGTCAGCTTAAGTGATCTACAGCCTGTTTAACTTTACAATAACTCTGTACTTACCAGCCAAAGCAGGGATCTCAATCAGGTTTCTCTCTCAGTCTGAGAAAAGACATACATTTTGTTAGTTATCCGAGTAGAAAGACTGAATCTACCTGACCCACAGAACACAGAGGGAGAGTAATGTTCATTATCAGCTGTCTCTCTGATCATTTACATTAATGAATTTAAATATATTTACTATATTGTCTCAGTTACAGATATTAATACAACGCTGAAATTAGTTTCTGATTCACAGCTTTAGAATAATTATATCCAGACTTGAGCTGTCTGACTATAGTAGATTTTATACAGGGCCGAAGCTCATGTGATCAGCATGCGAAAAATGCAGTGAAATGGCCCTTTAATTCAGACACTAAGAAGCCGATTTCAGTGTAGTGACACTAATATCAACTTGTTTGTGTGATTCATAGAACTTGTATCACTAAGTCAAGTTCAGGTGTTTGACCCAAACTCACTATAAAATGGGGATTTATGAGCCTCTATCACATGCAGTTTCAATGACCCATGAAGAAGTAAAGGTCAAGGTCAAAATCAAGTTCAGGTGAAACGGACTGAGGCTGTATGCACAAATTAGCCCAAAACATTATCCTTTAGTTAACTGAAACGAGGATGAAAACGAAGCGGGTTAAGCACTACCAGCATTAACAGTGATAAACGGTATGCCTAGATAACAGCTGTCGGACTGAACCATTTTTAAACACTTTGTAGAGTGACTGTTAGGGTTAGCAATCACGCTAAAACTGGCGGCGCTAGCCGTAGCTAATCAAAGACAGACATATTACAGTAGCTAACAGAACAAGATATTTAGCTGTTTCGTATTTTATTTTCATTCGGTCGAAGATAAAAAAAACGTGTAATTTATTTAAACAGCATATTTTGCAGTTTATAAAGTTAAGTTATAATTGACCGAGTTAGAGAGCGGCTTACCTGATAAGAAGGAGGAGGAAGAAGGAGAAGGAGCGCTTCGGAAATGACGTACATTGACTTGGGAGACATTCAGGTGCACTAGGAAAATTTAAATATACCGATGACCTTGCAGTGCAAATGTTTGTTAAAACTTTCAAATAAACATATTTCAGTACTTTTATGTGTCATACGGTTTTTTTTTCAAGCTACAAAAATTTAGATTTTTCATATATTTTCAGTCAAACCGGTTAAGTGAAGTCTATACTTCTGTTTTTCATATTTGTATTTATTTATGCTTATTATGTATTTACAAAGTTAGTACACTCCTCTCTATCTTATGTAAGAGTCATTGCACGAATCATTTTTATTATGATGCTGGTGGTTTTATATGTAAATAAAGACAGATAATGCCTTATTTAGAGACTATATTGTCTATGCCCGGTTCACTCCCGTTATATGGATATACGCAGATCTCGAGTGATCTGATCTTCTTCTGAAGGACACCGACCTTTACCCAAACTGTTCAAGGTGAGTAGATGAACGTATTTCATGCCAGAAATAAGGTCCAGTTTTTAAAAAAAAAACTTCTCCTTTAACACCTGTGATCTTCTTAATCCACAATCACACATTGCATTATGTTGAAACTTTTTAGTTGTTGATCAGTCATCTTCCAGTTGGAGAGTTGTCAGATATACTCATAGTTGCATAAATGTATGCGAGTACTTTGTAGCCTGAAATATTGTTTGAAGATGTGGCTTGTAGTTGGAAATCACTTTCAGTGGTCAGCTAAACAAGAAAACACAAGTATAATCAGTGTACCATTTTCTTAATAGCATGTATGACATTGTTCTGTCAAATCCCAATTCATTCACAAGAGCACATTCACAAGCCACTGTGATAAACTCCAAACCTGCAGAGTGCGACCACACACACAAAAAAGGTGGTGGAACCCAAACTCTCAGTAAGTGCTCTCAGAGGGACCATATTCACCTGCGCACCCACTGGAAAAGCATGGCATGACACGTTTGACACGCTTCACAGCTGACACGCTCAGTTAGTCCTCTGACCTGCTCCTGGAAGCAAAGCACAGCTCCTGATCAACCAGAAGATGCTACTGGTAGGAAAAAACCACTTTGAATGTGGATGATCATGCTTCTCCATGACTTTTTAGTTGAATTAGCACCGTATTATCGCATATAGTCGAACTTTTTTTTCATAATTTGGTTGGTCCTGTGACTTATAGTCAGGTATATCAAAATACATCAAATTTAATTAACGTGGCTTTAAATGTTAATCCATACTGACTGACATGAACCAAGGAGTAAATATTGCTATCTGCAGCCGCAAAATTACCCTAGAGGCTTGTGACAACTATGTGCTAATAAATAAAGCTAATCGCGGGCTGAAAGCAAGATGGAGGAGCGAGTCCACAGGCGGGAGCTTGAAGAACGTACTGACTTTGCAGGCGGACCTTCTTGGTGTTACAGCTTTATGCAATGCAACCTCCTCTCTTCCAGGGCACGGACACCGGTGTGTCCGGTGTGTCCAAGACTTCCAAGCCAAGGTCGGCAGTTTCCATAAGTTAATTGAAAAGCAGCCAACTCAACACAAGGGGTCACCAGATCATATAATTAACATGGACGAGGAAAACAGTCAAGCAACTGAAGCAAGAGAGGACCTTACCTAAAACTGCCTTCGCCAAGCAGCTGGTCAAGTTTGGGCAGAGTTGTGGTCACAAAAACACAGAACTTGCCAGACATAGAAGGCCCTTCTTATAGAAGTAAGACTGAAAGAAGGATTTACAGGTGGACACAGATGAGACTGTGTCAAATGTCTTCTGCACATCCTCATCTTTTCTGTGTCACTCTGGGAACTGCTCTGTTTATGGTACATTACTGGGTAACTTGACCTCCTTAACTGAATGTTCTGCTATGTGAGCTATAAGAATCAAACTGAACTGAATGGTTAATCAACATTTATTACAACTCATTGTAGAATTAATAAGATAACAAACATTTACAAAGAAAACATCTTCAATAAATACAATTTCAAACTTTTTACACAGAAAATAAGAAGAACTAATAAGACCACAGAACTCAAGGGGTTTCAGTGGGAATGAGTACCCCCTCATTAAGTAATCTTTGTTATTTGCAACTTTGTAAATATTGTAAATATGTATATATGTTTTATATTGTTAATAAAAATTTCTTACTATTTTGGTATTTTTATATTTTTTATGCTGCTTCTATAACATTAAAATGTGTCCACTGTGAGATGAATAAAGGAACTCTTATTCTTAAAGCTAGCTACAGATCCATGGGGATTTTTGCATGGATTTAATTGAGTTATATAATTAACTTTTGTCTCGATCAGGGTTCTTTAACCCTGGTCCCCGGGACCCACTGCCCTGCATGTTTTCCATGTTTCCCTCCTCCACCTCACCTGATTCCAATTATCAGCTCCTCATCAAGCTCTGCAGTGGCCTGATAAGGAGCCATTCATTTGAATCGGGTGTGTTGGAGGAAGGAAACATCGAAAACATGCACAGCATTGTGTCCCGAGGACCAGGGTTGAAGAACACTGGTCTAGATTAAATCACTTTCTCATCCATATATAAAACTACATTTAACATAATCAATTATTGAACTCAAAATTGTAAACAAAATACAAAGGAATTGGGAAAATGTATGAAATTGAAATTGCTGTTTACTGTGAAATTACTACAAAAACACAGAACTTGCCAGACATAGAAAGCCCTTCTTATAGAAGTAAGACTGAAAGAAGGATTTACAGGTGGACACAGATGAGACTGTGTCAAATGTCTTCTGCACATCCTCATCTTTTCTGTGTCACTCTGGGAACTGCTCTGTTTATGGTACATTACTGGGTAACTTGACCTCCTTAACTGAATGTTCTGCTATGTGAGCTATAAGAATCAAACTGAACTGAATGGTTAATCAACATTTATTACAACTCATTGTAGAATTAATAAGATAACAAACATTTACAAAGAAAACATCTTCAATAAATACAATTTCAAACTTTTTACACAGAAAATAAGAAGAACTAATAAGACCACAGAACTCAAGGGGTTTCAGTGGGAACCTCCACTGGCTCAATGGAGCAAACGTTGCTGCCAACAACATTAATGTTGGCAAAAAGCCTCCCCTTACAAAAAATCTCCTCCAGGGGCTCCCAGAGAGACTTTTTTATTTTGACCTGGGAGTTGTCTCCCAGGACAAGTTCCAAGGTCTCATCCTCCTTTTCCAGGACCCCAAGCACCTCCATGGCAGTGCTTTTGCTGTTGGCAGTCAGCATCTGCGGATGATACAGCAAATAAATCTCATCAGCATCAGGTAAGCAAACATTATGGTTACTTTTTTTTACACTTTATAGTGAAATATGTTGCATTTGAAGAGAATGTTGAAATATATTAATTGGCAAAGCATCACTATAAATAGTTACTGTGACATGTAGAATATAAAGGACAAACTGGATCGGTATCGTACAGAGCTACAACAGACCTTTGCTCCAGTGCTTTTGCACTATGAAATGTTATGTAGCCTCTGTGTGATTAGGTGTGGGGTTACCCTTTTGTTTCCAGGGCAACATGACAGAAAATTGTGCCAAAATGGAAGATACAGGTATGTTCATTGTGCTCGTACATGTTACCGTTTTCCTTACCTTGGTGAACATTTTGTTCTTCACTAACTTTGCTGTGTTACATAATTAGTAGCCATTGTTATGACAGCACAAGTTGGTTTCAGGTGCATTATGAAGCATTTTTGTGGCTGTAGGGCATTTAAAGATTGCATTTTTGCACCAAATAATAACGTGTGTATTTGGTTTTGTGCTAAAACAACACCTTTGATGCTTCATTTATTGTTTGTTTTTTTAGCAATACAATTTACTGTTCTGCCTTTATTGTTATAATTGATTCATGTTATTATTCATCTCTTTACCTCCAACGTTGAATAGGTCGTGCTTTGGAGCTGGTCCCCATAGGCAGAGCTGTGCAGCTTCATGTGCGTTATTTGCACATGTACGCCCACCTCCACCTTGGACATGGTCAGCTCCCTCCACAGCGACACATGTCCTTGTGCGACACCCTGTACATAAAATAAATTGATGTTGTTATACTCCCTTGTTCAGCTTAACAGCATTCTGACTGCTGTTTCACAGGAACAGATGTTTTGAGTTAATATTGTTCTAATTGAAATAGAGAACTGCAATAAATATAATGCAAGTGGATTCAGTAAACGGGGTAAAACACAGTGATTTATGTTTCCATTTTTTTCATTGCAATGGATTTAAGAAACGGCTTAGTTCCATGTCCACTTGCTAAACATTTAGGTCGGTCTGCTTTAAAACGCACGTCTGAGAACATTGACTTGATGACTTATCAAAGCAATGCAAAGCAAAAGAATGCTCAGTCTAAGTCACACAGGCTACTTACATGTTTATTATGTTTTAAGATTTGCTACAGTGTAATTAGGATTTTTATTTTTAAAAAAAAGGTTTAACCAGTTTGCTAGAAGTCAAAGGATGTCTGTGTCCCACCTCGTCCTTCTCTTCTTACCTGTTGAAGCTTTAGCTGTCTCATGGGCACCTGGTCTCTCCCCACAGTAATCTTCTTTACAGCTGAAAGCTAAATAACACAATGGAATAAAGTGTTAATAGCACCATTCATACTAACAGTGGTTATGTAATTGCACCACCTTTGTCCTGGCCTGATTATTCAATAAAGCTTTATTTCAACAATTAGATATTTTGAGAAATGCATTTTTTCTACTGGGTGATTTTAATAATTGTTCTTATTCCGTAAACAAAAGCGTTAACAAGTTCACTGTCAGCATGTACTGACAGTAATCTGCAGTATTGCTGTATCATACTGTACAATGACATGATGTTTCATCTTCACAGAGAACTTACTTCAACAACCTGCCCCTCGATAGTTATGAGGCCCTTTGCCTCCTTGATCTTATCCAGGGGAGTTGGTGTTGATGGTGGATCAAGGAGTCTCCGGGCCTCGTTGAACAGCTCCTCGGAGACATGGACAGGGGAGCTACGCAGAAACTGGGTTTCCCTGGTAACAAAAATTGTGTATGGGGGGGACCCTCCCTTTAGGGTGTACCCCCTCATTAAGTAATCTTTATTAATTGCAACTTTGGAGGACAAATCCTCCAAAAGTGTAATTTTTGTGACCATATGGCCGTCAGAGATGACCACAATCAAATTTTTTTTTAAGCAGCGGGGAGTGGCTGAGACCTCTGTGAAGTCCCAACTGAGGGTGCGCACCTGCTCCTTGCTGCACATCACGTGCACACGCAGGGGGGGGGGCTTGTAATATGGCCCGGGAATTTTTTTAAGCAGGACCTCTCGGAGTGCCATTCTGAGAAAAAGAACAAAGACACAGCCTTGTAAAATATTGTAAATATGTATATATGTCTTATATTGTTAATAAAAATTTCTTACTATTTTGGTATTTTTATATTTTTATGCTGCTTCTATAACATTAAAATGTCTCCACTGTGAGATGAATAAAGGAATTCTTATTCTTAAAGCTAGCTACAGATCCATGGGGATTTTTGCATGGATTTATTTGAGTTGTATAATGAACTTTTGTCTAGATTAAATCACTTTCTGATCCATATATAAAACTACACTGAACATAATTATTGAACTCAAAACTGTTAACAAAATACAAAGTAATTGGGAAAATGTATGAAATTGACATAGCCATTTACTGTGAAATTACTCATTTTCAGTGATAATATAATAATGACAACTTGTGACTACGTTCTTCCAAAATGCCGTAGTTGTGGTTTACAGAAATCGGACGAAAATGACCAAATTACTACATTTCCCATCAGGCACTGATCTTTTATGTCGGGCAGGAAAATAATGAAGGGCTTATATAATGACTCCGATTTTATTATAATGTTAAATTATTCTTAGTTAAGGGATTATCGTTACGTGTTCATTATTTTTGTTCGCTCTTTGTTTTTTTTAATGTTATAACGGGGTTTATTGCGCCGCAAGGGACGTTGGGATGAGCCAGAGTTAAACCCCTTATTTTTGTGCCTCCTGAAATAACCCTTGGTGATAGCAACGTCTGCTTCTTGAGTCTTTTATGTAAACGTAATATCTCTCAATTTCAATAGAGAGCCTCATTATATCAGTCAATAGCCGTTAACTGTAATAAGTAGCGGTTTCTACGGGCAAGCCCAAATTATTATATTCTGTCCGCGGTCCCTCTCGCCCCCTAGCGTAAAAAATAAAATTTATTCAGTCCGGCCTCCACAGGCAGTTCCATTCCTGCTTCTCTCCTGTTCTCAGTTACAGAACAAACTATTATTCATTTCAGTTTTACATTTTGGAAATGTATTTTTATAAATGGAACGCTATATAAGCTAGCCCGGGAAAATTCCTTTGTTTGGTATCTGCCTCAAAATACCCCCCACACACACACACAAAAAAATGTTAGGAATGAATTATTACTTTTTTATACAAAACAAATATGGCACTTTATTAACGAGCAAAACCGTTGAATAGACACGTTTAGGCAATAAACAAGTCTTCAGAAATATAAACTTACCTAACAAGTTCAGGTCTTGATACAGTTCTGTCAAAATGCCCCCTGCTGTGACTGTATGTACAGTGTTGTCGCAGCCCTTTGATCTTCAGCGGCGGGAAAAACTGGTTATTTTGTATTTTTTTATTTTATTATTTTCATTTTATTTTTGTATTTTATTCTCTTTAATGTGTCCAAGAAAAGTATAATGATATATATACACTGCTTTAAAAAAAAAAAAAGGGAACACTGAAAAATAAGGCAATTCAAAGTGCTTTATTTTAGTTATATGCTTTAACTACATGAGCTGATTTGATCTATTGTGTTCATGTTATACCTTTTGATCTTTTCCAGATTTGTTAGTTTGGTAGAAAGAGCATTCAGTTACTTTGTTCTTCTCCAGGTTTTGAAGGTAATATGTAACTTTCTTCTTATAGTTGTTTGTAGGGTCCCTCTTCAGGGTCTCGTAGATGGTGTCATCACTCTGCGCCATTCTTAAATTTTAGTCTTGAACTTTGAGACACATTTACTGCAACACATTTGTGTACAAGTGAAATGGAGATTTAACTATAAGCTTGGTACATAGGAATTTGTCCTGTGTGCACTGATTATTTGTTAGTCCTGGTTGAAGAAGTTTGAAGATGAAAAAGACAATAGTGGAACAATAATAAGCTGCTGGAAAAACTGTCAGCAAAGAAAGGCTGAAGGGTTAACAAAAAAACAAAAGGATTTCAAGCAGATAATAAGTCTTGACATTTCTAAAGTGTGACATTTCTAATTCTAAAATGTGAATATTTAACAGAAAATTATTTGCTGTAGTTTCAAAAGGCCTGAAGTGTGTTTTTGAAAGGAGCTGAAGCTTTATGAAGTCAGAAAAGTACAGAAAAGAGAAGAAACATGCTAAAAGGACTGGCAGTTGGAAGATGCTGTGCTGAGTGACCTGCTAATTGCCAGTCAACCATTAAATATTGCAAACCCAGTCTGAAATATGACAGTCGTGATGCCTAAAGCAGAAAGGTTTTACCAGGCGAGTATGAGGGAAATCACACAGAAGGACGTCCTAAGCCAGAGACACAGAGGAGGACAGGTTGTGCCTGTTCAGAACAATCAGCTGCTTCAATAGATTTATAAGTCATAGTAAAAGACAATTTTAACCTGTTAATAGCAGAAAGATATGCTGCAGACAGTTATGTCATTTCTATCAAGGTCCTGTGTAGAATACAGGTTTTATGGCAGTTTGAATACAGCCTTCACTGTCAGCTTAAAGGAGCGAAGGAGGGCCTGTTTATAATGGAAATGAAGGCCTGAGCCACAGAGAGACAGAGGAGGACAGGCTGTAACCCCTGACAAAAAACAGCTGTTTGAATGGATTTAAAAGTCAAAATTTAAAAAAAATTAAATTTTCAGTAAGAGAAGGCTCTGCTGAAGACACTGATGTCATTTCTATCAAGGTCCTGTGTAGAATACAGGTTTTATAGCAGTTTGAATACAGCCTTCACTGTCAGCTTAAAGGAGCGAAGGAGGGCCTGTTTATAATGGAAATGTGTGATTTTGCTCTGAATCTGAGGTGATTTGAGAGAAAAAGCATAAGTTAAAGCACAAATGTGGAAAGAAGACATAAATAGCTTCATCTTAAGCTAGAATTGATCCAGTTTTAAGAGAAATTGTGGATGTTAAGGAGGTTTTAGGCTGTGATTAGTGTGGAGGATGAGTATTTCTGTGGATTTCCCTGTATTTCTAATGGAGAGGGACAGTGCTGATTCTAGAGTCATTTTCTCAAAAACCATTTTAGTAATGAGAGAGAAAAATACAAGCACACTTCTGCAGACCCAGACGCACGTTTTGAGGTATCATATGTGTGCTTTAGACAGCATGAGTGAGGGAAAGTACACAGAATGGCCTGAGCCACAGAGAGACAGAGGAGGACAGGTTGTGCCTGTTCAGAACAATCAGCTGCTTCAATAGATTTATAAGTCATAGTAAAAGACTATTTTAACCTGTTAATAGCAGAAAGGTACGCTGCAGACAGTTATGTCATTTCTATCAAGGTCCTGTGTAAAATATAGGTTTTATAGCAGTTTGAATACAGCCCTCACTGTCAGTTTAAAGGAGAGAAGTGCAGCTTCTTTATCATGGAAGTTTGTGCTGTGATGGCTAAGAGACAGATAACGCCATGTTACATTGTATTAGGAGCACACATAACACAGGCTGGCATAAAGCTTTTACAATAGGGCCGCCATGTTGGCTGGAGTAACTGTCAGCAAAGAAAAGCTGAAGGGTTAAAAACAACAAAAGGATTTCAAGCAGGTAATAAGTTAAAAGTCTTGACATTTCTAAAGTGTGACATTTCTAAAACTAAAAATAGTGAAAGTTTAGCAGAAAGCAAGTTGCTGAAATCCTGGTTGAAGCAGTGAAGATGAAAATAAAATAGTGGAATCATTTAAACCTTTTGGAAAAAACTGCAGAAGTCTTAGTTGAAGAAGTTGAAAGGTTAAAAATTTTTGAGGAAAAATGTGCAGTTGAAATATTAGTAAAAAGTAATTTGCTGCAGTTTCAAAAGGCCTGAAATGTATTTTTGAAAGGAGCTGGAGCTTTAAGAAGGCAGAAAAGTAGCTGAATGGATTAGTTGAACATGCTCAAAAAGCTGAATCTAGTGGAAATTTATCAGAAATCAAGTGAGTAATAGTTAAAATGGCTTCAGTGTAATATACAGCAGGGAGTGGAAGAGTGATGTCATCAGTGATAGCAATGTTTGTCAACAGCTGCAGCTCTCTCCCTGTATAACCGGCAGAAATTGCATTTTGGATACTATGACCTCCTGTGAGAAAACTGGAAGAGCGAGGAAAATAATTTGAAGACCGTAAGAAGCAGAAGGCTTGGAGGAACGCGGCAATGTAGTTTTTATTTCAATGGAGTGAAAAAAATTTAAACGGCAGCAGGTTGAACACAGTTGAACCTGTCTCTGGCGTTCCACCAAATTTACATTGGAGTTAGTGAGAGAAATTGAAAGGTTTCTCTCGCTTCAAGGCTCATAGCTGAAATTCTGTAAATGTGAGCTATTTAGTAGTTACATCAGCTGAAAGAGGACAAGTGTACCTACATTTTAAGGTATAATTTGTTTGTCTGAGTTAAACAGCATGAAAGTTAGAGTAATTTGTTTGAATATCAGAAAAAGTTAAAATGATCAGTCTGCCACTCTAATCTTCTCATTCATAAAAATCAAGAAGGAGCAAAAATGTTCATGTTTTTTAAACTGTCATATTTCGGAATTGGCTTAATATTTGAAAAAGCCAGCTGAATGTCTTGTGAACATTTTAAAGTTTGAATGATGTCTCTGTGATACCGTATGGCTGAGTTACTGCCCTCTAAAATAGGACAGTTTGGGGCTCGTTGAGTCTGGCCTCCTAATTAGTTGCTGTGTGCAACACCTGCACGTGCCCACTGACAAATCTGCACCTCACTTTGTCCCCTTAAAATCTGGGGGTTTAATAATGAACGACAAGTCTGGAACAAACGGTCGCTGTTCGAAAAGTAGAAGTCGTATCCGAATAATTCTTTCACCGTGAGCGCCAGAAGGGATGTGGGAAGCCAGAGGTGTAATTTTTATTCTGATCTTGTGTAATGTTTGTTTTTTATGGCAGTTTTAAAACGAGGCTTTCACACTGATTTCATTGCTCGGCCTGTTTATAATGGAAAAGTATGTGAGCTGGAGTGCGCCTCTCTGCGCTTACAGGTGATTTGTGAGAAATCTGTGAGGCCAAGCTTAATGAGAGTGACTTTGTGTGAAAGAGGACTAAAATACCTACGTTTTGATGTATAATTTGTCTAGATCAGGCAGACATTTTGGACGTGAGAGGCATTTGTTTGAGGAAGTTCTTTTTAAATCATTTTAGAGTGGGAATTAGAGTGTGCGCTCCATCAGACGAAGTCCTCTGGCTCCATAAAACGTAAACTGCCGTTGTGTCAAAGCTGTATAAGCTATTGACAAGCCCTTTACCACAGTTAAAGTTGAGTCTTCCCTGTCACAAACAAACTTTGAATGATGTCTCTATGATACCGTATGGCTGAGTTACAGCCCTCTAAAATAGGACAGTTTGGGGCTCGTTGAGCCCCAAACTGCCCTATTTTCATGCTTAAGAATCATGAAGGAGCAAAAATGTTCATGATTTTTAAACTGTCATATTTCAAAATTGGCTTAACATTTGAAGAAGCTGAAACATTTGGTAATAGCTGAATGTCTTGTGAACATTTTAAAGTTTGAATGGTGTCTCTAGCTGAACGTATGCTCAACTAGTTAGGTTGGAAAGAGGAGGACGTTTTTGAAGAGTTGAAAGAAATTGCCATTCATTTTAATGAGGAATAAAGTTGAATAAAAGTTAAATAGTTTAAAAAGTATAAAAGTTATAAACACCAAAAGTCATAGCATAAATCTCCTGAAGGAGCTGAACGTTTTGATACCAAAATGGTTGAAATCGGTTAAAGTATGAAGGAGTAGTTAAACGGCAAAAAACGTACGGAAAATATAATAATAATAATAATAATAAAGATAAACAGGAAAACAATAGTGAGAATGCCTTACAGCATTCTCACAATAATAATAATAATAATAAAGATAAACAGGAAAACAATAGTGAGAATGCCTTACAGCATTCTCACAATAAAGAGAAACAGGAAAACAATAGTGAGAATGCCATGCATTCTCACAATAATAAAGAGAAACAGGAAAACAATAGTGAGAATGCCATGCATTCTCACAATAATAAAGGGAAACAGGAAAACAATAGTGAGAATGCCTTAAAGCATTCTCACAATAATAATAATAAAGAGAAACAGGAAAACAATAGTGAGAATGCCATGCATTCTCACAATAAAGAGAAACAGGAAAACAATAGTGAGAATGCCATGCATTCTCACAATAAAGAGAAACAGGAAAACAATAGTGAGAATGCCATGCATTCTCACAATAATAATAATAATAAAGAGAAACAGGAAAACAATAGTGAGAATGCCATGCATTCTCACAATAATAATAATAATAAAGGGAAACAGGAAAACAATAGTGAGAATGCCTTAAAGCATTCTCACAACTAGAAAGAGCTGTTCCTGCGAAACAGCAGTGAGAATGCTTATTTGCTGAATGGGTATAGCTGACCATGCTAAAAAAGCTGAAAATTTAGCACAAAGTTATTAGCTGAATTTTCAAAGCACTTGAAAGGTATTTTTGAAAGGACCTGGTCTTGGTTGAAGACCTGATTAAGAACAGAAGGAGAAGAATTCAGTTGATAGTTTTAAATTCTCTTTCAATCATAATAGAATGATGGCACCTAAAGTTGTTGAGAAGAAGAAGGAGTTGAAAAGATGGAAACAACTTAGCAGAAAATTAGTTGAAAAAGGGCTGAAAAACAATTATTGAAGGACCTGGAGCTGAATAAAAGCTGAGAGGATTAGAAAAACAAACAGCGACTTGAACATGTAAAAAGAACAGTGCTGAACACTACCATGTAAAGAAGTTCAGCTGTGAAACATATAAACATTTAAAGAAGCTAATATGACCATTGGAATGCACTCTGATATTAGAAAGAAAGGAATAATTGAGAGCTTAAACTGGACGAGTCCAGTAATATTAATGCTAGCTCAGGCAACAAAACACTTTCTTTGCATGTTCTCTATTCTCTACTTTTCTGCCTTCATACAGCTCCAGCTCCTTTCAATAATACTTTTTAAAAACTTACAGTATGGCAAACATAAATGAATTTACCTTTGATTGAAATGTTTGTTTCTGATACTTCAGGTTGTTGAAAAATGAACTGCTGTCACTTAAACTATGTTGATCTCTCATCTGTATGTATTCATCTCATAACACATCTGGGTCTGAATCCTTTTTTACAACCAAAGCTCTGCTGATTCTGCAGGGTGGCTTTGGAAAACCAAACCGACAACCAGAGTTCACACTCTTGAATCAGCCCCTAGTGTGGTTCTTACTGTGCTTCTGAACTTCATAGACTTTCTGGAACAGTTCGGGTTGTGTTTCTGGGTCAGGCCGTTGTGCTGAGATATATCTGTCTACAAAATTACACACAGTCTGATCATCACAAACATCCAGTTCAGGTGCTCCGTCAACCCAAAGCATTGCATGAATATGTGGACTTCCTCTGTGCTGAAACTCAACTCTGCAGAAAAAGTCAATCACTTTCCCCAGTGGCTGAGCATCTGAGAGCAGCAGATCTCTGAATAGTGCCTCAACACGCTTATCAAACAAGCGCATGCAGGTGACAGGGTTGGATCGCAGAATCTCACACTTCACAGTCCAGTCAAGCGATTCAAAATCAACCTGTTCTCCTTGCTGTCTCTTTATTGCTTCAATCACTTCAGGCCACCTGAACTCAGCAGCTGAAAATGTGCAAAAGAACGTCAGAGTTTCCAACTGGCACATCACATGTGCTCAGTCCAGAATACACATTATTAAAGTCAGGAAGAACGTACAGGGTTCCACTCTGTAAACATAATCGCCTCAACTACTCATTTATTTCCCTATCCATTAAGCTCATTAATGAGGAGGAAGAAAAGGAAAGGGAGCTTAGGCCGAAGTAATGGCGTAGGTGTATTTTTCTGAATGTATTTTCCGTTCCGTTTTTGTTGTCCTGTGTGTACTGGGTACTTGTTAGTCCTGGTTGAAGGAATTTGAAGGTCAAAAAGACAATAGTGGAACAATTCAAAGGTGCTGGAGTAACTGTCAGCAAAGAAAAGCTGAAGGGTTAAGAACAACAAAAGGGTTTCAAGCAGATAATAAGTGAAATGTCTTGACATTTCTGAAGTGTGACATTTCTAAAACTAGAAAGAGTGAAAGTTTAGCTGAAAGCAAGTTGCTGAAATCCTGGTTGAAGCAGGTTGAAGGTGAAAATAAAATAGTGGAATAATTTAAACCTGTTGGCAAAAACTGCAGAAGTCTTAGTTGAAGAAGTTGAAAGGTTAAAAACAACAGAAAGATTTAAAGGATTTAAAATTTTTGTGGAAAAATGTGCGGTTAGTTATTTTAAATCATTTTAAAAGTATAAAAGTTAGAACCACCAAAAGTAAAAACTAATTCCAATTTAATTCAACAAGATAATTCCAAGAGATATAGCAGTAATCTCCTAAAATAGCTGAACATTTTGATACCAAAGTTGTAGAAATCGGTGAAGAATATGCAGTAGTTAATGTCCAAAAAACTGCAGAAGTCTTAGTTGAAGAAGTTGAAAGGTTAAAAACAACAGAAAGATTTAAAGTATTTAAAATTTTTGTGGAAAAATGTGCAGTTAGTTATGTTAAATATTGCTAAAAATGTGAAATATTAGTAGAAAGTCATTTGCTGCAGTTTGAAAAGGCCTGAATGTATTTTTGAAAGGACCTGAAGGACCTGAGAAATGTACAGGACAGAGAAGAAAAATGCTAAACAAAAAGTGAATAAATTCAAAAAGAAGAGAAACACTATAGAAAAATTGTGAAAATTTAGTAGAAATTCATTTGCTGAAGCTACAAAAAGCCTGAAATGCATTATTGAAAGGATGTGGAGCTGTATGAAGGCAGAAACATAGAGGAAAGAGAAGAACCATGCAAAAAGGACTGGCAGTTGGAAGGTACTGCTGTGATTCAAAGGCTTCTAATTTAAAAAGTAAAGTCCTGAAGGCTATGAAAGTCACATTGGCTGAAAGAGGACAAAATGACCTACGTTTTAATGCTAAAATTATTTCTGTGGCTTAAATATTTTAAAAACAGTGACAGGTTAAAAACTTTTTTTCTGAAGAATCTTGCTGTATTCTTCCACTCTGCCAGTTGGAGCCTCCACTCTACACATGAACATTCCGTGTCATTGGAATGCATTGTAAACTCAGAAATCATCAAGGATTTTAGTACATTTTTAAACTGTGATAGTTCAAAATTGGCTGAATATTTTAAAAAGCTCAATCATTCAGTAATAGTTGAATGTCTTGTGAACATTTTAAAGTTTGAATGGTGTCTCTATCTTAACGTATGCTGAAGTAGTTAAATTTGAAAGAGGAGGAAGCTCTTTGAATGATTTGAAAGGATTTACCATTACTTTTAAAGGGAGAAAAATTTGCACAAAAACCTTAATATTTTAAAAACTATAAACATTAGAAACACCAAAAGTCATAGCCATCATGTCCAGAAAGAGCTGAACGTTTTGTGCAAAAATGGTTTAATTTGCTTAAAGTGTGTGGAAGTAGTTAAACGGCAAAAAACGTACGGAAAATATAACTAGAAAGAGCTGTTCCTGCGAAACAGCAGTGAGAATGCTTATTTGCTGAATGGGTATAGCTGACCATGCTAAAAAAGCTGAAACTTTAGCACAAAGTTATTAGCTGAAGCTTCAAAGCACTTGAAAGGTATTTTTGAAAGGACCTGGTCTTGGTTGAAGACCTGATTAAGAACAGAAGGAGAAGAATTCAGTTGATAGTTTTAAATTCTGTTTCAATCATAATAGAATGATGGCACCTAAAGTTGTTGAGAAGAAGAAGGAGTTGAAAAGATGGAAACAACTTAGCAGAAAATTAGTTGAAAAAGGGCTGAAAAACAATTATTGAAGGACCTGGAGCTGAATAAAAGCTGAGAGGATTAGAAAAACAAACAGCGACTTGAACATGTAAAAAGAACAGTGCTGAACACTACCATGTAAAGAAGTTCAGCTGTGAAACATATAAACATTTAAAGAAGCTAATATGACCATTGGAATGCACTCTGATATTAGAAAGAAAGGAATAATTGAGAGCTTAAACTGGACGAGTCCAGTAATATTAATGCTAGCTCAGGCAACAAAACACTTTCTTTGCATGTTCTCTATTCTCTACTTTTCTGTCTTCATACAGCTCCAGCTCCTTTCAATAATACTTTTTAAAAACTTACAGTATGGCAAACACAAATGAATTTACCTTTGATTGAAATGTTTGTTTCTGATACTTCAGGTTGTTGAAAAATGAACTGCTGTCACTTAAACTATGTTGATCTCTCATCTGTATGTATTCATCTCATAACACATCTGGGTCTGAATCCTTTTTTACAACCAAAGCTCTGCTGATTCTGCAGGGTGGCTTTGGAAAACCAAACCGACAACCAGAGTTCACACTCTTGAATCAGCCCCTAGTGTGGTTCTTACTGTGCTTCTGAACTTCATAGACTTTCTGGAACAGTTCGGGTTGTGTTTCTGGGTCAGGCCGTTGTGCTGAGATATATCTGTCTACAAAATCACACACAGTCTGATCATCACAAACATCCAGTTCAGGTGCTCCGTCAACCCAAACCATTGCATGAATATGTGGACTTCCTCTGTGCTGAAACTCAACTCTGCAGAAAAAGTCAATCACTTTCCCCAGTGGCTGAGCATCTGAGAGCAGCAGATCTCTGAATAGTGCCTCAACACGCTTATCAAACAAGCGCATGCAGGTGACAGGGTTGGATCGCAGAATCTCACACTTTACAGTCCAGTCAAGCGATTCAAAATCAACCTGATCTCCTTGCTGTCTCTTTATTGCTTCAATCACTTCAGGCCACCTGAACTCAGCAGCTGAAAATGTGTAAAAGAACGTCAGAGATTCCAACTGGCACATCACATGTGCTCAGTCCAGAATACACATTATTAAAGTCAGGAAGAACGTACAGGGTTCCACTCTGTAAACATAATCGCCTCAACTACTCATTTATTTCCCTATCCATTAAGCTCATTAATGAGGAGGAAGAAAAGGAAAGGGAGCTTAGGCCGAAGTAATGGCGTAGGTGTATTTTTCTGAATGTATTTTCCGTTCCGTTTTTGTTGTCCTGTGTGTACTGAGTACTTGTTAGTCCTGGTTGAAGGAATTTGAAGGTCAAAAAGACAATAGTGGAACAATTCAAAGGTGCTGGAGTAACTGTCAGCAAAGAAAAGCTGAAGGGTTAAGAACAACAAAAGGGTTTCAAGCAGATAATAAGTGAAATGTCTTGACATTTCTAAAGTGTGACATTTCTAAAACTAGAAAGAGTGAAAGTTTAGCTGAAAGCAAGTTGCTGAAATCCTGGTTGAAGCAGGTTGAAGGTGAAAATAAAATAGTGGAATAATTTAAACCTGTTGGCAAAAACTGCAGAAGTCTTAGTTGAAGAAGTTGAAAGGTTAAAAACAACAGAAAGATTTAAAGGATTTAAAATTTTTGTGGAAAAATGTGCAGTTAGTTATGTTAAATATTGCTAAAAATGTGAAATATTAGTAGAAAGTCATTTGCTGCAGTTTCAAAAGGCCTGAAATGTATTTTTAAAGGACCTGAAGGACCTGAGAAATGTATAGGACAGAGAAGAAAAATGCTAAACAAAAAGTGAATAAATTCAAAAAGAAGAGAAACACTATAGAAAAATTGTGAAAATTTAGTAGAAATTCATTTGCTGAAGCTTCAAAAGGCCTGAAATGCATTATTGAAAGGATGTGGAGCTGTATGAAGGCAGAAACATACAGGAAAGAGAAGAAACGTGCAAAAAGGACTGGCAGTTGGAAGGTACTGCTGTGATTCAAAGGCTTCTAATTAAAAAAGTAAAGTCCTGAAGGCTATGAAAGTCACATTGGCCGAAAGAGGACAAAATGACCTACGTTTTAATGCTAAAATGATTTCTGATGCTTACATATTTTAAAAACAGTGACAGGTTAAAAACTTTTTTTCTGAAGAATCTTGCTGTATTCTTCCACTCTGCCAGTTGGAGCCTCCACTCTACACATGAACATTCCGTGTCATTGGAATGCATTGTAAACTCAGAAATCATCTAGGATTTTAGTAAATATTTAAACTGTGATAGTTCAAAATTGGCTGAATATTTTAAAAAGCTCAATCATTCAGTAATAGTTGAATGTCTTGTGAACATTTTAAATTTTGAATGGTGTCTCTATCTTAACGTATGCTGAAGTAGTTACATTTGAAAGAGGAGGAAGCTCTTTGAATGATTTGAAAGGATTTACCATTACTTTTAAAGGGAGAAAATTTTGCACAAAAACCTTAATATTTTAAAAACTATAAACGTTAGAAACACCAAAAGTCATAGCCATCATGTCCAGAAAGAGCTGAACGTTTTGTGCAAACATGGTTTAATTTGCTTAAAGTGTGTGGAAGTAGTTAAACGGCAAAAAACGTACGGAAAATATAATAATAAAGATAAACAGGAAAACAATAGTGAGAATGCCTTAAAGCATTCTCACAATAATAAAGATAAACAGGAAAACAATAGTGAGAATGCCTTAATGCATTCTCACAATAAAGATAAACAGGAAGACAATAGTGAGAATGCCTTAATGCATTCTCACAATAATAAAGAGAATCAGGAAAACAATAGTGAGAATGCCTTAATGCATTCTCACAATAATAAAGAGAATCAGGAAAACAATAGTGAGAATGCCTTAATGCATTCTCACAATAAAGAGAAACAGGAAAACAATAGTGAGAATGCCTTAAAGCATTCTCACAATAATAATAATAAAGAGAAACAGGAAAACAATAGTGAGAATGCCATGCATTCTCACAATTATAAAACGGGCGAGGCCTGAAATCAGTCGGAAAACTAATTTAAAAACTGCCATAATAAATGAGCCACGGGGGTTAGAACAATAAAAATTACACCGCTGGCTTCCCCCGTCCCTTCTGGCGCTCACGGTGAAAGAATTATTCGGATACGACTTCTACTTTTCCAACAGCGACCGTTTGTTCCAGATTTCTTCCTCAAAATGAAAACCCCATGATTTTAAGGGGACAAAGTGAGGTGCAGATTTGGCAGTGGGCACGTGCAGCTGTTGCCCACAGCAACTAATGAGGAGGCCAGACTCAACGAGCCCCAAACTGTCCTATTTTAGAGGGCAGTAACTCAGCCATACGGTATCACAGAGACATCATTCAAACTTTAAAATGTTCACTACACATTCAGCTATTATGTGATTATACAGCTTTTTCAAATATTAAGCCAATTCTGAAATATGACGGTTTAAAAAAAAATGAAAATTTTTGCTCCTTCCTGATTTTTATGAATGAGAAGATTAGAGTGGCAGACTGATCATTTTAACTTTTTCTGATATTCAAACAAATTACTCTAACTTTCATGCTGTTTAACTCAGACAAACAAATTATACCTTAAAATGTAGGTACACTTGTCCTCTTTCAGCTGATGTAACTACTAAATAGCTCACATTTACAGAATTTCAGCTATGAGCCTTGAAGCCAGAGAAACCTTTCAATTTCTCTCACTAACTCCAATGTAAATTTGGTGGAACGCCAGAGACAGGTTCAACTGTGTTCAACCTGCTGCCGTTTAAATTTTTTTCACTCCATTGAAATAAAAACTACATTGCTGCGTTCCTCCAAGTCTTCTGCTTCTTACGGTCTTCAAATTATTTTCCTCGCTCTTCCGGTTTTCTCACAGGAGGTCATAGTATCCAAAAATGCAATTTCTGCAGGTTATACAGGGAGAGAGCTGCAGCTGTTGACAAACATTGCTATCACTGATGACATCACTCTTCCACTCCCTGCTGTATATTACACTGAAGCCATTTTAACTATTAATCACTTGATTTCTGATAAATTTCCACTAGATTCAGCTTTTTGAGCATGTTCAACTAATCCCATTCAGCTACTTTTCTTTCTTAAAGCTCCAGCTCCTTTCAAAAAGACATTTCAGGCCTTTTGAAACAACATGGCAGCTCTATTGTAAAAGCTTTATGCCAGCCTGTGTTCACTCATGTTTTCCATTATTCAGAACATATTAACAGGTTCATGCCAGCCCCTGATGAGACAAATGCGCGCGATAGCGCGCACTAACTCATGTTTTCCATTAATCTGAACAGATTAACAGGTTCATGGCAGCTGCTGACGAGACAAATGCGCGCGATAGCGCGCACTAACTCATAAATTTCCATTAATCTCAACAGATTAACAGCTTCATGCCAGCTGCTGAGGAGACAAATGCGCGCGATAGCGCGCACTAACTCATGTTTCCATTACTTTCAACACATCAGTTGTGATAATAGGTTCATGCCAGCCGCTGACTCATATGTTTTCAATTATTCTGAACAGATCAACTGGGCCTTATGTGTCGAAAGCAGCCAGATTTCACCAGAACAACCCTGTCCTCCTCTGTCTCTCTCTGGCTCAGGCCTTTTGTGTGGTTAACCTCACTCATGCTGTATAAAGCAGGCAGGTTTCACCAGAACAAGAATCTCATTTTTCAGACTGGATTTGAAATATCTTGCAACTAGTAGCTCTCAGCTCTCATCTGTGTGTCTGTGTGGACGGGCAGAAGACGGGCAGCAGCTGGGCACCCATCAAAATTTCTTTAGAAATTTTCTAGTTCTCATTTATTTCTGAGCTGCGCATGAGCAGAGCCAGGTAAAAATCCACAGCTGCACTAGAGCACCACCAATTGGCGTAACTGTGTACTACTTTGATGTATGTGTAGTGTATTAAATGTCAAATGAAAATACATGTAAGAATAAATCAATTATTACAAAAAAAAATTTGGGTCCTGCCCCCCTGAGAAATGCCCTGTCCATCCAAAGAAAATTGGACAGAAAAAAAGCAGCCCAATCTGGCAACACTGCTCAACAGACTGCTTTCCCTGTTCTCTACGCACTGCCCCTCCCCCCTCACGTCCTTCATTCAAACCACTCCTCCTCAATACAAATCAGTCTGTTCTCTTGCCATTTTGCCATTTGCTAGCTTCGACCGTCACTGGTCACTCTGCGCTGTCACCTGTCTTAAATTGTCGCGGCCTTCTTAGCTAGATAGCTGTTATTACAACATTTTATTAACTAGTACGTAACACCAAAAGACATGCGTAGGTGGATCATTAAAAAGCAGACTTCGTCTGCCCCTGTCGCTGCACAAGCTTCTGACTTTGCTGTTGAGCCCAGCACCGCTGCTGCCAACCCACAGCAAAGCCCCTTGGTAATCACATCAGGGTGTGCAAATCCTTCACAGGATCTGAATAGTTCCGCGCCATCCAGCAGTTCTGTGGCCGCTTCAGGAACTCTGATAACTAAATAGCTCCTAATCAAGCTTTTAAAAGGGCCACGTTAAACATTCTTGACAGAGCTATGGTAGAGATGGAGACAAGATTCTCTCAGAGAAATGTTGAACTGATGAGGTACACATCATTTCTCCTGCCAAAATCAAAGTCGTTTCTTGAGCCCTTTCTCCTGAAACCACTTCAGGTGCTTGCAGGCACAGAGCTTAAAAGCATAAGCTTCGAAAATGAAATTTCTGTGGCAAAAGCAATGTTGCTCAATAAATAAACTGATGCTAGCCTCTCTGAAGCATGCAAGTGCATTCAGCAGTACAAAGGCCTTCCCCATGTTCCATTTAATACATGTTACAGCAGTTGTCATTAGCGTGTCTTCAGCTGCATGCGAAAGCTCTTTCTCCACCTTGAACCGCATCCTCACTCCACTACACCGAACAATGCTGCATTCAAAGAAGAAAAATTTAGTCATTCTGGCACATGTGAAGGAAATCACAGAAAATCTTGACATGAATGAATTTGTTTCAGAATTTGCTAAGTGTAACCGCAGACTTGTGCTGTAGATATTGGTCCAGGTCAAAGGTCAGCTATTCATGAATACCAGTAGATGGTGCATCCCAACATTTCAATGTCAACATTAAATTTCCTTTCAGCATAGCCTGGCTTTTAAAAAAAAGTTAGTTTTGTTGGAAGATGGGGACGGATGGGTGTGGGGGGGTTACTGGTGCACCATAAGCTCATCTGGCCCACAGCCTAATATCATATTGACTACGATGGGCTATGTTTCTGTTCTAGCTCCTGTAGTAATCATAGTATGTTGTATACATTTGATTGTATTGATAGCTTGCTGTTGGGTGCATGCATCATACAAGTTCTACATTTCTTTACAAAAAACAAAAAACAAAAAGGAAACAAAAAAATTGATAAAACGAGATCTGGCCTTCTCTGAATAGTTTGTAAATAATTTTAAAGTATTCCAGATGGATGTGGCTGTCTTGAAATTGCCTAGATAGAGTGGTAGTTGGGTTTCATCCTCTCTTACCTTAACCATGTCTCTGAGTGTTGAACATTTTGTTCTTCTTGCATTAGGCTGGTTTAAGTCATATTTATCTGATAGATTCCAGTTTGTTCTTGTAAATGAAGAATCTTCCTCACACATTGGAGTAAGTCATGGAGTTCCTCAGGGTTCTGTCCTTGGTCCAATTCTTTTTATTTTGTACATGCTTCCATTAGGTAGCATTATTAGTAGACAGCATGGCATAAATTTCCATTGTTATGCTGATGATACTCAGCTGTACTTATCTATGAAACCAGATGAAACCAATAGGTTGGTAAGACTACAAGCCTGTCTTAAAGACATAAAGACCTGGATGACTCAGAACTGTCTGGTTTTAAATTCAGACAAAACTGAAGTTGTTCTCTTTGGACCTGAGCGCTTCAGGGAGAAATTGTCTAGTTATATAATTACTCTAGATGGTATTTCCTTGGCTTCTAGTTCTACAGTGAGGAAACTTTGAGTTATTTTTTACCAGAATTTATCATTTGACGCACATATAAAACAGGTTTCTAAGACTGCCTTCTTTCACCTTCGTAATATTGCTAAAATCAGGAACATCCTGTCTCAGGATGATGCAGAGAAACTAGTTCATGCATTTGTTACTTCAAGATTGGACTACTGTAATTCCTTATTATTGGGCTGTCCCACATATTCTCTGAAAAGCCTCCAGCTGATCCAAAATGCTGCAGCCAGAGTTCTGATGAGAACTAACAGGAGAGATGATGTTTCTCCAGTTTTAGCTTCTCTTCATTGGCTCCCTGTCAAATTCAGAATAGAATTTAAGATTCTTCTCCTCACATATAAAGCTCTTAATGACTGAGCTCCATCATATCTTAAAGATCTCGTTATAAGATATTTTCCTATCAGAGCACTTTGCTCCCAAACTGCAGGTTTAGTTGTTGTTCCCAGAGTTTCTAAAAGTAGAATGGGAGGTAGAGCCTTCAGTTATCAGGGCCCTCTCTTGTGGAATAAGCTGCCAGTAAATGTCCGGGAAGCAGACACAATTTCCACTTTTAAGATTAGGCTTAAAACTTTCCTTTTTGATAAAGCTTATAGTTAGGGATGGCTCAGGTGATCCTGAAACATCCCATAGTTAAGCTGCTATAGGCTTAGACCTCATCTGTCACACCTTTCCTCACTTTGCTCTCTTTTTCCCCCTGTTTAATTTCTCAAATGATTTTATGTACATGTGACATTATCGTGGTTATTAACTTGTATTTCCCTGTTCCAACAGGTATCCTTTGAATGGTGTTATGGTGTCGTCGTCGATATTAATTAATTGGATTATGATTACAATTAATTGAATTCCAATTGGCTTGACTATATTATTTAAGTGCCTTGAGATGACAATTGTTGTAATTTGGCGCTATATAAATAAAATTAAATTGAATTGAATTGAAATTCTGCTAGACAATGGATGCTTTAATTCTTCTCTTTAGCAGTTACTTGGTGAACTCATTTCTTGTGACCCTGATGGCGTTGTAATGGTGCATTTGCATGCATCATACAAGGTCTACATTTCTTTAAAAAAAAAAAAAAAAAAAAACTTCATAAAAAATTCCACACTGTTAACAAAATTGACGGTCATGATTTATGCTAGTGTGACCATGTTTTCATTACCTAATTGAATTATTATTATTATTATTATTATTATTATTATGCTTTAAGTTGTAGTAGTGGTTTTCCACCGATCCCCCCCAACCCACACACACACACTCCATTGTGTCATCATTGTTTATGTGACTGTCTCTCTGTTTTTCTTTTTTCCTGGGTGCACACTGACTCTGCACATCTTGTTCAAAGGGCAAATCATTAACAGGTAGCTGGAGATTACAATGCAGGACACGCAGGGTTTGATCACCTGGATGTAAACCCCCCATTCCATGAATGACGAGCGGACATAACCGCCCGCCCGGTTTCTTAATGTCTGGGGGATTGAGGACATTGTCTGTCCCAACCCGGTTAGCACATAGAAGGGAGTGCCGCTGATCTACGTTATAAAAGTTATTTTTAGTGACAGTAACATCAACAATGATCAGGTTATAACTTTGGCACAAAGCATCAAATGGTAAAAAATATGTTTAGTTGTGAACAAGGTCCCTTTACAAATAATAGTAATAAGGAGTCTGTTACATCAATCCATTGCTTTGCATCTTCTGTTGGGTGGTCTGGTGGCCTACGCCGAACAGCTCCGCCATTTCCTTTATTTTTAAACCATTTTATAGATAGCTTTCAATGGACTCGAACGGGATGTTGATGGTTGGTCGTCCTCGTCCCAGCTGAGGCTCCACAGGATCCAGCCGTTCCAGGACTGAACAGAGGTTTATTATGGCAACCTCATTAATGCGTAAATCTGTGACGGCAGAGTATGCAGCCAAGCTCTATGACTTGTTCTACTCGGTCACGGGCATCAGACCCAGGTATATTATTAGATTCTACCTGCTCAGCTACTTCTAACAATGTTTGAGGGAGCACCATGATCTGTGATGCGTCCTCTAAAGACCTGGCAATTCAATCAATTTCCCGGCACATTTGCAATGTAATGCAATGCAGATGTGCACACCGCCCCCTACCGGACAAGATGGGTAGCTGACATCACTCTGCTGCGCCGCTCAGATTGCTTTTTGGGCAGTTCTTGATGGGCAGGCCATGAAAACAAAAAAGCAAAAATGTACAGTCTTGAAGAAGAAAATGCAAATGTGAATTGAATGATTGATCACTAGTTTTATTTAAGTCCAATAATGCAGCCACATTCTTAAAATGAAAAAGCATTTCTGCAAATGGATTTCAATTCAAATTATGGTCACGATTCGCTTCCATAAGTGAGGGGCTCTCCCATATAGGAGAAAGAATGCTGAATAACCTGTCGCCTCATGTCTAGTGCAGTTATATGCATGGACTATGTGGGGTAGGTGTTCCTTCCACTCTGTTTTCTTCTCCTCCTACAGGGTACGCAGCATCTGTAGAAGTGTCCTGCAGGTGGTAGGGAGTAGTTCAGGAGTATGCAATTCTTGACAGCTGTTGGAGTCTCTGGAAAAGGCTGTTCTCAAACTCCCGCTCCTGATCATGATGAAGCCTCTCAGGATACCCGAAGCGTGGAATGAAGTCATAGAAGATCTTCTCAGCTGCTGTTCTGCCTTCCTTTGGGTCGTAACCTTGAGCAAAATGAGAAAAGTGATCTACCAGGACTAGGATGTACTCATAACCACCCTTACCCAGTTCAAGATTGAGACAGTCAACAGAGATTAGCTCAAAGGGAGCACTGGTTGTGACTGAACCTATAGGTGCTCTCTCTAGGATGTTGGGCTGATTCTGCTTTATACATCTGCACTGACACATGACATAGTTCTCAATGTGGCGTTGCATAAATTTACAATAAAATCTTCCTCGAGCCAAATGGGTGACTTTGTCTGCACCAACATGCCCCATGTCATCATGTAGGTGTTTTAGCACATTTGTCTTCAGCTTTCTGGGAGGAGCCAGCTGTTTCCGCTGTCCTGTCTGCCTGTATAATATTCCCTCATCAAATTTGAAACTGTTCCATTCATGTGTCAGTCTGCGTCTCCTGAGGTTTCCATCCTGTTTTCTTTAGGTGAATCACCTTACAGATGGGAGCATCTTCATTCTGAGCAGCTCTAACACTTTCTGGAGTGATAACCGGAATGCCTTCAGGAGCTGTGTCATCCACATCAGACTGTAGCTGTAATGTGGCCATCCACAACACATCATTGTCTTTCACAGCTTTGTCCCCCTGCCAAATGGCAGAGACTACATCAGGGGGCATTGTCTCTGTGTATTCTTTTAGGTGGCTGTCAAAATTTGGACCTCGTGATCCCTTGCCCGGATATGGGACACCGGGGCCTCCCCCCGGAGCCAGGCCCGGGGGTGGGGCCCGGCAGCGGGCGCCTGGTGGCCGGGTCTGTGCCCATGGGGCTCGGTCGGGCATAGCCCGAAATGATGACGTGGGTCCCCCTTCCGACGGGCTCACCACCCGTGGGAGGGGCCAAGGGGGTCGGGTGCGATGTGAGCTGGGTAGCGGCCGAAGGCAGAGGCCTTGGCGGTCTGATCCTCGGCTACTGAAGCTAGCTCTTGGGACGTGGAATGTCACCTCTCTGTTGGGGAAGGAGCCGGAGCTGGTGCGCGAGGCTGAGCGGTTCCGGCTAGATATAGTCGGACTCACCTCGACGCACGGCTTGGGCTCTGGAACCAGTCCTCTTGAGAGGGGTTGGACTCTCTTCCACTCTGGAGTTGCCCGTGGTGAGAGGCGCAGAGCAGGTGTGGGCATACTTATTGCCCCCCGGCTGTGTGCCAGTACATTGGGGTTTACCCCAGTGAACGAGAGGGTAGCCTCCCTCCGCCTTCGGGTGGGGGGACGAGTCCTGACTGTTGTTTGTGCCTATGCGCCAAACAGCAGTTCAGAGTACCCACCCTTTTTGGAGTCTCTGGGGGAGGCACTGGAGAATGCTCCTACCGGAGACTCCCTCGTTCTGCTGGGGGACTTCAATGCTCACGTGGGCAATGACAGTGAGACCTGGAGGGGTGTGATTGGGAGGAACGGCCCCCCCGATCTGAACCAGAGTGGTGTTATGTTGTTGGACTTCTGTGCTGGTCATGGACTGTCCATAACGAACACCATGTTCAGACATAAGGGTGTCCATATGTGCACTTGGCACCAGGACACCCTTGGCCGCAGTTCGATGATCGACTTTGTGGTTGTATCATCGGACTTGCGGCCGTATGTCCTGGACACTCGGGTGAAGAGAGGGGCGGAGCTGTCAACTGATCACCACCTGGTGGTGAGTTGGCTCCGCTGGTGGGGGAGGATGCCGATCAGACCTGGCAGGCCCAAACGTATTGTGAGGGTCTGCTGGGAGCGTTTGTCAGAATCCCCCGTCAGAAGGAGCTTTAACTCCCACCTCCGGCAGAGCTTCAACCATATCCCGGGGGAGGTGGGGGACATTGAGTCCGAATGGGCCATGTTCCGTGACTCCATTGCCGAGGCAGCTGATCGGAGTTGTGGCCGTAAGGTGGTCGGTGCCTGTCGTGGCGGCAACCCTCGAACCTGCTGGTGGACACCAGTGGTGAGGGAAGCCGTCAAGCTGAAGAAGGAGTCCTATCGGGCCTTTTTGGCCAGTGGGACCCTGGAAGCAGCTGATAGGTACCGACAGGCCAGACGGGCTGCGGCTTCGGCGGTTGCTGAGGCAAAAACTCGGGCCTGGGAGGAGTTCGGTGAGACCATGGAGAACGATTTCCGGACGGCCTCGAAGAGATTCTGGTCCACCATCCGGCGTCTCAGGGGGGGGAAGCGGCTCACAGTCAACACTGTTTACAGTGGGGACGGGGCTTTGCTGACCTCAACTAGGGATGTTGTGAGTCGGTGGGGGGAGTACTTCGAGGAACTCCTCAATCCTACCAACACGTGCTCGGAAGAGGCAGAGTCGGAGAGCTCGGAGACGGGGCCTCCCATTTCTGGGGCTGAGGTTGCCGAGGTGGTCAAAAAGCTCCTCGGTGGCAAGGCCCCGGGGGTGGATGAGGTCCGTCCTGAGTTTCTCAAGGCTCTGGATGTTGTAGGGCTGTCTTGGCTGACACGCCTCTGCAGCATCGCGTGGACATCGGGGACAGTGCCTCTGGACTGGCAGATTGGGGTGGTGGTCCCCCTCTTTAAAAAGGGGGACCGGAGGGTGTGTTCCAACTATAGGGGTATCACACTCCTCAGCCTCCCTGGTAAGGTCTATTCGGGGGTATTGGAGAGGAGGATCCGTCGGATAATCGAGCCTCGGATTCAGGAGATGCAGTGTGGCTTTCGTCCTGGCCGTGGAACAGTGGACCAGCTCTATACCCTCGGCAGGATCCTGGAGGGTGCATGGGAGTTCGCCCAACCAGTCTACATGTGTTTTGTGGACTTGGAGAAAGCGTTCGACCGTGTCCCTCGTGGAGTCCTGTGGGGGGTGCTCCGGGAATATGGAGTGCCGGACCCCTTGATAGGGTCCGTTCGGTCTCTGTATGACCGGTGCCAGAGTTTGGTCCGCATTGCCGGCAGTAAGTCGGATACGTTTCCGGTGAGAGTTGGACTCCGTCAGGGCTGCCCTTTGTCACCGATTCTGTTCCTAACTTTTATGGACAGAATTTCTAGGCGCAGCCAGGGCGTTGAGGGTGTCCGATTTGGCGACCTCAGAATCGGGTCTCTGCTTTTTGCAGATGATGTGGTTCTGTTAGCGTCGTCAGGCCGTGACCTTCAGCTCTCACTGGAGCGATTCGCAGCCGAGTGTGAAGCGGCTGGGATGAGAATCAGCACCTCCAAATCCGAGACTATGGTTCTCAGCCGGAAAAGGGTGGAATGCTCTCTCCGGGTCGGGAATGAGATCCTTCCCCAAGTGGAGGAGTTCAAGTATCTCGGGGTCTTGTTCACGAGTGAGGGACGAATGGAGCGGGAGATTGACGGGCGGATCGGTGCGGCGTCTGCAGTGTTGCGGGCTCTGCACCGACCCATCGTTGTGAAGAGGGAGCTGAGCCAGAAGGCGAAGCTCTCTACTTACTGGTCAATCTACGTTCCCATCCTCACCTATGGTCACGAGTTGTGGGTAGTGACCGAAAGAACAAGATCGCGAATACAAGCGGCCGAAATGGGTTTCCTCCGCAGGGTGTCTGGGCTCTCCCTTAGAGATAGGGTGAGAAGCTCAGTCATCCGGGAGGGGCTCGGAGTAGAACCGCTGCTCCTCCGCATTGAGAGGAGTCAGATGAGGTGGCTCGGGCATCTGGTTAGGATGCCCCCTGGGCGCCTCCCTGGGGAGGTGTTCCGGGCACGTCCCACTGGGAGGAGACCCCGGGGAAGACCCAGGACACGCTGGAGAGACTATGTCTCTCGGCTGGCCTGGGAACGCCTCGGGGTCCCCCCGGAAGAGCTGGAGGAAGTGGCCGGGGACAGAGACGTCTGGGTTTCTCTGCTCAAGCTGCTGCCCCCGTGACCCGACCCCCGGATAAGCGGCAGATGATGGATGGATGGATGGCTGTCAATATGCAATGGGATTGGTAATAGAGTGTCAGCATCTGGATTTCACTTGCCTGGCCAATATCTAATGGTGAAATGAAAACCACCTAATTCACCCACCCAACAATGTCCAATTGCATTTATCCTGGCCGTGCTCAAAACATAGGTAAGGGGTGTGGTGTATTGGGGGTGGTCGCCTTCAAACAGCCTGTGTGTAGATGATGCAGGAAGAACTCTGCTGACACAGACTTGGTCGAACACAGAAACCTTTATTGTCAACCAGGTCCATATCAGAATTAGAGATTTGATGCATCAAGTCTGGAGAGATGTGTCAAGCCCGGATTCCCCAAAATCTCTGCCTTACTGAGGGTGCGGTCTTCGTTAAGTAGAATCTGCCTGTTCCTAGTGACCTTGAAGATGTTGCATGTTCCCATCACTAAGCACAAAGCCCGGTGTGTGACATGGTGTGTACGTAATTTTGAGCCTATTCTTGGACAAACTTACTGGGGAGTATGTTATTCTCAAAATGTCCTGATTTATACCCATAACTCCCTTACACAGATGGCAATTACCAGACTTCTTATCATTTTCCCAAGGCAACTTTGCACAGGTGGTAAACATCAGACACTACAGGGGATTGTTATATGTGTATACAGTGAAGGTGGGGGAATAATAGAGGTAATCTCTAAATTTATCTCAGATTGCCCACTTCAGCGCCAGGAACTCAAGTTTGCCCGAATGGAGACGGTAGTTTTTCTCAGCAGTGTCCTGGAACCATAAGCAATAACACAGAGTTTGTTTCCCTGTTGCTGATTGAGCACTGCTCCCAGACCATCATTTGAGGCGTCAGTGTGAAGGACAAAGGGCAAGTTATAGTCTGGATAGGCCAGAACGGGTGGACTGGTTAGCATGTCAACGAGGCGCAACACTACAGCACTGTGTTCTGGTTTCCACTGGACAGCTGTTTTGGATGTAAGCTGACCATTCTTTGTGCTCTTTAACTGAGTCTTGTAAGATCTCACTGGGGTGGCTCTCTGGCTGGACTCACTAAGATTCTCTATTAGCTTAAACATTGACCTGGCTATCCTAGAAAAGTCGAAAAAATGAATGTCCTGTAATAGCCTAGAAAAACTAGGAGAGCCCTGACCTCACCTACATTCTTTGGTTCTCTATCTTTCAACAGTTGAACTGCCGCAAGATCTTTAGGGTCTATCTGGACACCTTCACAAGTCACTAAGCGCCCTAAATACCTGACCTGACTTTTGAACAGTTCGCATTTTTTTTGGACGTTGCTTAGTATCATGCTCTCGCAGGCGGCAGAGCACCCTCCTGAAGTCCTCAACATGGTCATGAAAGGTCTTAGAAAAGCAGAGTATATCATCAAAGTATGGAGAACAGCATTCATCCCTGTCTGTCAAGGACTCCCTCCATGCACCTCTGTAACGCAGCGAGGCCATTTGTAAGGCCAAATGGGAGACGGATCCACTCGTATAGTCCTCAAGGCGTTCTAAAGGTGGTCAAATGTCTGGAACTCTCCTCTACAAAACATTGGTAGTATGCACTGCCTTGGTCGAGTATTGAGAACCAGGAGTATCTCGCCCAGACTATCCAACAGATCTTGGATGCATGGAAGAAGGTGGCGGTCAGGAATGTTTTTTCTGTTCAAGCCCCGAAAGTCAACACACAGACATAGACTCTTATCTTTTTTCCTGACACAAACCACTGGGGACGAGTAGGATGAGGTGGACTTTTTTATCCAGTCATGATCAAGCAGATTTTGGACATATTCCTTTACCTCTTTGTATAAGTGCTGAGTTGTAGGATGTTTGGACTGGGGTGTCATCCTTTAGATGAATTTTTAGCTGATTTTTTTTTTTTTAGCTTAGAATTTTTACCCAATGTCAGAATCATCTTTAGCAAAGACATCCGACTCCTCATACAACATGTCTCCGACTTCCTTTTGTTCTGCAGGTGTGATACATCAACAGGTGGGTACCATCTCTGTTTTGTTGTGTCTTTTGTCATGCATTGTCACTCATTTCTCTCTGTTTATCGGTGCTGACCTGAGCTGAAGATGTCTTAACAGTTGAGTTGGACATTTGCTCTGAGCTACCTGGAAAACAATTAACTGGTTTTATTTCAGTAACTTCCTCCAGTGTTCCTAAAACCGTTCTATTTGTGAGATAGATGTCATGCTTAGTGGGGTTCTAAACAGGGATTTTGACAATTTTGGTGGAGCCACTTGGAACATCTACTACAGCTGGAAATAATTCCAAATAATCAGGACAGTTACTCACTAAGTTGCGTTGAAAAGCATAGCCCCACCCTGTGGCCATTCCCTGATTCTACACCTCACCTCGCAAATTTACCCTGCACGGATAGTTACACCTCTCTTCCCTGTCCTGAAGCAGCACTCATCTGTCTCATCTGTGGTCAAAACCTGGAGGGCAGAAACTAGGGCCTCCACTGCACTGTCACTGATACTTAAGGCTTCTTTGAGCAACACAAAAATATCAGCCCCTCTCTGTTCTTTGATTATCTTAGCTATCACATTACTGCCCAGAAGAGGAGAACTACGACAGTTCTTGCTGATTAACATTGGCACTTGTATGGTAACATATCCATAGTTCTTGCTACCAACCTGGTGTTCAACATCTGCCCATTCATAAAAGGGGACATCTGTGCCATTAGCTGCAGAAATCTCCAGAGGTTCACCGAGAAGGAGGGTATCAAGTGGTTGGATTTGGACATTGGGGAGGGCTTCTTCCATCCATGTTCTCCCCACCATCGTCACTTGAACCCGAGTCAAGCAATATTTTAAGAGGGACTCCATTAATAGCACATGAAACCATACATTGCTTTCCTATGAGCTGTACTAAGTGCTTTCTTGCTAGTGGTTGAAATTGTGTGTTTGCTTTTACAGGGCTGGCTGGCTCGTGCTGGGGCTCCCTTAGCTGTCATGATCATTGGCTGCCCCTCTCCAGTGAACTTGACCCATTTCCCGACATTTTGAAGACAGCCTCACTGGGGTGGCTCTCTCACTAGGATTCTCTATTAGCTTAAACGGTGGCTGCTTACAAAGCAGTGAGGGCAGCTTACCTTGCTCTGCTGGACACAGTTGCTGTATCTGCCTCGGGCTTCAGATGTTGGTGTCTGAGGACAGGCTGCAGGTGAGCAGGGGTCACCTGAGGCTGCACTGTTAGTAGGCTTCACCATTTGGGCCATGGGGAATGGTAGGTGCTGGGAGTGTGTGAATGTCTCTGTTTCCTGAATGTGGGTTGATGTGTGCATCTCTGTCCGATGATTGGGGCGGTAGTGAATGAGTGTCTCTGTTCATCTGCAATGGTGGAGTGGGAATGTCTGTAGTGGGTGTAGTTGACAGTCTGTCTGAATGGTTGTGGTCAGGGTGAGGTGGAGTGGGGCATCGCTCTTCATTGGCTGTCACCTCTCCTGCTTGACAGGTTATCTGGCTAGCTCCACTTCCTCCGAAGTCTGCAGACAGCAGGTTACTCAGCAGGTTCTTTACATCAAAAACTAAATATAGCATTTTTCTGCCTATTACATATCAAACTGACTTAAAACTGTTTGTCCTTCTTATTCAATCAATTGTAATCAAGCTTCAACAAGAAACAACGTTGTACTTTGTAGTATGAGAAAGAACCACACTTGTGCTTCAGGGATCCAAAAATAAGCTCCTTTACGACAAGTTATGCATGATTTCGGATTTTGCTATAAAATGAATACCTTTACTCAAACCAAGTTAAAACTGCTTCGTCCTTCATATTTATCCATGTCTGAACATGTTTCATGCATAAACTTCTGTATATTACCTTGTATGAGAAAGACCCACACTTCTGCTTCAGCAATAATCTCCTTTAGACAAGTTATGTACGATTCAAGCATTAACTTATTTTTATTCTTGTGTATAAGAAAGAACAACACTTGAGCTTCAGCAATAAGTTATTTTAGACAAGTTATGTACGATTTCGGATTTTGCTATGAAATTAATTCCTTAACTCACACCAAGTTAAAACTGCTTTGGACTTAAAATTTATCAATGTATAAGAAGGTTTCAAGCATTAACTTCTTTTTATCCTTGTGTATGAGAAAGAACAACACTTGGGCTTCAGCAATAAGTTCTTTTAGACAAGTTATGTACGATTTCGGATTTTGCTATGAAATGAATTGCATCACTCAAACCAAGTTAAACTGCTTTATCCTTCATATTTATCCATGTCTAAGCTGGTTTCAATTATAAACATCTGTATATAACCTTGTATGAGAAAGAACCACACTTGTTCTTCAGGAATCCGAAATTCACTTTATTGCAACGAGATATGCAAGATTTTGGATTTTGCAATAAAATGAATTGCTTCACTCAAACAAAGTTAAAACTGCTTGATCCTTCATATGTATCCATGTCTAAGCTGATGTCAAGCATAAACTTCTTCAAATTACCTTGTATAAGAAAGAACCACAGTTGTGCTTCAGCAATAGGTTTTTGCTATAAAATGAATTACTTCACCAAAACCAAGTTAAAACTGCTTGAACCTTCATATTTATTCATGTCTAAATAGGTTTCAAGCATATACTTCTTTATATTACCTTGTATAAGAAAGAACCACACTTATTCTTCAGCAATAAGTTCCTTTAGACGAGTTATGCACGATTTCGGATTTTGCTATATTGCTTAACTCAAATCAAGTTAAAACTGCTTTGTCCTAGATCCATGTCTAAGCTTGTTTCAAGCAAACATTTCTTTATATTACCTTGCATGAGAAAGAAGCACACTTGCTCTTCAGGAATCTGAAATTCACTTTCTTTAGACGAATTATGCACGATTTCAGATTTTGCTATAGAATAAATTTCTTCACTCAAATAAAGTGAAAACTGCTTGATCCTTAATATTTATCCATGTCTAAATAGGTTTCAACAAGAAACAATATTATACATGAAATCCTATTTTGGGGAGTCCGGGATTCCTAACGAAAGAACTTCAGCTGAATTGCTGTTATTCAGAGGCCAGCTTCCACTGGAAGGAGATCGTATTTTTGAATCAGTGGCCAGACTCGCTGGATTTGTGGACTTACCAGTGGATTTGTGGTAAGGACGGTTGTTATCAATGCAGGGTAGTCTCGTCTGTTGTTGCACTGAGACACTACTGACTAACTACCACCCAACGCAGTTGATAAATACATAACATCCGTCAAGTATTTAATATTATCTTGGTCCCATTGAAACATTTATGTAACATTCCCACTTAAAAGAAGAAAGAAAGCTCAGATGGCCTTTTTGCATTTTCACAGACCAAATTAAGTTTTTATCATAAAATGTGCTTTAAAGACTCTGTACCAGCTTTACAATATTTATGTCCAGATATGAGTAGTCAAACTACTGTAACTACGATATGTAGTTTTCATACAGGACCTAGTCTAGGGTGATCAGAATGCAATAAAAGCAGTAAAACAGCCCTTTTCTGCATTTTCACAAATCAGAAAAAGGTTTCACAAACCCTAAACAAAGTATTAATTAATCTACAGCCTCTTTAGAACAATTATATCATGATTTGGGCAGTCTGACTAAAGTAGTTTTCATACAGGATCAAGTCTTGGGTGATCAGAATGCAATAAAAGCAGTGAAATGGCCCTTTTCTGCATTTTCACAAATCACAAAAATATTTCACAAATCCTAAACAAGATATTACTGAATCTACAGCCTCTAGAAAAATTATATCCACATTTGGGTAGTCTAACTATAGTAGTTTACATACAGGACCTAGTCTCGGGTGATCAGAATTCAATAACTATAAAAAAACCCCAGTAAAACAGCCCTTCTCTCCAACCAACTTCAGCGTCATATTTGTAAACTAGTTTTAATGATAAACCTGGTAGTATGATCTTTTATGACAAAGAACCACACTTATTCTTAACCAATCCAAAAATAAGTTTTCCACGACTACATAAAGCACAAATATAGATTTTGCTTTTAAAATGACTCCATCAATCTAACAAACTTGAAACTGCTTTCCCTATCAAGTCTATCCATTCTAAGCAAGTTTCAATGATAAACTTAATTTTGTCTTGGTATATGACAAAGACCAACACTTATTCTTAAGGAATCCAACAATAAACTTCCCACTTCCCATTAGTTGAAAACTTGAAACTGCTTTCAACTGCCATCAGGGGTCAACTACCTACTTCTAAGGGGTATGCAGACACATGACTGGCGCCCCATGAATCTTATTTATTCAATGACTTTCAATTATCTAGTTGTGATCAAGTATGGCCTATAAAAACTTAAAAGTTTATTTTAAAGTAAATATAACACTGTCCATGTTTTTGGGAATAATTTTTGAGGCTTGTAACTCAACTGTTTTTATTTTGAAGCGAGTCATTGAATGCAAAATGCATGATTTGCAGATTCAACTGGGACTGGTGATGACAAGGTCTCATACTGCAAAAAAACAACAACAGAGAGAGAGACCGACAGAAAGAGAGAGGGAGGGGGCAGAGAGAGCGAGAGGACAGAAAGAGAGAAGGAGAGTATCAGAAAACTTCTCTCAAAATTAGGCTCAGCGTCACTGGATACGATTAACACAAAACATTTATTTCTTGCAAGAAAGAGACAAGTCCGCACAACCTGTCAGGAAGCTGGCTCAGAGTTGTCTGACTAACAAAATGGTACTATTGCTATTTATATTGTTTATGCTTGCTGGCCGCACAATGTTATGGGAAAGGGACATTCAATGTTATGGGAAAAGGCATTACTAGCCATTTAATGTTATGGGAAGACGAGTTCAGACAGTCAAAACACTTTTGCTTGCTACATAGTATTATGAGAACCAAAAGACAGGAGGAGGCCTCCCTACATCACAGAAACTCTTATTCTTGTAGCTTTTCTCATAGTATATATAGCATATATAATTTTTCTAACATTCCCTCCTGTTTATGCTATGAAGAAAAAGTGAAAAACTCTGCATCTTGTACAATTAACATTGAATCATTTTGAAACATTAACATTGAAAATTTTCCACTGTTCGCAGTGCATAGGAGTGAAAAACCCATGAGATGTATTTACGGGAAAATTCTCCTATTTAGATTTAGTTATTTTGTCATACTGTATACATTCCAGCCATTTATTCCGATCACTATCACCTGTTATGGACTACTATTCGTTATAACAAAATTCCAACTGATACACCGGCGATTCTTCAGAAATCTTGTATTAACATACATTTCACATATGTACTTTTCAGAATACACATGGGCTTTTTGGTTGTCTTTACATAAAATAATTGAGCATAAATTAATATCAGCCACCCCATCTATTCCTGCAACAAAAAATAGGTTGACAAGTTGTCTGTTGGACCTGAGGTCTGTGTCAAGGGTCTGAGGGTGATTCATTGTAATGCATTATCTTTTAGTTTTTTATTAATCTTTGCTTAATCCCATAGAATTAGGAATACGAATAAGAATAATAATAAGAATTAATAAGAATAATGATTAACAATACACAGCTGGTTCCTTTTAACCTACAAAATCCTGGTAATCTAAATGGATGCCACGGCTGCTGTCTGTCTGTTCCTGTCTTATTTTAGCCACACCCTATGTTCTCGTTCTAGTCGTTGTTTTCTTCACTGACGTTGAGACAAACCCCCTCCTGTTGAGAGAATTCCCCTTTGTAGTCAGACTCATGCCACAGAGAACGGTGGTGGGTAACTAATCTTTCCCTACTTCTGCAGGTCGTGGCCTTACTAGTTTACAGTGTGATAAGTGAATCCAGGATATATTATTTTGGCTGCTGTGGGTGCTGTAAGCAGTACCTGCTATGAACCTTCCCACCTTGGGCTCGAACAGTTCTCTTTCTTTATCACTTTGATGAGGATACAGTCTCCGGGTATTAGAGATTCCTCCACAGGGTCACCTGGAACAGACTAGACAGCAGAGATCTCTTTACTTGTTAACATTTTAACCATGTATCCTGCTAAGGTTTCTTCTCTTTCTTCATCATGTCCGGTGAATAGTTCTGTGGTAGTAAAAATGGTCATACATTATACATTATCTCAAATGGAGTTAATCCTGTGCTAGTTAGAGTAATATGCATGTTTAGGACTACTAGTGGTAAACAGTAAACCCAATTCTTCCCAGTTTCTTCAGTCTTGACCTAATTATTCCATTGTCTCTCCAGCAAACCTGCTGATTGTGGATGATATGCACAGTGGTTTCTGAGATCTTTTTTTTAAGTTCTTTGCCATCAAGAAGATAATATTGTTTACAAAGTGCGTCCCATTATCACTGTAGATTTTTTCAGGAATTCCAAATCTAGGAAATATTTAATTCACCAGTGTTGAGAGTGCATCTGCCTGTGCATATGGAAATACTTCAACTCATTTGGTAAAACATCAATTATCACCAGGGAAACACCTTTATTTAAGTCAATAAAATCCATGCAAACGTGTTGAAAAGGGTACTCCAGCCTCAGGAACTGTCCTCGCCCCGGTCCTAGGCCATATGTATGCATCATATTTTGCACATATTTGACATGTTAGACAAAAATGATTTATTATCATATTATGACATTATTATTCATTATAAATAAAACCATACACTGTAAAAACCTTGTTCATTGTTGCTACCATCCCTCCTGTAGAGCCGTGGTCCATGGCTCAATACTGCAGCATATTTAAACAAACTCTTTGGCAGTATAAGTTCTACAGTTCATAGTAAATGGCACCTTTATTCTTCCAGATCTATCCTTGTAAGTGTACATTTGGTTTTGCATGCGTGGTCCAATTTAATGGACTAGTATATGCATCCAGTTTCCCAGAATACTCTATTCCTGGCTCCACCTTCTCCCAATCTGAGGCTTCTTCACATGCAGTCACAAACACATCTAAACGCCTCCAATGGTCGTCTGTGGGTTTGGAGAGTGACACGTGAGGTGCATTACATGATCTTAAAACCTTTCTCGTGCTGGAGGAGAGTGAACAGCTAGCTGCACAACAACCCTCTTTATTCCAGTATAAGTGTTTTAACTTTAACATGGTCTGTTTTTCTTTGAAGAACTGTTTCTCATATGTTCTGTCAGGCCCTTGAGTGTATTTGTAATACATAGTGCAGTGTCATTCTTCTGGTGACCTCAAGGTGAGCTCTCCTGAGACATGTTCTTTTGCTTTTTTAAGGAGAGGAAGCGTGATAGAGCTGGGGCCTGTAGACACAAGATCCAAACTATACCAGTATGAAGGTGGTCTCGCGTCATGTTGAATCATTGTTTTAGCGGACTTCATTCAAACTACAGATAACCTTTTTTCTTCTGAAACTATTCCTAGCTTCAATAAATGGAGTAAATATCTTCCCAGTAAGTTACAGGGACACAGAGTGGACAAGACAACCTGACAATCAGCACTCACTCCAGTCTGTGTATCAGTTACTGTCAAGAGTTTTAATAAACGCTCAGGATGGCTCTTACCATTTGCTGATTTGACCCAAATGATTTCTTTGGATTTCTCAACTCCCGGAATGTCATCAGGATGGATTACAGTTCGTTTTGCACCTGTGTTGCATAGAAAAGTTACCTCCGTCCCGGAAACATTCGATGTAATCTCAGGTTTGATCTCATACTATAAGATAAGTTCAATTCCCTCTAAGTTTAACACTTTTTCTGGCTTTTCTGCTTCTATCCTGGTTACAGCTCCTACTTTTTCTTATCTAGTCATAACTGACTCCCAAACTCTTCCTCTATCTTACTCTTGCTCCTGCAGTCTCTCGCCCAATGCCCCCTCCTTCCACACAGCCGACATGTATCTCCTCCTGCTCTGTCCCTCCTTCTACTTCCTCTGTCACTGCTCTTTCGATCTGTGTTTTCGCTTTCCCTCATCACATACATAGTTGCTTCTCTCCCTTCCAACAAAAACATTTAGTCCTTTCTTGCTTTTCTTTTTGTTGTTAGAGTGCTCCTCTGCATGCCCTCCATTATTATTATTCCATTGCTGTGCAAACACATTAAGATTACTGTTTATTGTCATGTTACAAGTGTTACAAGTCACACAAAATTACTCTCCGCATTTGATCCATCCAGTTTGGCACCTGTTGAACACACATACACAACTTTTCTGTTTAATTTAATCAATATTCATCTGCAGGCTTAGAAACTGCTAATAGTATTAATATATTACTCCATTTGTGCAACTCTCTAGTCACTGTGGCTGGTTTTAAATGCACCATAAAAACAAACTTTGACTTGTTATGACTGATTTATTGCAGCTGTCTTTAAATTTCTCTTTAAGAAAACTATTGTTTGATATCTGACTCACATAGCATATTTCATTGCTGTTTTTTTTTTTTTAATTTATTTTTATATATATATCCTAATACTCACTTTAACCCGTTCTGTAAGGCACTTTACAGACTTTGCTGCTGATAAGATATGAGATAAATGCTTTAATCTCTGATGCATATGATATCAGTTTCTAAGTTCATAAGTTTTAGGGAAGTTAGTCAAGCAATGAAGCCATTAATATGTTCACTTCTCCATTTCTGACTTATGTTTCTGATAAACTTATGATATTGTTGCAGAAGAGCTAATCTCAAATTTAGAAAATGTTTCACTTTGGCTTGAAAACCATCTGCACCTGAAATGTTTGACTGTCTGGTCTCAGACCTGCTTCAGGTGGAAATTATTTAATTTTTAATGCCTTGAACTTTGTCATTAAAGAATATTCCAACTTCATTACCCTTATATGTAGAAATGAGTTCTAAATGCAGTGAAACTTGAGGGTTTGTTAATCTGTTTACTGTAGCAAGCAATACATGAGAGTTCTTACTGCAGTTTTTTTTTATGATTTCAGAAAAATAACTCTCCCTTGTTCTATGCAAAGGCTGGTTGAACACACATAGCTTTCCTCTTTAAATCTCATCATGAACCTAGCGCTTTGACTTGCACCATTTTCGTTCGGCTCTCTGGCACTTGTTTTTCTGTGCCCTGACCGACTCTTCTTTTCTCCATGGCGCCCTTTGCCCACTTTTTAACCATTCTAACCTTGACAGGAGCAACGGTATCCAAAGCATTCAAAAGACTTGATGTGTAAGAGCTCAACAGATCATCATCATTAGAACACAGAGTATTTTCAAAACTGATCATTTGCAGGGGGGGGGTTTAGTCACACGCTGAGTTAGACCAAACATTCCAAGGAAAGCAGTGAGTTCTTTAGCTTGGGCTACATCTATGTACACCTTCAAGTCCCCTGTTAAGACTAAACAGTCAACAGCAGTGCACACAATTGAAAGAAATTCAGTAAAATCATCAATAAAATCATTCTGCGGTAATACAAAGTATTTAAGATCGTTTTATCTCCATTTTAAATGACAAATGCAAAGAAAAAAACTAAATGTTTTATCTTGTGAGTGGGTATATTGGCCCTGAATATGGCACAAAGACCCTCACCTCTCTCGGTCTTGTTGTTTCATCTCTCAGTTAAACACATAAAATCAAGACTGTGAGAGGAAAGTATCAAAAGCATTGTTGGACACAAAAAAGTCAGAAAGCTGTTAGTATATAACTTTTTCTAGAACTTCGCCTAAGAATGGCAGGTTTGATATGGAAATGATAAAAATCTCAGGTTGTAAAACATCTTTTGCTCAGACAGTTTTTCCTGTGAAAGGAGTAAATATTTTAAATCCTCTTTTTGTTTGTCTGAGATCTTCTGAACTTTAACTCTTTAAGAGAGCTGTTAAATTTTAATACACAAACTTGTACAAATGTCTAGCTTTAAACCTTGTTTTTTTTTTTAACTAGATTTACTTTGTACATTACTTTTGTCTTCCCCTTCTCTAGGATTGGGCAATGTTACCATGTTCAAATCTCCCTCAAACCCAAATTTATTTTCTCATCTGTCTAAGTATTTAATATTGTCTGGGTTTTTTCTGAAACATGATTTTAGCACTCCCACTTAACTCCTGGTTAGCTTTAAAACAGGTATTTCCCATACTGTCCTCTTGCAGCTAATCAATTTTCAGTGGAGTTATTCTGAGTACTACTGAATGAAACACTACTTCTGCCGTTATGTCACAAGCAACAACCAGACTCCAATGTACACTTCAACTCAATTAGTCAGTAATACATTACTTCTGTCGTCACCATCAGCAACATCAACACACCAGCAGCTGTTTCACTCTTATACATACATAGAAAATAAAACAACACTGCAGCAAAGAAACAAAGACACAAACAATTTAACAAACAAACAATTCAACAAAGAAACAATCAAACAAACAAACAAAGATGGATTTAATTCTTACGATCTCCCATCGCAAACTCTCTTAAGAAAGATTCAGTTTCTAACGCAGAGTTATTTATTTCTGTAGTCTTCTCACACAGACTATGGACTGACCTTTACTGACTGCATCTTTGTTATCATTGGTTAATCCAACACCACTACTCAGTTCCCAGTTAAAGGCAAGGCTACTCCCTGATAGTCTTCTCACAGACTATGGACTCCCTCCCCCTTACTGACTACTTCTTTTATGGGTTAATCCAACACAACCTCTACACAGTTCCCAGTTAAAAGGCTTCCCCCTTTGACTCACCTTTACTGACTGCTTCTATTATGTTATCATGGGTTAATCCAATACCACTACTCAGTTCCCAGTTAAAGGCTAGGCAACATTTTCTCCAGAGTATAAAGGGAACCCAGTATGCGCGTGCTTCAGTTAACAGAAGTCTTGCAATCCTTACAGTATCTTGCTTGTTCGACTAAATGTCTGCAGTCTGCATGTCTGAGCTTTAAACCTCAGCCTCAGGGTGGAGTCAGATGTCATCTCAATAAAATGGTCCTCCTCAGCAGACCTAAAATCAGCAGGTGCTGCAGACAGAATATAAATAAATGAGCTTACTTGTCATTGCATAATAAACACAAAGAAATCTGTTTGACAACAATCCATTCTAGTTAGTTAGTAGCATAAAACATAAATAATAATGCATGTATAATGTATGAGTATAATATTCAATAAAATGTCAAAATACCAACCTGCTGCACTGAATGGCAGGCATACTGAGCACTGTTGTTTGGGAAGTATTTTTGAAACACTCCTTTCAGGGAAGAGATGTGCTGCTTAATACATGGGATACATGGACTACTGTAATTCCTTATTATTGGGCTGTCCCACATATTCTCGGAAAATTCATTGGCTCCCTGTTAAATTCAGAATAGAATTTAAGATTCTTCTTCTCACATATAAAGTTCTTAATGACCGAGCTCCATCATATCTTAAAGATTTAATTGTAAGATATTTTCCTAACAGAGCACTTCGCTCCCAAACTGCAAGTTTACTTGTTGTTCCCAGAGTTTCTAAAAGTAGAATGGGAGGTAGAGCCTTCAGTTATCAGGCCCCTCTCTTGTGGAATAAGCTGCCAGTAAATGTCCGGGAAGCAGACACCCTTTCCACTTTTAAGATTAGGCTTAAAACTTTTCTTTTCGATAAAGCTTATAGTTAGGGATGGCTCAGGTAATCCTGAAACATCCCATAGTTAAGCTGCTATAGGCTTAGACTGCTGGGGGATCTTATCTGTCACACCTTTCCTCACTTTGCTCTCTTTTTTCCCCCTGTTTAATTTCACAATTGATTTTATGTACATGTGACATTATTGTGGTTATTAACGTATGTTTCCCTGTTCCAACAGATATCCTTTGAATGGCGTTATGGTGTTTTTCCCCCCTCTTTTCCCTCTTTTCTGTCTTCTCAAACCCCAGCTGGTCGAGGCGGATGGCCACCCTTCCTGAGTCTGGTTCTGCCAGAGGTTTCTTCCTGTTAAAAGGGAGTCGTTCCTTTCCACAGTTGCCTCAGGCACGCTCAGGACGGGAGATTGGACTGAAGACAAGTTTCGGTGCAATCTGTTGGTTTCCTTAGCTAGGATATTAATTTTTTGAATTGGCTCTATATGAATTAATTGGATTATGATTATAATGAATTGAATTCCAATTGGCTTGAATTGGACTATATTACTTAAGTGCCTTGAGATGACAATTGTTGTAATCTGGCGCTATATAAATAAAATTGAATTGAATTGAATTGAATTGAATTGAATTGAATCACTGTGGTGGCTCCAGAATCAGCAGTTTCAGCAACTTCACTCTCAAAGACATCTATGTTTTGCTGATCAAGGTGCCTGCCCCATACCTCGAGCTTTCGGGAGAAAGCAGTGATCTTGTCTGCCAGGTGAGGTAGGTGCTTGTCTTTGCCTTGAAGCTGAAGATTGAATTAATTCAGCTTGCCAAACACATCGCTGGGGTAGGCCAGTTTAAACATAAATTGTTCATCACTGAACTTGCTTGCAGCCTCATACATGTGCTCCTCCTCCAAGAACATCCGAATCACAAACACACCCATTTTACGTGTGATGGGTGCACACAAACACACTCTGCGAGCGTCAGGGAGTCGCTATCAATATGCGGTGAGACTTGGAATGTCTGGATAAAGATAGGCATAAAAGGGAAATATTTCCTCCAGTTTGGGGCGCCCCACCTGTCACGTCTCTATTCCCCACCAGTGGGGCGCGCCCACACTTTGAGAACCACGGCCTTAATACAACAGCACATGTAAAATTCACCATTTTTCAACCACAGAACAGGCTGTGGTTGTTATGTATGGTCCTAATATTCAGTTTTTGGCACCAAAACAGTGCCTGATGTCTCCTTTCCTCTTGCTCATGTTGGCTCTGTAAATTAAATCTAGTTCAATAAAGTAGTTATACATTTGAACTAATACTACTACAATTACAACCCAAAAAGATTAAACTCCTGCATACCTGAGTGAAAACTACTACTATTATTTTAAAAGCTACTATCAAAAAGGCAAAAGCCTATCTAAAACACAATTTAAAAGCCTATTAAAATGAAACAATATTATATAATAGTTTAATATAATATGATGTGCTAGCTAATACACAAATAATACTACTGTTAGCCCGGTTTTTTCATTGGAAGCTCAAGAACAAGCTGGAGAAATCGTTTATTAAAAAAGTATTTATTAGTGGTCACAAGTAAAGTATATTGCAGCGCTGGACTCTGAGTGCCAGAGCTCCCGCAGGAAATCCGTCAGGCCGAGCCCCGTTATCCGGAAACATGTCATATTTATATTCAGCTTTATCTCCCAGAAGTTGTTTTCACACTTGTCAGAGTATAATTGGCCAGTTTTGGGTGACATGCTCAGGCCAGCTGCTGTCCTTGTTGTGTTCTTTGGATGTGATAAACAATGTGTGTGTGTGTGTGAGTGCTGTTTTAGGCGTGGATCTAATGTACCAGACCTATCTGCCCTAAAAGAGATATTTTGTCTGACCCAGTTGTTTATGTCCTTCTAAGGTCTTGGACCATTTAAGGTCATCTGTTGTGCAGTATGAGCAAAGTGGAAAAGTACCAGCTAGGAACATAGGTTATTTAGGAAAATACAGAATATGAATTTATAATGTCTAAGATCAAAGCCAATTATAACAACTCCCCCTTTTGACATGATTTAATCATGTCAACTAAATGAGGTAGGACTGTTATATTCTGTATTGTGTCACACCTGTTAGCGGCAGCCAACTTAGCAGGTCCCCAAACTGCAAGTGGCCAACTACCTTGAGGTGCAGCACAACCAGACAGGAGATTCTTGTTATCCCCCTTTTGATATAACTTCATTATGTGAGCTGTTATGTGTAAGCTGTTCTTCTTTGCGATTATCAGCAGCAAGCAAGTTTTCATTGCATATGCATGTGTAAAACAAGTGTAATGGGTTAGCTAAACCTTTCTGTATGAGGAGTGTTTATCATGATGCTGGGAACAGAACCTCTTTCCCAGAATAGTTCAACCTTCATTACTCAACTGATCATAACTCTGCAATGAGCACATTTCTTAAAAGTATCACGCCTGTACGTGTATGCAAGGAATAAATCAATCAATGTTTCAATATGTCTTAAAATTAGTGTGTGTATGTGGCCCCTAACCCAATCTCTGTGTAGAATCTTAGTTCATTTTGGCCCAAAACTATATGTGGTTTAAGCAGTGGCAAGACCCTGCTCACCCATAAGTACCATTACAACACATAACGATAATTAACTAAGCTACAACAATTTATAAAACATTGAAACTCAACACGTGCTTAAGGCAATTAACATCACCATCAGGATCGTCCACTGTTCGCAGCGAATAGGAGCGAAAAACCCGATGGCTGATATCCGGGAAAATTCTCCTATGGCCCCATTCCCCCTTGGCGACCGACCACTTAATTACCTTTCAGTGCCTAAGGTCCCGCTCCGAACTGCCAATTCACACCAATGGCAATGGACATATGTATGATTGGCTATGATTAGTAATTGGTCTACTTGAAATCATTAAACTAAAGAGGAACATCACAAAACACAAAACAATACAGACATTTAAACATGATGTGAATATGAAGATATGACCCTGTTGAGAACAGATGAGTAATGATAGTAAACTGACAATTTCTTTTGAGTGAAAATTTTATGATAACATTGTGCAGAGTGGTGCAGTGCAGCTCAGTCTCTTGTGGTCCAATCCTGTCACTGCTTGGTGTTTTGTTGTCCTTCTGGCTGAACCTCAGTTCAGCAGTCTGAGCTAACTAGGAAGGAGAGGTTACCAGCACTTCACTTCCACAAAGGGGTCTTTACCACCCGTTTTCCCTAACTAATCTTTTTCTTTGGGACAATTCAGGAGAGCATTCAGATTATTTTGTTGACAGTGGTTGAAGGTTGTGTGGTTGTTCAACCATTATCTTGGCATGATGATCGTGCCTCCCAGAATTTCAGACTGACGTCTTGTCAGTCATTTGGCTGTGAGTCCTGTAGAGGTTCTGCTGCAGATGCAGTTAATTTAAGCTGTGGATGAATGTTAGCAGGAGAGAACCGAGCAGCACAACATTTCATTTTCACAATGTTCTATATTCAGGAATTCCCTTTTAACAGATTCAATCCCAGTATTCATTGGTCGACTAATTAAGTTTTCATATGAACCCCAAACAAAAACAAATAAATAAACCGAAAAAAAATAAAATAAAATAAAATAAAATAAAAATAAATGAAATGAAAAACAAAACAACTGGCCAGTTGATAGAAACCATGTTTTAGGACAGTACCGTAATACTCACCAACCTGCTGTACAGCATTAATGAGAAATCCAGTACCATCAACTTTTTCTGTGGAAAAACTTGAAACCATTTAGAGAAAACAGCAAGACAAAGACAAAACACAAGACAACATAGAACAAAAGACAAAAGGAAGACAAAGACTCACAGAATTTTGGGAAAAACTTGAGAAGTGTTAGTAAACTATGATTAATTGTTGTATCATCCACCCCCCCCGATGAGACTTAGTCTCATCCGTATGTTAGTTCTGCCGAACTCTTCCACTGCAGTTTCTGCTCCTGTGTTGCTGCTGCAGGACAGAAATGTTTGTGGTTAGATTTCATTTTGGGAGCAGCACAGCATCAAGAAAGCAGCCATTTCTTCTCAATGAGTAACTGATTAACCTTTTTGGGATAAATATTGTCTGTCCTCTTAATTCAACTCAGAGTGCTTTTGATAAAATTTCAGCATGATCTGCTTAATTCTCACTTGTTACTTTATACTAAATTCTATTTAATTCTTACCAGTGGCTGTGTTTCGTGATGCTGAGCCATCCACAGACAATTCAGGATCAGCATTAATTTTTAATTTTTTTTTTCCATTTGAATTAGAAACACTTCATGGGGTACCAACAGTGTGACATCAGAGTTTCTTATAACATCACATGATACAAAAACATATTTCCATACAAATTAGAATCAAAGACAAAGGTTTATTCTATTTTTCTATTTGTCTTAATTCCTCATTTATTTATTTTTTAGATGAGCCATGTGGCCTTGTGCTGCTAACTTTTTCCTTAGCAGTGCTACAGCATCGTGCTTGTGTTGTCAGACATCAGATCTTTGGTTGGTTATTGATCACTGTTACCTTGCATGCATGCTTTGACCTAAGGGCCCAGATTCTTGATATTATTTTGTAATATTTTTCTTTGCTCGTAGCAGTTTTGGAATGTTAGCTAAATTGTTCAGGATCCTTCTTGTTTTTTTCTTGACATGAATTAGACCTTTAATCGTGCAGTTCAAAGCTCTGTGCTTTACCTTACTTAGAGCAGCTCTGCCTCAGTTTATTATGTTTTACTTAATCTTTACTTCTTTCTTCCAGTATGTGTGTATGTATGTGGGTGTGTGTGTGCGTATAGATGTGCGTGTGTGTGTGTGTGTGTGTGTCTGTATGTGGCCTTGGGTTTCACTGTTTTGTTTTATTTTCTTCTATCTTGTGAAGCACTTTGTGTTACATTTTCTTGTATGAAAAGTGTTATGAAAATAAAGTTTGATTGATTGATTGATTGCACCAGATTAAACAACTTGGGTCATCTCCCGTGTAATTTCTCGAATGGACCAGAGCACATGATTAAAACTGTTCTCACAGAACATTTTAGTCACCTGGTGTGGAGTGGTGGGAAGAGAGGGTGTGTCCAGATTACTGTTGTAGGTCTTTGTCACTTGAGCTTTTAATGTCTGACTTTCACACAGGAGAGGTGTGAAAATTTGTTATTGTAACGTTTATTGTTTCTGCTACTGTGGTTCTACAGTCTAGTCTCCACAGTAGTGTTTTCCTTTGGTTTCATCGTCAGTGGTCCGTTCAGTCTCTGATAGAGTTTTAGTCCCCGTGGTCTAGTCTTTGTCAGTAGGTGAGGTTCCTAAGTCAGTCCGGACCTCAGTTAATGTTCTTTCGGCAGGATCTTGAGCCTGAGTACAGTGATCCTTGTGGATCCAGTTACTCAGTCTATTCTCGGTCAACCGTACCTTTACACAATGTGTTGTAGCTTCTGCGTCCTGTCCATATAGGAGAGGACCAGTTAAGTTTGTTCACTTTCCTGGTCCTGTTCCTTGATGAGTATTTATGTAACCTGTTGAGATATCCTCATCACCGTGTTATTCAGTTGTTTCACATTCACACAAGTTTCCATACTGTAGTACAACAAGGGGTGAGCCTGTTGGTGCAGTTGTAAATGGACAGGGTGTTTCCTCCCTGTCATGACCTCATGTGGGACAACATGACAACATTCATGGTGGCATTTGGAGTAAATCTTAGGCTAACACAATACGTAGAGCTTCAGCCCAGGTTAACTGTGTGTCTGCACAGACTTCTGTTCGGCCTTTTTGATGGTTCTATTTCCTCTTTTCACTAGTCCTTGTAAAGCTGGGTGAGAGACTGCACCGAGCTTATGTGTAATTCCAAACATCTTTTCTACTTCTCTTAGTTCTTCATTAGAAAAGTGAGTGAGTACCATTGTCTGATCTTATCACTTCTGGTACCCCAAATCTTGGAATAATTTCTCTTGTAAGCCATTTAATGACTTCTTTTCCTTTTTCGGTTTTAGTAGGTGTGGCTTCTACCCATCTAGAAAAGGGATCCACACATACTAGAAGATTTCGTTTACCTTCAGTCCTGTTTGCTTCTCACATGTCAGTACAATCAATTACTATCTGCTTCCAAGGGGCATCAGGTACTGGGAAACTTTTCTAGTCCTGCTTTGAGATTGAACAGCTTGCAAATTTCACAAGATTGCACAAGATATTTTATTGTGTCTTTTAGGTGGGGGTGCCACCAGTGTTGTGAAATTAGCGCTGTTACTTTTGAGCTAGCACAGTGTGCTCTACTGTGTGCTTCTTGACATAGCAAATTTAGTAGTCCAGTTGGAGCTACTATTTTGCCTTCATGATTCCTCCAGAGTCTTGTGGAATCCTTTTTTATTTTTTTTTCGTTCCATGCTTGCTTTTCAGACGGTGCCGCTGCTTCATGAAGTTCTTTAATGTTTTCTAAACATAATTCTCGTTGTGATTTTACCTCCAATGTTTTCTGAGACATCTGGTTAAATGCAGTATATCTTGCTTTTGTTTTTGCTGCCTTATCTGCCGCATTGCTGCCTCTCGCTACTCTCCCATCTCCCTTTTGATGTCCTCTGCACTTGACTATAGCAACTTGTTTTGGTTCAAGTATGGCATAATATAGTTTGAGTAATTGATTCAAGTGTTTAACCGGGGTGCCTGCTGAGGTCACAAAGCCTTTCCTTTTCCAGTGACACATGTCTGGTATAGAGGCATGTCTTTAACTGTAAACACTGTTTTTGTTTTCATTTCACTCATTTATTCAATGTTTATTGTTAGATTAATTAATATTTATCTGCAGAGTTAGAATTTGCTAATAGTATTAATATATTGTTCAGCTGTATAGCTCTCTAGTTGCTGTGGCTGTTTTTAAATGTGCCATGAAAACAAACCTTGACTTGACTTGATATGAGTCAGACTTACTGCAGCGCAGCTGTCTTTAAATTTCTTTTAGAGTTTTCTTCTTCAAGAAACTCATTGGTGATATCTGACTCTCGTTGTGCCTTTTATTGCTGGGTTTTTGTTAATTTCCTAATTATCTAACTCACTTTAAACCTTTATATAAAGCATTTTGCTGCTCTGTTAAGATAACAGATCCATTGATTCATAGATCTGCTGCAGTTAAATAGTTAAATGGTTTAATGAGATTAAATATAAATACTGATGATAAATATTAACTCAGAATTGGTTAAAAGAAGCAGAGGAAAGGTATTTAGATCAGCTAAATTAAAAGTCCTGTTACTGTGATCTCTAACACAATAAAGGCTAACCTTTTAATGCTTTAAGATGGTAAGAAACTGTCTGATACCTATCTGTCTGACCTTGCTGTTAAATCCTGATATTTTCTAATATGTCATATGGTCTGACTGTCCGGTCTCAGACCTGCTTCAGGTGGAAATCATAAAGTCTCAATTTGTAGAACATCTTTTGTTCAGGCAGTTTTTCAATTAAAGGATCAAAGATTTAAATGCTGTGTTTGTTTGTCTGACCTTAACTTTTTAAGAGAGCTGTTAAATCTTAATTCAACAACAAACTGGTTCTAATGTTTAGTTTTAAACAGTCTGTTCTTCCTGGATTTATTTTGGATTTTTTATTTTTTATTTTGTTATCTCTTCACTGTGATACTTGCATTGAAAAGCGGATTTCAGATTGTCCATTCAATTTGGTATTTCTCCCATTCATCCATCCATATATTTTCTATACCGTCAGTCCGTTAATCGGGTAGCGGGGGGGGGGGGGGGGGGGGGGGGGGGAGGCTGGAGCCTATCCCAGCAGTCATTGAGCGAAAGGCGGGGTACACCCTGGACAGGTCGCCAGTCCATCACAGGGCCACACATAGAGACAAACGAGACAAACAACCATGCACACGCACTCCTAAGGACAATTTAGAGTCACCAATTAACCTAACATGCATGGTTTTGGACGGTGGGAGGAAGCTGGAGAACCCGGAGAGAACCCATGCATACACGGGGAGAACATGCAAACTCCACACAGAAAGGCCCCAGGCGGGGATTAAACCTGGAACCCTCTTGCTGTGAGGCTATGGTGCTAATCACCACACCACCGTGCAGCCCCTTCTCCCATTCAAATTTAGTTTAAAATAAATTAATTGTTGAATTGATGATAAATGCTCTAGTAAAAACTTCCATTATCATTGTAAATTTTTTGACTAAATAACTATATGTAACTCTGGTACTCTTTAAGTACAGGCCAATGATCAATCAGAATCTGTCCTCACTCTCAGGGCTGAATGGGGGAAGAAGGAAGCAGGGTTGGGATGAGATAATCTTAGGGTGAGAGCATTTATGACAAAGCTAAGGATATCTAACCTTGTCTTTTCCAATTACACATGTCCACATGTACAGCCTAAGCTGTTTATGCTGAATCTGTATAAATGGTCAGTTTTTTCTTTTGCTAAATGGCATGCTTCTGTCATTGAGCGTGATGCTAGGAAGATGTGTCTTTATCTTCTAGTGTAGTAGGATGTGTCCCTGGAAAAGATGACGTTGTGTCTGGCACATGCTGTGGTAGTGGTGCAGAGGACTGCGTCTGAATAGAGAATTTAACTTCTCCTAAAAATGCTGACAGTCTGCAAGAAATGTTATTTTTTTTTCGTCTTTATCTGCCCTTGTTTTCTGGAATAAACCTGCCTCCTTTAGCTTTGCTGTTGCTTGATTCCTACTGCCTGTTGCTTGTTTTAAAAACATGGAGAAATCCCTCAGTAGCGGTGGAGCACTTTCACACCCCCCAAACATTCCTCTCTCTTGCATTTCTCTCGTCCAGTTCACAAATCTCTCAGTCCCTCCTTTTTCATCTTCTCTTCTAACCTTTTTTATCCATCTAATCAAGGTGTTAAACAATACCGACCCCAATGAGCCGGGTTTACCTGTTTTCCACTTCTCAACTATGATTTGTGACATGTTTAAATGTTTTACACGTGTTAATCAGAATGGGGGAATGGCGCAATGCCCGAGTGTTGGACCCGACCAAGAAGCTTCTACACAGAATCTTTTACTCTGTGCGCTTGATCGCTGGGGGTTCTCCCAGTCCCTTCACTCGTTTTAATTCACCAATCTCTGTAACACCCTAACTAAATTCCCCTTTATTTTCTATTCCAATGCCCTCCTTTTACAGAACCACTTGAGATCTGTGTCAGTGTAGGAATTCTCGATCAGTCTCGACTGCTCGATACACTTCCACTAACACAGTAAAATATCAACCAAGTAGCAAACCACCCCACATTTTCATGAAAAATAATAAAACTTAGCCCTGTGTCCTTATGCAGAGATAAACCCTTAGTGTATCATCTATGCACAACAACTGCAGAACCACCGCCGATTGCGGAGAGAAAAAAACAAAAACAGACACACCGCCAATTGCGGATTTTACAGTCCAACCACCAACGTGAAGTAATACAGACCCACCGCCGATTGCAGATAGAGGTCCAAGCGCCCTTGTGCGCAGAAATTACCCACACAGTCTATTGTGAAGTAATACAGACCCACCGCCGATTGCAAATAAAGGTCCAAGCGCCCTCATGCGCAGAAATTACTCACGCCGCCTATAGTGCAGTAATACAGGGTGGCAACACCCATTCCGAAATACCGCCATCCCGCTATTCCGACATCCCGCCATTCCGACATCCCACCATTCCGACATGCAAACGTCCCACCATTCCGACATCCCACCATTCCGACATCCCGCTATTCCGACATTCAAACGTCCCACCATTCCGACAAGGCTTTCAGTTTAAGGAAATGTGCGTTACTCAACAGGCGAGTCCCTTCTTTCTGTTCATGCAATTTATATGTTTAACACATGTTTACAGACAAGCGTTATTAAAAACACAAAGTCTCGGCAACTGGAGGAGGAGAAGCAGACCGCGGTGGTTTTCAATCACACACTCAAATGCCACTTGTTTCAACTTCCGAAAATTTAATCCAGGAAAAAAAGGCTTACAAATATGGACCGAAACAGCTCCATAACACGCACAAGAATCCAAAAGAAACGAAAGTTAACTAAAAGAAAGCAAATACGCAGCATGAAGTGGTCAAAATTGGTTTTACGCATGCCTATGTGCGTCTGGCACATGCGTCTTCGGGCTCTCCCACGTTGGTTTGTGGATGAAAGCTATATGTTCAGCTGTAATGCCATGTAAAAACAATCTCTACATGACATTTACTCACAGGTGTGACCAGTTAGGTCCTTAAGATATCAACAGGCTGTATAAAGCCTTGCGCAACGGCTGTGTGTTTGTGCCAAATGCGCAAAGCCCATCCGCGCTTCCCATTAAGTACTCATAAATCACGTGAATTACATGAATAAACGTTTTTACTGCATTTTGTTGTGTTTTATACGTTCTATGCTGTCATTTCTCTCCTCTCCTATTGGCAAGGCAAGGCAGAGTGCTCGCAACTGTGTCCTGTGCAGTAGCCGTGATCTGTAATTGCAATTATTACTTTTGCATATGATGACAGCGGGCAAAAGACGCATGGGCTCTGTGGAGAGCTCCGCTCCAGCTGTCTGCTGTGACAGCTCACTGACACTGTATTTCTGCTTAATCAGTTTCAGTCTCGCCAGAGTTACATTAATATCTGTATTTTTATATTTGACATTTCAGGGGATTTTGATAATAGATTATTAAAGTTTGTTTAGTTTCATTAGTGTAAAATGTTTTGGGTAAAAAATAGGCTATTAAAAGGAACTGTCGGAATGGCGGTATGTTAAAAAAAAAAAAACATACTGCCATTCCGACCATAGGAGGAAAAAAGTGTCGGAATGGCGGGACGTTTAAGACATTGGCCTCCAATTGTCGGAATGGCGAGATGTCGGAATGGCAGCATGTAACCAGTAATACAGACCCACCGCCGATTGCAGATAAAGGTCCAAGCGCCCTTGTGCGCAGAAATTACTCACATCCGGTCATGCAGTAATACCGAGATTACTCACACCGCGATAGCGGACTAATAGACCCCCGCCCATTGGCATCTAATTCCTATTCAATTTAGAAGACAGGATGAATTTATGTTATCTTAATTTATGTCTTTTATTTGGCCAAATTGTACTAAACTAGGACACATATGACTCTCCCTATGTGAGACTATGTGTTTATACTTTACATGTGACCACCTAGTAAACCTGCAGACACAAATTTTGTGCTTTTCATTTAGTGATCGGAGGACATCCTAATTCAGACAATTTAGTTTAGAATGACCAATGTGCAGAAATTTCACATATACTGATACAAGAGGTTTTCTGCTCACCTTGTGTTTTAGGCGCCTCGAATTGTCTGAAGAAGAGTCCCCTCCAACCAGCTCTGGAAGTCCTCGATCGGACACGGTCTCAGAGTCAGCCAATCCGGGTCACGGCACCAATTGTTAGCCCGGTTTTTTCATTGGAAGCAAGCTGGAGAAATCGTTTATTAAAAAAGTATTTATTAGTGATCACAAGTAAAGTATATTGCAGCGCTGGACTCTGAGTGCCAGAGCTCCCGCAGGAAATCCGTCAGGCCGAGCCCCGTTATCCGGAAACATGTCATATTTATATTCAGCTTTATCTCCCAGAAGTTGTTTTCACACTTGTCAGAGTATAATTGGCCAGTTTTGGGTGACATGCTCAGGCCAGCTGCTGTCCTTGTTGTGTTCTTTGGATGTGATAAACAATGTGTGTGTGTGTGAGGGTTGTTTTAGGCGTGGATCTAATGTACCAGACCTATCTGCCCTAATAGAGATATTTTGTCTGACCCAGTTGTTTATGTCCTTCTAAGGTCTTGGACCATTTAAGGTCATCTGTTGTGCAGTATGAGCAAAGTGGAAAAGTACCAGCTAGGAACATAGGTTATTTAGGAAAATACAGAATATGAATTTATAATGTATAAGATCAAAGCCAATTATAACACTACAAACAAGCAAACATCCATATAATATTTCTACTGTCAATTCAAACGAATGTGGTTTCGAAAAGGGGGTAACTATCAAACCTGGCAAGGCATCGCTTTAGGCATTGTTTACAACTTGACCACAGTGCAGGTTTCTAGAGTGATGTGCACAGGGCCCAAAGCTAACATTTGATAACATGTAAGCTAACATTCACATGATGACATTTTAAATTTAGATGGAAAAGCCATAGAAGCACGTTAGCATTTTTCTGAAGTCACCTGACACAATATAATTTTGAAATTCTGAAAGTGAGAAACTTAAGTGGAATAAACTAGTCAGATAGCAAGTTACATTAATCGACAGCTAATTGCAACACGGCACTCTGGAAGGAATTTTTCTTTCGTGCACACGCCGATTTAGACGTGAGCCAGTGGTAGGCAGACGGATGATGAAATTGTACAGTCTGCTTCAGGGGTGTCTGACATTTTACTATAAAATGAATGTCTGAATTATTTTTTTTTTTCAACTTGATCTGCGTCTGGGGCGACTCTGCAGCTGCAGGAGAAAGTTTTAGTCACCTCCCTTGCCCCTCCCATAAACTCTCATACAAATTAGACATTGCAGCTAGATTATTTGGTTAAGAGGCTAAAACTAACAAGCGGCTGACGCTGTGGTTCACACTGAGAGCACTAAGTGAGTATTTTTAAGAACAATCATAAGAAGATGATTAATGGTATTACCTACGCTCGTGAATAGAAATCTACACATTGTGATCTAAAATACAGTTTCTCTCGTTTCCGTCCTGATGCGCTGTATTGCGTTCATATCAGTTTAGATGATATTACACTAACCTTAGCTAGTAAACTGCATAACAGAAGGAGATTAAATGCAAGATAATTTTTGAAATCCACACTTTGATACCAATATGAGGGCTGATAGAAATACATTTTTTTATCATTATGAGATGACATTTTGTATTACTCAAACTGATTAGAATGGTGGTGGTTAGCACCGTCACCTCACAGCAAGAGGGTTCCAGGTTCGAGCCCTGCCTGGGGCCTTTCTGTGTGGAGTTTGCATGTTCTCCCCGTGTATGTGGCTTCCTCCCACCATCCAAAAACAAGCATGTCAGGTTAATTGGTGACTACAAATTGTCCGTAGGAGTGAGTGTGAGCGTGCATGGTTGTTTGTCTCGTTTGTCTCTATGTGTGGCCCTGTGATGGACTGGCAACCTGTCCAGGGTGTACCCCGCCTTTCGCCCGATGACTGCTGGGAAAGGCTCCAGCCCACCCGCTACCCGATTAACGGACTGTCGGTATAGAAAATGGATGGATGATTAGAATGTAGCATAATGCACGTTTTAAAATAATGTCAATTTTGGGTGCTAACGTTTTCAATGCCTTATCATCAGAGAAGACAGAAGCAAACAGAGAGAGAGAGATTCCTTTCCTGAGTAAAGCAGCAATAAAATTTGGATATGGCTGGAAAATAATATGAATAATGATACGATAATATGAATGATACATTTCTAAAATTATGTATGTGACTGTGTAGCGGACTGTACCGAAGTCCCTTGCATATTCTTATATATAGAAAACTACAAATAGCCTCCTTTGTGTCGAGTTCCTGGTTTAACCAGGATGCATGCTGTCAGGAAAATTCATTTGCCTATACTAGAATGTTCACTTGTTTTAGCTCATTTTCCATTGTATGACACACATACAAACACAAACATTTTATATAGATCTATATATATATAGATCTGTATATCGATGTATAAATCTGGAGGGACATTTCAGGCAAAGAGGCAAAACAGGCAATAGCTGTGCCTGCTTACCTCTTTGGTTCTTGACACTGCAAGACAATAAAGAGATGTTTATTATTGAATCATGTTAAAATTGTGATAAGTTTTAAAGATACCATTTTCTAATTAGCAAGCATTACAAGCAATTTGAATTGAAGATGCTGTGGACAATTGTATTCTTCATTGATATCCCAATAATTTAAGAGGGGGCGCAACCACATGGCTCTAATGGTCCAAAACCTGAGAGTGAGGGAAAGCATGGCGATCATGAAGAGACTCATCAGACAGGTACTCAACAATGTGAATTGCCAAGTGTGACAATGGCATTATACAAGGGCAATGTCAGTAGAAGTGAAAAATAGATGCTGTGGCATTCTTACTTTCTGTTATTGATGTAGAATTACACCCAAAAAAATCTAGCAAATAATGGCATGAAGAATCATTAAGGTTCAGTGAAATGGTGTGATCACATCACATCTGTATAATCCATCATACATATTTTACAATCAAATTGATAGGTTAGATGTGTTAAATTGAAATGCAGCGTACAAATCATACAAGACACTATTGCGCAATCTTATCTTTGACGGCTTGCTTTTTATTATTTCATTAAGCGTATAATCTATAGCTAAAATTAATTTGTGGTTAATTTAATACCTGTATTTTGCAGCATTCAGATTAGTTTACATGCTAATGAGAGTGGTGGGGGACTGCTACCCTTTTTTTCAGGTGATAGTAACAGCCCCTCAATCAGGTGTTGTCCTTCAGGTGTCCCAATGTCAGTCTTTAAAAAGTTATTCCATCCAGAAATGGAATTTTTTAGTGTTTTGAAGCAAAGACAACACGCAAATTACCAGAGAGCTGCTGAAATCCTGGTGAAGCTGGGTGCCAGCTTATAATCGCTAAGAAACATTCAATAAGAAACATCTATATATTTGATAGGGTTTCGTTCTTATTAATGAAGTCCCACCTTAAACAGAAAGAACCACACAAGAGATCAATATTAAGTTCAGCTTTTGCAAAAGGGGAGAGCCGTCGCCGCTTCAGCCACAGATGTATGTGTCTAAGCAACCTCCAGAAGATCTTTACCAAACAAAAGGTTGCATAGAAAGTTCAGAGCGCAAATTCAGAGTGTGAGACCTTGTAGAAGGTATACTCTGAAATTAGGGGTCCACCACTCTCTGTAACAGTGGCTGAGGTGGATCCAGCTGGGCCTTTCAGTAATTTTCCTTGCAGTAGGGGTGGTCAGGAGCACTTGGTATGGTCCTTCCCACTGTGGGCTGGCCCAGTTCTTTCTTTTGATGACCTTGATGTACACCCAGTCTCCTGGTTTGATGGGGCTGTCAACCTGTGGAAGAGAAGAATCAGAAGGCAGTAAATTTGTCTTTTTCTTTTAGTGTCCTGATCATATAATATGCCAGAGTCTGTTCTTCGTCTGCTTTCTGTAAGTCTGATGAAAACACTGGTAACCTATATGGTCTTCCATGGATTATCTCAAATGGAGTTAATCCTTCTGATGTGGGAGTGATTCTCATATAGAGTTTCAGCAGGTCCAAGCATTCTGGCCATGGGCGGCCAGTAGATTCCATGCACTTTTTCAATCTGCTTTTGATAGTGCCATTTGTTCTTTTCACAAGGCCTGCACTTTGGGGGTGATAGGCACAATGATTTTTCAAATTCATTCCCAGGTGCTCTGCCATTTTCTGAACTATTTTAGTTTTGCAAATAGCCTTAGCTACTGCTAGTGCATCAGCTAGTTTTGAGCATACAAACTACGTCCAAACCATTTGAAAAAAGCATAGATCATCACTAAACAGTACTTATAAGGTCCACTTTGTGTGAGTTCAATGAAGTCCATGTGCATTGTTTGAAACGGGTAAGAGGGTTTTGGAAAAGAGCCTCTTTTTCGTCTCATATGTCCTTGGGGGTTGTGTGTCACACACACAAGACATGCTTTACAAAACATTTTTAAGTAGGAACTTAATCCATAAATTGTAAAGTGTTGTTGTATGATAGCACTCATCCCTCCTGTTGACACATGGCAAGGCCCATGCGTCACAATTGCTTCTGCTCTGCAATTGCTTCTAAAGAGATTTAGGCGTAACTGGTTTTTCATTTACTTGAAAAATCCCATCCGAGTTTTGTGTGGCACCTTTTGTAGCTACGTCTGTTTTTCTTGTACTGATGCATTTTGTTGCATATCTGTTAGTACAGTTTGGTCAATTAATTGTTTTACATCTGTGTGTGATAAAAATTTGTCATGTCCATGTTTTCCTGTAGCTGCTTCTTTTGCTACTTGATCTGCAAATCTGTTGCCATTAGAGACTTCATCTTTTCCTGTAGTGTGTGCAGCACACTTGCACACTGCTAATTTGACTGGCAACTGTATAGCTTGAAGGAGATCAGTCAAAAGAGATGCATGTGTGACAGGTTTACCTGTGGATGTGGTCATGCCTCTGCGCTCCCATTGTTTTGCAAAATAAAACAAGATTGAGAAAGCATATTGTCTATCAGTGTAGATTGTTACTTCATATCCTTCTGCTAATTTGCATGCTCTAGTCAGTGCAATAAGTTCCATCAACTTGTGCTGACATTTGGATAGGGAGTTTGGCTGTCTCTACCACTCTGGAGGGCAGTTGGACTATTGCATAGCCACTTTGGGTGTTACCTTGCGGGTCTTTGGAACATGACCCGTCAACAAACCATTTTTCTCCTAGTAAGAGATGTATCACTGAGGTCTGGTCATGGTAACTGCAAATGTTCTGTTGTTTCCAGACAGTTGTGTGGCGGGCCGTCTTCAGGTAATGGAATCAATGTTGCAGGGTTTAAGACAGTACGTCTTTTCACCACAAGATGAGGCTGAGACAACAGTGGAGCCGTGTATGATAAATGTCTGGCTGGTGAAAGGAAATTAATTTTGCTCTGCAATAGCAAAACATCAACCGCATGTGGGACCAAAATTTCCATTTTATGAAACAACACAACATCTGCTGATTGGATGACTACCAGAGAAGCTGCACAAACAGTTTGGACACTCTCAGGTAAAGCTTGGGCCACTGGGTCCAATTTCTTTGAGTAGAAAGCCACAGGTTTTAATCTGCCACTATCATTCTATAACAATACTGAAGTCATGTAGCCATTTTTGCAGTCCATTGTCTGAACAAAGGTTTTACTGTAGTCTGGCAACACGAGAGTTGTGGTTTCCATCAATGCTCGTTTTAAAACTACAAATGCTGCCTCAGTTTCCAGGGGTCCACTTGACATTGTCATGGGGACACCGTAAATGAGGTCCTGCAAAGTGTGAGTTTTTTCTGCATAATATGGTATCAAAGCTCTGCGGTAATTACACAGTCCTAAGAAGGACATCATTTGCTTCTTTGTCTTTGGTTTAGGCACGTCAGCTATAGTTTGTTTTCTAGCTGTCTGTAGCTGTCTGCCTGCAGCTGACAGAGTGTGACCTAAGTAGTTCACTTCTTTCTTTACCCACTGGAGTTTATTTTTAGACACTTTGTTTCCAGTTTTGCAGAGGTGCTGCAACAGAGCAAGAGAATCTTCTCTGCATGCTTCCTCTGTTTCTGATGCCACCAGAATGTCATCCACATACACAAGCAGCTGGCTTCGCACGGACATGTGAAAATCTGCCAAACAGGCACATTGCTTGTGTGAAGATGGTGGGACTGTCAGCGAACCCTTGTGGCAGTCTGGTGTATGTGTACCCTTGACCTTCATATGTGAATGTAAACCAGAACTGAGAGTCTGGGTGAATTGGGACTGAGGATGAGATGCCCTGCACTGCCTCATGTTTCAGAGGATATTGTTTTACTCTGGGCCTCCAGTCTGATCTAGGTTTAATTTGTACTGGAGGTATGGATGTTAAAAGTCCAACATCAGAAGGACCCTTTGACCATAGTTTTTCTGTAATGTCTGCCAATCCAGCTTCTTCTTTGGCAGTTAAGAAAATGTCAGTTGGGGGTGCACATGTGCTTCGCACGTTGCTGCACGGAGGAAAACGCCACTCCAAGAAACAGTGATTAAGGAAATATGAGCAGGAATTCTGGAAAGGACTGAAAGGTAAAACAGATCATACGTTTGTTTACATATGCAGACATTTTGAGCCATGGGATTCTTCATGTCTTATTTAAATGTATTTGTTCATATCTCGTTGAGTGAAGCTTATTGCTGAACCACAAGTGTGCTTTTTTTATCATGCAAGGTGTCAAGAAAATTCTCACAAAATGAGGCTCACTGGAGACAGTTAACACAAAACATTTATTCTTTCAGTAAGGAGGCAAGTCAGCACAACATATCAGAAAGCTGACACAGAGTTGTCTGAGTTAAAAAAAGTGATACTACCGCTGTTTATATCTTCTACTGTGAGATCACTAGCCACACAAGATTATGAGACAGAATTCCAGTAAGGCAAGGTTCAGACAGAAGATAAAGAAGTAAAAATGTGAGTCCTTCTAAGCTTCCAAGGTTTCAAACAAGGGAGGAGGAGGAAGCCTCTCCCAGCACATAGTTACATACTCAATTTCATATAGTATAACCTCATAACATTTTTCCAACATTTCCCTCCTGTTTATGCTAAAAGAAAATAAGTATTAAACACATTTTGGAATACATATATATATCTTCTCTTCAATCACATTCTTTGCATAACCTTGTATATCTTGTGCATCATTGTTCAAAACCTCCAAGACATTTTCATTAAACATTTAATTTAATTGAGAATTCACTCGGGTCATGCAAGGCACTGCTTTGCACATAAAAACATCATCTGCATCCTCGTCGCCATCATCCTGGTGTAGCTCGTCATCATCGTCACTCTCTACCTGTTGATACATTATGCGGGTAAGGGTGGTCTCAATCAGTCTTTTGAACAGTCTTCTCAAGCATGGAATACAACAACAACCACAGGTGACAAGTATGGCTGCTACAACAAACAGAGATAGCAGTACTAAAGTAACTAATTCGCTTCACAGGCCAAACCACTTCTCCATCATACCAGTGAAAGGGTCGTTGCCGTTTACCTGTGGATGTTGTCATACCTGTTTTTCCATTGCTGTGAAAACACATACAGTTGAGAAAGCAGTGTAAAAATGTTAACAACCTTTCCGTTTCCTAATTTCAGTTAAAACTGCCAATTCAGCCGCTTGAGCAGAGTATTTTTTTGGTAGTGGTCTTTTTAAGAGAACTCAAGTTTCTGTGACTACAGCAAATCCTGTAGCATTTGTGCCATCAGGGTTTTTTCTGCTTGACCCGTCTACAAACATAGTTATTTCTGCTTTTTTTATAAGGTGTATCAGTTAAGTCTGGCCTGGGTAAAACACTGATAGTTATGTCTGACATGCAATCATGAGGCTCTACATCTTGTGCAGTAGGTATCAGTGTGGATGGATTAAGTGTGGTACATCTTTCTACACCAAAATGTGGCTGTGAAAGGAGAATTCACAAGTGTTTGTAAGATTACTGTTTTTCTGTCTTCATCTAAGTGTCTGCCTTCCGTGAGAGATTGTAGCCTAGGTACTTAACAGTGGTTTTCCATAGTGGTAGCTTGTTTTTGTTGACCTTGTGACCTTGTTCAGCTAAGAAACACAAGAGTGCTAAGGTGTCTGTCTTACAGTCCTGCTCTGTTGGTGAAGCCAAAAGAATGTCATCCACATTATTTATATCCCACAATATTTGGCTGTCATTCGAAGGATTGAACTTGACAAGGTTAGCTGACATTGCTTACAGTAGGCTTTTAAAATCAATTCTGTGACTGACTGGAAGCCAGTTTTGGTGGAAAAAATAATAATGATTATCCAAGCACTGGTAAGGTGAAAAACAGGCAGGTTTATTGAACAGTTCTTGTACAAGAGAGAGCAAGATTTCAACACAGAGCACCTGTGTTAGAGTGTAGCTCTGACTTACAGTTTCAATGCATGTCGTATTATACCCAAACACAGGAGAAGAAAAAAAATGTCTTTGTATCCGACCATGCAAGCTAACTTCTTCTTATCTCCTGATAAGCTGGACGGCCTTGTGGAGTGCACAATCCAAAATAAACAATGACATACAGAATTGTTTGATTGGAAACATCTTATCTCTCTCGTGCCTGGGAAAGGGAGACCAAGTTACACAAGTAACAAAATAAATATTGTACAGTAACATTTGGTGTATCTAATGCCTGGGAATGAATATCAAGTCTTACAAGTGATTTAAACGTGATGACACACAAGCATAAGGCTAAATATAATTTTCCATTACATTTCCTTCCTTTTGGTTATAGTAAAACCCTTTTACTTTAATCACACAGCAAAATTTTAGAAGACATATTTCAGTACTCATCAGGTTACCTAATTCACTGTGGATTCACTGGATTCATTAACAGATATGTGAGATTAGACAGGCATTTGTTTCTCAAAAGATATACATGCCAGGTGTAAGTAAAGCATAAACATGGAATGAAAAAAAAAAAATATATATATATATATATATATGAAAATACAATAAAAATACATACATATTTTATTAATCGTCACTGTAGGAGAGGTCAAAATCATCTGCTCTGACACAGGGTTGGGACGCAGGATTGGAAATGAGGCCTAACTCAGAGAGGAAAGGGTACTTTCTATGAACTGAACAGCAGTTATATTACCTAACAGCCAGTTAACCCGGGGAACTGCCAGTTTCTGCTCCCAAAGTCTGTATCTGGAGTGCTGTGACAGTTTGGTCATCAAAGATGTCATCTGTGACATCATCGTAGCAGTGGAGTGGAGCGATGGCTGAACTTCTTCTTCTATCTTCTTTCTTCGGTGTCAGAGGTCACCAGTACTTGACACACAGCTTTTACTGCCGACTCGTGTCTTTGTCCTCCAGGGCCTGCTGATGAGGCCGATATATGTCAGGTTGGAAGTTGTCTATTGGTTCAGGCTCTCTTACAGTGGCTGGCATGGATCCAGGTTACTCTCTGTGTGACCTTAATAGCTGTGTGAGTGAGCAGTAGCACATGAAACGGACCTTGCCAACATTTGGACTTCCAGTGTTTCCTGCGAAGCTACTTCACCACCACCCAGTCACCTGGTTGGAGTGAGTGCAGGGGTGTGTCTGCTGGGGATGGAAGAGCTCCCTTCACAGTCTGTGAAACTTGAGAGAGAACAGTGGAAAGGTTTTGACAGTAAGACAACATAGCATCATCACAAATAGATGTGGAGGGGAGGGGTCTGTTTACAGGTCCCACTCCCAGGTTAGGAGGTCTGCCAAATAAAATTTCAAATGGGTGATTCACTCAAGCTCTGATTCTCATCCTCATATAGGTGAGCACAATAGGTAATGCTTTTGCCTACGGGAGACCTGTTTCTTCACAACATTTGGCTAACTTGGACTTTAATGTACCATTTTCTCTTTCCACAGCGCCTCCACTCTGTGGAAGATAAGCACAATGTGTGCGCAAGCTTATTATCAGGAATTTACCAACCTCAGTCAATGCTGTGTTTACAAAGTGTGTGCCATTATCACTGCTGATCTTCTCTGGAATGCCCCACCTTGGAATGATTTCTGTCAGCAGTGCTTTAGTTATTGCATGATTGTTTGCATGTTTCGCAGGAAAAACTTCAACCCATTTACTAGACATGTCCACTATTCATGCATACGATGCATACGTTTTCCCTTCGGCTGGTGTGAGTTCAACAAAATCCATCATTAAATGTTCAAAAGGTCTTTCTGGTGGGGGGTGTGCAGCTTGTGAGGTGTGTGTTGCTCTTCCTGCATTGTGTGTAGCACAAACCATACATGAGTGACAGTATATTTGTGCATATGAACTGAAAGCTTTTGTGAACCAATGAGCAATGAGTGCATTCAGCATCCCCCCTTTTGACACATGGTCCAACTCGTGTGTCAATTTTACAAAATGAGGGAAAAAATGTTTAGGAAGGCAAGGTTTGCCATCAGGTCCCAGCCAAACACTGTTGGTGTGGGTTGCACCTGCAGAAGCCCAAACACATTTCTCTTCAGCAGAGACAAACGTTTGCAAGGCATGCAGATAAGAAGGGGGAGGAGTAGGAGAAGTTTACAGGGAAATAGAAATTGAGACAGGATGCTGCTGTGCAGCCAGCTTTGCTGCATCATCTGCTCTTGCGTTGCCACAAGCAACAGGGTCTTTTAGAAGTAGTATGGGCCACACACTTGCAAACAGAAATTGCAGTGGGTAAAAGGATGGCATCCAGGAGATCAGAGACTTGGGAAGAGTTCAGGATAGGCTTACCATCAGACTTGAGAAAGTGTCTGTGTTTCTACAGCACACTAAAGTCATGAACAACACCAAAAGTATAGCTGGAATCAGTGTAAATGGTGACTGACTTACCTGTTGCCAGTTTACAGGCCTCAGTGAGAGCAACGAGTTCAGCAGTAGCAGGGTCACGTGATGGAGAACCATCCACAAAAATAAACATGTTAGGGTTAGAGAGGCATGTCAGAAAGATCAGGTCTAGGTGTGCAAACCTATTCCAAAATAGCTGCACAAGTTGTGAGCCTCACCATAATCAGAAGTGGGGAGTAGAGTTGCAGGGTTGAGAACAGTACAACACTTAACAGTGACATTAGGCATGTCAAGAAGGACAAAGGTGTATCTGAGTTAATGAGGAGCAGAAAGGTGAGAGGTTTTCTGCTCGAGTAGAATGATGGCAACAGAACGAGGAACCAAAGCAGTCAAATCAGCATAGCCTACAATGTCACATGTGGCCAGAACAGCCTTCTCTGCAGCTACTACTGCCCAGAGGCAGCCGGGAAGACCAGCAGCCACAGGGTCCAATTTCGCAGAAAAAAAGCCACTGGTCGTTGTTTCTCCCCGTGTTCCTGTAAAAGAACTGATGTCATACAGCCATGGTTTTCATCAACAGCTTGAGTGAAAGGCTTATTGGGGTTTGGAATGTCAAGTGTAGGAGCTGTTTGAAGAGTCAGTTTGAGCTGAGTGAAAGCTGACTCAGCTTCAGAAGTCCATTGAACATGATCAGCTGACTGTTAGAAAAATTCACAGGAACTCACAGACAACGGTATGAAACCAAGAAATCCCTCAGAGGCCTCAGTATTTTACTTGCAAGGGGTGAACAACACACAAACCTTCTCTCTGCAGATTCACAAGAGTTCTCCAAAGAGTGGTTGTCTCCCTTGCTCTTTTATTTGGTGACACACACACATACATACAATCCTCTATGTGCCCAGGTCTGGTATATCTCCTGAGTTTGGAGGCATCTCCTTATTTGGGGAGCTATAAAGATAACGATCAGTGGGGAGACAACATTCCTTCTTAAAACACAGCTCCTTTGACTCCCCACTTCTCCTTGTGAAGTTTTGATATATAAAATGGCCTATCTGGCTGTGACTTTTATATAATGATAATAAGCAAACTTTTCTGACACTGACTGGAGGCCCTTTCTGGGAATGAGATCACCTAGAGGGGGTTCAAGAAATGACATCATTGTGTTATCTCTGTGTTCTCCTTAATGATGGAGATCCTATTTGCCACAAATGTGTGGAATCTTGTGTGTTGGTTTGCAATGTAACTAAGCACTGCTTGGCTGTCGGTCCAAAACACTGAGCTTTCTAGCTGCATCTGTAGTTCTGTTCTGAGCACTTTATCTACTCTGGTGGCTAGTACTGCAGCAGCAAGCTCCATCCTTGGGATTGTAATCTTCTATAGTGGAGATTCCTTGCCTTCCCCATCATGAATGAGACATAAATTGTGTTCTTTTCATTCACAAGTCTCAGATAGCTCACTGTGCCATATCCGTACTCACTTGCGTCTTGATGCGTCTTTTCACCTTGAACTTATTATTATTTTCTGGAGCTTTAACTTCCATTTTATCCACTGCTCAGAGTACATCTTGGGTATTTCCTCATCCCAGCCATAGTTTATGCGGCATAGCTTCTGCAATAGCAGCTTGGCAGGCAGAGTGAAGGATGCTAGAAACCCTAAAGGGTCATAGATGGAGCTGACAATATTCCTCTTTGTGTGTGGCTGGGGCTTGATGACGACATTGAATGTTAAATTGTCATCTTCAACACACCGTTGCACCCCAAGTGCTCTCTCAGTTGGGAGTCGATCTCAGTCCAGATTGAGCTCTTTCAACTCTTTAGCTCTGTCTGCTTCAGGGATGGAAGATAGCACCTTATGGCTGTTTGTTATCCATTTGCAGAGGTGGAAACCTCCCCTCTGGCATGCAGCTGTGAGCTCATTGATGAGCAGTATCGCTTCATCCTCTGTAGAAATAGACTTTAAGCACTCATCAACATAGATATTGTTGAAGATTGTGTCAATCACTTTATGTCTGAAGTGTTTCCTGTTATCCTCAGCTGTCTTTCTAAGTGCATAGTTTGCACTGCTGGGTGATGAGGTGGCACCAAAAAGGTGTACAAACATGCGATACTCACAAGGGTCGAGATTTGTATCCCCTCCAGGCCACCATAGGAACCTCAGAAAATCAACATCATCCTTAGAAACCTTCACTTCACTTAAAAATTGCTTGAATGTCACCCATTATTGCTATTGGCTCCTGGTGGAATCTGGTAAGTACTCCAATGAGTCAGTTGGTTAGGTCAGGACCCTGGAGTAGCTCTGAGTTGAGGGAAGTACCATTGAAAGATGCTCCACAGACAAAAACCACTCTGAGTTTTCCCTTTTTTGGGTAGTAAACCCCATGGTGAGGTATGTAACACACTTTTCCATCATTTCGCTTCAGTTTCCCCTGTGGCACTTCTTCAGCGTAGCCTTTATTGATGACATCATTGAGGAAGTTTGTGTACTCCTCATGAAATGATGCATGAAACTTAAGATCTTTCTTTTTAAGCTGGAAAGACGTTGCTCAGCAACCTGGCGATTGTTAGGCAGTGAAATATCCTCTTTTCTGAATGTCAATCTGAGACTATAATGTCCATCCACAATGTTGGCTGAGTCTTTAACAATTTTTATGAACTGGTTGTCCTCACATGACATTTCCTTTGTGTCTTCATAGGATTTTTCATTACAATCTCTGTTGTACTGTGTGACCAGCAACTTATGAAGATTGATTATTGAAATCCTGTTGACAGAGACTGGGGGTATACCGTTGTCATTTGCACTTCCTCCTCTTAATGGACCAGTAAGGTCCTTACCGCATAGGGGCCTTCTCCCTGTCTGTTAATGACCTGCAATGGCTCCATTACTTTGGGTGCATTAGTGCCGATCAGTAAGCTGATATCTGCATCTGTGGTAGGTAGTTTGAGGTCTTTGAGGTATGGCCACTTTGCTAAATCTCTCTGGTTGGGGATGTTATTTTTTGTAACAGGCATTGTTTTTTGGGTGTATAACTCTGGGAGGGCTTTAAATGTGTTGCCGTGTTACTCACTCACCTCCAAGCCTTTAACTGCATGACTACTGACAGTCTTTTCTTGACCCATGGTGCGTAAAAGGATGTTAGTTTTCTTTCCTGTCATGTTTAGCTGGTGCATGAGTCTATTTGAACTGCCAGGGTCAAGGAAGGCATATGTTTCTACAATTAGATTCCCTTTGCTGGATTTTACTTGAACTGGTACAATATGCCAACATGCTTTTGAAGAAACCTTTGCATTGTTCTTTGTAGCTTCAGACTTTTCATCTGCTGGTGTTCCTTTCCTTCCTATATGAAGCACAGTTGGGTGGTTTAGATTGCACACTTTACATGACAAGCGGTTGCCGCAATCTCTACTCATGTGCCCTGGTAGAAGACACCCAAAACAGATTCCTCTTTCTTTTAAAAAGCTGATCTTTTCTCTGTGCAGTTTCCTTTTGAGAAGCAGACATGTATCCATTTTGTGCTAACCTGAACAGAACAGACAGAAAGGTGTGTTTTCCGCCTGGACTTAATATCCTTGAGGCTGAGGGGATTTGGAGCTGCATTTGATGTTTGTTATACTGGTGGCAAAGCTGCTGCTGGTGGGTTTTGTCCTTCTTGAAAATTTGACTTTATTATATTTGGGGTTATTAATGTTTTGGTCTTGAATATTGCCATATACAGGGTCTGATAAGATCTTTGCTTGACGTTCAATGAACTTGACCAGGTCGCTGAACCTCACCTTGCTTTTTTGCTTTTCCTGTAGCATGCCGACTTCGGATCTCCACTTTTCACAATGTTTATATGGCACTTGGTAACCAGAGCCTTTAGATTGGAAGATAAATCAAGTTCCTCCATGTATGTGATTTCTTCCATGGCACTGCAGCACCCCCTTAGATATAGAGCAAAGGCTTCTAAAGCTTTAAGTCTTCAGGTTTAATGGGACATCACGACAGGGCCTTTTCTATATATGCACTAGCAATCTTGAACTCATTGCCGTAGTGCTCATGGAGAAATTCTTTAGCTTTAACATAGCCACTATCTGGATCCATGTACATGCAAGTTCTTATAAGTTCCCTACATTGTCCCCTGGTATACTGCTCCAAACAATACGGCCTGTCTTTTCCACAGACAGTTTTGGCTTCTATAGCGTGTTCAAAGGCTCGTAAAAAGGATCTGTATTCAACTGGATCTCCTTCAAAGACCTTGATATCCTTTTGGGGCAAAGAAGAACAGTGTTGTTCGGTAAAAGAGAGGAAGTGATGTCATTCTGCCTCTGTAAGATTCTGTAGAGTTTTGTCTTGCACTAGCTGGACTTGTGTTGAAGGGGTTCCACTTTCCTCTTGCGGAGTTCAACGTGACTGAGTTTCTTTGAAGTTTCCTGTATAGAATGGTTTATCAGCTTGTGTGCCATCATATTGTCCTTGTGAGGCTTTAGGTTGTTCTAGAGCTGAGTGATATGGTGAAAAGTTATACTGAGGTCCTTCCATTGGACGCACACTTTATATTTCTCCGGTGTTCCTATGCACTGGTTTCCTTGTTGTGTGGCCATTTTCCTTTTCAGACATTTTCTGATTTTTTTCCATTTCCTCATAATACTCATTCATTCCATCTGTTATTGGAGTTTTGAGTTGAGTTTCCATAGTGTTGAAGACAATTAATTTTGCCGTAGTAGCATCCAACTCAGATTGTAGCTCCAAAGTTTCCTTTCTTTTCCTCAGTTGCTCCCTTTGTTTATTGAGCTTCTGCTCTTCCTCCTCCAGTGCGTGTTTGTCAGTGCTGTTGGTTTTTGCCATCAAAGCAGCATTTTTCGCTTCTGCACAAATGCAAGCAGAGGATGATGCAGTTGAGCATATGCTCCCTTTAGACCTGCTGAAGACTGCAGCACTTTCCCCAGGACAAACATCATCATCATCTGTTCTGGTTGTGGAGCCAGACAACCATTTATTAACAACATCCACAAAGTTATCAATGCTGGTTATTTTGGATTGAAACCAGGTTTCACTGTCACGTTTTTCCTCTTCCACGTGTAGCAGTGTATCATACGACAGTTGTGCTTCTTTAAAACCATCCAGCAAAGTCTTTAGTTTATCCATGTTCTCTTTAACTTCATTTGCATTCATAAAGTCTTCCATCAATTCTTTTATAATGTTCGTTCTGCGCGTTAACTGTGAAAGCTTTCCTCTTCTGGATAAACGCATTTTTACAACATGCTCACCGTTCCCTGTGTTTTCTTCGACATTAGTTTCATGCAGAACATCAACAGCCTGTTCGTCCCTTTTGTTGGCATCCATTTTGCACAGATTAATTTGATTTCTTCCTTTTCTGTCAATATGAACAATTTGCACATCTAGAATCTAGTTTCATCTAGTTTTATTTACAATTAATCATCCATGTCCCCGTAAAAGTGTTCCGCTGTGCGAGTTCCCTTTCTCCAACAGCGATAAAAAAATAAATTTTTCTCATCCAATATGAGTCAAATCCCTTTCGAAGGTGCTTCTAAATTAGCTTTAGCTTCTCCTTTAAATTATTTACATTTTCCATATTTCGGTCCATTGACTTATCGCTGTGAGTTGAGCCGGGAAGACTCCATTGTTCTTTGTCCTGGATGACGAGCTGTATTCACACAATTACTCCTCCTTCAAAGTGGTCATGTCCAAAACGATCACTGCTCCTCCAAAAGCAAGTCCTTAGACTATTGTAGTGTCCACGGTATCCTTTTGTTTTTATTCCTTATTGTGAATCACTCATGGGCTGACTGTACTTTAGATGCTCATGTTCGCTGAGAAAAAAAAAGGAAAGATGGAATGTAAAAAGATGGAATGTCCAGAGGATGTGGTTCGAAATAAAGAATGGAGTTTATTTGTGATGGATTTACAACTGATCAAAGAAAATACTGTAAACAAACTATATCAAGATTTAAACTAAGACCATCTGTATGGTCTGCGAGGTCTAAAGACTGTGTGCTTTAAGCAATCTCACCTGCAAGGATCACAGTCATTAGTAAACACACACATCACACACACAACAATGCCAAACTATATTCCAACAGAAATTGAAATGCAAACTAAGAAATTGGCTCCTACACCGGGGGAACTCCTCGCGAATGACGGCATCCAAGCGCAGTTTTGCGACGGACGGTGGATGAGACCAAGAAAGGTTCTCGTTGGAAAAAGAAACAAAAAAAACACAGCTGAATTGTGAGGAACATCTTTTGATATTGAACGTTGCAACTGAGTAGTGAAAGGAAGGTTTCAGTTCTCCCCTAAAGAAAAGGAGGGTTTGAGTCCCTGCCTAAATTGAAAAGGGGTACCCAGTGTCTTTAATTGTATTTTGTGTTTTTAATTGTATTTTGTCTTTTAAGTGTATCAGTGTTTGGACTTTGCAATTGCAGTGTTTTGTGTGTGTGAGAGGAAAAAGTGGTTGCAACTCGCTGTTTTGGGAGTTTGTGTGTGACAGAAAGGAAAAAAAAAGGGGATTGGAACGCAATGAGTTGAAGCAGCAGAGTAACTAGTAAACCTAACAGTGCCAACATAGGTTACTGATTGTTGAAGTAGACAAACTTGGACGTTCATGAAGGACAAATATATTAGCAAAATGGGAAATGTGAACGGTACAATGGACAGGGAGGGAGATCGTAAATTTATGGAGCAACAACATCCTGGTTCATGTCGATATCTAAAACATTGGAAAAGAAAATATGGGTTTTCAGGAAAATTTTCTGTCCCTCAGCACCAAATGCTGGTGAACAAATTAAAAGAAAAATATAAGAACAAGGGTCAAAAACAGGACGGACCCAAAACTACAACTGCAAAAGTGTGGTTGGCTGAAGCTCACAAGAGGAAATCAGGAGAGGAGAAAGGGAGAAAGAAAAAAGGCACAATATATGCTGTTGTTCGTCCTGAAGATAATGAAACAACCCCACGGGCCCCGGGGCGGGGGGCAGATGAACCAGTTTCAGGTGCTTCTGCCATACTCTCTGTACCCAGATCTGAGTGGCGCGGGAGCAGCGGGAGGGGAGTCACCGACCCCTGTGACACCTGCGACATCCACGCCCACGAGGCTACTCCCTCCGCTCATTAATCTCTGCCCCGTATGAGTGGAGCAAACGAATGGGAGGCCCAATGTGAAAGAATCACTCGCAAGGGCTGATTATGCTAAAATAGGCCAAACCACACAAAAAGAGGGAGAAACTGTCACAGAGTTTAGAACTCATTTTGAACAGGTGTTCTTGGCAAATAGTGGGATACGACAGGATGCAGCGGAGGATGGCCCCTATCAACAGCAACTGAAAAATGCTTTGCTGTCTGACATGAGACCTGAAATTAAAGAGTGGGTGACAAAACATTTTGTTCACCTCCCCACATCTACTCTTCCTCAATTTATGGATCAGGTCATACATGCAGAAAAAGTGACACAGAACAAAATGAAGAATAGAGAAAAGAAAGCTGATGCCGATTGTGGCAGACAGCTGTGATAATTATGAGGGAGGTGATGCAATGTTTTTTACATGGAAGGTCCAAGCTGGGACAACAAGGGACGAGGAAGAGGTCTAGGTTTTTCCAGAGGGAGAGGTAGAGGATTCTCCAAAGGAAGGGGAAGAGGAAAATTGTCGGAGATAGAATGTTGGTCATATGGCAAGCCAGGACATTTCAGCAGAAACTGTCCTGAAAAAGGGAAACAGCAATGACTAGACAGAGAGCGGCCAAGTACAGAATATGAAGAGGAAGAGCCACAAGTGGTGGATGAGATGTTGGATTTAGCGGATATCTGCACAATGGCTGTTAGCAAACTCCAAATTACTTTACTGGTCCATATGTGTTTTTGTGTGATTCAGGAGCATGCCGCACTGTGATGAGAGATGATTGCCACAAGTTCCCCACATCTAAAGATAGCATTTTCGTAAGATCAGTAGGTGGAAAAGTACAAAAGAAACCCATGTCCACCAAAATCAAGATAGAATTTCCAGAACAAGATGGAGGTTCCTGGGGACAGGTGGTTCTCTCCTCAGCTTGCCCCTTTAACCTTCCAGGACGAGATTTTTTGGCAAAAATGAAAATTGCCATATACTGTCTGATGAGCAGAAAGGCTGGCAGTTCAGCCCCTCAACACAGTATTACAGGAAACTGTTAAACTGGGTAGTGACATGTTCCCTACAAACCCATTTGGAGGAACGGTTTGCGTAAACTATGACCCTTACTGCAGAACAAGATCAGGCTTTAGAATCACTGCCACCCACACTATGGTCCCAAGGCAATGCTGATGTGGGACGGGTTGAAAGGTGTGGAGCCTGTAATTATTAGGCCAAAGACAGAACACAGGCCTAAAGCACAACAATATCCCCTGAAGCCTGATGCAATTGAAGGGATACGCCCTGTGATTACAGATTTATATAGTAAAGGGATGATTAGACCCTGCTCAGACTTCACGATTAACACAGCTATTTTTCCAGTAAAGAAAGCACCTCCATCTACAGGATGGAAGATGGTACAGGATATGAGGCCAGTAAATGAGTCTGTGATAGTCAGATCTCCAAATGTTCAAGACCCACACACACTGTTAAACCAGTTGTGACCAGAGTCAACTAATTTCTCTGTTGTAGATTTGAGTAATGCTTTCTTTTCTATTCCAATTCACCCAGACTTTCAGTATTGGTTTGCATTCACTTTTGAAGGAAAAAGATACACTTTTACAAGGCTGTCCCAGGGATATGCAGAGAGTCCAACTATTTTTTCAGAAGCTATAGCAAATTGCTTAGCCAAATTTGTACCGCCCCAAAGTAGCCAGATACTGTTTTATGTGGATGACATCCTTGTGGCAGGAAAGTCACAACAGAAATGCAAACAAGATACCATGGCACTGCTACATTATTTAGCAGACACAAGAAACAAAGTGAGCAAAAATAAGCTTCAGTTGTGGTCCTCAGAAGTGAAATATTTGGGCCACTGTCTCACTAAAGAGGGAAGAAAAATAGATGAGGGCAGAAAGCCATTTTGCAAGCACCCAAGCCAGCTAATAAAAAGAAGATGATGTCCTTTCTAGGTCTAGCAAACTACTGCAGAAGTTGGGTCATTGGCTATGCCCAGCTGACCCAACCCCTGAATGACCTTATATATGGAGAACCCATGACAGCTTCAGAAAAGATAAAATGGAAAGACAGTGCTGAAGATGCATTTTGTAAACTAAAACAAACTTTAGCAGGCTAAGGAACGCTGGCTCTGTGTAATTATACCAAGCCATTCTTCCAAACAGTGGACTGTAGGGAAGGATTCATAATCTCAATGTTATCACAAAAATATGGAACTAAAAGTAAGCCAGTAGCTTATTTCTCTAAAAGACTGGATCCTGTGGCAGCGGCCACACCCCACTGCGTACAAGCAGTTTTGTCAGTTGTAATGGCTGTTCATGCCTCAGCTGAAATGGAATTATTGCACCCACTAACACTTCAAGTCCCGCATTCTGTCTCTATTTTACTTCTGCAAACAAATATGAAGTTTCTATCAACAGCAAGACATTTATTGTGTCTAACCACACTCCTATCACAACCGCACCTGACTGTTGAACGCTGTACTTGTTTAAATCCATCCACACTGATATCAACTGAAAAAGATGGCACACACCATAACTGTATAGCACAGGCAGGAAAGGTTTACTGAAAATTATGCTTGAAATCATTGTTGTTCTTTACTATACTACAAAGTATAACATTGTTTGTTTTTTTTTAAACATATTTAGACATGGATAAATATGTAGGACAAAGGAGTTTTAACTTAGTTTGAGTGAAGGAATTCATTTTAGAGCAAAATCCTAAATCGTGCATAACTTCCCAAATGGAGCGTATTGATCAATCACAATTGTGGTTCTTTCTCAAAATGGGCAATATAAAGACGTTAATGCTTGAAACCACCTTAGACATGGATAAATATGAAGGATAACGCAGTTTTAAGTTGATTTCAGTGAAGGAATTCATTTTGGAGCAAAATCCGAAATCGTGCATTACTTCTCATATGGAACGTATTGATCAAGCACAATTGTGGTTCTTTCTCATACAGAGTAATATAAAGAAGTTTATGCTTGAAACCAGCTTAGACATGGATAAATATGAAGGACAAAGCAGTTTTAACTTGGTTTGAGTGAAGGAATTCATTTTATACAAAAATCCGAAATCGTGCATAACTTCTCAAATGGAACGTATTGATCAAGCACAATGTGGTTCTTTGTCAAACAGACTAAAATAAAGAAGTGAATGCTTGAAACCTATTTAGACATGGATAAATATGAAGTACAAAGCAGTTTTAACTTGGTTTGAGTGAAGGAATTCATTTTATACAAAAATCCGAAATCGTGCAGAACTCCTCAAAAGGAGCGGATTGCTCAACCACAGTTGTGGTTCTTTCTCATAAAGGGTAATTTGAAGAAGTTTATGCCTGAAGCCTATTTAGACATGGATAAATATGAAGGACAAATCAGTTTTAACTTAGTTTGAGTGAAGGAATTCATTTTAGAGCAAAATCCTAAATCATGCATAAATTCCCAAATGGAGCGTATTGATCAATCACAATTGTGGTTCTTTTTCAAACAGACTAAAATAAAGAAGTTAATGCTTGAAACAAGCTCAGACATGGATAAATATGAAGGACAAAGGAGTTTTAACTTAGTTTGAGTGAAGGAATTCATTTTAGAGTAAAATCCTAAATTGTGCATAACTTCCCAAATGGAGCGTATTGATCACAATTGTGGTTCTTTCTCAAAATGGGCAATATAAAGACGTTAATGCTTGAAACCACCTTAGACATGGATAAATATGAAGGATAACGCAGTTTTAAGTTGATTTCAGTGAAGGAATTCATTTTAGAGCAAAATCCGAAATCGTGCATTACTTCTCATATGGAACGTATTGATCAAGCACAATTGTGGTTCTTTCTCATACAGAGTAATATAAAGAAGTGAATGCTTGAAACCTATTTAGACATGGATAAATATGAAGTACAAAGCAGTTTTAACTTGGTTTGAGTGAAGGAATTCATTTTATACAAAAATCCGAAATCGTGCATTACTTCTCATATGGAACGTATTGATCAAGCACAATTGTGGTTCTTTTTCAAACAGACTAAAATAAAGAAGTTAATGCTTGAAACCAGCTCAGACATGGATAAATATGGACAAAGCAGTTTTAACTTAGTTTGAGTGAAGGAATTCATTTTAGAGCAAAATCCGAAATCGTGCATAACTTCTCAAATGGAACGTATTGATCAATCACAATTGTGGTTCTTTCTCAAAATGGGCAATATAAAGACGTTAATGCTTGAAACCAGCTTAGACATGGATAAATATGAAGGATAACGAAGTTTTAACTTAGTTTGAGTGAAGGAATTAATTTTAGAGCAAAATCCGAAATCGTGCATAACTTCTCAAATGGAACGTATTGATAAATCACAATTGTGATTCTTTGTCAAACAGACTAAAATAAAGAAGTTAATGCTTGAAACCAGCTTAGACATTATTAAATATGAAGGACAAAGGAGTTTTAACTTAGTTTGAGTGAAGGAATTCATTTTAGAGCAAAATCCGAAATCGCGCATAACTTCTCAAATGGAACGTATTGATAAATCACAATTGTGATTCTTTGTCAAACAGACTAAAATAAAGAAGTTAATGCTTGAAACCAGCTTAGACATTATTAAATATAAAGTACAAAGGAGTTTTAACTTAGTTTGAGTGAAGGAATTCATTTTAGAGCAAAATCCGAAATCGTGCATAACTTCCCAAATAGAGCGTATTGATCAAGCACAATTGTGGTTCTTTCTCAAAATGGGCAATACAAAGAAGTTTATGCTTGAAACCAGCTTAGACATGGATAAATATGAAGGACAACACAGTTTTAAGTTGATTTCAGTGAAGGAATTCATTTTAGAGCAAAATCCGAAATCGTGCATAACTTCTCAAATGTAACGTATTGATCAAGCACAATTGTGGTTCTTTCTCAAAATGGGCAATATAAAGAAGTTTATGCTTGAAACCAGCTTATACATGGATAAATATGAAGGACAAAGGAGTTTTAACTTAGTTTGAGTGAAGGAATTCATTTTAGAGCAATATCTGAAATCTTGACTATCTCCTTAAAAGAAAGCGAATTTCGGATTCCAGAAGAACAAGTGTGGTTCTTTCTCATTCAAGGTAATATGAAGAAGTTTATACTTGAAACCAGTTTAGACATGGATAAAGAAGAAGGACAAAGCAGTTTTAACTTGGTTTGAGTGAAGCAATTAATTTTATGGCAATATCTGAAATCTTGACTATCTCGTTAAAAGAAAGCGGATTTCGGATTCCAGAAGAACAAGTGCGGTTCTTTCTCATATAAGGTAATATAAAGAAGTTTATACTTGAAAACAGCTTAGACATCGATAAATAAGAAGGACAAAGCAGTTTTAACTTGGTTTGAGTGAAGGAATTCATTTTATACAAAAATCCGAAATCGTGCAGAACTCCTCAAAAGGAGCGGATTGCTCAACCACAGTTGTGGTTCTTTCTCATAAAGGGTAATTTGAAGAAGTTTATGCCTGAAACCTATTTAGACATGGATAGTGAAGCAATTAATTTTACAGCAAAATCCGAAATCGTGCATAACTCCTCATAAGGAGCGTATTGCTCAAACATAAGTGTGGTTCTTTCTCATACAAGGTTTTAAAAAGAAGTTTATGTTTGAAACCAGCTTAAACATTGACAAATATGAAGGACAAAGCAGTTTTAACTTGGTTTGAGTGAAGGAATTCATTTTACAGCAAAATCCTAAATCTCCTCATAAGGAGTGTATTGCTCAAACATAAGTGTGGTTCTTACTCATACAACATTATATAAAGAAGTTTATGTTTGAATCCAGCTTAGACATGGATAAATAAGAAGGACAAAGCAGTTTTAACTTGGTTTAAGTGAAGGAATTCATAGTTAGCAGTTCCTTGATGAGGGATATTTCACCCCATCACTATCAGTGATCACGCTCCAGTTTCTATCACACTGAAGAATAAAAGAGTTATACCACCAGCGAGGAATTGGAGATTTAATACATCATTACTAAAAGACCCTGATTTTATTAATTATTTCAAAATGGAATGGTCTGTATATTTAGAAAATAATGACCTGCCAGGAATGTCAGCTTGTACTTTCTGGGAAGCCGGAAAAGCAGTCATGAGAGGCAAAATAATCTCTTGGCAATAAATCTGGAAGGTTCCTAGCCAACCAACTAAAGAGAAATAAAGAGAAAACAACAATCACTTCTATTAAAGACTCAAAAGGAAATGTAACCCATGAAATCAACAATGCTTTTAGGGACTTCTATAAAACCTTATATTCATCACAAAATGATCCATCAGACAGTAACATAGATCAGTTTTTTAGTAATATCAACCTTCCAAAATTACAAACCAAACAGGCAATGGCTCTGGATTCACCTCTCTTAATAGGAGAACTCCATGAAGCCCTTCAACATATGCCTAGTAACAAAGCCCCGGGTGGCCACCAGATGGTTTTCCAGCAGAGTTCTACAAAGAATTTTGAACTGTTTTGGCACCTGCATTTCACAAAATGGTATTACAAGTTAAGCAGAATGGCAGATTATCCCCACACATGAACTCTGCTAACATTATCCTGCTACAGAAACCAGGAAAAGACCCTATACTTCCATCTTGCCAGAATATACATGATCAAAACAGGGAGCGGAGATGGTTCGGCTGCAAGAAGGTGTGAATGTCCGACTAAAGTTCAAATATATTAACAAAAGCGGGAGGAGAGGTCTTCGGATGAGAGTGGTTGAGAATTTCCAACCATAATCTATAAAATGCGGTGAAAAAAAAGGTGTGATAGAACACTAAAAGGTGGAGCGGAAGTGTCCGGCTGCAAGAAGGTGTGAACGTTCGACCAAAGTTTGTAAAAAGCAGTTAAGAAAAGGTTCGAATATCCAACCAAACATAATCAAAAGCGGGAGCAGAGCTGTTCGACTGCAAGTAGGTGTGAATGTCAGATCATAATTTGCAAAAAGCTGATGAGAAAGGGTGTGAATGACTGACAATAATTGCTGAAAAATGTGTTAGAAAAGGTAAGAATGCATCATCCATTCATCATCAAAAGCGGGAGAAGAGGTGTTCGGCTGCAAGAAGCTGTGAATGTCCAGCCATAATTACTCACAAACGGATAAGAAAAGGTAGTATTGCCAGACCATACATGATCAAAACAGGGAGCGGAGGTTTTCCGCTGTAAGAAGGTGTGAATGTCCGACCATAGTTGGTAAAAAGCGGGTAAGAAAAGGTTAAAATACCCAACTGTACACAATCAATAGTGGGAGCGGTGTTGTTCGGCTACTAAAAGGTGTGAAAGTACGACCATGGTTTGTAAAAAGCGGGTAAGAAAAGGTGCGAATGCCCGACAATGTATGATCAAAAGAGGGAGCGGAGGTTTTTGGCTGCAAGAAGGTCTAAATGTCCAACCATAATTTGTAAAAACCGGGGAAGAAAAGGCTCGAAAGCCCGACTATACACCATCAAAAGCGGGAGCGGAGGTGTTCAGCTGAAAGAAGGCCTGAATGTCCATCAATAATTGCTAGAAAACATGAAAGGAAATTTTGGAATATCAAACCGCACATGATCATAAGCGGGAGAGGAGGTGTTCAGCTGCAAGAAGGTGTGAATGTCCACCCATAATTACTGAAAAATGGGTAAGAAAAGGTGCGAATGCCCAACCATACATCATCAAAAGCAAGAGTGGATGTGTTCGGCTACAAGAAGGTTTGAATGTCCGAGCATAGTTTGTAAAAAGCGGGTAAGAAAAGGTTAGAATATCCAACCAAACATAATCAAAAGCGGGAATAGAGCTGTTCGACTGCAAGTAGGTGTGAATGTCCAGCCATAATTACTCACAAACGGGTAAGATAAGGTAGTATTGCCAGACTATACATGATCAAAACAGGGAGCGGAGGTGGTTAAGCTGCAAGGTGCGAATGTCTGACTAAAGTTTGTAAAAAGCGGGTAAGACAAGGTGCGAATGCCCGACAATGTATGATCAAAAGAGGGAGCGGAGGTTTTCGGTTGCAAGGTCTGAATGTCCAACCATAATTTGTAAAAAACGGGGAAGAAAAGGCTCGAAAGCCCGACTATACACCATCAAAAGCGGGAGCGGAGGTGTTCAGCTGGAAGAAGGTCTGAATGTCCACCAATAATTACTGAAAAATGGGTAAGAAAAGGTGCAAATGCCCAACCATACATCATCAAAAGCAGGAGTGGATGTGTTCGGCTACAAGAAGGTTTGAATGTCCGAGCATAGTTTGTAAAAGGCGGGTAAGAAAAGGTTCGAATGCCCGAACATACACCATCAAAAGAGGGAGCGGAGGTGTTCCGCTGTAAGAAGGTGTGAATGTCCGACCATAGTTGGTAAAAAGCGGGTAAGAAAAGGTTAAAATACCCGAATGTACACAATCAAAAGAGGGAGCGGAGTTTTTCAGCTACAAGAAGGTGTGAAAGTCCGACCATGGTTTGTAAAAAGCGGGTAAGAAAAGGTTTGTGTGCCCGAATATACACCATCAAAAGCGGAAGTGGAGGTGTTCGACTGCAAGAAGGTGTGAACGTCCAACCAAAGTTTGTAAAAAGCAGTTAAGAAAAGGTTCGAATATCCAACCAAACATAATCAAAAGCGGGAGCAGAGCTGTTCGACTGCAAGTAGGTGTGAATGTCAGATCATAATTTGCAAAAAGCTGATGAGAAAGGGTGAGAATGCCCGACTATACACCATCAAATGCAGGAGCGGAGGTGTTCGGCTGTGAGTAGGTGTGAATGTCCGACCATAATTGCTAAAAAATGTATTAGAAAAGGTAAGAATGCCGGACCATACATCATCAAAAGGTAGGTCACATGTTGCCCCCCCCCCCTCCTCGGTGGTGTTCGGCTGCAAGAAGGTGTGAATGTCCAGCCATAATTACTTACAAACGGGTAAGAAAAGGTAGTATTGCCAGACCATACATGATCAAAACAGGGAGCGGAGGTGGTTCAGCTGCAAGGTGTGAATGTCCGACTAAAGTTTGTAAAAAGCGGGTAAGACAAGGTGCGAATGCCCGACAATGTATGATCAAAAGCGGCAGCAGAGATGTTAGGCTGGTATTTATCAATGTCTAGATAGATTTAAACAAAAAACAACGTTGTATTTTGCAGTAAAAGAAAGAGCAACACTAAAGATTCAGAAATCCAAGAAAGAGCTTTTTGTGAGTTCTGCATGATTTGGGATTTTGCTTATAAAATGCATTCCTTCACTCAAACTATGTTAAAACTGATTTGTCCTTCATATTTACCATGTCTAGATAGATTTAAACAAAAAAAACGTTTTCATGCAGAACGTATGAAAATAAGCTTATTCTCGGATTCCTGATCCTTCAGTGTTGCTCTTTCTTCTACCGCAAAATACAATGTTGTTCTTTTTTGAAGTCGATATAAACATTGATCAATATGAAGGACAAAGCAGGTTTCACTTGGTTTGAGTGAAGGAATTCATTTTATACATAAAATCCCAAATCATGCAGAACGTATGAAAAGAAGCTTATTCTCGGATTCCTGATCCTTCAGTGTTGCTCTTTCTTATATTGCAAAGTACAACGTGGTTTTTTGTTTTGTTTAAATCTATCTCGACATTGATAAATATGGAAGGACAAAGCAGCTTTAACTTGGTTTGAGCAAAGCCATTCATTTTATAGCTAAATCCGAAATCGTGCAGAACTCATGAAAGCAAGCTTATACTCGGATTCCTGAAACTTTAGATTTGCTCTTTCTTTTACTGCAAAGTACAACGTTGTTTTTGTTTAAATCTTTCTAGACATGGTAAATATGAAGGACAAAACAGTTTTAACATAGGGAATGCATTTTATAAGCAAAATCCCAAATTATGCAGAACTCACGAAAAGCTTTTTCTCGCTTTTCACTGCTTTTTACAAACTTTGGTCGGACGTTCACACCTTCTCGCAGCCGAACACCTCCGCTTCCGCTTTTGATGGTGTATATTCGGAAATTCGAACCTTTTCTTACCCGCTTTTTACAAACCATGGTCGGACATTCAAACCTTCTTGTAGCCGAACACATCCACTCCTGCTTTTGATGATGTATGGTTGGGCATTCGAAACCTTTTCTTGCCCATATTTCAGTAATTATGGGTGGACATTCACACCTTCTTGCAGCTGAACACCTCCTCTCCCGCTTATGGTCATGTGCGGTTTGATATTCAAAAATTTTCTTTGATTTTTTAAAGCAATTATTGATGTACATTCAGAACTTCTTGCAGCTGAACACCTCCGCTGCCGCTTTTGATGGTGTATTGTCGGGCTTTCGAGCATTTTCTTACCCGCTTTTTACAAACCATGGTCGGACTTTCACACCTTCTTGTAGCCGAACACATCCGCTCCCGCTATTTATTGTGTACAGTTAGGTATTTTAACCTTTTCTTACCTGCTTTTTACCAACTATGGTCGGACATTCACACCTTACGGCGGAACACCTCTGCTCCCTCTATTGATGGTGTATGTTTGGGCATTCGAACCTTTTCCTACCCGCTTTTTACAAACTATGGTCGGACTTTCACACCTTGTAGCCAAACAACTCCGCTGCCGCTATTGATTGTATACAGTCGGGTATTTTAACCTTTTCTTACCCGCTTTGTACCAACTATGGTCGGACATTCACACATTCTTACAGCGGAACACCTCCGCTTCCTCTATTGATTGTGTACAGTCGGGTATTTTAACCTTTTCTTACCCGCTTTTTACCAACTATGGTCGGACATTCACACCGTCTTACAGCGGAACACCTCCGCTCCCTCTTTTGATGGTGTATGTTCGGGCATTCGAACCTTTTCTTACCCGCTTTTTACAAACTGCTTGGACGTTCAAACCTTCTTGTAGCCGAACACATCCACTCCTGCTTTTGATGATTTATGGTTGGGTATTCGCACCTTTTCTTACCCATTTTTCAGTAATTATGGGTGGACATTCACACCTTCTTGCAGCTGAACGGCTCCACTCCTGCTTATGATCATGTGCGGTTTGATATTCGAAATTTTTTTTTCATGTTTTAAAGCAATTATTGATGGACATTCAAACCTTCTTGTAGCCGGACACATCCACTCCTGCTTTTGATGATATATGGTTGGGCATTCGTACCGTTTTTTACCCATTTTTCAGGAATTATGGGTGGACATTCAGACCTTCTTGCAGCCGAAAACCTCCTGAAAACCTCATACATTGTCGGGCATTGGCAACTTGTCTTACCCGCTTTTTACAAACTTTAGTCGGACATTCACACCTTCTTGCAGCTGAACCACCTCCGCTCCCTGTTTTGATCATGTATGGTCTGGCAATACTACCTTTTCTTACCCGTTTGTGAGTAATTATGGCTGGACATTCACAGCTTCTTGCAGCCGAACACCTCTCCCGCTTTTGATGATGATTGGTCCGGCATTCTTACCTTTTCTAACACATTTTTCAGCAATGATGGTCGGACATTCACACCTACTCACAGCCGAACACTTCCGCTCCCGCATTTGATGGTGTATAGTCTGGCATTCTCACCCTTTCTCATCAGCTTTTTGGAAATTATGATCCGACATTACCACCTACTTCCAGTCGAACAACTCCGCTCCCGCTATTGATTGTGTACATTCGGGTATTTTAACCTTTTCTTACCCGCTTTTTACCAACTATGGTTGGACATTCACACCGTCTTACAGCGGAACACATCCACTCCTGCTTTTGATGATGTATTGTCGGGCATTCGCACCTTGTCTTACCCGCTTTTTACAAACTTTAGTCAGACATTCACACCTTGCAGCTGAACCACCTCCGCTCCCTGTTTTGATCACGTATGGTCTTGCAATATTACCTTTTCTTTCCTGTTTGTGAGTAATTATGGCTGGACATTCACACCTATTTGCAGCCGAACACCACCTCTCCCGCTTTTGATAATGTATTGTCCGGCATTCTAGTCTTTTCTAACACATTTTTCAGCAATTATGGTCGGACGTTCACACCTATTCACAGCCGAACACTTCCGCTCCCGCTTTTGATGGTGTATAGTCGAGCATTCTCACCCTTTCTCATCAGCTTTTTGCAAATTATGATCTGACTTTCACACTTTCTTGTAGCCGAACAACACCTCCGCTTCCGCTTTTGATGGTGTATATTTGGGCATACGAACCTTTTCTTACCCGCTTTTTACAACCCATTGTCGGACTTTCACACCTTGTTGCTGAACAACTCCGCTCCCTCTTTTGATTGTGTACAGTCGGGTATTTTCACCTTTTCTTACCCGCTTTTTACCAACTCTGGTCGGACATTCACACCTTCTTACAGCGGAACTTCTCCGCTCCCTCTTTTGATGGTGTATGTTCGGGCATTCGAACCTTTTCTTACCCGCCTTTTACAAACTATGGTCGGACATTCAAACCTTCTTGTAGCCGACCACATCCACTCCTGCTTTTTATGATGTATGGTTTGGCATTCGCACCTTTTCTTAACCATTTTTCAGTAATTGTGGGTGGACATTCAGACCTTCTTACAGCCAAACACCTCTGCTGCCACTTTTGATGGTGTATAGTCGGGCATTCGAGCCTTTTCTTCCACGGTTTTTGGTCCGGCATTCTTACACCTTACACCTTTGGTCGGACATTCACACCTTGCAGCTGAACCACCTCCGCTCCCTTTTTTGATCATGTATGGTCTTGCAATACTACCTTTTCTTACCCGTTTGTGAGTAATTATGGCTGGACATTCACACCTACTTGCAGGCGAACACCACCTCTCCCGCTTTTGATGATGTATAGACCGGCATTCTTACCTTTTCTAACACATTTTTCAGCAATTATGGTCGAACATTCACACCTACTCACAGCCGAACACCTCCGCTCCTGCATTTGATGGTGTATAGTTCTCATCCTTTCTCATCAGCTTTTTGCAAATTATGATCTGACATTCACACCTACTTGCAGTCGAACAGCTCTGCTCCCGCTTTTGATTATGTTTGGTTGGATATTCGAACCTTTTCTTAACTGCTTTTTACAAACTTTGGTCGGACGTTCACACCTTCTTGCAGCCGAACACCTCTGCTTCCGCTTTTGATGGTATATATTCGGGCATTCGAACCTTTTCTTACCCGATTTTTACAAACCATCGTCGGACTTTCAAACCTTCTTGTAGCCGAACACATCCGCTCCCGCTATTGATTGTGTACAGTCGGGTATTTTAACCTTTTCTTACCGGCTTCTTACCAACTATGGTCGGACATTCACGCCTTCTTACAGCGGAACACCTCCGCTCCCTGTTTTGATGGTGTATGTTCGGGCATTCGAAAGCAACTGACAACATAAGAAGTCCAGACATACTTTGATAGTAGTTGTTGAAATATCCTTATTGATTTTAGATAAACTAATTCATAGTGATAGAACAGTAGATGAACAGGTGCCTGCACATGTCTCACGAAAATAGAATGGGTGTATGATTGCTGACGGCAGAGCAATACTGCCAAACTTATGAGTTCTTGTGGCAAACTTGATTCAGTGTTTTGACGTGTATACGCTGTTTCGCTGACTTGATTGTCACAAGAAACAAAGTGTGTTTGATAAGATCCGACCATTTTATTACGGGAGGATCAGTATGTATGGATTCTTATGTGACTGATAAACCCATTCGTATCTTAAGCATAATCTAATACGTGAGACAACGCCCTGGCACACAATCAAAAAAAAAAAGAGAGAGCGGTTTTGTGTCCCCACAGTCCATAATGTAGAAAAGAGAGAAAAAAGCCTTTCTGATTTGGTGTGTGTGCTCACAGTGCAGAGTGTAGAGAAAAGAGAGAAAAGAAAGCCGTTTTGGTGTCACAGGTGTTGTGACTTACACACACACATTTCTGAATTGAGAAAGGAAATTATTTTAGAGGAAGCACTAGAGTTTAGATCCCACATTTGTTGATAGCATTCATTTATTTTTTCTTTTAATCAGTTTTAAAGTGAATACTAACTGAGAAATGAAAAAGGTTAAGAGTTTAGAAGCTTGGTTCAAGAGCAAAACTTGGTTTATGATCAGCTGAGTCTCTAAACAGAACAGCAAAGGGCTTCATCGAACATTTAAAAAAGATTCAGATTGTTAGAATATCCAGAATTTATAGGAATGGTGGTGATTACTCTTATTTTCTAGAATGGAAATAACTGCACCATGTCTGTTTTATGAATTTAAGGGGCTAAAAAGTTTTGTTCTCGTTTTTCAATGATTAACCGAATGTATGTGAGAGTCCAAACAGACAGAAGGGCTACGGCCGAGCGCTGGAGAAAGATGAGACAGGCTGAACTAAATTAATGTTAAGGGAAACGATTCTGCTGAGTGACAAGGTTTTTACCAAATGGACTGAAATATGTCCATGTGCAGAAACAGGTGCACTCTCAGTAGCAAAAGCAAGGGTAAAATAAATCATTTCTAGATTTGAAATTCCTGAAAAGATTTCAGTGATAATTTGACACACTTTGTAAACAATGTCATCTCACTGATGGCAAAGAACTTAAAATAGACCTTAGAAACCACTGTGCATATCATCCACAATCAGCAGGTTTCGTGGAGAGACACAATGGAATAATTAAGTCAAGACTGAAAAAAATCATGGAAGAAATGGGAAATATTGGGTTTACTGTTTACCATTGTAAAAATGCATCCTCCAACTAGCACAAGATGAACTCCATTTGAGAAAAGGTATGGAAGACCATTTGTACTCCTACAGTCAAAACACAGTCATCAACTGACATGATGAAGAAAAAAAGAAAAAGAGAAGAAACCTTAGCAGAATACAAATATTAACAAGTAGAGAGATCTCTTCTGTTTAGTCTGTTCCAGGTGAACCGGTGAAGGAATCTCTGAAGACAGTAAAACCCGGGGACTGGATCATCATCAAAGTGATAAATAAAAATAACTGGTCCAGCCCAAGGGGGGAGGGTCCATTTCAGGTACTACTTACATCTCCCACATCAGCTGAAGGACTTCTTGGATTCACTTATCACATTGTACCACGACCTTCAGAAGTAGGGAAAGATTAGTTACCCACCACTGTTTTCTGAGGCAAAGACTACAAAGGGGAATTCTCTCAACAGGAGGGGGTTCATCTCAACCTCAGTGAAGAAAACAACGGCTAACATGAGAACATAGGGTGTGACTAAAATAAGACAGGGAAAATGGATGGACAAAGGCCGTGGCATCCATTCAGATTACCAGGATTTTGTGGGTTAAGAGGAACCAGCTGTGTATTATTAATCATTACTCTTATTATAGTATTCCCAATTTGATGGTATGAAGCATGGATTAGCAGAAATAAAGATGATGCAGGACAGAGTACCACCACTGTCCCCTTGACATAGAAAGTGCCACACTAGTAATAACATTTATTTAAACTTGGAGATAAATGGAGAAAATAATCTCATATACAATAGCTGAGACAGAAAAAACAAAAAACTTTTGAAGACACGATTAAAACAACATTTAGAACATACATAAAGCTTAAAAGGAGTGACAAAGCTGCGACTGCAAAGGCATAGAAGTCTAATTAAAAACAGGAGCAGTAGGACAGACTTTTGTGAAATCTGAGTAAGCTCTGGGAATCAAATTTAGATAATGATCAGACTTGGCCTTTCTTATTTCTGCTGTACATTTATTTCTAAGCTTCCTAAAAGCAAGGCAATGACCCGGGTCCCTCATATGCCCAGCTAGCATCCAAGGTTTATTTATTTTTTAAGTAAAGAAGACAGCAGCTGATGTGAGAGAGAGTGAGGAGATGTGAGAGAGAGTGGGAGATGTGAGAGAGAGTGATGCTGTAGTGTCGCGAGATTGTGTGAGATTATCGGCAGATTCAAACAAGGCGCGCCTCAAATAGAGCAAACAATATAGTAAGATTATAATTACGCCAATAACTACTGTTTAAATAAATATATTATCGGGTGAAACAAAAACAAAACACTGGAGTACAGTGAAGAAAGTCTGGAGAGCCTCACGGATTTCATCGACGAGTGTTTTGACAGGATCGTCATGGGGAAAACTAACCAATCCCCATCTGCTAGCAGCAAGGCTTCAATCTCAAAGAGAAGTCGTAATGAAGAGTCACCCGGAGCGACGTCTCCAGCTGGTAATGATTCTACGGACATTTTGACATCAATAGATAAGAAACTATCCAGCTTCGACGCCCGTATGTCTCTGTTAAAAATTCTACACAGAGAGTTCCAGGCATTACGGGAGTCGTTGGAGTTCAGCCAGCAACAGGTGCAGACGCTGGCTGCAGAAAACGCAGCCCTCAGAGGATCGGTGAAATCACTCACCGAAGGAATGAGCCGGATCTCTGATGAGAACAAGAGGATGAAAGAATCAATTATTGATCTCCAGGCTCGTAGTATGAGGGACAATCTGGTGTTTTCTGGAATCCCGGAGCAGGCAGACGAGGATCCTGAACTCGCAGTGAAAAACTTCATCCAAAATCAGCTGAAACATCCAGGAGATGTAGTGAAAAACATTACTTTTCACCGAGTCCACCACCTGGGAGGGAAGAGACCTGATGCCCGCCGACCGAGAGCGATTGTGGCCAAGTTCGAGCATTTCCAACAGAAGGTCCAGGTGAGGGGCCGCGGCAGGGAGCTGAGAGGAACGGACTTCAGCATCAACGACCAGTTTCCCAAAGAAATCCTGGAAAGACGCAGGGTTCTGTTCCCCATCCGGAGAAAGTTCATGGAAGGAGGCTCCCGAGCTATTATCGCGGTGCATAAATTATTCATCAACGGACAGCTTTACCACGACCAGGAAACCACTCCTTGGCTCTTCTAAACTCCAGGTGATCTGTATTCGTTAACTTGTATGAATCATTTCATTGTAGATGACATATAAGTAAGATGAAATAATCTATCCAATTCACAGTTATCTATCAAGGCAAAATATATAGCTCACTGCCAGTCTCAACAGCAAGGGATATATGCAGTTCATATTTGTTTATTTGGGTATGTTTTTTTGTTTTTGTTTTTGTTTTTTCTATCTCACACTTCCACTCTTTTGCACTGTTTTTCTATTCTGTCTTTCTTCCCCAACCCGCTGCGTTTCCACCTTAATAAGTAATGTTAACAAGCACGGCGCACATAGAGTTTTGAGCAGAGCACATAATCAAGTTCCACACAGCATCGACAGCGCAAGTACATATTGTAGCAAGCTCATACTGACAACTGAAACACCAACAATGGCATGTTCATGGAAGCATATATGCACACACGCACGGGATGCTTTTAGCAAGCATCCAGCACTCACTGCGTTAGTCTGAGCATGTCCACGCTGAGGTTTATCTCATGGAATGTGCATGGAGCTGGGTCCAGGGAGAAGAGATTAAAAATCTCCAATAAATTGAAGGATTTACAGGCGGACATTGTTTTATTACAGGAGATTCATTTATCAAAGACTGTAGCTGATGTTCTCACCACAGCACAGTTTCCTCATGTGTACTCAGCCTGTTACAACTCCAGACAAAGAGGTGTAGCCATTCTGATAAATAGAAGAGTAAATTTCACCGTAAACAACACAGTTATAAATCCAGAAGGTAGATTTCTAATAGTTAATTTATCTATTCAAAATATGAATTTATGCATTGCAAATATATATGGTCCAAATGTGGATGCCCCCTCATTTTTTCACTCCTTTTTCACTTCACTCTCTGATCACTCAGATAACACACTCATCATAGGAGGGGACTTTAACATGGTATTAGACTCAGGAGTAGACAGACTCAGTACTTCAGGAAGTCAGCGGAACTGGCAGTCCATGAATATTGTTAAACAGTATATGAAAGATTTTGGTCTTTGTGATGCTTGGCGCTCCCACCACCCCACTCTTAGAGAATACACCTTCTTCTCACCGGTACACCTCTCATATTCAAGAATAGATTATTTCTTAGTTAGCAGTTCCTTGATGAGGGATATTTCAGACACCAAAATCCACCCCATCACTATCAGTGATCACGCTCCAGTTTCTATCACACTGAAGAATAACAGAGTTACACCACCAGCTAGGAATTGGATATTTAATACATCATTACTAAAAGACCCTGATTTTATAAATTATTTCAAAAGGGAATGGTCTGTATATTTAGAAAATAATGACCTGCCAGGAATGTCACCTTGTACTCTCTGGGAAGCCGGAAAAGCAGTTATGAGAGGCAAAATAATCTCTTTTTCATCAAATAAGGGAAAGTTCAAGGATATTAGATTTAGAACTCAGGATTAAATAATTATAAATTGTCTACAGTACCTCCAAAGAGGCACACATACTGAATGAACTAAGAAAAGCTAAACTTGAATTAAACAAAATTATTGATAAACAAACACAGTTTCTGATACAAAGACTTCACTTGGAGAACTTTGAGAACGGCAATAAATCTAGAAGGTTCCTAGCTAACCAACTAAAGAGAAACAAAGAGAAAACAACAATCACTTCTGTTAAAGACTCAAAAGGAAATGTCACCCATGACCCTGATGTAATCAACAATGCTTTTAGGGACTTCTATAAAACCTTATATTCATCACAAAATGATCCATCAGACAGTAACATAGATCAGTTTCTTAGTAATATCAACCTTCCAAAATTACAAACCAAACAGGCAATGGCTCTGGATTCACCTCTTTCAATAGGAGAACTCCATGAAGCCCTTCAACATATGCCTAGTAACAAAGCCTCGGGACCAGATGGTTTTCCAGCAGAGTTCTACAAAGAATTTTGGACGGTTTTGGCACCTGCATTTCACAAAATGGTATTACAAGTTAAGCAGAATGGCAGATTATCCCCACACATGAACTCAGCTAACATTATCTTGCTACAGAAACCAGGAAAAGACCCCATACTTCCATCCAGCTACCTCCCAATATCTCTAATAAATGCAGACCTCAAAATCATTTGTAAAGCCCTTGCCAAAAGAATGGAAAAAATATCTCCACTTATAATACATCCTGACCAGACAGGTTTTATAAAGGGTAGACACTCATCCACTAACACTCGCAGGCTAATTAATCTCATAGACTATTCTACCATCAACAACTTGGAAACCACAATCGACTCTCTAGATGCAGAAAAAGCATTTGATGGAGTGAACTGGAAATTTTTATTCGCAGCATTAAACAAATTCGGGTTTGGGTCACACTTCATCAACTGGATAAGGATATTATCCAGTTGATGAAGTGTAAGTTCTACTAATTCTTGGCATGCATAAGAGATAACATGGCTAGTGATGATGCAGGACCTAATGTAATGCACTAGATCTCCTTTTTCCTTTTTAACTTTGTCTTTTTTACTGGTTACTGATGATTTGTTAGACATGAAGAGAAGAAGAAAAAGAAGAGTTCTAAAGATGAAGAACTTGTTTTTGCATTTTGTTTGTGTGATTCCTATATTGTCCTGATTCCTATAACTTCACTCTACAGGCCTGAATGAAGTTGCTCACTTCGTTCTGTTGAGCTTTCTGCTCGGCCAGCTCATTCTGAAACTTCTCCTTTAGATTCCCGACTTCACTGTTCAATCCAATGCAAGTGTCAGGACAAATGATCAAACTTCTCCAAGCTTCAGTCTGCAGAGAGGTACAAGACAGGGTTGCCCACTTTCTCCCTCACTTTTTGCTATTTTCATCAAATCTTTAGCAGCTGCTATCAGACAAGATAGAAATATTAAAGGCAACCAACCCCAAAATATTGAGCATAAAATAAGTCTTTATGCTGGTGATGTATTACTTTTCCTTCAGAACTCACAGACGTCTCTCACTCACACGATCACACTCATGAATAAATTCTCAGCACTTTCTGACTACTCTATCAACTGGTCTAAGACCACAGTTCTGCCCATTAACTGTAGGGTCCAGAATATACCTGCGATCACTCTACAGTCAGGAAATATTAGATATTTAGGCATAAACATTTCCTCCAGGCTCTCAGAGCTAACAAAGCTAAATTATGTGCAATTATTAAAGACAGTAGAGGACGATCTCTCTCGTTGGAAGTCCTTACCTATATCACTTATGGGGAGAGTTACAACCATTAAAATGATGATACTACCAAAAGTTAATTATTTGTTCTCAATGATCCCCATAAAACCATCTGCTACTTGGTTTAAGTCACTAGATTCATGCATCTCCAAATTTCTGTGGAAAAACAAACCACCACGTATTAGTTTAAAAACCCTACAGAAGACCAAGGACTGTAGTGGATTAGATTTACCTAATTTTCAGCACTATTCCTTAGCCAATAGGTTACAGTATATATCAAAATGGTTTAAACCTAGCCCAATAGATGAACCATGGATAAATATAGAACAAGCATTGTGTGATAATCTGGAAATTTCTGACCTGCCACTTATTAGTCAAAACGTAAAAAATCACAAATGTTTCAAAAGCATTAACATCAGCACCTCTCTGACAGCCTGGTGGGAATTTCTTAAAATAACAAAGTCCTCACTTGTCCCGTGTAAGCTTACACCCATCTGGAACAATCCTGACATACTGCAAAACAAAAAAATGCTAAACTTTACTCTTTGGAAGATCAAAGGAATCAAACATCTGGAACATATAATCCAAAATGGAAATTTTATTTCATTTGATGAGCTCATATCACAACATGAGATAGGCAGCAATAAATTCCTAGAATATCAACAACTTAAATCTATAATAACAAAGAAATATATCCTCCACCAACCAGACTTACAACTCCCGACTAGGGTAGCAGAATTTCTAAGCATCTGCACCCCAAAACTACTATCAAAAATATATAAATTATTGTCTAAGATAGATGACACAATGTCTCTTCCATCCTCAAAATGGGAGGCAGATTTATCCATCAGTTTTAGTCATAGCTTCTGGCCACAAATATGTTTGAACACCTTCAGAATGACTCGAAATCCTAATTTACAGCTTATACAATACCAAATCCTTCATAGAACACACTATACAGGACAAAGGATGTTCAGGATGGGTCTAACACGCTCAAACATCTGCTCACATTGCACAGATAACACACCTGATGATTATGCACACGCTTTGTGGTTTTCTGCGCCTGTCCAGAAGTTCTGGCTTGATGTCTGTGTAGACCTATCAACATGGCTAAAGTGTAGCATCCCTGCATGCCCCACACTGTGCATACTGGGTGACTTAGACAACATCAACATGGAAATTAACTCAGCACACATGGTTCTCACAGTGTTATGTATCGCAAAGAAAACTATTCTCATTAACTGGAAAGCGAAGAACAATCTGTGTATTAACCAGTTTAGAAATTTTCTTTTAGATTATATTAGCATGGAAACAATGTCTGCCTCCTCAAAACATCAATTGGCTGAATTTAATTCTCTCTGGTCCCCTCTGATTAGCTTTATCACATAGTGGTGGTGGTGGGTTGCTGTCCCGTCGCTCTGGGCGGTTGGGTGTGTGCTGGGGGGGGCTGTGTGGCTTCGGGCGTCTGGTGGTCTCTCGGGTCGTGGGGACCGGGTTGGTCATTGCTGGGGGGGACTGTGTGTCGGGCTTGGAGGGCAGTTTTGGGGGCTTGCGGTGTGGGGCTGTCTTGCGGTGTGGGGCGGGGTCCCTTAGGGGCCTTGGGGTGGTGGCTGCTGGCTCTATGTCGGGTGACCGGGCCGCTCTGGCGTGGGTGGTGGTGCTGGGCCTGGGCCCTGGTGGCTGGGCGCTGCCTTGCGCCCGGGGGGGCCTGCCTGTGCCTGGGGGGGCTGGGTTGCCCTGGACGCGCCACAGTATGGGTGGGTTGGTGCAGGTCCTGGTGCCGGGCTTGTTGCTCTGGGACCTCCAAGGTGTCCGCAGATGGTTGTTTTTTCTTCAGGGTGTTGGGGAGAGGTTTGTTTGTTTTTTGTTGTTGTTTGTTTGTTTTTTGTAGAGGTCCTCCGGGGTCGGGTTGTGTTGAGTGGGGTGGGGCGGGATGGGTACCTTCTGGGGGTACAGTAGCTCCCGGAATATGGTCGCTGCAGGCCCCGCACCTGGTGGACATCAGGCCCTCCTGCCCTGTGTTGGCTCCCAGGTAGCGGGGATGCCTATTGCAGCCAGTCCCTGGCTGCCCTCTCCGGGGAGAGAATAGCTCTCCCGATGTATATCCCCATACCCTTCTCCCTTCTGGCTCCTGTACACAGCACACACTCACACATGAAGGGTTTTGGGGGCGTGTGTGTTCGGTGGGGTGTAGTGGATGGGGCCACGTAGGTGGTCCCCTTTGGTTTCACTCTGCAGTTCCCCGCCCCTGTTTTAATTACACCTTAGACATTACTACTTATCAAACACACTCACACACACACATTAGGTCTTAGGAGGTGGTTACACTGAGTGGCATCTGGTGGGCGGGGCTCTTTGGGTATGTAGGCTGCCCAGAGGGCCGCGCTCCCAGTTCTGTTTGGCTGCCCCTCAATTTTAATTCCTCACTATTAGAAAATATTGAAGAGCCAGAAGGGTGAGGGTAGGGGTCTTCTTCCTACACCCCTGCTTCCTGGTTGCTGCTTGGGGCGGGAGGGGCCAGGAGGATTAATTAATTGTTCTGCTGGTTCGGGGTCTGTGGTGGCTGGGGGGCTGCTGGCCCCCTGGTGTGCCCGCTGCACTACACCCCAGCGGAGTCGAGGGAGGGAGGACGTGTGGATGTGTGGATCTATGGGACGTGAAAGTGTGTGTGGTAATGATTGGGCCTGGATCTGGGACTTGCTGTCGTCTGGCCTGCCTGTGCTTCTCCCGATGGGGGGGCGGCGTTGCCTCTCCCCGCTGCTCGTGACTTCACCCACCTGTGGGCACGTCTTGACTCCCAGGGCACTTGGCCAGGGGCGCTGGGGCAGGCGCTGACCCACTGTGTGGCTGTCTGGGGCGCTTGGCCCTCCTGGGTATTGGGTGGGGCCTCTGCTGGGGGGTTTGGGGGCGCTCGGGCTCCTGGGGCCCGGGTCCAGTGCACGGCCCATGTCTGGGCGGCTGGGGCCTGGCGGGGTCGGTGGGCTTTTGCCCCTGGCTCCCGGAGGGCCTCTGCCCTATGCTTATGGGGGCTCTGTCCGGGGGCTTCCTCTGCAGTCTTCTGGGTGGATGCGTGGTTGCCCCTGCGGTGGGCTTCCTGGGTTCTGTGCTCTGTGGGGGCTGCTGGTGGCCTGGGTCTTGTGGCCCTCTCTGCCTGCTTCTGATTGCTTCGGGGGGCTGTGGATTGTGGCCCTGTACGCTTATACACTCATAACTAAGCACGGTTATCATGTAGGTCCTGTGCCATAGGTGTTGCATGTTCTCACACTCACATTCATTAGTCCAGTAGCATGGTCGCTAAGCAGTTGATGTATTATCATGTCGTCTCAGGTCATCTATATCCACAGCTGTGTTGTATGCGATTGCCGCTTCTTGTGCTTGTTTTTGTTTGTTTGTGTGTTTGTTTTTTCTCTGCTTGTCGGCTTTCAGGTGCTCCTGGTGGTACTAAGGCTGGATTCCCCTCAGAGGCCATGGATTGTTGTCTGTTTTGTTTTTTACAGGTGTATCAGCTGGTTGTCTGATTTTTGTTTCTATTTTTGTTCTGTTTCCTCTTCTTTCCTCTTCTTCTTTCCTTGTCTTGGGAAAAGTCCGGTTCAGTTCTATTACATGTCATATATTGTAAACAGAAATAAATAAATGGGCATCAAGGGGAGCTTTACATTTATAAAACTTCCCTTGGCAAAGCAAATCTGTTTGGCATCAAAGGTATTCAGACTACAATTCTGCTGCCATAATGCTGAACAGGACAAGGGGGAAGAAAAAAAAAAGTAAAGAAGACAGTTCTGCCGAAAGCCAGGGACTAGACCTGTATCTAGTGACTTAAACCAAGTAGCAGATGGTTTTATGGGGATCATTGAGAACAAATAATTAACTTTTGGTAGTATCATCATTTTAATGGTTCTAACTCTCCCCATAAGTGATATAGGTAAGGACTTCCAACGAGAGAGATCGTCCTCTACTGTCTTTAATAATTGCACATAATTTAGCTTTGTTAGCTCTGAGAGCCTGGAGGAAATGTTTATGCCTAAATATCTAATATTTCCTGACTGTAAAGTGATCGCAGGTATATTCTGGACCCTACAGTTAATGGGCAGAACTGTGGTCTTAGACCAGTTGATAGAGTAGTCAGAAAGTGCTGAGAATTTATTCATGAGTGTGATCGTGTGAGTGAGAGACGTCTGTGAGTTCTGAAGGAAAAGTAATACATCATCAGCATAAAGACTTATTTTATGCTCAATATTTTGGGGTTGGATGCCTTTAATATTTCTATCTTGTCTGATAGCAGCTGCTAAAGGTTTGATGAAAATAGCAAAAAGTGAGGGAGAAAGTGGGCAACCCTGTCTTGTACCTCTCTGCAGACTGAAGCTTGGAGAGGTTTGATCATTTGTCCTGACACTTGCATTGGATTGAACAGTGAAGTCGGGAATCTAAAGGAGAAGTTTCAGAATGAGCTGGCCGAGCAGAAAGCTCAACAGAACGAAGTGAGCAACTTCATTCAGGCCTGTAGAGTGAAGTTATAGGAAGTTATTGGAATCAGGACAATATAGGAATCACACAAACAAAATGCAAAAACAAGTTCTTCATCTTTAGAACTCTTCTTTTTCTTCTTCTCTTCATGTCTAACAAATCATCAGTAACCAGTAAAAAAGACAAAGTTAAAAAGGAAAAAGGAGATCTAGTGCATTACATTAGGTCCTGCATCATCACTAGCCATGTTATTTCTTATGCATGCCAAGAATTAGTAGAACTTACACTTCATCAACTGGATAATATCCTTATCCAGTTGATGAAGTGTGACCCAAACCCGAATTTGTTTAATGCTGCGAATAAAAATTTCCAGTTCACTCCATCAAATGCTTTTTCTGCATCTAGAGAGTCGATTGTGGTTTCCAAGTTGAAACGTGACAAATGAACGAAGACCCAAGGAGTTGAGTCGTAAACGAATCAATACTGTTTCCTGTGCGAGGACCCGTCAGCCGAGGAGTTGAGTCATGAACGAATCAATACTGTTTCCTGTGCGAGGACCCGTCACCCGAGGAGTTGAGTCGTGAACGAATCAATACTGTTTCCTGTCCTGCTGACTGAGCTTATGAAGCTTCCGCCTGCCGTGTGGTGAGGAAGGGTACTGCATGAAAATGAACGAATCACTCACTGAGACAACTCGTTATTCCCGAGTCATATAAAAAATTTGTTCATATCGAACGAATCGCTCACGAACGACACATCACTATCTATTTGACGAGTTATGCATGAATTCGGGTTTTACAATAAAATGAATTCCTTCTCTCAAACCCAGTTCAAACTGCTTTGTCCTTCATATTTATCTACTTCTAATCTAGTTTCAACAATAAACAACACTGTATTTTGTAGTATGAAAAAGAACCAGACCTAATTTTCAGCAATAAGCTTCTCTCGAGGAGATATGAAGGAATATAGATTTTGCTATAAAATGAAATCCTTCTATCAAACTGACTTAAAACGGTTTGTCCTTATTTGTTCACTTCTGATGAAGTTTCAACAATAAACAACAATCTTTGTATTATGAGAAAGAACCAGACTCATTCTTCAGGAATCCGAAAATAAGCTCTATTTTACGAGTTATGCACGAATTCGGATTCTCCTATAAAATGAATTCCTTAACTCAAACAAAGTTAAGACTGCTTTGTCCTTCATATTTATTCATGTCTAATCAAGTTTCAACGATAAACAACGTTGTACTTTGTAGAATGAGAAAGAACTTCTTCAGCTATAAGCATCTCTTGACATATGACGAAATACAGATTTTGCTATAAAATTAATTCCTTCTATCAGCCTGACTTAAAACTGTTTGTCCTCCTTATTTATCCACTTCAAATCAAGTTTCAACAATTTGGTAGTTTGAGAAAGAACAACTTAATCTTCAGCAATCAGTATAAAAAGAGGGTAAGAAAAGGTGCAAATGCATACATCACTAAAAGGTGGAGCGGAAGTATACGGCTGCAAGTAGGTGTGAATGTCCTACCATAATTTGTAAAAAGCGGGTAAGAAAAGGTTCGAATGCCCGACTATATATTAACAAAAGCGGGAGGAGAGGTCTTCGGATGAGAGTGGGTGAGAATTTCCAACCATAATCTATAAAATGCGGTGAAAAAAAAGGCATAGAACACTAAAAGGTGGAGCGGAAGTGTTCGGCTGCAAGAAGGTGTGAATGTCCGACTATATTTGGTGAAAAGCAGGTGAAGTAAGGTCTGAATGCCCAACCTTACATCATCAAAAGCGAGATCAGAGGTGTTTGGCTGCAAGAAGGCCATAGTTTGCCAAAAGCGGGTAAGGTGCGAATGACCGACTAAATATCAACAAAAGTGGGGGCGGAGGTCTTCGGATGCAAGTGGGTGTGAATATCCCACCATACAAATATGGTCTCATCAGCTTTTTGCAAATTATGATCTGACTTTCACACCTTCTTGTAGCCGAACAACTCCACTCCCGCTATTGATTGTGTACAGTCGGGTATTTTAACCTTTTCTTACCCGCTTTTTACCAACTATGGTTGGACATTCACACCGTCTTACAGCGGAACACCTCCGCTCCCTCTTTTGATGGTGTATGTTCGGGCATTCCAACCTTTTCTTACCCGCTTTTTACAAACTATGGTCGGACATTCAAACCTTCTTGTAGCCGAACACATCCACTCCCGCTTATGATCATTTGCGGTTTGATATTCGAAAATTTTCTTTCATGTTTTCTAGCAATTATTGATGGACATTCAGACCTTCTTGCAGCCGAACACCTCCGCTTCCGCTTTTGATGGTGTATGTTCGGGCATTCAAACCTTTTCTTACCCGCTTTTTAAAAACCATGGTCGGACTTTCACACCTTCTTGTGGCTGAACAACTCCGCTCCCTCTTTTGATTGTGTACAGTCGGGTATTTTAACCTTTTCTTACCCGCTTTTTACAAACTATGGTCAGACATTCACACCTTGCAGCTGAACCACTTCTGCTCCCTGTTTTGATCATGTATGGTCTGGCAATACTACCTTTTCTTACGCGTTTGTGAGTAATTATGGCTGGACATTCACACCTTCTTGCAGTCGAACAGCTCTGCTCCCGCTTTTGATTATGTTTGGTTGGATATTCGAACCTTTTCTTACCCGCTTTTGACAAACTTTGGTCGGACGTTCACACCTTCTTGTAGCCGAACAACTCCGCTCCCACTATTGATTGTGTACAGTCGGATATTTGAACCTTTTCTTACCCGCGTTTTACCAACTATGGTCGGACATTCACACCGTCTTACAGTGGAACACCTCCGCTCCCTGTTTTGATGGTGTATGTTCGGGCATTCCAACCTTTTCTTACCCGCTTTTTACAAACTATGGTCGGACATTCAAACCTTCTTGTAGCCGAACCACCTCCGCTCCCTGTTTTGATCATGTATGGTCTGGCAATACTACCTTTTCTTACCCGTTTGTGAGTTATTATGGCTGGACATTCACACCTACTTGCAGCTGAACACCACCTATCTCGCTTTTGATGATGTATGGACTGGCATTCTTACCTTTTCTAACACATTTTTCAGCAATTATGGTCAGATATTCACACCTACTTACAGCCGAACAACTCCGCTCACGCATTTGATGGTGTATAGTCAGGCATTCTCACCCTTTCTCATCAGCTTTTAGCAAATTATGATCTGACATTCAAACCTACTTGCAGTCGAACAGCTCTGCTCCCGTTTTTGATTATGTTTGGTTGGATATTCAAACCTTTTCTTAACTGCTTCTTACAAACTTTGGTCGGACGTTCACACCTTCTTGTAGCCGAACACATCCACTCCTGCTTTCGATGGTGTATGGTTGGGCATTCGCACCTTTTTTTTACCCATTTTTAAGGAATTATGGGTGGACATTCACACCTTTTTACAGCTGAACACCTCCTCTCCCACTTATGATCATGTGCGGTTTGATTTTCGAAAAGTTTCTTTCATGTTTTCTAGCAATTATTGATGGACATTCAGACATTCTTGAAGCTGAACACCTCCGATCCCGCTTTTGATCATACATTGTCAGGTATTCACACCTTGTCTTACCCGCTTTTTACAAACTTTAGTCGAACATTCACACCTTGCAGCTGAACCACCTCCGCTCCCTGTTTTGATCATGTATGGTCTGGCATTACTACCTTTTCTTACACGTTTGTGAGTAATTATGGCTGGACATTCACACCTACTTGCAGTCGAACATCTCTGCTCCCGCTTTTGATTATGTTTGGTTGGATATTCGAACCTTTTCTTACCCGCTTTTGACAAACTTTAGTCGGACATTCAAACCTTCTTGTAGCCGAACCACCTCCGCTCCCTGTTTTGATCATGTATGGTCTGGCAATACTACCTTTTCTTACCCGTTTGTGAGTAATTATGGCTGGACATTCACACCTACTTGCAGCTGAACACCACCTCTCTCACTTTTGATGATGTATGGACCGGCATTCTTACCTTTTCTAACACATTTATCAGCAATTATGGTCAGAGATTCACACCTACTTACAGCCTAAAAACTCCGCTGCCGCATTTGATGGTGTATAGTCAGGCATTCTCACCCTTTCTCATCAGCTTTTTGCAAATTATGATCTGACATTCAAACCTACTTGCAGTCGAACAGCTCTGCTCCCGTTTTTGATTATGTTTGGTTGGATATTCGAACCTTTCCTGAACTGCTTTGTACAAACTTTGGTCGGACGTTCACACCTTCTTGTAGCCGAACACATCCAAACCTACTTTTGATGATGTATGGTTGGGCATTTGCACCTTTTTTTTACCCATTTTTAAGGAATTATAGGTGTACATTCACACCTTTTTACAGCTGAACACCTCCTCTCCCACTTATGATCATGTGCGGTTTGATTTTCGAAAAGTTTCTTTCATGTTTTCTAGCAATTATTGATGGACATTCAGACATTTTTGAAGCTGAACACCTCTGATCCCGCTTTTGATCTTACATTGTCAGGTATTCGCACCTTGTCTTACCCGCTTTTTACAAACGTTAGTCGAACATTCACACCTTGCAGCTGAACCACTTCTGCTCCCTGTTTTGATCATGTATGGTCTGGCAATACTACCTTTTCTTACCCGTTTGTGAGTAATTATGGCTGGACATTCACACCTTCTTGCAGTCGAACAGCTCTGCTCCCGCTTTTGATTATGTTTGGTTGGATATTCGAACCTTTTATTACCCGCTTTTGACAAACTTCGGTCGGACGTTCACACCTTCTTGTAGCCGAACAACTCCGCTCCCACTATTGATTGTGTACAGTCGGATATTTGAACCTTTTCTTACCCGCGTTTTACCAACTATGGTCGGACATTCACACCGTCTTACAGTGGAACACCTCCGCTCCCTGTTTTGATGGTGTATGTTCGGGCATTCCAACCTTTTCTTACCCGCTTTTTACAAACTATGGTCGGACATTCAAACCTTCTTGTAGACGAACCACCTCCGCTCCCTGTTTTGATCATGTATGGTCTGGCAATACTACCTTTTCTTACCCGTTTGTGAGTTATTATGGCTGGACATTCACACCTACTAGCAGCTGAACACCACCTCTCTCGCTTTTGATGATGTATGGACTGGCATTCTTACCTTTTCTAACACATTTTTCAGCAATTATGGTCAGATATTCACACCTACTTACAGCCGAACAACTCCGCTCCCGCATTTGATGGTGTATAGTCAGGCATTCTCACCCTTTCTCATCAGCTTTTTGCAAATTATGATCTGACATTCAAACCTACTTGCAGTCGAACAGCTCTGCTCCCGTTTTTGATTATGTTTGGTTGGATATTCGAACCTTTTCTTAACTGCTTCTTACAAACTTTGGTCGGACGTTCACACCTTCTTGTAGCCGAACACATCCACTCCTGCTTTCGATGGTGTATGGTTGGGCATTCGCACCTTTTTTTTACCCATTTTTAAGGAATTATGGGTGGACATTCACACCTTTTTACAGCTGAACACCTCCTCTCCCACTTATGATCATGTGCGGTTTGATTTTCGAAAAGTTTCTTTCATGTTTTCTAGCAATTATTGATGGACATTCAGACATTCTTGAAGCTGAACACCTCCGATCCCGCTTTTGATCATACATTGTCAGGTATTCGCACCTTGTATTACCCGCTTTTTACAAACTTTAGTCGAACATTCACACCTTGCAGCTGAACCACCTCCGCTCCCTGTTTTGATCATGTATGGTCTGGCAATACTACCTTTTCTTACCCGTTTGTAAGTAATTATGGCTGGACATTCACACCTACTTGCAGTCGAACAGCTCTGCTCCCGCTTTTGATTATGTTTGGTTGGATATTCGAACCTTTTCTTACCCGCTTTTGACAAACTTTGGTCGGACGTTCACACCTTCTTGTAGCCAAACAACTCCGCTCCCACTATTGATTATGTACAGTCGGATATTTGAACCTTTTCTTACCCGCGTTTTACCAACTATGGTCGGACATTCACACCGTCTTACAGTGGAACACCTCCACTCCCTCTTTTGATGGTGTATGTTCGGGCATTCGAACCTTTTCTTACCCGCTTTTTAAAAACTATGGTCGGACATTCAAACCTTCTTGTTGCCGAACCACCTCCGCTCCCTGTTTTGATCATGTATGGTCTGGCAATACAACCTTTTCTTACCCGTTTGTGAGTAATTATGGCTGGACATTCACACCTACTTGCAGTCGAACAGCTCTGCTCCCGCTTTTGATTATGTTTGGTTGGATATTCGAACCTTTTCTTACCCGCTTTTGACTAACTTTGGTCGGACACTCACACCTTCTTGTAGCCGAACAACTCCGCTCCCACTATTGATTGTGTACAGTCGGATATTTTAACCTTTTCTTACCCGCGTTTTACCAACTATGGTCGGACATTCACACCGTCTTACAGTGGAACACCTCCGCTCCCTCTTTTGATGGTGTATGTTCGGGCATTCGAACCTTTTCTTACCCGCTTTTTACAAACTATGGTCGGACATTCACACCTTCTTGTAGCCGAACCACCTCCGCTCCCTGTTTTGATCATGTATGGTCTGGCAATACTACCTTTTCTTACCCGTTTGTGAGTAATTATGGCTGGACATTCACATCTACTTGCAGTCGAACAGCTCTGCTCCCGCTTTTGATTATGTTTGGTTGGATATTCGAACCTTTTCTTACCCGCTTTTGACAAACTTTGGTCGGACGTTCACACCTTCTTGAAGCCGAACAACTCCGCTCCCACTATTGATTGTGTACAGTCGGATATTTTAACCTTTTCTTACCCGCGTTTTACCAACTATGGTCGGACATTCACACCGTCTTACAGTGGAACACCTCCGCTCCCTCTTTTGATGGTGTATGTTCGGGCATTCGAACCTTTTCTTACCCGCTTTTTAAAAACTATGGTCGGACATTCAAACCTTCTTGTAGCCGAACCACCTCCGCTCCCTGTTTTGATCATGTGTGGTCCGGCAATACTACCTTTTCTTACCCGTTTGTGAGTTATTATGGCTGGACATTCACACCTACTTGCAGCTGAACACCACCTCTCTCGCTTTTGATGATGTATGGACCGGCATTCTTACCTTTTCTAACACATTTTTCAGCAATTATGGTCAGAGATTCACACCTACTTACAGCCGAACAACTCCGCTGCCGCATTTGATGGTGTATAGTCAGGCATTCTCACCCTTTCTCATCAGCTTTTTGCAAATTATGATCTGACATTCAAACCTACTTGCAGTCGAACAGCTCTGCTCCCGTTTTTGATTATGTTTGGTTGGATATTCGAACCTTTTCTTAACTGCTTTGTACAAACTTTGGTCGGACGTTCACACCTTCTTGTAGCCGAACACATCCACTCCTGCTTTTGATGATGTATGGTTTGGCATTCGCACCTTTTTTTTACCCATTTTTAAGGAATTATGGGTGGACATTCACACCTTTTTACAGCTGAACACCTCCTCTCCCACTTATGATCATGTGCGGTTTGATTTTCGAAAAGTTTCTTTCATGTTTTCTAGCAATTATTGATGGACATTCAGACATTCTTGAAGCTGAACACCTCCGATCCCGCTTTTGATCATACATTGTCAGATATTCGCACCTTGTATTATCCGCTTTTTACAAACTTTAGTCGAACATTCACACCTTGCAGCTGAACCACCTCCTTTCCCTGTTTTGATCATGTATGGTCTGGCAATACTACCTTTTCTTACCCGTTTGTAAGTAATTATGGCTGGACATTCACACCTACTTGCAGTCGAACAGCTCTGCTCCCGCTTTTGATTATGTTTGGTTGGATATTCGAACCTTTTCTTACCCGCTTTTGACAAACTTTGGTCGGACGTTGACACCTTCTTGTAGCCGAACAACTCCGCTCCCACTATTGAATGTGTACAGTCGGATATTTTAACCTTTTCTTACCCGCGTTTTACCAACTATGGTCGGACATTCACACCGTCTTACAGTGGAACACCTCCGCTCCCTCTTTTGATGGTGTATGTTCGGGCATTCTAACCTTTTCTTACCCGCTTTATACAAACTATGGTCGGACATTCAAACCTTCTTGTAGCCGAACCACCTCCGCTCCCTGTTTTGATCATGTATGGTCTGGCAATACTACCTTTTCTTACCCGTTTGTGAGTAATTATGGCTGGACATTCACACCTACTTGCAGCTGAACACCACCTCTCTCGCTTTTGATGATGTATGGACCGGCATTCTTACACTTTCTAACACATTTTTCAGCAATTATTTTCAGAGATTCACACCTACTTACAGCCGAACAACTCCGCTCCCGCATTTGATGGTGTATAGTCAGGCATTCTCACCCTTTCTCATCAGCTTTTTGCAAATTATGATCTGACATTCAAACCTACTTGCAGTCGAACAGCTCTGCTCCCGTTTTTGATTATGTTTGGTTGGATATTCGAACCTTTTCTTAACTGCTTTGTACAAACTTTGGTCGGACGTTCACACCTTCTTGTAGCCGAACACATCCACTCCTGCTTTTGATGATGTATGGTTGGGCATTCGCACCTTTTTTTTACCCATTTTTAAGGAATTATGGGTGGACATTCACACCTTTTTACAGCTGAACACCTCCTCTCCCACTTATGATCATGTGCGGTTTGATTTTCGAAAAGTGTCTTTCATGTTTTCTAGCAATTATTGATGGACATTCAGACATTCTTGAAGCTGAACACCTCCGATCCCGCTTTTGATCATACATTGTCAGATATTCGCACCTTGTATTACCCGCTTTTTACAAACTTTAGTCGAACATTCACACCTTGCAGCTGAACCACCTCCTTTCCCTGTTTTGATCATGTATGGTCTGGCAATACTACCTTTTCTTACCCGTTTGTGAGTAATTATGGCTGGACATTCACACCTTCTTGCAGTCGAACAGCTCTGCTCCCGCTTTTGATTATGTTTGGTTGGATATTCGAACCTTTTCTTACCCGCTTTTGACAAACTTTGGTCGGACGTTCACACCTTCTTGTAGCCGAACAACTCCGCTCCCACTGTTGATTGTGTACAGTCGGATATTTGAACCTTTTCTTACCCGCGTTTTACCAACTATGGTCGGACATTCACACCGTCTTACAGGGGAACACCTCCGCTCCCTGTTTTGATGGTGTATGTTCGGGCATTCCAACCTTTTCTTACCCGCTTTTTACAAACTATGGTCGGACATTCAAACCTTCTTGTAGCCGAACCACCTCCGCTCCCTGTTTTGATCATGTATGGTCTGGCAATACTACCTTTTCTTACCCGTTTGTAAGTAATTATGGCTGGACATTCACACCTACTTGCAGTCGAACAGCTCTGCTCCCGCTTTTGATTATGTTTGGTTGGATATTCGAACCTTTTCTTACCCGCTTTTGACAAACTTTGGTCGGACATTCACACCTTCTTGTAGCCGAACAACTCCGCTCCCACTATTGATTGTGTACAGTCGGATATTTTAACCTTTTCTTATCCGCGTTTTACCAACTATGGTCAGACATTCACACCGTCTTACAGTGGAACACCTTCACTCCCTCTTTTGATGGTGTATGTTCGGGCATTCGAACCTTTTCTTACCCGCTTTTTAAAAACTATGGTCGGACATTCAAACCTTCTTGTAGCCGAACCACCTCCGCTCCCTGTTTTGATCATGTATGGTCTGGCAATACTACCTTTTCTTACCCGTTTGTGAGTAATTATGGCTGGACATTCACACCTACTTGCAGCTGAACACCACCTCTCTCGCTTTTGATGATGTATGGACCGGCATTCTTACCTTTTCTAACACATTTTTCAGCAATTATGGTCAGAGATTCACACCTACTTACAGCCGAACAACTCCGCTCCCGCATTTGATGGTGTATAGTCAGGCATTCTCACCCTTTCTCATCAGCTTTTTGCAAATTATGATCTGACATTCAAACCTACTTGCAGTCGAACAGCATTGCTCCCGTTTTTGATTATGTTTGGTTGGATATTCGAACCTTTTCTTAACTGCTTTGTACAAACTTTGGTCGGACGTTCACACCTTCTTGTAGCCGAACACATCCACTCCTGCTTTTGATGATGTATGGTTGGGTATTCGCACCTTTTTTTTACCCATTTTTAAGGAATTATGGGTGGACATTCACACCTTTTTACAGCTGAACACCTCCTCTCCCACTTATGATCATGTGCGGTTTGATTTTCGAAAAGTGTCTTTCATGTTTTCTAGCAATTATTGATGGACATTCAGACATTCTTGAAGCTGAACACCTCCGATCCCGCTTTTGATCATACATTGTCAGATATTCGCACCTTGTATTACCCGCTTTTTACAAACTTTAGTCGAACATTCACACCTTGCAGCTGAACCACCTCCTTTCCCTGTTTCGATCATGTATGGTCTGGCAATACTACCTTTTCTTACCCGTTTGTAAGTAATTATGGCGGGACATTCACACCTACTTGCAGTCGAACAGCTCTGCTCCCGCTTTTGATTATGTTTGGTTGGATATTCGAACCTTTTCTTACCCGCTTTTGACAAACTTTGGTCGGACGTTCACACCTTCTTGTAGCCGAACAACTCCGCTCCCACTATTGATTGTGTACAGTCGGATATTTTAACCTTTTCTTACCCGCGTTTTACCAACTATGGTCGGACATTCACACCGTCTTACAGTGGAACACCTCCGCTCCCTCTTTTGATAGTGTATATTCGGGTATTCGAACCTTTTCTTACCCGCTTTATACAAACTATGGTCGGACATTCAAACCTTCTTGTAGCCGAACCACCTCCGCTCCCTGTTTTGATCATGTATGGTCTGGCAATACTACCTTTTCTTACCCGTTTGTGAGTAATTATGGCTGGACATTCACACCTACTTGCAGCTGAACACCACCTCTCTCGCTTTTGATGATGTATGGACCGGCATTCTTACCTTTTCTAACACATTTTTCAGCAATTATGGTCAGAGATTCACACCTACTTACAGCCGAACAACTCCGCTGCCGCATTTGATGGTGTATAGTCAGGCATTCTCACCCTTTCTCATCAGCTTTTTGCAAATTATGATCTGACATTCAAACCTACTTGCAGTCGAACAGCTCTGCTCCCGTTTTTGATTATGTTTGGTTGGATATTCGAACCTTTTCTTAACTGCTTTGTACAAACTTTGGTCGGACGTTCACACCTTCTTGTAGCCGAACACATCCAAACCTGCTTTTGATGATGTATGGTTGGGCATTTGCACCTTTTTTTTACCCATTTTTAAGGAATTATGGGTGGACATTCACACCTTTTTACAGCTGAACACCTCCTCTCCCACTTATGATCATGTGCGGTTTGATTTTCGAAAAGTTTCTTTCATGTTTTCTAGCAATTATTGATGGACATTCAGACATTCTTGAAGCTGAACACCTCCGATCCCGCTTTTGATCATACATTGTCAGGTATTCGCACCTTGTCTTACCCGCTTTTTACAAACTTTAGTCAAACATTCACACCTTGCAGCTGAACCACCTCCGCTCCCTGTTTTGATCATGTATGGTCTGGCAATACTACCTTTTCTTACCCGTTTGTGAGTAATTATGGCTGGACATTCACACCTTCTTGCAGTCGAACAGCTCTGCTCCCGCTTTTGATTATGTTTGGTTGGATATTCGAACCTTTTCTTACCCGCTTTTGACAAACTTTGGTCGGACGTTAACACCTTCTTGTAGCCGAACAACTCCGCTCCCACTATTGATTGTGTACAGTCGAATATTTGAACCTTTTCTTACCCGCGTTTTACCAACCATGGTCGGACATTCACACCGTCTTACAGTGGAACACCTCCGCTCCCTGTTTTGATGGTGTATGTTCGGGCATTCCAACCTTTTCTTACCCGCTTTTTACAAACTATGGTCGGACATTCAAACCTTCTTGTAGCCGAACCACCTCCGCTCCCTGTTTTGATCATGTATGGTCTGGCAATACTACCTTTTCTTACCCGTTTGTAAGTAATTATGGCTGGACATTCACACCTACTTGCAGTCGAACAGCTCTGCTCCCGCTTTTGATTATGTTTGGTTGGATATTCGAACCTTTTCTTACCCGCTTTTGACAAACTTTGGTCGGACATTCACACCTTCTTGTAGCCGAACAACTCCGCTCCCACTATTGATTGTGTACAGTCGGATATTTGAACCTTTTCTTACCCGCGTTTTACCAACTATGGTCAGACATTCACACCGTCTTACAGTGGAACACCTTCACTCCCTCTTTTGATGGTGTATGTTCGGGCATTCGAACCTTTTCTTACCCGCTTTATACAAACTATGGTCGGACATTCAAACCTTCTTGTAGCCGAACCACCTCCGCTCCCTGTTTTGATCATGTATGGTCTGGCAATACTACCTTTTCTTACCCGTTTGTGAGTAATTATGGCTGGACATTCACACCTACTTGCAGCTGAACACCACCTCTCTCGCTTTTGATGATGTATGGACCGGCATTCTTACCTTTTCTAACACATTTTTCAGCAATTATGGTCAGAGATTCACACCTACTTACAGCTGAACAACTCCGCTCCCGCATTTGATGGTGTATAGTCAGGCATTCTCACCCTTTCTCATCAGCTTTTTGCAAATTATGATCTGACATTCAAACCTACTTGCAGTCGAACAGCTCTGCTCCCGTTTTTGATTATGTTTGGTTGGATATTCGAACCTTTTCTTAACTGCTTTGTACAAACTTTGGTCGGACGTTCACACCTTCTTGTAGCCGAACACATCCAAACCTGCTTTTGATGATGTATGGTTGGGCATTTGCACCTTTTTTTTACCCATTTTTAAGGAATTATGGGTGGACATTCACACCTTTTTACAGCTGAACACCTCCTCTCCCACTTATGATCATGTGCGGTTTGATTTTCAAAAAGTGTCTTTCATGTTTTCTAGCAATTATTGATGGACATTCAGACATTCTTGAAGCTGAACACCTCCGATCCCGCTTTTGATCATACATTGTCAGGTATTCGCACCTTGTCTTACCCGCTTTTTACAAACTTTAGTCAAACATTCACACCTTGCAGCTGAAACACCTCCGCTCCCTGTTTTGATCATGTATGGTCTGGCAATACTACCTTTTCTTACCCGTTTGTGAGTAATTATGGCTGGACATTCACACCTTCTTGCAGTCGAACAGCTCTGCTCCCGCTTTTGATTATGTTTGGTTGGATATTCGAACCTTTTCTTACCCGCTTTTGACAAACTTTGGTCGGACGTTCACACCTTCTTGTAGCCGAACAACTCCGCTCCCACTATTGATTGTGTACAGTCGGATATTTGAACCTTTTCTTATCCGCGTTTTACCAACTATGGTCGGACATTCACACCGTCTTACAGTGGAACACCTCCGCTCCCTGTTTTGATGGTGTATGTTCGGGCATTCCAACCTTTTCTTACCCGCTTTTTACAAACTATGGTCGGACATTCAAACCTTCTTGTAGCCGAACCACCTCCGCTCCCTGTTTTGATCATGTATGGTCTGGCAATACTACCTTTTCTTACCCGTTTGTAAGTAATTATGGCTGGACATTCACACCTACTTGCAGTCGAACAGCTCTGCTCCCGCTTTTGATTATGTTTGGTTGGATATTCGAACCTTTTCTTACCCGCTTTTGACAAACTTTGGTCGGACATTCACACCTTCTTGTAGCCGAACAACTCCGCTCCCACTATTGATTGTGTACAGTCGGATATTTTAACCTTTTCTTACCCGCGTTTTACCAACTATGGTCAGACATTCACACCGTCTTACAGTGGAACACCTTCACTCCCTCTTTTGATGGTGTATGTTCAGGCATTCGAACCTTTTCTTACCCGCTTTTTAAAAACTATGGTCGGACATTCAAACCTTCTTGTTGCCGAACCACCTCCGCTCCCTGTTTTGATCATGTATGGTCTGGCAATACTACCTTTTCTTACCCGTTTGTGAGTAATTATGGCTGGACATTCACACCTACTTGCAGCTGAACACCACCTCTCTCGCTTTTGATGATGTATGGACCGGCATTCTTACCTTTTCTAACACATTTTTCAGCAATTATGGTCAGAGATTCACACCTACTTACAGCCGAACAACTCCGCTCCCGCATTTGATGGTGTATAGTCAGGCATTCTCACCCTTTCTCATCAGCTTTTTGCAAATTATGATCTGACATTCAAACCTACTTGCAGTCGAACAGCTCTGCTCCCGTTTTTGATTATGTTTGGTTGGATATTCGAACCTTTTCTTAACTGCTTTGTACAAACTTTGGTCGGACGTTCACACCTTCTTGTAGCCGAACACATCCAAACCTGCTTTTGATGATGTATGGTTGGGCATTTGCACCTTTTTTTTACCCATTTTTAAGGAATTATGGGTGGACATTCACACCTTTTTACAGCTGAACACCTCCTCTCCCACTTATGATCATGTGCGGTTTGATTTTCAAAAAGTGTCTTTCATGTTTTCTAGCAATTATTGATGGACATTCAGACATTCTTGAAGCTGAACACCTCCGATCCCGCTTTTGATCATACATTGTCAGGTATTCGCACCTTGTCTTACCCGCTTTTTACAAACTTTAGTCAAACATTCACACCTTGCAGCTGAACCACCTCCGCTCCCTGTTTTGATCATGTATGGTCTGGCAATACTACCTTTTCTTACCCGTTTGTGAGTAATTATGGCTGGACATTCACACCTTCTTGCAGTCGAACAGCTCTGCTCCCGCTTTTGATTATGTTTGGTTGGATATTCGAACCTTTTCTTACCCGCTTTTGACAAACTTTGGTCGGACGTTCACACCTTCTTGTAGCCGAACAACTCCGCTCCCACTATTGATTGTGTACAGTCGGATATTTGATCCTTTTCTTATCCGCGTTTTACCAACTATGGTCGGACATTCACACCGTCTTACAGTGGAACACCTCCGCTCCCTGTTTTGATGGTGTATGTTCGGGCATTCCAACCTTTTCTTACCCGCTTTTTACAAGCTATGGTCGGACATTCAAACCTTCTTGTAGCCGAACCACCTCCGCTCCCTGTTTTGATCATGTATGGTCTGGCAATACTACCTTTTCTTACCCGTTTGTAAGTAATTATGGCTGGACATTCACACCTACTTGCAGTCGAACAGCTCTGCTCCCGCTTTTGATTATGTTTGGTTGGATATTCGAACCTTCTCTTACCCGCTTTTGACAAACTTTGGTCGGACATTCACACCTTCTTGTAGCCGAACAACTCCGCTCCCACTATTGATTGTGTACAGTCGGATATTTTAACCTTTTCTTACCCGCGTTTTACCAACTATGGTCAGACATTCACACCGTCTTACAGTGGAACACCTTCACTCCCTCTTTTGATGGTGTATGTTCGGGCATTCGAACCTTTTTTTACCCGCTTTTTAAAAACTATGGTCGGACATTCAAACCTTCTTGTTGCCGAACCACCTCCGCTCCCTGTTTTGATCATGTATGGTCTGGCAATACTACCTTTTCTTACCCGTTTGTGAGTAATTATGGCTGGACATTCACACCTACTTGCAGCTGAACACCACCTCTCTCGCTTTTGATGATGTATGGACCGGCATTCTTACCTTTTCTAACACATTTATCAGCAATTATGGTCAGAGATTCACACCTACTTACAGCCGAACAACTCCGCTGCCGCATTTGATGGTGTATAGTCAGGCATTCTCACCCTTTCTCATCAGCTTTTTGCAAATTATGATCTGACATTCAAACCTACTTGCAGTAGAACAGCTCTGCTCCCGATTTTGATTATTTTTAGTTGGATATTCGAACCTTTTCTTAACTGCTTTTTACAAACTTTGGTCGGACGTTCACACCTTCTTGTAGCCGAACACATCCACTCCTGCTTTTGATGATGTATGGTTGGGCATTCGCACCTTTTTTTTTACCCATTTTTAAGGAATTATGGGTGGACATTCACACCTTTTTACAGCTGAACACCTCCTCTCCCACTTATGATCATGTGCGGTTTGATTTTCGAAAAGTTTCTTTCATGTTTTCTAGCAATTATTGATGGACATTCAGACATTCTTGAAGCTGAACACCTCCGATCCCGCTTTTGATCATACATTGTCAGATATTCGCACCTTGTATTACCCGCTTTTTACAAACTTTAGTCGAACATTCACACCTTGCAGCTGAACCACCTCCTTTCCCTGTTTTGATCATGTATGGTCTGGCAATACTACCTTTTCTTACCCGTTTGTAAGTAATTATGGCTGGACATTCACACCTACTTGCAGTCGAACAGCTCTGCTCCCGCTTTTGATTATGTTTGGTTGGATATTCGAACCTTTTCTTACCCGCTTTTGACAAACTTTGGTCGGACGTTCACACCTTCTTGTAGCCGAACAACTCCGCTCCCACTATTGATTGTGTACAGTCGGATATTTTAACCTTTTCTTACCCGCGTTTTACCAACTATGGTCAGACATTCACACCGTCTTACAGTGGAACACCTTCACTCCCTCTTTTGATGGTGTATGTTCAGGCATTCGAACCTTTTCTTACCCGCTTTTTAAAAACTATGGTCGGACATTCAAACCTTCTTGTTGCCGAACCACCTCCGCTCCCTGTTTTGATCATGTATGGTCTGGCAATACTACCTTTTCTTACCCGTTTGTGAGTAATTATGGCTGGACATTCACACCTACTTGCAGCTGAACACCACCTCTCTCGCTTTTGATGATGTATGGACCGGCATTCTTACCTTTTCTAACACATTTTTCAGCAATTATGGTCAGAGATTCACACCTACTTACAGCCGAACAACTCCGCTCCCGCATTTGATGGTGTATAGTCAGGCATTCTCACCCTTTCTCATCAGCTTTTTGCAAATTATGATCTGACATTCAAACCTACTTGCAGTCGAACAGCTCTGCTCCCGTTTTTGATTATGTTTGGTTGGATATTCGAACCTTTTCTTAACTGCTTTATACAAACTTTGGTCGGACGTTCACACCTTCTTGTAGCCGAACACATCCAAACCTGCTTTTGATGATGTATGGTTGGGCATTTGCACCTTTTTTTTACCCATTTTTAAGGAATTATGGGTGGACATTCACACCTTTTTACAGCTGAACACCTCCTCTCCCACTTATGATCATGTGCGGTTTGATTTTCAAAAAGTGTCTTTCATGTTTTCTAGCAATTATTGATGGACATTCAGACATTCTTGAAGCTGAACACCTCCGATCCCGCTTTTGATCATACATTGTCAGGTATTCGCACCTTGTCTTACCCGCTTTTTACAAACTTTAGTCAAACATTCACACCTTGCAGCTGAACCACCTCCGCTCCCTGTTTTGATCATGTATGGTCTGGCAATACTACCTTTTCTTACCCGTTTGTGAGTAATTATGGCTGGACATTCACACCTTCTTGCAGTCGAACAGCTCTGCTCCCGCTTTTGATTATGTTTGGTTGGATATTCGAACCTTTTCTTACCCGCTTTTGACAAACTTTGGTCGGACGTTCACACCTTCTTGTAGCCGAACAACTCCGCTCCCACTATTGATTGTGTACAGTCGGATATTTGAACCTTTTCTTATCCGCGTTTTACCAACTATGGTCGGACATTCACACCGTCTTACAGTGGAACACCTCCGCTCCCTGTTTTGATGGTGTATGTTCGGGCATTCCAACCTTTTCTTACCCGCTTTTTACAAACTATGGTCGGACATTCAAACCTTCTTGTAGCCGAACCACCTCCGCTCCCTGTTTTGATCATGTATGGTCTGGCAATACTACCTTTTCTTACCCGTTTGTAAGTAATTATGGCTGGACATTCACACCTACTTGCAGTCGAACAGCTCTGCTCCCGCTTTTGATTATGTTTGGTTGGATATTCGAACCTTCTCTTACCCGCTTTTGACAAACTTTGGTCGGACATTCACACCTTCTTGTAGCCGAACAACTCCGCTCCCACTATTGATTGTGTACAGTCGGATATTTTAACCTTTTCTTACCCGCGTTTTACCAACTATGGTCAGACATTCACACCGTCTTACAGTGGAACACCTTCACTCCCTCTTTTGATGGTGTATGTTCGGGCATTCGAACCTTTTTTTACCCGCTTTTTAAAAACTATGGTCGGACATTCAAACCTTCTTGTTGCCGAACCACCTCCGCTCCCTGTTTTGATCATGTATGGTCTGGCAATACTACCTTTTCTTACCCGTTTGTGAGTAATTATGGCTGGACATTCACACCTACTTGCAGCTGAACACCACCTCTCTCGCTTTTGATGATGTATGGACCGGCATTCTTACCTTTTCTAACACATTTATCAGCAATTATGGTCAGAGATTCACACCTACTTACAGCCGAACAACTCCGCTGCCGTATTTGATGGTGTATAGTCAGGCATTCTCACCCTTTCTCATCAGCTTTTTGCAAATTATGATCTGACATTCAAACCTACTTGCAGTAGAACAGCTCTGCTCCCGATTTTGATTATTTTTAGTTGGATATTCGAACCTTTTCTTAACTGCTTTTTACAAACTTTGGTCGGACGTTCACACCTTCTTGTAGCCGAACACATCCACTCCTGCTTTTGATGATGTATGGTTGGGCATTCGCACCTTTTTTTTACCCATTTTTAAGGAATTATGGGTGGACATTCACACCTTTTTACAGCTGAACACCTCCTCTCCCACTTATGATCATGTGCGGTTTGATTTTCGAAAAGTTTCTTTCATGTTTTCTAGCAATTATTGATGGACATTCAGACATTCTTGAAGCTGAACACCTCCGATCCCGCTTTTGATCATACATTGTCAGATATTCGCACCTTGTATTACCCGCTTTTTACAAACTTTAGTCGAACATTCACACCTTGCAGCTGAACCACCTCCTTTCCCTGTTTTGATCATGTATGGTCTGGCAATACTACCTTTTCTTACCCGTTTGTAAGTAATTATGGCTGGACATTCACACCTACTTGCAGTCGAACAGCTCTGCTCCCGCTTTTGATTATGTTTGGTTGGATATTCGAACCTTTTCTTACCCGCTTTTGACAAACTTTGGTCGGACGTTCACACCTTCTTGTAGCCGAACAACTCCGCTCCCACTATTGATTGTGTACAGTCGGATATTTTAACCTTTTCTTACCCGCGTTTTACCAACTATGGTCGGACATTCACACCGTCTTACAGTGGAACACCTCCGCTCCCTCTTTTGATGGTGTATGTTCGGGCATTCTAACCTTTTCTTACCCGCTTTATACAAACTATGGTCGGACATTCAAACCTTCTTGTAGCCGAACCACCTCCGCTCCCTGTTTTGATCATGTATGGTCTGGCAATACTACCTTTTCTTACCCGTTTGTGAGTAATTATGGCTGGACATTCACACCTACTTGCAGCTGAACACCACCTCTCTCGCTTTTGATGATGTATGGACCGGCATTCTTACCTTTTCTAACACATTTTTCAGCAATTATGGTCAGAGATTCACACCTACTTACAGCCGAACAACTCCGATCCCGCATTTGATGGTGTATAGTCAGGCATTCTCACCCTTTCTCATCAGCTTTTTGCAAATTATGATCTGACATTCAAACCTACTTGCAGTCGAACAGCTCTGCTCCCGTTTTTGATTATGTTTGGTTGGATATTCGAACCTTTTCTTACCCGCTTTTGACAAACTTTGGTCGGACGTTCACACCTTCTTGTAGCCGAACAACTCCGCTCCCACTATTGATTGTGTACAATCGGATATTTGAACCTTTTCTTACCCACTTTTTACCAACTATGGTCGGACATTCACACCGTCTTATAGTGGAACACCTCCGCTCCCTGTTTTGATGGTGTATGTTCGGGCATTCCAACCTTTTCTTACCCGCTTTTTACAAACTATGGTCGGACATTAAAACCTTCTTGTAGCCGAACCACCTCCGCTCCCTGTTTTGATCATGTATGGTCTGGCAATACTACCTTTTCTTACCCGTTTGTAAGTAATTATGGCTGGACATTCACACCTACTTGCAGTCGAACAGCTCTGCTCCCGCTTTTGATTATGTTTGGTTGGATATTCGAACCTTTTCTTACCCGCTTTTGACAAACTTTGGTCGGACATTCACACCTTCTTGTAGCCGAACAACTCCGCTCCCACTATTGATTGTGTACAGTCGGATATTTTAACCTTTTCTTACCCGCGTTTTACCAACTATGGTCGGACATTCACACCGTCTTACAGTGGAACACCTCCGATCCCTCTTTTGATGGTGTATGTTCGGGCATTCTAACCTTTTCTTACCCGCTTTTTACAAATTATGGTCGGACATTCAAACCTTCTTGTAGCCGAACCACCTCCGCTCCCTGTTTTGATCATGTATGGTCTGGCAATACTACCTTTTCTTACCCGTTTGTGAGTTATTATGGCTGGACATTCACACCTACTTGCAGCTGAACACCACCTCTCTCGCTTTTGATGATGTATGGACCGGCATTCTTACCTTTTCTAACACATTTATCAGCAATTATGGTCAGAGATTCACACCTACTTACAGCCGAACAACTCCGCTGCCGCATTTGATGGTGTATAGTCAGGCATTCTCACCCTTTCTCATCAGCTTTTTGCAAATTATGATCTGACATTCAAACCTACTTGCAGTAGAACAGCTCTGCTCCCGATTTTGATTATGTTTGGTTGGATATTCGAACCTTTTCTTAACTGCTTTTTACAAACTTTGGTCGGACGTTCACACCTTCTTGTAGCCGAACACATCCACTCCTGCTTTTGATGATGTATGGTTGGGCATTCGCACCTTTTTTTTACCCATTTTTAAGGAATTATGGGTGGACATTCACACCTTTTTACAGCTGAACACCTCCTCTCCAACTTATGATCATGTGCGGTTTGATTTTCGAAAAGTTTCTTTCATGTTTTCTAGCAATTATTGATGGACATTCAGACGTTCTTGAAGCTGAACACCTCCGATCCCGCTTTTGATCATACATTGTCAGGTATTCGCACCTTGTATTACCCGCTTTTTACAAACTTTAGTCGAACATTCACACCTTGCAGCTGAACCACCTCCGCTCCCTGTTTTGATCATGTATGGTCTGGCAATACTACCTTTTCTTACCCGTTTGTGAGTAATTATGGCTGGACATTCACACCTACTTGCAGTCGAACAGCTCTGCTCCCGCTTTTGATTATGTTTGGTTGGATATTCAAACCTTTTCTTACCCGCTTGTGACAAACTTTGGTCGGACGTTCACACCTTCTTGTAGCCAAACCACTCCGCTCCCACTATTGATTGTGTACAGTCGGATATTTTAACCTTTTCTTACCCGCGTTTTACCAACTATGGTCAGACATTCACACCGTCTTACAGTGGAACACCTTCACTCCCTCTTTTGATGGTGTATGTTCGGGCATTCTAACCTTTTCTTACCCGCTTTTTAAAAACTATGGTCGGACATTCAAACCTTCTTGTTGCCGAACCACCTCCGCTCCCTGTTTTGATCATGTATGGTCTGGCAATACTACCTTTTCTTACCCGTTTGTGAGTAATTATGGCTGGACATTCACACCTACTTGCAGCTGAACACCACCTCTCTCGCTTTTGATGATGTATGGACCGGCATTCTTACCTTTTCTAACACATTTATCAGCAATTATGGTCAGAGATTCACACCTACTTACAGCCGAACAACTCCGCTGCCGCATTTGATGGTGTATAGTCAGGCATTCTCACCCTTTCTCATCAGCTTTTTGCAAATTATGATCTGACATTCAAACCTACTTGCAGTCGAACAGCTCTGCTCCCGTTTTTGATTATGTTTGGTTGGATATTCGAACCTTTTCTTAACTGCTTTTTACAAACTTTGGTCGGACGTTCACACCTTCTTGTAGCCGAACACATCCACTCCTGCTTTTGATGATGTATGGTTGGGCATTCGCACCTTTTTTTTACCCATTTTTAAGGAATTATGGGTGGACATTCACACCTTTTTACAGCTGAACACCTCCTCTCCCACTTATGATCATGTGCGGTTTGATTTTCAAAAAGTTTCTTTCATGTTTTCTAGCAATTATTGATGGACATTCAGACATTCTTGAAGCTGAACACCTCCGATCCCGCTTTTGATCATACATTGTCAGATATTCGCACCTTGTATTACCTGCTTTTTACAAACTTTAGTCGAACATTCACACCTTGCAGCTGAACCACCTCCTTTCCCTGTTTTGATCATGTATGGTCTGGCAATACTACCTTTTCTTACCCGTTTGTAAGTAATTATGGCTGGACATTCACACCTACTTGCAGTCGAACAGCTCTGCTCCCGCTTTTGATTATGTTTGGTTGGATATTCGAACCTTTTCTTACCCGCTTTTGACAAACTTTGTCCGGACGTTCACACCTTCTTGTAGCCGAACAACTCCGCTCCCACTATTGAATGTGTACAGTCGGATATTTTAACCTTTACTTATCCGCGTTTTACCAACTATGGTCGGACATTCACACCGTCTTACAGTGGAACACCTCCGCTCCCTCTTTTGATGGTGTATGTTCGGGCATTCTAACCTTTTCTTACCCGCTTTATACAAACTATGGTCGGACATTCAAAGCTTCTTGTAGCCGAACCACCTCCGCTCCCTGTTTTGATCATGTATGGTCTGGCAATACTACCTTTTCTTACCCGTTTGTGAGTAATTATGGCTGGACATTCACACCTACTTGCAGCTGAACACCACCTCTCTCGCTTTTGATGATGTATGGACCGGCATTCTTACCTTTTCTAACACATTTTTCAGCAATTATGGTCAGAGATTCACACCTACTTACAGCCGAACAACTCCGATCCCGCATTTGATGGTGTATAGTCAGGCATTCTCACCCTTTCTCATCAGCTTTTTGCAAATTATGATCTGACATTCAAACCTACTTGCAGTCGAACAGCTCTGCTCCCGTTTTTGATTATGTTTGGTTGGATATTCGAACCTTTTCTTACCCGCTTTTGACAAACTTTGGTCGGACGTTCACACCTTCTTGTAGCCGAACAACTCCGCTCCCACTATTGATTGTGTACAATCGGATATTTGAACCTTTTCTTACCCACTTTTTACCAACTATGGTCGGACATTCACACCGTCTTATAGTGGAACACCTCCGCTCCCTGTTTTGATGGTGTATGTTCGGGCATTCCAACCTTTTCTTACCCGCTTTTTACAAACTATGGTCGGACATTAAAACCTTCTTGTAGCCGAACCACCTCCGCTCCCTGTTTTGATCATGTATGGTCTGGCAATACTACCTTTTCTTACCCGTTTGTAAGTAATTATGGCTGGACATTCACACCTACTTGCAGTCGAACAGCTCTGCTCCCGCTTTTGATTATGTTTGGTTGGATATTCGAACCTTTTCTTACCCGCTTTTGACAAACTTTGGTCGGACATTCACACCTTCTTGTAGCCGAACAACTCCGCTCCCACTATTGATTGTGTACAGTCGGATATTTTAACCTTTTCTTACCCGCGTTTTACCAACTATGGTCGGACATTCACACCGTCTTACAGTGGAACACCTCCGATCCCTCTTTTGATGGTGTATGTTCGGGCATTCTAACCTTTTCTTACCCGCTTTTTACAAATTATGGTCGGACATTCAAACCTTCTTGTAGCCGAACCACCTCCGCTCCCTGTTTTGATCATGTATGGTCTGGCAATACTACCTTTTCTTACCCGTTTGTGAGTTATTATGGCTGGACATTCACACCTACTTGCAGCTGAACACCACCTCTCTCGCTTTTGATGATGTATGGACCGGCATTCTTACCTTTTCTAACACATTTATCAGCAATTATGGTCAGAGATTCACACCTACTTACAGCCGAACAACTCCGCTGCCGCATTTGATGGTGTATAGTCAGGCATTCTCACCCTTTCTCATCAGCTTTTTGCAAATTATGATCTGACATTCAAACCTACTTGCAGTAGAACAGCTCTGCTCCCGATTTTGATTATGTTTGGTTGGATATTCGAACCTTTTCTTAACTGCTTTTTACAAACTTTGGTCGGACGTTCACACCTTCTTGTAGCCGAACACATCCACTCCTGCTTTTGATGATGTATGGTTGGGCATTCGCACCTTTTTTTTACCCATTTTTAAGGAATTATGGGTGGACATTCACACCTTTTTACAGCTGAACACCTCCTCTCCAACTTATGATCATGTGCGGTTTGATTTTCGAAAAGTTTCTTTCATGTTTTCTAGCAATTATTGATGGACATTCAGACGTTCTTGAAGCTGAACACCTCCGATCCCGCTTTTGATCATACATTGTCAGGTATTCGCACCTTGTATTACCCGCTTTTTACAAACTTTAGTCGAACATTCACACCTTGCAGCTGAACCACCTCCGCTCCCTGTTTTGATCATGTATGGTCTGGCAATACTACCTTTTCTTACCCGTTTGTGAGTAATTATGGCTGGACATTCACACCTACTTGCAGTCGAACAGCTCTGCTCCCGCTTTTGATTATGTTTGGTTGGATATTCAAACCTTTTCTTACCCGCTTGTGACAAACTTTGGTCGGACGTTCACACCTTCTTGTAGCCAAACCACTCCGCTCCCACTATTGATTGTGTACAGTCGGATATTTTAACCTTTTCTTACCCGCGTTTTACCAACTATGGTCAGACATTCACACCGTCTTACAGTGGAACACCTTCACTCCCTCTTTTGATGGTGTATGTTCGGGCATTCTAACCTTTTCTTACCCGCTTTTTAAAAACTATGGTCGGACATTCAAACCTTCTTGTTGCCGAACCACCTCCGCTCCCTGTTTTGATCATGTATGGTCTGGCAATACTACCTTTTCTTACCCGTTTGTGAGTAATTATGGCTGGACATTCACACCTACTTGCAGCTGAACACCACCTCTCTCGCTTTTGATGATGTATGGACCGGCATTCTTACCTTTTCTAACACATTTATCAGCAATTATGGTCAGAGATTCACACCTACTTACAGCCGAACAACTCCGCTGCCGCATTTGATGGTGTATAGTCAGGCATTCTCACCCTTTCTCATCAGCTTTTTGCAAATTATGATCTGACATTCAAACCTACTTGCAGTCGAACAGCTCTGCTCCCGTTTTTGATTATGTTTGGTTGGATATTCGAACCTTTTCTTAACTGCTTTTTACAAACTTTGGTCGGACGTTCACACCTTCTTGTAGCCGAACACATCCACTCCTGCTTTTGATGATGTATGGTTGGGCATTCGCACCTTTTTTTTACCCATTTTTAAGGAATTATGGGTGGACATTCACACCTTTTTACAGCTGAACACCTCCTCTCCCACTTATGATCATGTGCGGTTTGATTTTCAAAAAGTTTCTTTCATGTTTTCTAGCAATTATTGATGGACATTCAGACATTCTTGAAGCTGAACACCTCCGATCCCGCTTTTGATCATACATTGTCAGATATTCGCACCTTGTATTACCTGCTTTTTACAAACTTTAGTCGAACATTCACACCTTGCAGCTGAACCACCTCCTTTCCCTGTTTTGATCATGTATGGTCTGGCAATACTACCTTTTCTTACCCGTTTGTAAGTAATTATGGCTGGACATTCACACCTACTTGCAGTCGAACAGCTCTGCTCCCGCTTTTGATTATGTTTGGTTGGATATTCGAACCTTTTCTTACCCGCTTTTGACAAACTTTGTCCGGACGTTCACACCTTCTTGTAGCCGAACAACTCCGCTCCCACTATTGAATGTGTACAGTCGGATATTTTAACCTTTACTTATCCGCGTTTTACCAACTATGGTCGGACATTCACACCGTCTTACAGTGGAACACCTCCGCTCCCTCTTTTGATGGTGTATGTTCGGGCATTCTAACCTTTTCTTACCCGCTTTATACAAACTATGGTCGGACATTCAAAGCTTCTTGTAGCCGAACCACCTCCGCTCCCTGTTTTGATCATGTATGGTCTGGCAATACTACCTTTTCTTACCCGTTTGTGAGTAATTATGGCTGGACATTCACACCTACTTGCAGCTGAACACCACCTCTCTTGCTTTTGATGATGTATGGACCGGCATTCTTACCTTTTCTAACACATTTTTCAGCAATTATGGTCAGAGATTCACACCTACTTACAGCCGAACAACTCCGCTCCCGCATTTGATGGTGTATAGTCAGGCATTCTCACCCTTTCTCATCAGCTTTTTGCAAATTATGATCTGACATTCAAACCTACTTGCAGTCGAACAGCTCTGCTCCCGTTTTTGATTATGTTTGGTTGGATATTCGAACCTTTTCTTAACTGCTTTGTACACACTTTGGTCGGACGTTCACACCTTCTTGTAGCCGAACACATCCAAACCTGCTTTTGATGATGTATGGTTGGGCATTTGCACCTTTTTTTCACCCATTTTTAAGGAATTATGGGTGGACATTCACACCTTTTTACAGCTGAACACCTCCTCTCCCACTTATGATCATGTGCGGTTTGATTTTCGAAAAGTTTCTTTCATGTTTTCTAGCAATTATTGATGGACATTCAGACATTCTTGAAGCTGAACACCTCCGATCCCGCTTTTGATCATACATTGTCAGGTATTCGCACCTTGTATTACCCGCTTTTTACAAACTTTAGTCGAACATTCACACCTTGCAGCTGAACCACCTCCGCTCCCTGTTTTGATCATGTATGGTCTGGCAATACTACCTTTTCTTACCCGTTTGTGAGTAATTATGGCTGGACATTCACACCTACTTGCAGCTGAACACCACCTCTCTCGCTTTTGATGATGTATGGACCGGCATTCTTACCTTTTCTAACACATTTATCAGCAATTATGGTCAGAGATTCACACCTACTTACAGCCGAACAACTCCGCTGCCGCATTTGATGGTGTATAGTCAGGCATTCTCACCCTTTCTCATCAGCTTTTTGCAAATTATGATCTGACATTCAAACCTACTTGCAGTCGAACAGCTCTGCTCCCGTTTTTGATTATGTTTGGTTGGATATTCGAACCTTTTCTTAACTGCTTTTTACAAACTTTGGTCGGACGTTCACACCTTCTTGTAGCCGAACACATCCACTCCTGCTTTTGATGATGTATGGTTTGGCATTCGCACCTTTTTTTTACCCATTTTTAAGGAATTATGGGTGGACATTCACACCTTTTTACAGCTGAACACCTCCTCTCCCACTTATGATCATGTGCGGTTTGATTTTCAAAAAGTTTCTTTCATGTTTTCTAGCAATTATTGATGGACATTCAGACATTCTTGAAGCTGAACACCTCCGATCCCGCTTTTGATCATACATTGTCAGATATTCGCACCTTGTATTACCTGCTTTTTACAAACTTTAGTCGAACATTCACACCTTGCAGCTGAACCACCTCCTTTCCCTGTTTTGATCATGTATGGTCTGGCAATACTACCTTTTCTTACCCGTTTGTAAGTAATTATGGCTGGACATTCACACCTACTTGCAGTCGAACAGCTCTGCTCCCGCTTTTGATTATGTTTGGTTGGATATTCGAACCTTTTCTTACCCGCTTTTGACAAACTTTGTCGGACGTTCACACCTTCTTGTAGCCGAACAACTCCGCTCCCACTATTGAATGTGTACAGTCGGATATTTTAACCTTTACTTACCCGCGTTTTACCAACTATGGTCGGACATTCACACCGTCTTACAGTGGAACACCTCCGCTCCCTCTTTTGATGGTGTATGTTCGGGCATTCTAACCTTTTCTTACCCGCTTTATACAAACTATGGTCGGACATTCAAACCTTCTTGTAGCCGAACCACCTCCGCTCCCTGTTTTGATCATGTATGGTCTGGCAATACTACCTTTTCTTACCCGTTTGTGAGTAATTATGGCTGGACATTCACACCTACTTGCAGCTGAACACCACCTCTCTTGCTTTTGATGATGTATGGACCGGCATTCTTACCTTTTCTAACACATTTTTCAGCAATTATGGTCAGAGATTCACACCTACTTACAGCCGAACAACTCCGCTCCCGCATTTGATGGTGTATAGTCAGGCATTCTCACCCTTTCTCATCAGCTTTTTGCAAATTATGATCTGACATTCAAACCTACTTGCAGTCGAACAGCTCTGCTCCCGTTTTTGATTATGTTTGGTTGGATATTCGAACCTTTTCTTAACTGCTTTGTACACACTTTGGTCGGACGTTCACACCTTCTTGTAGCCGAACACATCCAAACCTGCTTTTGATGATGTATGGTTGGGCATTTGCACCTTTTTTTTACCCATTTTTAAGGAATTATGGGTGGACATTCACACCTTTTTACAGCTGAACACCTCCTCTCCCACTTATGATCATGTGCGGTTTGATTTTCGAAAAGTTTCTTTCATGTTTTCTAGCAATTATTGATGGACATTCAGACATTCTTGAAGCTGAACACCTCCGATCCCGCTTTTGATCATACATTGTCAGGTATTCGCACCTTGTATTACCCGCTTTTTACAAACTTTAGTCGAACATTCACACCTTGCAGCTGAACCACCTCCGCTCCCTGTTTTGATCATGTATGGTCTGGCAATACTACCTTTTCTTACCCGTTTGTGAGTAATTATGGCTGGACATTCACACCTTCTTGCAGTCGAACAGCTCTGCTCCCGCTTTTGATTATGTTTGGTTGGATATTCGAACCTTTTCTTACCCGCTTTTGACAAACTTTGGTCGGACGTTCACACCTTCTTGTAGCCGAACACATCCAAACCTGCTTTTGATGATGTATGGTTGGGCATTTGCACCTTTTTTTTACCCATTTTTAAGGAATTATGGGTGGACATTCACACCTTTTTACAGCTGAACACCTCCTCTCCCACTTATGATCATGTGCGGTTTGATTTTCGTAAAGTTTCTTTCATGTTTTCTAGCAATTATTGATGGACATTCAGACATTCTTGAAGCTGAACACCTCCGATCCCGCTTTTGATCATACATTGTCAGGTATTCGCACCTTGTCTTACCCGCTTTTTACAAACTTTAGTCGAACATTCACACCTTGCAGCTGAACCACCTCCGCTCCCTGTTTTGATCATGTATGGTCTGGCAATACTACCTTTTCTTACCCGTTTGTGAGTAATTATGGCTGGACATTTACACCTACTTGTAGTCGAACAGCTCTGCTCCCGCTTTTGATTATGTTTGGTTGGATATTCGAACCTTTTCTTACCCGCTTTTGACAAACTTTGGTCGGACGTTCACACCTTCTTGTAGCCGAACAACTCCGCTCCCACTATTGATTGTGTACAGTCGGATATTTGAACCTTTTCTTACTCGCGTTTTACCAACTATGGTCGGACATTCACACCGTCTTACAGTGGAACACCTCCGCTCCCTGCTTTGATGGTGTATGTTCGGGCATTCCAACCTTTTCTTACCCGCTTTTTACAAACTATGGTCGGACATTCAAACCTTCTTGTAGCCGAACCACCTCCGCTCCCTGTTTTGATCATGTATGGTCTGGCAATACTACCTTTTCTTACCCGTTTGTAAGTAATTATGGCTGGACATTCACACCTACTTGCAGTCGAACAGCTCTGCTCCCGCTTTTGATTATGTTTGGTTGGATATTCGAACCTTTTCTTACCCGCTTTTGACAAACTTTGGTCGGACATTCACACCTTCTTGTAGCCGAACAACTCCGCTCCCACTATTGATTGTGTACAGTCGGATATTTTAACCTTTTCTTACCCGCGTTTTACCAACTATGGTCGGACATTCACACCGTCTTACAGTGGAACACCTCCGCTCCCTGCTTTGATGGTGTATGTTCGGGCATTCCAACCTTTTCTTACCCGCTTTTTACAAACTATGGTCGGACATTCAAACCTTGTAGCCGAACCACCTCCGCTCCCTGTTTTGATCATGTATGGTCTGGCAATACTACCTTTTCTTACCCGTTTGTAAGTAATTATGGCTGGACATTCACACCTACTTGCAGTCGAACAGCTCTGCTCCCGCTTTTGATGATGTTTGGTTGGATATTCGAACCTTTTCTTACCCGCTTTTGACAAACTTTGGTCGGACATTCACACCTTCTTGTAGCCGAACAACTCCGCTCCCACTATTGATTGTGTACAGTCGGATATTTGAACCTTTTCTTACCCGCGGTTTACCAACTATGGTCGGACATTCACACCGTCTTACAGTGGAACACCTCCGATCCCTCTTTTGATGGTGTATGTTCGGGCATTCGAACCTTTTCTTACCCGCTTTTTACAAACTATGGTCGGACATTCAAACCTTCTTGTAGCCGAACCACCTCCGCTCCCTGTTTTGATCATGTATGGTCTGGCAATACTACCTTTTCTTACCCGTTTGTGAGTTATTATGGCTGGACATTCACACCTACTTGCAGCTGAACACCACCTCTCTCGCTTTTGATGATGTATGGACCGGCATTCTTACCTTTTCTAACACATTTATCAGCAATTATGGTCAGAGATTCACACCTACTTACAGCCGAACAACTCCGCTGCCGCATTTGATGGTGTATAGTCAGGCATTCTCACCCTTTCTCATCAGCTTTTTGCAAATTATGATCTGACATTCAAACCTACTTGCAGTAGAACAGCTCTGCTCCCGATTTTGATTATGTTTGGTTGGATATTCGAACCTTTTCTTAACTGCTTTTTACAAACTTTGGTCGGACGTTCACACCTTCTTGTAGCCGAACACATCCACTCCTGCTTTTGATGATGTATGGTTGGGCATTCGCACCTTTTTTTTACCCATTTTTAAGGAATTATGGGTGGACATTCACACCTTTTTACAGCTGAACACCTCCTCTCCCACTTATGATCATGTGCGGTTTGATTTTCGAAAAGTTTCTTTCATGTTTTCTAGCAATTATTGATGGACATTCAGACGTTCTTGAAGCTGAACACCTCCGATCCCGCTTTTGATCATACATTGTCAGGTATTCGCACCTTGTATTACCCGCTTTTTACAAACTTTAGTCGAACATTCACACCTTGCAGCTGAACCACCTCCGCTCCCTGTTTTGATCATGTATGGTCTGGCAATACTACCTTTTCTTACCCGTTTGTGAGTAATTATGGCTGGACATTCACACCTACTTGCAGTCGAACAGCTCTGCTCCCGCTTTTGATTATGTTTGGTTGGATATTCGAACCTTTTCTTACCCGCTTTTGACAAACTTTGGTCGGACGTTCACACCTTCTTGTAGCCAAATAACTCCGCTCCCACTATTGATTGTGTACAGTCGGATATTTTAACCTTTTCTTACCCGCTTTTTACCAACTATGGTCGGACATTCACACCGTCTTACAGTGGAACACCTCCGCTTCCGCTTTTGATGGTATATATTCGGGCATTCAAACCTTTTCTTACCCGCTTTTTACAAACCATGGTCGGACTTTCAAACCTTCTTGTAGCTGAACAACTCCGCTCCCTCTTTTGATTGTGTACAGTTGAGTATTTTAACCTTTTCTTACCCGCTTTTTACCAACTATGGTCGGACATTCACACCTTCTTACAGCGGAACACCTCTGCTCCCTCTTATGATGGTGTATTTTCGGGAATTCGAGACTTTTCTTACCCGCTTTTTACAAACTATAGTCAGACATTCACACCTTGCATCTGAACCACCTCCGCTCCCTGTTTTGATCATGTATGGTCTGGCAATACTACCTTTTCTTACCCGTTTGTGAGTTATTATGGCTGGACATTCACACCTACTTGCAGTTGAACACCACCTCTCTCGCTTTTGATGATGTATGGACCGGCATTCTTACCTTTTCTAACACATTTTTCAGCAATTATGGACAGAGATTCACACCTACTCACAGCCGAACAACTCCGTTCCCGCATTTGATGGTGTACAGTGGGGAATTCTCACCCTTTCTCATCAGCTTTTTGCAAATTATGATCTGACATTCACACCTACTTGCAGTCGAACAGCTCTGCTCCCGCTTTTGATTATGTTTGATTGGATATTCGAACCTTTTCTTAACTGCTTTTTACAAACTTTGGTCGGACGTTCACACCTTCTTGTAGCCGAACACATCCACTCCTGCTTTTGATGATGTATGGTTGGGCATTCGCACCTTTATTTTTACCCATTTTTAAGGAATTATGGGTGGACATTCACACCTTTTTACAGCTGAACACCTCCTCTCCCACTTATGATCATGTGCGGTTTGATTTTCGAAAAGTTTCTTTCATGTTTTCTAGCAATTATTGATGGACATTCAGACGTTCTTGAAGCTGAACACCTCCGCTCCCGCTTTTGATCATACGTTGTCAGGCATTCGCACCTTGTCTTACCCGCTTTTTACAAACTTTAGTCGAACATTCACACCTTGCAGCTGAACCACCTCCGCTCCCTGTTTTGATCATGTATGGTCTGGCAATACTACCTTTTCTTACCCGTTTGTGAGTAATTATGGCTGGACATTCACACCTACTTGCAGTCGAACAGCTTTGCTCCCGCTTTTGATAATGTTTGGTTGGATATTCAAACCTTTTCTTACCCGCTTTTGACAAACTTTGGTCGGACGTTCACACCTTGTAGCCGAACAACTCCGCTCCCACTATTGATTTTTACAGTCGGATATTTTAAACTTTTCTTACCCGCTTTTTACCAACTATGGTCGGACATTCACACCGTCTTACAGTGGAACACCTCCGCTTCCGCTTTTGATGGTATATATTCGGGCATTCAAACCTTTTCTTACCCGCTTTTTACAAACCATGGTCGGACTTTCAAACCTTCTTGTAGCTGAACAACTCCGCTCCCTCTTTTGATTGTGTACAGTTGAGTATTTTAACCTTTTCTTACCCGCTTTTTACCAACTATGGTCGGACATTCACACCTTCTTACAGCGGAACACCTCTGCTCCCTCTTATGATGGTGTATTTTCGGGAATTCGAGACTTTTCTTACCCGCTTTTTACAAACTATAGTCAGACATTCACACCTTGCATCTGAACCACCTCCGCTCCCTGTTTTGATCATGTATGGTCTGGCAATACTACCTTTTCTTACCCGTTTGTGAGTTATTATGGCTGGACATTCACACCTACTTGCAGTTGAACACCACCTCTCTCGCTTTTGATGATGTATGGACCGGCATTCTTACCTTTTCTAACACATTTTTCAGCAATTATGGACAGAGATTCACACCTACTCACAGCCGAACAACTCCGCTCCCGCATTTGATGGTGTACAGTGGGGAATTCTCACCCTTTCTCATCAGCTTTTTGCAAATTATGATCTGACATTCACACCTACTTGCAGTCGAACAGCTCTGCTCCCGCTTTTGATTATGTTTGGATGGATATTCGAACCTTTTCTTAACTGCTTTTTACAAACTTTGGTCGGACGTTCACACCTTCTTGTAGCCGAACACATCCACTCCTGCTTTTGATGATGTATGGTTGGGCATTCGCACCTTTATTTTTACCCATTTTTAAGGAATTATGGGTGGACATTCACACCTTTTTACAGCTGAACACCTCCTCTCCCACTTATGATCATGTGCGGTTTGATTTTCGAAAAGTTTCTTTCATGTTTTCTAGCAATTATTGATGGACATTCAGACGTTCTTGAAGCTGAACACCTCCGCTCCCGCTTTTGATCATACATTGTCAGGCATTCGCACCTTGTCTTACCCGCTTTTTACAAACTTTAGTCGAACATTCACACCTTGCAGCTGAACCACCTCCGCTCCCTGTTTTGATCATGTATGGTCTGGCAATACTACCTTTTCTTACCCGTTTGTGAGTAATTATGGCTGGACATTCACACCTACTTGCAGTCGAACAGCTTTGCTCCCGCTTTTGATAATGTTTGGTTGGATATTCAAACCTTTTCTTACCCGCTTTTGACAAACTTTGGTCGGACGTTCACACCTTGTAGCCGAACAACTCCGCTCCCGCTATTGATTTTTACAGTCGGATATTTTAACCTTTTCTCACCCGCTTTTTAACAACTATGGTCGGACATTTACACCGTCTTACAGTGGAACACCTCCGCTTCCGCTTTTGATGGTATATATTCGGGCATTCAAACCTTTTCTTACCCGCTTTTTACAAACCATGGTCGGACTTTCAAACCTTCTTGTAGCTGAACAACTCCGCTCCCTCTTTTGATTGTGTACAGTTGAGTATTTTAACCTTTTCTTACCCGCTTTTTACCAACTATGGTCGGACATTCACACCTTCTTACAGCGGAACACCTCTGCTCCCTCTTATGATGGTGTATCTTCGGGAATTCGAGACTTTTCTTACCCGCTTTTTACAAACTATAGTCAGACATTCACACCTTGCATCTGAACCACCTCCGCTCCCTGTTTTGATCATGTATGGTCTGGCAATACTACCTTTTCTTACCCGTTTGTGAGTTATTATGGCTGGACATTCACACCTACTTGCAGTTGAACACCACCTCTCTCGCTTTTGATGATGTATGGACCGGCATTCTTACCTTTTCTAACACATTTTTCAGCAATTATGGACAGAGATTCACACCTACTCACAGCCGAACAACTCCGCTCCCGCATTTGATGGTGTACAGTGGGGAATTCTCACCCTTTCTCATCAGCTTTTTGCAAATTATGATCTGACATTCACACCTACTTGCAGTCGAACAGCTCTGCTCCCGCTTTTGATTATGTTTGGATGGATATTCGAACCTTTTCTTAACTGCTTTTTACAAACTTTGGTCAGACGTTCACACCTTCTTGTAGCCGAACACATCCACTCCTGCTTTTGATGATGTATGGTTGGGCATTCGCACCTTTATTTTTACCCATTTTTAAGGAATTATGGGTGGACATTCACACCTTTTTACAGCTGAACACCTCCTCTCCCACTTATGATCATGTGCGGTTTGATTTTCGAAAAGTTTCTTTCATGTTTTCTAGCAATTATTGATGGACATTCAGACGTTCTTGAAGCTGAACACCTCCGCTCCCGCTTTTGATCATACATTGTCAGGCATTCGCACCTTGTCTTACCCGCTTTTTACAAACTTTAGTCGAACATTCACACCTTGCAGCTGAACCACCTCCGCTCCCTGTTTTGATCATGTATGGTCTGGCAATACTACCTTTTCTTACCCGTTTGTGAGTAATTATGGCTGGACATTCACACCTACTTGCAGTCGAACAGCTTTGCTCCCGCTTTTGATAATGTTTGGTTGGATATTCAAACCTTTTCTTACCTGCTTTTGACAAACTTTGGTCGGACGTTCACACCTTGTAGCCGAACAACTCCGCTCCCACTATTGATTGTGTACAGTCGGATATTTTAACCTTTTCTTACCCGCTTATTACAAACTATGGTCGGACATTCACACCGTCTTACAGTGGAACACCTCCGCTTCCGCTTTTGATGGTATATATTCGGGCAGTCGAACCTTTTCTTACCCGCTTTTTACAAACCATTGTCGGACTTTCAAACCTTCTTGTAGCTGAACAACTCCGCTCCCTCTTTTGATTGTGTACAGTTGAGTATTTTAACCTTTTCTTACCCGCTTTTTACCAACTATGGTCGGACATTCACACCTTCTTACAGCGGAACACCTCTGCTCCCTCTTATGATGGTGTATCTTCGGGAATTCGAGCCTTTTCTTACCCGCCTATTACAAACTATGCTCGGACATTCAAACCTTGTAGCCGAACACATCCACTCCTGCTTTTGATGATGTATGGTTGGTCATTCGCACCTTTTCTTACCCATTTTTCAGTAATTATTGGTGGACATTCAGACCTTCTTGCAGCTGAACACCTCCGCTCCCGCTTTTGATGGTGTATGTTCGGGCTTTCGAGCCTTTTCTTACCCGCTTTTTACAAACTATAGTCAGACATTCACACCTTGCATCTGAACCACCTCCGCTCCCTGTTTTGATCATGTATGGTCTGGCAATACTACCTTTTCTTACCCGTTTGTGAGTTATTATGGCTGGACATTCACACCTACTTGCAGTTGAACACCACCTCTCTCGCTTTTGATGATGTATGGACCGGCATTCTTACCTTTTCTAACACATTTTTCAGCAATTATGGACAGAGATTCACACCTACTCACAGCCGAACAACTCCGCTCCCGCATTTGATGGTGTACAGTGGGGAATTCTCACCCTTTCTCATCAGCTTTTTGCAAATTATGATCTGACATTCACACCTACTTGCAGTCGAACAGCTCTGCTCCCGCTTTTGATTATGTTTGGATGGATATTCGAACCTTTTCTTAACTGCTTTTTACAAACTTTGGTCAGACGTTCACACCTTCTTGTAGCCGAACACATCCACTCCTGCTTTTGATGATGTATGGTTGGGCATTCGCACCTTTATTTTTACCCATTTTTAAGGAATTATGGGTGGACATTCACACCTTTTTACAGCTGAACACCTCCTCTCCCACTTATGATCATGTGCGGTTTGATTTTCGAAAAGTTTCTTTCATGTTTTCTAGCAATTATTGATGGACATTCAGACGTTCTTGAAGCTGAACACCTCCGCTCCCGCTTTTGATCATACATTGTCAGGCATTCGCACCTTGTCTTACCCGCTTTTTACAAACTTTAGTCGAACATTCACACCTTGCAGCTGAACCACCTCCGCTCCCTGTTTTGATCATGTATGGTCTGGCAATACTACCTTTTCTTACCCGTTTGTGAGTAATTATGGCTGGACATTCACACCTACTTGCAGTCGAACAGCTTTGCTCCCGCTTTTGATAATGTTTGGTTGGATATTCAAACCTTTTCTTACCTGCTTTTGACAAACTTTGGTCGGACGTTCACACCTTGTAGCCGAACAACTCCGCTCCCACTATTGATTGTGTACAGTCGGATATTTTAACCTTTTCTTACCCGCTTATTACAAACTATGGTCGGACATTCACACCGTCTTACAGTGGAACACCTCCGCTTCCGCTTTTGATGGTATATATTCGGGCAGTCGAACCTTTTCTTACCCGCTTTTTACAAACCATTGTCGGACTTTCAAACCTTCTTGTAGCTGAACAACTCCGCTCCCTCTTTTGATTGTGTACAGTTGAGTATTTTAACCTTTTCTTACCCGCTTTTTACCAACTATGGTCGGACATTCACACCTTCTTACAGCGGAACACCTCTGCTCCCTCTTATGATGGTGTATCTTCGGGAATTCGAGCCTTTTCTTACCCGCCTATTACAAACTATGCTCGGACATTCAAACCTTGTAGCCGAACACATCCACTCCTGCTTTTGATGATGTATGGTTGGTCATTCGCACCTTTTCTTACCCATTTTTCAGTAATTATTGGTGGACATTCAGACCTTCTTGCAGCTGAACACCTCCGCTCCCGCTTTTGATGGTGTATGTTCGGGCTTTCGAGCCTTTTCTTACCCGCTTTTTACAAACTATAGTCAGACATTCACACCTTGCATCTGAACCACCTCCGCTCCCTGTTTTGATCATGTATGGTCTGGCAATACTACCTTTTCTTACCCGTTTGTGAGTTATTATGGCTGGACATTCACACCTACTTGCAGTTGAACACCACCTCTCTCGCTTTTGATGATGTATGGACCGGCATTCTTACCTTTTCTAACAAATTTTTCAGCAATTATGGACAGAGATTCACACCTACTCACAGCCGAACAACTCCGCTCCCGCATTTGATGGTGTACAGTGGGGAATTCTCACCCTTTCTCATCAGCTTTTTGCAAATTATGATCTGACATTCACACCTACTTGCAGTCGAACAGCTCTGCTCCCGCTTTTGATTATGTTTGGTTGGATATTCGAACCTTTTCTTACCTGCTTTTTACAAACTTTGGTCGGACGTTCACACCTTCTTGAAGCCGAACACATCCACTCCTTCTTTTGATGATGTATGGTTGGGCATTCGCACCTTTTTTTTACCCATTTTTAAGGAATTATGGGTGGACATTCACACCTTTTTACAGCTGAACACCTCCTCTCCCACTTATGATCATGTGCGGTTTGATTTTCGAAAAGTTTCTTTCATGTTTTCTAGCAATTATTGATGGACATTCAGACGTTCTTGAAGCTGAACACCTCCGCTCCCGCTTTTGATCATACATTGTCAGGCATTCGCACCTTGTCTTACCCGCTTTTTACAAACTTTAGTCGAACATTCACACCTTGCAGCTGAACCACCTCCGCTCCCTGTTTTGATCATGTATGGTCTGGCAATACTACCTTTTCTTACCCGTTTGTGAGTAATTATGGCTGGACATTCACACCTACTTGCAGTCGAACAGCTTTGCTCCCGCTTTTGATAATGTTTGGTTGGATATTCAAACCTTTTCTTACCCGCTTTTGACAAACTTTGGTCGGACGTTCACACCTTGTAGCCGAACAACTCCGCTCCCGCTATTGATTTTTACAGTCGGATATTTTAACCTTTTCTTACCCGCTTTTTACCAACTATGGTCGGACATTCACACCGTCTTACAGTGGAACACCTCCGCTTCCGCTTTTGATGGTATATATTCGGGCATTCAAACCTTTTCTTACCCGCTTTTTACAAACCATGGTCGGACTTTCAAACCTTCTTGTAGCTGAACAACTCCGCTCCCTCTTTTGATTGTGTACAGTTGAGTATTTTAACCTTTTCTTACCCGCTTTTTACCAACTATGGTCGGACATTCACACCTTCTTACAGCGGAACACCTCTGCTCCCTCTTATGATGGTGTATCTTCGGGAATTCGAGACTTTTCTTACCCGCTTTTTACAAACTATAGTCAGACATTCACACCTTGCATCTGAACCACCTCCGCTCCCTGTTTTGATCATGTATGGTCTGGCAATACTACCTTTTCTTACCCGTTTGTGAGTTATTATGGCTGGACATTCACACCTACTTGCAGTTGAACACCACCTCTCTCGCTTTTGATGATGTATGGACCGGCATTCTTACCTTTTCTAACACATTTTTCAGCAATTATGGACAGAGATTCACACCTACTCACAGCCGAACAACTCCGCTCCCGCATTTGATGGTGTACAGTGGGGAATTCTCACCCTTTCTCATCAGCTTTTTGCAAATTATGATCTGACATTCACACCTACTTCCAGTCGAACAGCTCTGCTCCCGCTTTTGATTATGTTTGGATGGATATTCGAACCTTTTCTTAACTGCTTTTTACAAACTTTGGTCGGACGTTCACACCTTCTTGTAGCCGAACACATCCACTCCTGCTTTTGATGATGTATGGTTGGGCATTCGCACCTTTATTTTTACCCATTTTTAAGGAATTATGGGTGGACATTCACACCTTTTTACAGCTGAACACCTCCTCTCCCACTTATGATCATGTGCGGTTTTATTTTCGAAAAGTGTCTTTCATGTTTTCTAGCAATTATTGATGGACATTCAGACGTTCTTGAAGCTGAACACCTCCGCTCCTGCTTTTGATCATACATTGTCAGGCATTCGCACCTTGTCTTACCCGCTTTTTACAAACTTTAGTCGAACATTCACACCTTGCAGCTGAACCACCTCCGCTCCCTGTTTTGATCATGTATGGTCTGGCAATACTACCTTTTCTTACCCGTTTGTGAGTAATTATGGCTGGACATTCACACCTACTTGCAGTCGAACAGCTTTGCTCCCGCTTTTGATAATGTTTGGTTGGATATTCAAACCTTTTCTTACCCGCTTTTGACAAACTTTGGTTGGACGTTCACACCTTGTAGCCGAACAACTCCGCTCCCACTATTGATTTTTACAGTCGGATATTTTAACCTTTTCTTACCCGCTTTTTACCAACTATGGTCGGACATTCACACCGTCTTACAGTGGAACACCTCCGCTTCCGCTTTTGATGGTATATATTCGGGCATTCAAACCTTTTCTTACCCGCTTTTTACAAACCATGGTCGGACTTTCAAACCTTCTTGTAGCTGAACAACTCCGCTCCCTCTTTTGATTGTGTACAGTTGAGTATTTTAACCTTTTCTTACCCGCTTTTTACCAACTATGGTCGGACATTCACACCTTCTTACAGCGGAACACCTCTGCTCCCTCTTATGATGGTGTATCTTCGGGAATTCGAGACTTTTCTTACCCGCTTTTTACAAACTATAGTCAGACATTCACACCTTGCATCTGAACCACCTCCGCTCCCTGTTTTGATCATGTATGGTCTGGCAATACTACCTTTTCTTACCCGTTTGTGAGTTATTATGGCTGGACATTCACACCTACTTGCAGTTGAACACCACCTCTCTCGCTTTTGATGATGTATGGACCGGCATTCTTACCTTTTCTAACACATTTTTCAGCAATTATGGACAGAGATTCACACCTACTCACAGCCGAACAACTCCGCTCCCGCATTTGATGGTGTACAGTGGGGAATTCTCACCCTTTCTCATCAGCTTTTTGCAAATTATGATTTGACATTCACACCTACTTGCAGTCGAACAGCTCTGCTCCCGCTTTTGATTATGTTTGGATGGATATTCGAACCTTTTCTTAACTGCTTTTTACAAACTTTGGTCGGACGTTCACACCTTCTTGTAGCCGAACACATCCACTCCTGCTTTTGATGATGTATGGTTGGGCATTCGCACCTTTATTTTTACCCATTTTTAAGGAATTATGGGTGGACATTCACACCTTTTTACAGCTGAACACCTCCTCTCCCACTTATGATCATGTGCGGTTTGATTTTCGAAAAGTTTCTTTCATGTTTTCTAGCAATTATTGATGGACATTCAGACGTTCTTGAAGCTGAACACCTCCGCTCCCGCTTTTGATCATACATTGTCAGGCATTCGCACCTTGTCTTACCCGCTTTTTACAAACTTTAGTCGAACATTCACACCTTGCAGCTGAACCACCTCCGCTCCCTGTTTTGATCATGTATGGTCTGGCAATACTACCTTTTCTTACCCGTTTGTGAGTAATTATGGCTGGACATTCACACCTACTTGCAGTCGAACAGCTTTGCTCCCGCTTTTGATAATGTTTGGTTGGATATTCAAACCTTTTCTTACCCGCTTTTGACAAACTTTGGTCGGACGTTCACACCTTGTAGCCGAACAACTCCGCTCCCGCTATTGATTTTTACAGTCGGATATTTTAACCTTTTCTTACCCGCTTTTTACCAACTATGGTCGGACATTCACACCGTCTTACAGTGGAACACCTCCGCTTCCGCTTTTGATGGTATATATTCGGGCATTCAAACCTTTTCTTACCCGCTTTTTACAAACCATGGTCGGACTTTCAAACCTTCTTGTAGCTGAACAACTCCGCTCCCTCTTTTGATTGTGTACAGTTGTGTATTTTAACCTTTTCTTACCCGCTTTTTACCAACTATGGTCGGACATTCACACCTTCTTACAGCGGAACACCTCTGCTCCCTCTTATGATGGTGTATCTTCGGGAATTCGAGACTTTTCTTACCCGCTTTTTACAAACTATAGTCAGACATTCACACCTTGCATTTGAACCACCTCCGCTCCCTGTTTTGATCATGTATGGTCTGGCAATACTACCTTTTCTTACCCGTTTGTGAGTTATTATGGCTGGACATTCACACCTACTTGCAGTTGAACACCACCTCTCTCGCTTTTGATGATGTATGGACCGGCATTCTTACCTTTTCTAACACATTTTTCAGCAATTATAGACAGAGATTCACACCTACTCACAGCCGAACAACTCCGCTCCCGCATTTGATGGTGTACAGTGGGGAATTCTCACCCTTTCTCATCAGCTTTTTGCAAATTATGATCTGACATTCACACCTACTTGCAGTCGAACAGCTCTGCTCCCGCTTTTGATTATGTTTGGATGGATATTCGAACCTTTTCTTAACTGCTTTTTACAAACTTTGGTCAGACGTTCACACCTTCTTGTAGCCGAACACATCCACTCCTGCTTTTGATGATGTATGGTTGGGCATTCGCACCTTTATTTTTACCCATTTTTAAGGAATTATGGGTGGACATTCACACCTTTTTACAGCTGAACACCTCCTCTCCCACTTATGATCATGTGCGGTTTGATTTTCGAAAAGTTTCTTTCATGTTTTCTAGCAATTATTGATGGACATTCAGACGTGCTTGAAGCTGAACACCTCCGCTCCCGCTTTTGATCATACATTGTCAGGCATTCGCACCTTGTCTTACCCGCTTTTTACAAACTTTAGTCGAACATTCACACCTTGCAGCTGAACCACCTCCGCTCCCTGTTTTGATCATGTATGGTCTGGCAATACTACCTTTTCTTACCCGTTTGTGAGTAATTATGGCTGGACATTCACACCTACTTGCAGTCGAACAGCTTTGCTCCCGCTTTTGATAATGTTTGGTTGGATATTAAAACCTTTTGTTACCTGTTTTTGACAAACTTTGGTCGGACGTTCACACCTTGTAGCCGAACAACTCCGCTCCCACTATTGATTGTGTACAGTCGGATATTTTAACCTTTTCTTACCCGCTTTTTACAAACTATAGTCAGACATTCACACCTTGCATCTGAACCACCTCCGCTCCCTGTTTTGATCATGTAACGTCTGGCAATACTACCTTTTCTTACCCGTTTGTGAGTTATTATGGCTGGACATTCACACCTACTTGCAGTTGAACACCACCTCTCTCGCTTTTGATGATGTATGGACCGGCATTCTTACCTTTTCTAACACATTTTTCAGCAATTATGGACAGAGATTCACACCTACTCACAGCCGAACAACTCCGCTCCCGCATTTGATGGTGTACAGTGGGGAATTCTCACCCTTTCTCATCAGCTTTTTGCAAATTATGATCTGACATTCACACCTACTTCCAGTCGAACAGCTCTGCTCCCGCTTTTGATTATGTTTGGTTGGATATTCGAACCTTTTCTTACCTGCTTTTTACAAACTTTGGTCGGACGTTCACACCTTCTTGTAGCCGAACACATCCACTCCTTCTTTTGATGATGTATGGTTGGGCATTCGCACCTTTTTTTTACCCATTTTTAAGGAATTATGGGTGGACATTCACACCTTTTTACAGCTGAACACCTCCTCTCCCACTTATGATCATGTGCGGTTTGATTTTCAAAAAGTTTCTTTCATGTTTTCTAGCAATTATTGATGGACATTCAGACGTTCTTGAAGCTGAACACCTCCGCTCCCGCTTTTGATCATACATTGTCAGGCATTCGCACCTTGTCTTACCCGCTTTTTACAAACTTTAGTCGAACATTCACACCTTGCAGCTGAACCACCTCCGCTCCCTGTTTTGATCATGTATGGTCTGGCAATACTACCTTTTCTTACCCGTTTGTGAGTAATTATGGCTGGACATTCACACCTACTTGCAGTCGAACAGCTTTGCTCCCGCTTTTGATAATGTTTGGTTGGATATTCAAACCTTTTCTTACCCGCTTTTGACAAACTTTGGTCGGACGTTCACACCTTGTAGCCGAACAACTCCGCTCCTGCTATTGATTTTTACAGTCGGATATTTTAACCTTTTCTTACCCGCTTTTTACCAACTATGGTCGGACATTCACACCGTCTTACAGTGGAACACCTCCGCTTCCGCTTTTGATGGTATATATTCGGGCATTCAAACCTTTTCTTACCCGCTTTTTACAAACCATGGTCGGACTTTCAAACCTTCTTGTAGCTGAACAACTCCGCTCCCTCTTTTGATTGTGTACAGTTGAGTATTTTAACCTTTTCTTACCCGCTTTTTACCAACTATGGTCGGACATTCACACCTTCTTACAGCGGAACACCTCTGCTCCCTCTTATGATGGTGTATCTTCGGGAATTCGAGACTTTTCTTACCCGCTTTTTACAAACTATAGTCAGACATTCACACCTTGCATCTGAACCACCTCCGCTCCCTGTTTTGATCATGTATGGTCTGGCAATACTACCTTTTCTTACCCGTTTGTGAGTTATTATGGCTGGACATTCACACCTACTTGCAGTTGAACACCACCTCTCTCGCTTTTGATGATGTATGGACCGGCATTCTTACCTTTTCTAACACATTTTTCAGCAATTATGGACAGAGATTCACACCTACTCACAGCCGAACAACTCCGCTCCCGCATTTGATGGTGTACAGTGGGGAATTCTCACCCTTTCTCATCAGCTTTTTGCAAATTATGATCTGACATTCACACCTACTTGCAGTCGAACAGCTCTGCTCCCGCTTTTGATTTTGTTTGGATGGATATTCGAACCTTTTCTTAACTGCTTTTTACAAACTTTGGTCAGACGTTCACACCTTCTTGTAGCCGAACACATCCACTCCTGCTTTTGATGATGTATGGTTGGGCATTCGCACCTTTATTTTTACCCATTTTTAAGGAATTATGGGTGGACATTCACACCTTTTTACAGCTGAACACCTCCTCTCCCACTTATGATCATGTGCGGTTTGATTTTCGAAAAGTTTCTTTCATGTTTTCTAGCAATTATTGATGGACATTCAGACGTTCTTGAAGCTGAACACCTCCGCTCCCGCTTTTGATCATACATTGTCAGGCATTCGCACCTTGTCTTACCCGCTTTTTACAAACTTTAGTCGAACATTCACACCTTGCAGCTGAACCACCTCCGCTCCCTGTTTTGATCATGTATGGTCTGGCAATACTACCTTTTCTTACCCGTTTGTGAGTAATTATGGCTGGACATTCACACCTACTTGCAGTCGAACAGCTTTGCTCCCGCTTTTGATAATGTTTGGTTGGATATTCGAACCTTTTCTTAACTGCTTTTTACAAACATTGGTCAGACGTTCACACCTTCTTGTAGCCGAACACATCCACTCCTGCTTTTGATGATGTATGGTTGGGCATTCGCACCTTTATTTTTACCCATTTTTAAGGAATTATGGGTGGACATTCACACCTTTTTACAGCTGAACACCTCCTCTCCCACTTATGATCATGTGCGGTTTGATTTTCGAAAAGTTTCTTTCATGTTTTCTAGCAATTATTGATGGACATTCAGACGTTCTTGAAGCTGAACACCTCCGCTCCCGCTTTTGATCATACATTGTCAGGCATTCGCACCGTGTCTTACCCGCTTTTTACAAACTATAGTCAGACATTCACACCTTGCATCTGAACCACCTCCGCTCCCTGTTTTGATCATGTATGGTCTGGCAATACTACCTTTTCTTACCCGTTTGTGAGTTATTATGGCTGGACATTCACACCTACTTGCAGTTGAACACCACCTCTCTCGCTTTTGATGATGTATGGACCGGCATTCTTCCCTTTCCTAACACATTTTTCAGCAATTATGGACAGAGATTCACACCTACTCACAGCCGAACAACTCCGCTCCCGCATTTGATGGTGTACAGTGGGGAATTCTCACCCTTTCTCATCAGCTTTTTGCAAATTATGATCTGACATTCACACCTACTTGCAGTCGAACAGCTCTGCTCCCGCTTTTGATTATGTTTGGATGGATATTCGAACCTTTTCTTACCTGCTTTTTACAAACTTTGGTCAGACGTTCACACCTTCTTGTAGCCGAACACATCCACTCCTGCTTTTGATGATGTATGGTTGGGCATTCGCACCTTTATTTTTACCCATTTTTAAGGAATTATGGGTGGACATTCACACCTTTTTACAGCTGAACACCTCCTCTCCCACTTATGATCATGTGCGGTTTGATTTTCGAAAAGTTTCTTTCATGTTTTCTAGCAATTATTGATGGACATTCAGACGTTCTTGAAGCTGAACACCTCCGCTCCCGCTTTTGATCATGTATGGTCTGGCAATACTACCTTTTCTTACCCGTTTGTGAGTAATTATGGCTGGACATTCACACCTACTTGCAGTCGAACAGCTTTGCTCCCGCTTTTGATAATGTTTGGTTGGATATACAAACCTTTTCTTACCTGCTTTTGACAAACTTTGGTCGGACGTTCACACCTTGTAGCCGAACAACTCCGCTCCCACTATTGATTGTGTACAGTCGGATATTTTAACCTTTTCTTACCCGCTTTTTACAAACTATGGTCGGACATTCACACCGTCTTACAGTGGAACACCTCCGCTTCCGCTTTTGATGGTATATATTCGGGCAGTCGAACCTTTTCTTACCCGCTTTTTACAAACCATTGTCGGACTTTCAAACCTTCTTGTAGCTAAACAACTCCGCTCCCTCTTTTGATTGTGTACAGTTGAGTATTTTAACCTTTTCTTACCCGCTTTTTACCAACTATGGTCGGACATTCACACCTTCTTACAGCGGAACACCTCTGCTCCCTCTTATGATGGTGTAGCTTTGGGAATTCGAGCCTTTTCTTACCCGCCTATTACAAACTATGCTCGGACATTCAAACCTTGTAGCCGAACACATCCCCTCCTGCTTTTGATGATGTATGGTTGGTCATTCGCACCTTTTCTTACCCATTTTTCAGTAATTATTGGTGGACATTCAGACCTTCTTGCAGCTGAACACCTCCGCTCCCGCTTTTGATGGTGTATGTTCAGGCTTTCGAGCCTTTTCTTACCCGCTTTTTACAAACTATAGTCAGACATTCACACCTTGCATCTGAACCACCTCCGCTCCCTGTTTTGATCATGTATGGTCTGGCAATACTACCTTTTCTTACCCGTTTGTGAGTTATTATGGCTGGACATTCACACCTACTTGCAGTTGAACACCACCTCTCTCGCTTTTGATGATGTATGGACCGGCATTCTTACCTTTTCTAACACATTTTTCAGAAATTATGGACAGAGATTCACACCTACTCACAGCCGAACAACTCCGCTCCCGCATTTGATGGTGTACAGTGGGGAATTCTCACCCTTTCTCATCAGCTTTTTGCAAATTATGATCTGACATTCACACCTACTTGCAGTCGAACAGCTCTGCTCCCGCTTTTGATTTTGTTTGGATGGATATTCGAACCTTTTCTTAACTGCTTTTTACAAACTTTGGTCAGACGTTCACACCTTCTTGTAGCCGAACACATCCACTCCTGCTTTTGATGATGTATGGTTGGGCATTCGCACCTTTATTTTTACCCATTTTTAAGGAATTATGGGTGGACATTCACACCTTTTTACAGCTGAACACCTCCTCTCCCACTTATGATCATGTGCGGTTTGATTTTCGAAAAGTTTCTTTCATGTTTTCTAGCAATTATTGATGGACATTCAGACGTTCTTGAAGCTGAACACCTCCGCTCCCGCTTTTGATCATACATTGTCAGGCATTCGCACCTTGTCTTACCCGCTTTTTACAAACTTTAGTCGAACATTCACACCTTGCAGCTGAACCACCTCCGCTCCCTGTTTTGATCATGTATGGTCTGGCAATACTACCTTTTCTTACCCGTTTGTGAGTAATTATGGCTGGACATTCACACCTACTTGCAGTCGAACAGCTTTGCTCCCGCTTTTGATAATGTTTGGTTGGATATTCGAACCTTTTCTTACCTGCTTTTGACAAACTTTGGTCGGACGTTCACACCTTGTAGCCGAACAACTCCGCTCCCACTATTGATTGTGTACAGTCGGATATTTTAACCTTTTCTTACCCGCTTTTTACCAACTATGGTCGGACATTCACACCGTCTTACAGTGGAACACCTCCGCTTCCGCTTTTGATGGTATATATTCGGGCATTCAAACCTTTTCTTATCCGCTTTTTACAAACCATGGTCGGACTTTCAAACCTTCTTGTAGCTGAACAACTCCGCTCCCTCTTTTGATTGTGTACAGTTGAGTATTTTAACCTTTTCTTACCCGCTTTTTACCAACTATGGTCGGACATTCACACCTTCTTACAGCGGAACACCTCTGCTCCCTCTTATGATGGTGTATCTTCGGGAATTCGAGACTTTTCTTACCCGCTTTTTACAAACTATAGTCAGACATTCACACCTTGCATCTGAACCACCTCCGCTCCCTGTTTTGATCATGTATGGTCTGGCAATACTACCTTTTCTTACCCGTTTGTGAGTTATTATGGCTGGACATTCACACCTACTTGCAGTTGAACACCACCTCTCTCGCTTTTGATGATGTATGGACCGGCATTCTTACCTTTTCTAACACATTTTTCAGCAATTATGGACAGAGATTCACACCTACTCACAGCCGAACAACTCCGCTCCCGCATTTGATGGTGTACAGTGGGGAATTCTCACCCTTTCTCATCAGCTTTTTGCAAATTATGATCTGACATTCACACCTACTTGCAGTCGAACAGCTCTGCTCCCGCTTTTGATTATGTTTGGATGGATATTCGAACCTTTTCTTAACTGCTTTTTACAAACTTTGGTCAGACGTTCACACCTTCTTGTAGCCGAACACATCCACTCCTGCTTTTGATGATGTATGGTTGGGCATTCGCACCTTTATTTTTACCCATTTTTAAGGAATTATGGGTGGACATTCACACCTTTTTACAGCTGAACACCTCCTCTCCCACTTATGATCATGTGCGGTTTGATTTTCGAAAAGTTTCTTTCATGTTTTCTAGCAATTATTGATGGACATTCAGACGTTCTTGAAGCTGAACACCTCCGCTCCCGCTTTTGATCATACATTGTCAGGCATTCGCACCTTGTCTTACCCGCGTTTTACAAACTTTAGTCGAACATTCACACCTTGCAGCTGAACCACCTCCGCTCCCTGTTTTGATCATGTATGGTCTGGCAATACTACCTTTTCTTACCCGTTTGTGAGTAATTATGGCTGGGCATTCACACCTACTTGCAGTCGAACAGCTTTGCTCCCGCTTTTGATAATGTTTGGTTGGATATTCAAAACTTTTCTTACCTGCTTTTGACAAACTTTGGTCGGACGTTCACACCTTGTAGCCGAACAACTCCGCTCCCACTATTGATTGTGTACAGTCGGATATTTTAACCTTTTCTTACCCGCTTTTTACAAACTATGGTCGGACATTCACACCGTCTTACAGTGGAACACCTCCGCTTCCGCTTTTGATGGTATATATTCGGGCATTCAAACCTTTTCTTACCCGCTTTTTACAAACCATTGTCGGACTTTCAAACCTTCTTGTAGCTGAACAACTCCGCTCCCTCTTTTGATTGTGTACAGTTGAGTATTTTAACCTTTTCTTACCCGCTTTTTACCAACTATGGTCGGACATTCACACCTTCTTACAGCGGAACACCTCTGCTCCCTCTTATGATGGTGTAGCTTTGGGAATTCGAGCCTTTTCTTACCCGCCTATTACAAACTATGCTCGGACATTCAAACCTTGTAGCCGAACACATCCACTCCTGCTTTTGATGATGTATGGTTGGTCATTCGCACCTTTTCTTACCCATTTTTCAGTAATTATTGGTGGACATTCAGACCTTCTTGCAGCTGAACACCTCCGCTCCCGCTTTTGATGGTGTATGTTCGGGCTTTCGAGCCTTTTCTTACCCGCTTTTTACAAACTATAGTCAGACATTCACACCTTGCATCTGAACCACCTCCGCTCCCTGTTTTGATCATGTATGGTCTGGCAATACTACCTTTTCTTACCCGTTTGTGAGTTATTATGGCTGGACATTCACACCTACTTGCAGTTGAACACCACCTCTCTCGCTTTTGATGATGTATGGACCGGCATTCTTACCTTTTCTAACAAATTTTTCAGCAATTATGGACAGAGATTCACACCTACTCACAGCCTAACAACTCCGCTCCCGCATTTGATGGTGTACAGTGGGGAATTCTCACCCTTTCTCATCAGCTTTTTGCAAATTATGATCTGACATTCACACCTACTTGCAGTCGAACAGCTCTGCTCCCGCTTTTGATTATGTTTGGTTGGATATTCGAACCTTTTCTTACCTGCTTTTTACAAACTTTGGTCGGACGTTCACACCTTCTTGTAGCCGAACACATCCACTCCTTCTTTTGATGATGTATGGTTGGGCATTCGCACCTTTTTTTTACCCATTTTTAAGGAATTATGGGTGGACATTCACACCTTTTTACAGCTGAACACCTCCTGTCCCACTTATGATCATGTGCGGTTTGATTTTCGAAAAGTTTCTTTCATGTTTTCTAGCAATTATTGATGGACATTCAGACGTTCTTGAAGCTGAACACCTCCGCTCCCGCTTTTGATCATACATTGTCAGGCATTCGCACCGTGTCTTACCCGCTTTTTACAAACTATAGTCAGACATTCACACCTTGCATCTGAACCACCTCCGCTCCCTGTTTTGATCATGTATGGTCTGGCAATACTACCTTTTCTTACCCGTTTGTGAGTTATTATGGCTGGACATTCACACCTACTTGCAGTTGAACACCACCTCTCTCGCTTTTGATGATGTATGGACCGGCATTCTTCCCTTTCCTAACACATTTTTCAGCAATTATGGACAGAGATTCACACCTACTCACAGCCGAACAACTCCGCTCCCGCATTTGATGGTGTATAGTGGGGAATTCTCACCCTTTCTCATCAGCTTTTTGCAAATTATGATCTGACATTCACACCTACTTGCAGTCGAATAGCTCTGCTCCCGCTTTTGATTATGTTTGGATGGATATTCGAACCTTTTCTTACCTGCTTTTTACAAACTTTGGTCAGACGTTCACACCTTCTTGTAGCCGAACACATCCACTCCTGCTTTTGATGATGTATGGTTGGGCATTCGCACCTTTATTTTTACCCATTTTTAAGGAATTATGGGTGGACATTCACACCTTTTTACAGCTGAACACCTCCTCTCCCACTTATGATCATGTGCGGTTTGATTTTCGAAAAGTTTCTTTCATGTTTTCTAGCAATTATTGATGGACATTCAGACGTTCTTGAAGCTGAACACCTCCGCTCCCGCTTTTGATCATACATTGTCAGGCATTCGCACCTTGTCTTACCCGCTTTTTACAAACTTTAGTCGAACATTCACACCTTGCAGCTGAACCACCTCCGCTCCCTGTTTTGATCATGTATGGTCTGGCAATACTACCTTTTCTTACCCGTTTGTGAGTAATTATGGCTGGACATTCACACCTACTTGCAGTCGAACAGCTTTGCTCCCGCTTTTGATAATGTTTGGTTGGATATTCAAACTTTTTCTTACCTGCTTTTGACAAACTTTGGTCGGACGTTCACACCTTGTAGCCGAACAACTCCGCTCCCACACTTGATTGTGTACAGTCGGATATTTTAACCTTTTCTTACCCGCTTTTTACAAACTATGGTCGGAAATTCACACCGTCTTACAGTGGAACACCTCCGCTTCCGCTTTTGATGGTATATATTCGGGCAGTCGAACCTTTTCTTACCTGCTTTTTACAAACCATTGTCGGACTTTCAAACCTTCTTGTAGCTAAACAACTCCGCTCCCTCTTTTGATTGTGTACAGTTGAGTATTTTAACCTTTTCTTACCCGCTTTTTACCAACTATGGTCGGACATTCACACCTTCTTACAGCGGAACACCTCTGCTCCCTCTTATGATGGTGTAGCTTTGGGAATTCGAGCCTTTTCTTACCCACCTATTACAAACTATGCTCGGACATTCAAACCTTGTAGCCGAACACATCCCCTCCTGCTTTTGATGATGTATGGTTGGTCATTCGCACCTTTTCTTACCCATTTTTCAGTGATTATTGGTGGACATTCAGACCTTCTTGCAGCTGAACACCTCCGCTCCCGCTTTTGATGGTGTATGTTCGGGCTTTCGAGCCTTTTCTTACCCGCTTTTTACAAACTATAGTCAGACATTCACACCTTGCATCTGAACCACCTCCGCTCCCTGTTTTGATCATGTATGGTCTGGCAATACTACCTTTTCTTACCCGTTTGTGAGTAATTATGGCTGGACATTCACACCTACTTGCAGTCGAACAGCTCTGCTCCCGCTTTTGATTATGTTTGGTTGGATATTCGAACCTTTTCTTACCTGCTTTTGACAAACTTTGGTCGGACGTTCACACCTTGTAGCCGAACAACTCCGCTCCCACTATTGATTGTGTACAGTCGGATATTTTAACCTTTTCTTACCCGCTTTTTACCAACTATGGTCGGACATTCACACCGTCTTACAGTGGAACACTTCCGCTTCCGCTTTTGATGGTATATATTAGGGCATTCGAACCTTTTCTTACCCGCTTTTTACCAACTATGGTTGGACATTCACACCTTCTTACAGCGGAACACCTCTGCTCCTTCTTATGATGGTGTATGTTCGGGAATTCGAGCCTTTTCTTACCCGCCTTTTACAAACTATGCTCGGACATTCAAACCTTATAGCCGAACACATCCACTCCTGCTTTTGATGATGTATGGTTGGTCATTCGCACCTTTTCTTACCCATTTGTCAGTAATTATTGGTGGACATTCAGGCCTTCTTGCAGCTTAACACCTCCGCTCCCGCTTTTGATGGTGTATAGTCGGGCTTTCGAGCCTTTTCTTACCCGCTTTTTACAAACTATAGTCAGACATTCACACCTTGCATCTGAACCACCTCCGCTCCCTGTTTTGATCATGTATGGTCTGGCAATACTACCTTTTCTTACCCGTTTGTGAGTTATTATGGCTGGACATTCACACCTACTTGCAGTTGAACACCACCTCTCTCGCTTTTGATGATGTATGGACCGGCATTCTTCCCTTTCCTAACACATTTTTCAGCAATTATGGACAGAGATTCACACCTACTCACAGCCGAACAACTCCGCTCCCGCATTTGATGGTGTACAGTGGGGAATTCTCACCCTTTCTCATCAGCTTTTTGCAAATTATGATCTGACATTCACACCTACTTGCAGTCGAACAGCTCTGCTCCCGCTTTTGATTATGTTTGGTTGGATATTCGAACCTTTTCTTAACTGCTTTTTACAAACTTTGGTCGGACGTTCACACCTTCTTTTAGCCGAACACATCCACTCCTGCTTTTGATGATGTATGGTTTGGCATTCGCACCTTTTTTTTACCCATTTTTAAGGAATTATGGGTGGACGTTCACACCTTTTTACATCTGAACACCTCCTCTCCCACTTATGATCATGTGCGGTTTGATTTTCGAAAAGTTTCTTTCATGTTTTCTAGCAATTATTGATGGACATTCAGACGTTCTTGAAGCTGAACACCTCCGCTCCCGCTTTTGATCATACATTGTCAGGCATTCGCACCGTGTCTTACCCGCTTTTTACAAACTATAGTCAGACATTCACACCTTGCATCTGAACCACCTCCGCTCCCTGTTTTGATCATGTATGGTCTGGCAATACTACCTTTTCTTACCCGTTTGTGAGTTATTATGGCTGGACATTCACACCTACTTGCAGTTGAACACCACCTCTCTCGCTTTTGATGATGTATGGACCGGCATTCTTCCCTTTCCTAACACATTTTTCAGCAATTATGGACAGAGATTCACACCTACTCACAGCCGAACAACTCCGCTCCCGCATTTGATGGTGTACAGTGGGGAATTCTCACCCTTTCTCATCAGCTTTTTGCAAATTATGATCTGACATTCACACCTACTTGCAGTCGAACAGCTCTGCTCCCGCTTTTGATTATGTTTGGATGGATATTCGAACCTTTTCTTACCTGCTTTTTACAAACTTTGGTCAGACGTTCACACCTTCTTGTAGCCGAACACATCCACTCCTGCTTTTGATGATGTATGGTTGGGCATTCGCACCTTTATTTTTACCCATTTTTAAGGAATTATGGGTGGACATTCACACCTTTTTACAGCTGAACACCTCCTCTCCCACTTATGATCATGTGCGGTTTGATTTTCGAAAAGTTTCTTTCATGTTTTCTAGCAATTATTGATGGACATTCAGACGTTCTTGAAGCTGAACACCTCCGCTCCCGCTTTTGATCATGTATGGTCTGGCAATACTACCTTTTCTTACCCGTTTGTGAGTAATTATGGCTGGACATTCACACCTACTTGCAGTCGAACAGCTTTGCTCCCGCTTTTGATAATGTTTGGTTGGATATACAAACCTTTTCTTACCTGCTTTTGACAAACTTTGGTCGGACGTTCACACCTTGTAGCCGAACAACTCCGCTCCCACTATTGATTGTGTACAGTCGGATATTTTAACCTTTTCTTACCCGCTTTTTACAAACTATGGTCGGACATTCACACCGTCTTACAGTGGAACACCTCCGCTTCCGCTTTTGATGGTATATATTCGGGCAGTCGAACCTTTTCTTACCCGCTTTTTACAAACCATTGTCGGACTTTCAAACCTTCTTGTAGCTAAACAACTCCGCTCCCTCTTTTGATTGTGTACAGTTGAGTATTTTAACCTTTTCTTACCCGCTTTTTACCAACTATGGTCGGACATTCACACCTTCTTACAGCGGAACACCTCTGCTCCCTCTTATGATGGTGTAGCTTTGGGAATTCGAGCCTTTTCTTACCCGCCTATTACAAACTATGCTCGGACATTCAAACCTTGTAGCCGAACACATCCCCTCCTGCTTTTGATGATGTATGGTTGGTCATTCGCACCTTTTCTTACCCATTTTTCAGTAATTATTGGTGGACATTCAGACCTTCTTGCAGCTGAACACCTCCGCTCCCGCTTTTGATGGTGTATGTTCAGGCTTTCGAGCCTTTTCTTACCCGCTTTTTACAAACTATAGTCAGACATTCACACCTTGCATCTGAACCACCTCCGCTCCCTGTTTTGATCATGTATGGTCTGGCAATACTACCTTTTCTTACCCGTTTGTGAGTTATTATGGCTGGACATTCACACCTACTTGCAGTTGAACACCACCTCTCTCGCTTTTGATGATGTATGGACCGGCATTCTTACCTTTTCTAACACATTTTTCAGAAATTATGGACAGAGATTCACACCTACTCACAGCCGAACAACTCCGCTCCCGCATTTGATGGTGTACAGTGGGGAATTCTCACCCTTTCTCATCAGCTTTTTGCAAATTATGATCTGACATTCACACCTACTTGCAGTCGAACAGCTCTGCTCCCGCTTTTGATTTTGTTTGGATGGATATTCGAACCTTTTCTTAACTGCTTTTTACAAACTTTGGTCAGACGTTCACACCTTCTTGTAGCCGAACACATCCACTCCTGCTTTTGATGATGTATGGTTGGGCATTCGCACCTTTATTTTTACCCATTTTTAAGGAATTATGGGTGGACATTCACACCTTTTTACAGCTGAACACCTCCTCTCCCACTTATGATCATGTGCGGTTTGATTTTCGAAAAGTTTCTTTCATGTTTTCTAGCAATTATTGATGGACATTCAGACGTTCTTGAAGCTGAACACCTCCGCTCCCGCTTTTGATCATACATTGTCAGGCATTCGCACCTTGTCTTACCCGCTTTTTACAAACTTTAGTCGAACATTCACACCTTGCAGCTGAACCACCTCCGCTCCCTGTTTTGATCATGTATGGTCTGGCAATACTACCTTTTCTTACCCGTTTGTGAGTAATTATGGCTGGACATTCACACCTACTTGCAGTCGAACAGCTTTGCTCCCGCTTTTGATAATGTTTGGTTGGATATTCAAACCTTTTCTTACCCGCTTTTGACAAACTTTGGTCGGACGTTCACACCTTGTAGCCGAACAACTCCGCTCCTGCTATTGATTTTTACAGTCGGATATTTTAACCTTTTCTTACCCGCTTTTTACCAACTATGGTCGGACATTCACACCGTCTTACAGTGGAACACCTCCGCTTCCGCTTTTGATGGTATATATTCGGGCATTCAAACCTTTTCTTACCCGCTTTTTACAAACCATGGTCGGACTTTCAAACCTTCTTGTAGCTGAACAACTCCGCTCCCTCTTTTGATTGTGTACAGTTGAGTATTTTAACCTTTTCTTACCCGCTTTTTACCAACTATGGTCGGACATTCACACCTTCTTACAGCGGAACACCTCTGCTCCCTCTTATGATGGTGTATCTTCGGGAATTCGAGACTTTTCTTACCCGCTTTTTACAAACTATAGTCAGACATTCACACCTTGCATCTGAACCACCTCCGCTCCCTGTTTTGATCATGTATGGTCTGGCAATACTACCTTTTCTTACCCGTTTGTGAGTTATTATGGCTGGACATTCACACCTATTTGCAGTTGAACACCACCTCTCCCGCTTTTGATGATGTATGGACCGGCATTCTTACCTTTTCTAACACATTTTTCAGAAATTATGGACAGAGATTCACACCTACTCACAGCCGAACAACTCCGCTCCCGCATTTGATGGTGTACAGTGGGGAATTCTCACCCTTTCTCATCAGCTTTTTGCAAATTATGATCTGACATTCACACCTACTTGCAGTCGAACAGCTCTGCTCCCGCTTTTGATTTTGTTTGGATGGATATTCGAACCTTTTCTTAACTGCTTTTTACAAACTTTGGTCAGACGTTCACACCTTCTTGTAGCCGAACACATCCACTCCTGCTTTTGATGATGTATGGTTGGGCATTCGCACCTTTATTTTTACCCATTTTTAAGGAATTATGGGTGGACATTCACACCTTTTTACAGCTGAACACCTCCTCTCCCACTTATGATCATGTGCGGTTTGATTTTCGAAAAGTTTCTTTCATGTTTTCTAGCAATTATTGATGGACATTCAGACGTTCTTGAAGCTGAACACCTCCGCTCCCGCTTTTGATCATACATTGTCAGGCATTCGCACCTTGTCTTACCCGCTTTTTACAAACTTTAGTCGAACATTCACACCTTGCAGCTGAACCACCTCCGCTCCCTGTTTTGATCATGTATGGTCTGGCAATACTACCTTTTCTTACCCGTTTGTGAGTAATTATGGCTGGACATTCACACCTACTTGCAGTCGAACAGCTTTGCTCCCGCTTTTGATAATGTTTGGTTGGATATTCGAACCTTTTCTTACCTGCTTTTGACAAACTTTGGTCGGACGTTCACACCTTGTAGCCGAACAACTCCGCTCCCACTATTGATTGTGTACAGTCGGATATTTTAACCTTTTCTTACCCGCTTTTTACCAACTATGGTCGGACATTCACACCGTCTTACAGTGGAACACCTCCGCTTCCGCTTTTGATGGTATATATTCGGGCATTCAAACCTTTTCTTATCCGCTTTTTACAAACCATGGTCGGACTTTCAAACCTTCTTGTAGCTGAACAACTCCGCTCCCTCTTTTGATTGTGTACAGTTGAGTATTTTAACCTTTTCTTACCCGCTTTTTACCAACTATGGTCGGACATTCACACCTTCTTACAGCGGAACACCTCTGCTCCCTCTTATGATGGTGTATCTTCGGGAATTCGAGACTTTTCTTACCCGCTTTTTACAAACTATAGTCAGACATTCACACCTTGCATCTGAACCACCTCCGCTCCCTGTTTTGATCATGTATGGTCTGGCAATACTACCTTTTCTTACCCGTTTGTGAGTTATTATGGCTGGACATTCACACCTACTTGCAGTTGAACACCACCTCTCTCGCTTTTGATGATGTATGGACCGGCATTCTTACCTTTTCTAACACATTTTTCAGCAATTATGGACAGAGATTCACACCTACTCACAGCCGAACAACTCCGCTCCCGCATTTGATGGTGTACAGTGGGGAATTCTCACCCTTTCTCATCAGCTTTTTGCAAATTATGATCTGACATTCACACCTACTTGCAGTCGAACAGCTCTGCTCCCGCTTTTGATTATGTTTGGATGGATATTCGAACCTTTTCTTAACTGCTTTTTACAAACTTTGGTCAGACGTTCACACCTTCTTGTAGCCGAACACATCCACTCCTGCTTTTGATGATGTATGGTTGGGCATTCGCACCTTTATTTTTACCCATTTTTAAGGAATTATGGGTGGACATTCACACCTTTTTACAGCTGAACACCTCCTCTCCCACTTATGATCATGTGCGGTTTGATTTTCGAAAAGTTTCTTTCATGTTTTCTAGCAATTATTGATGGACATTCAGACGTTCTTGAAGCTGAACACCTCCGCTCCCGCTTTTGATCATACATTGTCAGGCATTCGCACCTTGTCTTACCCGCTTTTTACAAACTTTAGTCGAACATTCACACCTTGCAGCTGAACCACCTCCGCTCCCTGTTTTGATCATGTATGGTCTGGCAATACTACCTTTTCTTACCCGTTTGTGAGTAATTATGGCTGGACATTCACACCTACTTGCAGTCGAACAGCTTTGCTCCCGCTTTTGATAATGTTTGGTTGGATATTCAAAACTTTTCTTACCTGCTTTTGACAAACTTTGGTCGGACGTTCACACCTTGTAGCCGAACAACTCCGCTCCCACTATTGATTGTGTACAGTCGGATATTTTAACCTTTTCTTACCCGCTTTTTACAAACTATGGTCGGACATTCACACCGTCTTACAGTGGAACACCTCCGCTTCCGCTTTTGATGGTATATATTCGGGCATTCAAACCTTTTCTTACCCGCTTTTTACAAACCATTGTCGGACTTTCAAACCTTCTTGTAGCTGAACAACTCCGCTCCCTCTTTTGATTGTGTACAGTTGAGTATTTTAACCTTTTCTTACCCGCTTTTTACCAACTATGGTCGGACATTCACACCTTCTTACAGCGGAACACCTCTGCTCCCTCTTATGATGGTGTAGCTTTGGGAATTCGAGCCTTTTCTTACCCGCCTATTACAAACTATGCTCGGACATTCAAACCTTGTAGCCGAACACATCCACTCCTGCTTTTGATGATGTATGGTTGGTCATTCGCACCTTTTCTTACCCATTTTTCAGTAATTATTGGTGGACATTCAGACCTTCTTGCAGCTGAACACCTCCGCTCCCGCTTTTGATGGTGTATGTTCGGGCTTTCGAGCCTTTTCTTACCCGCTTTTTACAAACTATAGTCAGACATTCACACCTTGCATCTGAACCACCTCCGCTCCCTGTTTTGATCATGTATGGTCTGGCAATACTACCTTTTCTTACCCGTTTGTGAGTTATTATGGCTGGACATTCACACCTACTTGCAGTTGAACACCACCTCTCTCGCTTTTGATGATGTATGGACCGGCATTCTTACCTTTTCTAACAAATTTTTCAGCAATTATGGACAGAGATTCACACCTACTCACAGCCTAACAACTCCGCTCCCGCATTTGATGGTGTACAGTGGGGAATTCTCACCCTTTCTCATCAGCTTTTTGCAAATTATGATCTGACATTCACACCTACTTGCAGTCGAACAGCTCTGCTCCCGCTTTTGATTATGTTTGGTTGGATATTCGAACCTTTTCTTACCTGCTTTTTACAAACTTTGGTCGGACGTTCACACCTTCTTGTAGCCGAACACATCCACTCCTTCTTTTGATGATTTATGGTTGGGCATTCGCACCTTTTTTTTACCCATTTTTAAGGAATTATGGGTGGACATTCACACCTTTTTACAGCTGAATGCTCCTGTCCCACTTATGATCATGTGCGGTTTGATTTTCGAAAAGTTTCTTTCATGTTTTCTAGCAATTATTGATGGACATTCAGACGTTCTTGAAGCTGAACACCTCCGCTCCCGCTTTTGATCATACATTGTCAGGCATTCGCACCGTGTCTTACCCGCTTTTTACAAACTATAGTCAGACATTCACACCTTGCATCTGAACCACCTCCGCTCCCTGTTTTGATCATGTATGGTCTGGCAATACTACCTTTTCTTACCCGTTTGTGAGTTATTATGGCTGGACATTCACACCTACTTGCAGTTGAACACCACCTCTCTCGCTTTTGATGATGTATGGACCGGCATTCTTCCCTTTCCTAACACATTTTTCAGCAATTATGGACAGAGATTCACACCTACTCACAGCCGAACAACTCCGCTCCCGCATTTGATGGTGTATAGTGGGGAATTCTCACCCTTTCTCATCAGCTTTTTGCAAATTATGATCTGACATTCACACCTACTTGCAGTCGAATAGCTCTGCTCCCGCTTTTGATTATGTTTGGATGGATATTCGAACCTTTTCTTACCTGCTTTTTACAAACTTTGGTCAGACGTTCACACCTTCTTGTAGCCGAACACATCCACTCCTGCTTTTGATGATGTATGGTTGGGCATTCGCACCTTTATTTTTACCCATTTTTAAGGAATTATGGGTGGACATTCACACCTTTTTACAGCTGAACACCTCCTCTCCCACTTATGATCATGTGCGGTTTGATTTTCGAAAAGTTTCTTTCATGTTTTCTAGCAATTATTGATGGACATTCAGACGTTCTTGAAGCTGAACACCTCCGCTCCCGCTTTTGATCATACATTGTCAGGCATTCGCACCTTGTCTTACCCGCTTTTTACAAACTTTAGTCGAACATTCACACCTTGCAGCTGAACCACCTCCGCTCCCTGTTTTGATCATGTATGGTCTGGCAATACTACCTTTTCTTACCCGTTTGTGAGTAATTATGGCTGGACATTCACACCTACTTGCAGTCGAACAGCTTTGCTCCCGCTTTTGATAATGTTTGGTTGGATATTCAAACTTTTTCTTACCTGCTTTTGACAAACTTTGGTCGGACGTTCACACCTTGTAGCCGAACAACTCCGCTCCCACACTTGATTGTGTACAGTCGGATATTTTAACCTTTTCTTACCCGCTTTTTACAAACTATGGTCGGAAATTCACACCGTCTTACAGTGGAACACCTCCGCTTCCGCTTTTGATGGTATATATTCGGGCAGTCGAACCTTTTCTTACCTGCTTTTTACAAACCATTGTCGGACTTTCAAACCTTCTTGTAGCTAAACAACTCCGCTCCCTCTTTTGATTGTGTACAGTTGAGTATTTTAACCTTTTCTTACCCGCTTTTTACCAACTATGGTCGGACATTCACACCTTCTTACAGCGGAACACCTCTGCTCCCTCTTATGATGGTGTAGCTTTGGGAATTCGAGCCTTTTCTTACCCACCTATTACAAACTATGCTCGGACATTCAAACCTTGTAGCCGAACACATCCCCTCCTGCTTTTGATGATGTATGGTTGGTCATTCGCACCTTTTCTTACCCATTTTTCAGTAATTATTGGTGGACATTCAGACCTTCTTGCAGCTGAACACCTCCGCTCCCGCTTTTGATGGTGTATGTTCGGGCTTTCGAGCCTTTTCTTACCCGCTTTTTACAAACTATAGTCAGACATTCACACCTTGCATCTGAACCACCTCCGCTCCCTGTTTTGATCATGTATGGTCTGGCAATACTACCTTTTCTTACCCGTTTGTGAGTAATTATGGCTGGACATTCACACCTACTTGCAGTCGAACAGCTCTGCTCCCGCTTTTGATTATGTTTGGTTGGATATTCGAACCTTTTCTTACCTGCTTTTGACAAACTTTGGTCGGACGTTCACACCTTGTAGCCGAACAACTCCGCTCCCACTATTGATTGTGTACAGTCGGATATTTTAACCTTTTCTTACCCGCTTTTTACCAACTATGGTCGGACATTCACACCGTCTTACAGTGGAACACTTCCGCTTCCGCTTTTGATGGTATATATTAGGGCATTCGAACCTTTTCTTACCCGCTTTTTACCAACTATGGTTGGACATTCACACCTTCTTACAGCGGAACACCTCTGCTCCTTCTTATGATGGTGTATGTTCGGGAATTCGAGCCTTTTCTTACCCGCCTTTTACAAACTATGCTCGGACATTCAAACCTTATAGCCGAACACATCCACTCCTGCTTTTGATGATGTATGGTTGGTCATTCGCACCTTTTCTTACCCATTTGTCAGTAATTATTGGTGGACATTCAGACCTTCTTGCAGCTTAACACCTCCGCTCCCGCTTTTGATGGTGTATAGTCGGGCTTTCGAGCCTTTTCTTACCCGCTTTTTACAAACTATAGTCAGACATTCACACCTTGCATCTGAACCACCTCCGCTCCCTGTTTTGATCATGTATGGTCTGGCAATACTACCTTTTCTTACCCGTTTGTGAGTTATTATGGCTGGACATTCACACCTACTTGCAGTTGAACACCACCTCTCTCGCTTTTGATGATGTATGGACCGGCATTCTTCCCTTTCCTAACACATTTTTCAGCAATTATGGACAGAGATTCACACCTACTCACAGCCGAACAACTCCGCTCCCGCATTTGATGGTGTACAGTGGGGAATTCTCACCCTTTCTCATCAGCTTTTTGCAAATTATGATCTGACATTCACACCTACTTGCAGTCGAACAGCTCTGCTCCCGCTTTTGATTATGTTTGGTTGGATATTCGAACCTTTTCTTAACTGCTTTTTACAAACTTTGGTCGGACGTTCACACCTTCTTTTAGCCGAACACATCCACTCCTGCTTTTGATGATGTATGGTTTGGCATTCGCACCTTTTTTTTACCCATTTTTAAGGAATTATGGGTGGACGTTCACACCTTTTTACATCTGAACACCTCCTCTCCCACTTATGATCATGTGCGGTTTGATTTTCGAAAAGTTTCTTTCATGTTTTCTAGCAATTATTGATGGACATTCAGACGTTTTTAAAGCTGAACACCTCCGCTCCCGCTTTTGATCATACATTGTCAGGCATTCGCACCGTGTCTTACCCGCTTTTTACAAACTTTAGTCGAACATTCACACCTTGCAGCTGAACCACCTCCGCTCCCTGTTTTGATCATGTATGGTCTGGCAATACTACCTTTTCTTACCCGTTTGTGAGTAATTATGGCTGGACATTCACACCTACTTGCAGTCGAACAGCTCTGCTCCCGCTTTTGATTATGTTTGGTTGGATATTCGAACCTTTTCTTAACTGCTTTTTACAAACTTTGGTCGGACGTTCACACCTTGCAGCCGAACACCTTCGCTTCCGCTTTTGATGGTATATATTCAGGCATTCGAACCTTTTCTTACCCGCTTTTTACCAACAATGGTCGGACATTCACACCGTTTACAGCGGAACACCTCCGCTCCTTCTTTTGATGGTGTATAGTTGGGCATTCGAACCTTTTCTTACCCGCTTTTTACAAACTATGGTCCGACATTCAAAGCTTCTTGTAGCCGAACACATCCACTCCTGCTTTTGATTATGTATGGTTGGGTATTCGCAACTTTTCTTACCCATTTTTCAGTAATTATGGGTGGACATTCAGACCTTGCAGCTGAACACCTCCGCTCCCGCTTTTGATGGTGTATAAGTCGGGCTTTCGAGCCTTTTCTTCCCCGGTTTTTACAAATCATGGTTGGACATTCAGACCTTGCAGCCGAAAACCTCCGCTCCCTCTTTTGATCATACATTGTCGGGCATTCGCACCTTTTCTTACCCGCTTTTTACAAACCATGGTCGGACTTTCACACCTTCTTGTAGCCGAACACATCCGCTCCCGCTATTGATTGTGTACACTCGGGTATTTTAACCTTTTCTTACCCGCTTTTTACCAACTATGGTCGGATATTCACACCTTCTTACAGCGGAACACCTCCGCTCCCTCTTTTGATTGTGTATGTTTTGGCATTCGAATCTTTTCTTACCAGCCTTTTACAAACTATGCTCGGACATTCAAACCTTCTTGTAGCCGAACACATCCACTCCTGCTTTTGATTATGTATGGTTGGGTATTCGCAACTTTTCTTACCCATTTTTCAGTAATTATTGGTGGACATTCAGACCTTCTTGCAGCTGAACACCTCCGCTCCCGCTTTTGATGGTGTATAGTCGGGCTTTCGAGCCTTTTCTTACCCGCTTTTTACAAACTATAGTCAGACATTCACACCTTGCATCTGAACCACCTCCGCTCCCTGTTTTGATCATGTATGATCATGTATGGTCTGGCAATACTACCTTTTCCGTTTGTGAGTTATTATGGCTGGACATTCACACCTACTTGCAGTTGAACACCACCTCTCTCGCTTTTGATGATGTATGGACCGGCATTCTTCCCTTTTCTAACACATTTTTCAGCAATTATGGTCGGACATTCACACCTACTCAGAGCCGAACACCTCCGCTCCCGCATTTGATGGTGTATAGTCGGGCATTCTCACCCTTTCTCATAAGCTTTTTGCAAATTATGATCTGACATTCACACCTGCTTTTGATAATGTATGGTTGGGCATTCGCAACTTTTTTTACCCATTTTTCAGGAATTATGGGTGGACATTCACACCTTCTTGCAGCTGAACACCTCCTCTCCTTCTTATGATCATGTGCAGATGATATTCGAAAATTTTCTTTCATGTTTTAAAGCAATTATTGATGGACATTCAGACCTTCTTGCAGCTGAACCACTCTGCTCCCGCTTTTGATGGTGTATAGTTGGGCTTTCGAGCCTTTCCTTCCCGGTTTTTACAAATTATGGTTGGACATTCAGACCTTCTTGCAGCCGAACACCTCCGCTCCCTCTTTTGATCATACATTGTCTGAAATTCGAACCTTTTCTTACCAGCTTTTTACAAACCATGGTTGGACTTTCACACCTTCTTGTAGCCGAACAACTCCGCTCCCGCTATTGATTGTGTACAGTCGGGTATTTTAACCTTTTCTTACCTGCTTTTTACCAACTATGGTCGGACATTCACACCGTCTTACAGCGGAACACCTCCGCTCCGCGCTTTTGATGGTGTATAGTCAGGCATTTGAACCTTTTCTTACCCGCTTTTTACAAACTATGGTCGGACATTCAAACCTTCTTGTAGCCGAAAACCTCTGCTCTCTCTTTTGATTATACAATGTTGGGCATTCGCACCTTATCTTACCCGCTTTTTACAAACTATAGTCAGACATTCACACCTTGCAGCTGAACAACCTCAGCTCCCTGTTTTGATCATGTATGGTCTGGCAATACTACCTTTTCTTACCCGTTTGTGAGTAATTATGGCTGGACATTCACACCTACTTGCAGTCGAAAAGCTCTGCTCCCGCTTTTGATTATGTTTGGTTGGATATTCAAAACTTTTCTTCCCCGGTTTTTACAAATCATGGTTGGACATTCAGACCTTGCAGCCGAAAACCTCCGCTCCCTCTTTTGATCATACATTGTCGGGCATTCGCACCTTTTCTTACCCGTTTTTTACAAACCATGGTCGGACTGTCACACATTCTTGTAGCCAAACACATCCGCTCCCACTATTGATTGTGTACAGTTGGGTATTTTCACCTTTTCTTACCCGTTTTTTACCAACTATGGTCGGACATTCACACCTTCTTACAGCGGAACACCTCCGCTCCCTCTTTTGATAGTGTATGTTCGGGCACTCGAATCTATTCTTACCCCCTTTTTACAAAATATGCTCGGAGATTCACACCTACTCACAGCCGAACAACTCCGCTCCCGCATTTGATGGTGTATAGTCGGGCATTCTCACCCTTTCTCATCAGCTTTTTGCAAATTATTATCTGACATTCACACCTACTTGCAGTCGAAATGCTCTGCTCCCGCTTTTGATTATGTTTGGTTGGATATTCGAAACTTTTCTTAACTGCTTTTTACAAACTTTGGTAGGACGTTCAAACTTTCAAGCAGCCGAACACCTCCGCTTCCGCTTTTGATGTTGTATATTCGGGCATACAAACCTTTTCTTACCCACTTTTTACAAACCATGGTCAGACTTTCACTCTTTGTTGCTGAACAACTCCGCTCCCTCTTTTGATTGTGTACAGTCGGGTATTTTCACCTTTTCTTACCTGCTTTTTACAAACTTTGGTCGGACATTCAAACCTTCTTGTAGCCGAACACATCCACTCCTTCTTTTGATGATGTATGGTTGGGCATTCGCACCTTTTCTTACCCATTTTTCAGTAATTATTGGTGGACATTCAGACCTTCTTGCAGCTGAACACCTCTGCTCCCTCTTTTGATCATGTATGGTCTGGCAATACTACCTTTTCTTACCCATTTGTGAGTAATTATGGCTGGACATTCACACCTACTTGCAGCCGAACACCACCTCTCCCGCTTTTGATGATGTATTGTCCGGCATTCTAGTCTCTTCTAACACATTTTTCAGCAATTATGGTCGGACATTCACACCTACTCACAGCCGAACACTTCCGCTCCCGCATTTGATGGTGTATAGCCGGGCATTCTCACCCTTTCTCATCAGCTTTTTGCAAATTATGATCTGACATTCACACCTACTTGCAGTCGAACAGCTCTGCTCCCGCTTTTGATTATGTTTGGTTGGATATTCGAACCTTTTCTTAACTGCTTTTTACAAACTTTGGTCGGACGTTCACACCTTCTTGCAGCCGAACACCTCCACTTCCACTTTTGATGGTATATATTCGGGCATTCGAACCTTTTCTTACCCGCTTTTTACAAACCGTGGTCGGACTTTCACACCTTCTTGTAGCCGAACAACTCCGCTCCCGCTATTGATTGTGTACAGTCGGGTATTTTAACCTTTTCTTACCCGCTTTTTACCAACTATGGTCGGACATTTACACCTTCTTACAGCGGAACACCTCCGCTCCCTCTTTTGATGGTCTATGTTTGGGCATTCGAACCTTTTCTTACCCGCTTTTTACAAACTATGGTCGGACATTCAAACCTTCTTCTAGCCGAACACATCCACTCCTGCTTTTGATGATGTATGGTTTGGCATTCGCACCCTTTTTTTACCCATTTTTCAGGAATTATGGGTGGACATTCAGACCTTCTTGCAGCCGAAAACCTCCGCTCCCTCTTTTGATCATGCATTGTCGGGCATTCGCACCTTGTCTTACCCGCTTTTTATAAACTTTAGTTTGTAGGTTTGGCAATACTACCTTTTCTTACCCGTTTGTGAGTAATTAATCCCAAAATATTGAGCATAAAATAAGTCTTTATGCTGATGATGTATTACTTTTCCTTCAGAACTCACAGACGTCTCTCACTCACACGATCACACTCATAAATAAATTCTCAACACTTTCTGACTACTCTATCAACTGGTCTAAGACCACAGTTCTGCCCATTAACTGTAGGGTCCATAATATACCTGCGATCACTTTACAGTCAGGAAATATTAGATATTTAGGCATAAACATTTCCTCCAGGCTCTCAGAGCTAACAAAGCTAAATTATGTGCAATTATTAAAGACAGTAGAGGACGATCTCTCTCGTTGGAAGTCCTTACCTATATCACTTATGGGGAGAATTACATCCATTAAAATGATGATACTACCAAAAGTTAACTATTTGTTCTCAATGATCCCCATAAAACCATCTGCTACTTGGTTTAAGTAACTAGATTCATGCATCTCCAAATTTCTGTGGAAAAACAAACCACCACGTATTAGTTTAAAAACCCTACAGAAGACCAAGGACCATGGTGGATTAGATTTACCTCATTTTCAGCACTATTCCTTAGCCAATAGGTTACAATATATATCAAAATGGTTTAAACCTTGTTTTTGTCACAGTTCCCAGAGACGTTGTAATCGTTGAGGATTCTATATTCACCCCCTCATTAGAGGCACGTGTTGCAGATTGATGACACTGAATCTTCTTCTCTGTTCATTGCTGGCATCATTCCCAGCATCGTAAGTGTTCGTGGCATTGTTAGCCTCTTCTTCTGGATCTTGATATCGAGAATCCTTTTGTATTTCTGGTTTGTCAGTGCTCTCTCTTCGTTCACCGGCGTCTTCGTCTTTTTGTCCTTGAGTTTGGTGATTTTTTCTTCTTTTGATGCCTTGACACAATGTGACAGGTGATACCACGTGGGAGATCCTGTAACTTGGACTGCTGTCCCTGTGCTGCGAAATGGCTGTGCTGCTCAAATGGTCTCTCCTTCATCATGGTTACATGCTGCCATTCCGACATCTCGCCATTCCGACATGGGTCTCCAATTGTCGGAATGGCGACACTTAATTTTTTATCAAACGTCCCACCATTCCGACACTTTTTTCCTCCTATGGTGGGAATGGCGGTATGTTTTTTTTTTTTTAACATACCGCCATTCCGACAGTTCCTTTTAATAGCCTATTTTTTACCCAAAACATTTGGCACTAATGATATGCCGGCGCAAATACGCCCTAAAGTTTGGCGCACAAGCTCTGCACATGCAGAGGCCACAGCCTCGCAAACAAACTTTAATAATCTATTATCAAAATCCCCTGAATTTCAAATATAAAAATACAGATATTAATGTAACTCTGGCGAGACTGAAACTGATTAAGCAGAAATACATTGTCAGTGAGCTGTCACAGCAGCCAGCTGGAGCGGAGCTCTCCACAGAGCCCATGCGTCTTTTGCACGCTGTCATCATATGCAAAAGTAATAATTGCACAGATATCACGGCTACGGCACAGGACACAGTTGCGAGCACTCTGCCTTGCCTTGCCAATAGGAGAAGAGAGAAATGACAGCATAGAACGTATAAAACACAACAAAATGCAGTAAAAACGTTTATTCATGTTATTCACGTGATTTATGAGTACTCGCTCCAATTTTGGGAAGCGCGGATGGGCTTTGCGCATTTGGCACAAACACACAGCCGTTGCGCAAGGCTTTATACAGCCTGTTGATATCTTAAGGACGTAACTGGTCACACCTGGGAGTAAATGTCATGTAGAGATTGTTTTTACATGACATTACAGCTGAACATATAGCTTTCATCCACAAACCAATGTGGGAGAGCCCGAAGACGCATGTGCCAGACGCACATAGGCATGCGTAAAACCAATTTTGACCACTTCATACTGTTTATTTGCTTTCTTTTAGTTAATTTTCGTTTCTTTTCGATTCTTGTGCGTGTTATGGAGCCGTTTTGGTCCATGTTTGTAAGCCTTTTTTTCCTGGATTAAATTTTCGGAAGTTGAAACAAGTGGCATTGGAGTGTGTGATTGAAAACCACGCGGACTGCTTCTCCTCCTCCAGTTGCCGAGACTTTGTGTTTTTAATAACGCTTGTCTATAAACATGTGTTAAACATATAAATTGCATGAACAGAAAGAAGGGACTCACCTGTTGAGTAACACACATTTCCTTATACAGAAAGCCTTGTCGGAATGGTGGGACATTTGAACGTCGGAATGGTGGGACGTTTGCATGTCGGAATGGTGGTATGTCGGAATGGTGGTATGTCGGAATGGTGGGATGTCGGAATGGTGGGATGTCGGAATAGCGGGATGTCGGAATGGCGGGATTTCGGAATGGGTGTTGCCACCCCCTTCATCATATACACTTTTATTTATACATCACCTTCCACCATGAAGCGTTGTCCCTTTTTGTTTCTCTCTTTGTTCTTAAAATGCTGTTATGCATGTCTAAACCAATCCATTAAATTAGATCATTTTGTCAGTAAAGCGATCTACATTGTGCTTGGTCGCAAAGCTGCTCATCTGTGGTAAACAGCTCTTCAGAAAGGCATTCTTCAATTGATTTCACTAATTCTATGTAATAATTTTGTGATTTCCTACAAAACTACACTTCTTCTCCCATCTGTCTGAGTATTTAATATTGTCTGGGTCCCGTTAAAACATGTATTTTTCCCATCTAATTCCTTGTTTGCTTTAAAACAAGAATTCCCCATTTTCTATCCCTTCAGTAGCCAACCAGTTTGTATGGAGTACACTGGAGCAACTTGACTGATCAGTAAAACACTGCTTTTGTTGTCACCGCAAGGCATCCCCCGTCGGTTGTTTCACTGAGACACTACTGAGTAACTATAACTCAACACAGTTTATACACATAACATTCCTATACATACTAACAAACAAACAAACAATTATTTATCGCAATTTTCTCATCTCTGTTTGAACGTACACCCAGGTAAATATTCCTGTAGTCTTCTCATACCGACTATGGACCCATTCATTGTTTAACTTCACTGTTTTGCAAATCCTAATTGAATATTACACATTGACATTGAACTTTACTGGATAAGCAGGTCTTCATTGCATTCAGCAACCTATATGTGAGCATCTATGTGTAAGCTGTTCTTCTTTGCATTTATCAGCAGCAAGCAATTCTTCATTGCACATGCATATGAAAATAGTAAAGCAATTCCAATGCGTTAGCGAAACCTTCTATATCAGGAGTGTCCATCATGATGCTGGGAATAGAACCTCTTTCCTAGAATAGTTCAACCTTCATTACTCAACTGATCATAACTCCGCAATGAGCACATTTCAAAGTATCATTCCTCTACATGTATTCAAAAATCTATGTGTAAATGTTTAATATTTCTTATATTTGTTGATGTCATTCTGTGTGCATGTGGCCTAAACCCAATCTCTGTGTGGCAATTTTAATTTAAACAAGTTGAACTCTGCCTCTGATCATTTAAAAAAGGTGTGTACCAATATCAACCTTTCTCAGGTAATTACTGATCCTACAAAACCAAAGAGATCCTTCAAGGTTGTCCCTGATTGGCTCAATCTTAACAAATCAAAGGTAGAATATCCGCAGTATCTGAACTTGGTGTTAGTTATCACTGCTCAATAGCCTGTATCAGAATTGCAAAAATGAAAACATTAGGTCCACGCTTGGTATCCAGATCCTGAAACATCTCCATGAGCAGGCTTTTTTTTAACTGATCTGTTGAATAGTTATATGACACTGTTAAAATCTCAGATGAAGATCTAGCACTTGACCATTTTTGTAAATCTTCTAATTCCATAGTTGATAAACATGCCCCTTTTAAAAAGTATAGAACTTAGAACAGGTCTAGTCCCTGACTTTCGGCAGAACTGTCTTCTTTACTTTTTTTTTTTTTTCCCCTTGTCCTGTTCAGCATTATGTCAGAAGAATTGTAGTCTGAATACCTTTGATGCCAAACAGATTTGCTTTGCCAAGGGAAGTTTTATAAATGTAAAGCTCCCCTTGATGCCCATTTATTTATTTCTGTTTACAATATATGACATGCACTGAACTGAACCGGACCGGGGGACAAGGAAAGAAGAAGAGGAAAGAAGAGGAAACAGAACAAAAATAGAAACAAAAACCAGACAACCAGCTGCTACACCTGTAAAAAACAAAACAGACAACAATCCATGGCCTCTGAGGGGAATCCAGCCTTAGCGCCACCAGGAGCACCTGAAAGCAGACAAGCAGAGAAAAAACAAACACACAAACAAACAAAAACAAGCACAAGAAGCGGCAATCGCATACAACACAGCTGTGGATATAGATGACCTGAGACGACATGATAATACATCAACTGCTTAGCGACCATGCTACTGGACTAATGAATGTGTGTGTGTGTGTGTGTGTGTGAGAACATGCAACACCCATGGCACAGGACCTACATGATAACCGTGCTTAGTTATGAGTGTATAAGCGTACAGGGCCACAATCCACAGCCCCCCCCAAGCAATCAGAAGCAGGCAGAGAGGGCCACAAGACCCAGGCCACCAGCAGCCCCCACAGAGCACAGAACCCAGGCAGCCCACCGCAGGGGCAACCACGCATCCACCCAGAAGACTGCAGAGGAAGCCCCCGGAAAGAGCCCCCATAAGCATAGGGCAGAGGCCCTCCGGGAGCCAGGGGCAACAGCCCACCGACCCCGCCAGGCCCCAGCCGCCCAGACATGGGCCGTGCACTGGACCCGGGCCCCAGGGGCCCGAGCGCCCCCAAACCCCCCGGCAGAGGCCCCACCCAATACCCAGGAGGGCAAAGCGCCCCAGACAGCCACAAAATGGGTCAGCGCCTGCCCCAGCGCCCCTTGCCAAGTGCCCTGGGAGTCAAGACGTGCCCACAGGTGGGTGAAGTCGCGAGCAGTGGGGAGAGGCAACGCTGACGCCCCATCGGGAGAAGCACAGGCAGGCCAGGCGACAGCAAGTCCCAGATCCAGGCCCAATCATTACCACACACACTTTCACGTTCCATACATCCACACATCCACACGTCCTACCTCCCTCGACTCTGCTGGGGTATAGTGCAGCGGGCACACCAGGGGGCCAGCAACACCCCAGCCACCACAGACCCCGAACCAGCAGAACAATTAATTAATCCTCCTGGCCCCTCCTGCCCCGAACAGACACCAGGAAGCAGGGGTGTGCGAAGAAGACCCCTCCCCTCACCCTTCTGGCTCTTCAATATTTTCTAATAGTGAGCAATTAAAATTGAGGGGCAGCCAAACTTGTAGAACTGGGAGCGCGGCACTCTGGGCAGCCTACATACCCAAAGAGCCCCGCCCACCACATGCCACTCAGTATAACCGCCCCCCAAGACCTAATGTGTGTGTGTGAGTGTGTTTGATAAGTAGTAATGTCTAAGGTGTAATTAAAACAGGGGCAGGGAACTGCAGAGTGCAACCAAAGGGGACCACCTACGTGGCCCCATCCACTTCACCCCACCGAACACACACGCCCCCAAAACCCTTCATGTGTGAGTGTGTGCTGTGTACAGGAGCCAGAAGGGAGAGGGGTATGGGGATATATAACGGGGGAGCTACTCTCCCCCAGAGAGGGCAGCCAGGGACTGGCTGCAATAGGCATCCCCGCTACCTGGGAGCCAACAATGGGCAGGAGGGCCTGATGTCCACCAGGCTCGGGGCCTGCAGCGACCATATTCCGGGAGCTACTGTACCCCCAGAAGGTACCCATCCCGCCCCACCCCACTCAACCCAACCCCACCCAGGAGGACCTCTACAAAAAACAAACAAACAACATCAAAAAACAAACAAACAAACCACCCAGTCACACCAGTCGCAGCAGCCCGGGCCTGAGACCCACCATCACCCAGCAACCCACCACCACCACTATGTGATAAAACTAATCAGAGGGGACCAGAGAGAATGAAATTCAGCCAATTGATGTTTTGAGGAGGCAGACATTGTTTCCATGCTAATATAATCTAAAAGAAAATTTCTAAACTGGTTAATACACAGATTGTTCTTCGCTTTCCAGTTCATGAGAATAGTTTTCTTTGCGATACATAACACTGTGACAACCATGTGTGCTGAGTTAATTTCCATGTTGATGTTGTCTAAGTCACCCAGTATGCACAGTGTGGGGCATGCAGGGATGCTACACTTTAGCCATGTTGATAGGTCCTCACAGACTTCAAGCCAGAACTTCTGGACAGGCGCAGAAAAACCACAAAGCGTGTGCATAATCATCAGGTGTGTTATCTGTGCAATGTGAGCAGATGTTTGAGTGTGTTAGACCCATCCTGAACATCCTTTGTCCTGTATAGTGTGTTCTATGAAGGATTTTGTATTGTATGAGCTGTAAATTAGGATTTCGAGTCTTTATGAAGGTGTTCAAACATATTTGTGGTTAGAAGCTATGACCAGAACTGATGGATAAATCTGCCTCCCATTTTGAGGATGGAAGAGACATTGTGTCATCTATCTTAGACAATAATTTATATATTTTTGATAGTAGTTTTGGGGTACAGATGCTTAGAAATTCTGCTACCCTAGTCGGGGGTTGTAAGTCTGGTTGGTGGAGGATATATCCATCCATCCATCCATCATCTGCCGGTCGGGTCGCGGGGGCAGCAGCTTGAGCAGAGAAACCCAGACGTCTCTGTCCCCGGCCACTTCCTCCAGCTCTTCCGGGGGGACCCCGAGGCGTTCCCAGGCCAGCCGAGAGACATAGTCTCTCCAACGTGTCCTGGGTCTCCCCCGGGGTCTCCTCCCAGTGGGACGTGCCCGGAACACCTCCCCAGGGAGGCGCCCAGGGGGCATCCTAACCAGATGCCCGAGCCACCTCATCTGACTCCTCTCAATGCGGAGGAGCAGCGGTTCTACTCCGAGCCCCTCCCTGATGACTGAGCTTCTCACCCTATCTCTAAGGGAGAGCCCAGACACCCTGCGGAGGAAACCCATTTCGGCCGCTTGTATTCGCGATCTTGTTCTTTCGGTCACTACCCACAACTCGTGACCATAGGTGAGGATGGGAACGTAGATTGACCAGTAAGTAGAGAGCTTCGCCTTCTGGCTCAGCTCCCTCTTCACAACGACGGGTCGGTGCAGAGCCTGCAACACTGCAGGCGCCGCACCGATCCGCCCGTCAATCTCCCGCTCCATTCGTCCGTCACTCGTGAACAAGACCCCGAGATACTTGAACTCCTCCTCTTGGGGAAGGATCTCATTCCGACCCGGAGAGAGCATTCAACCCTTTTCCGGCTGAGAACCATAGTCTCGGATTTGGAGGTGCTGATTCTCATCCCAGCCGCTTCACACTCGGCTGCGAATCACTCCAGTGAGAGCTGAAGGTCACGGCCTGACGACGCTAACAGAACCACATCATCTGCAAAAAGCAGAGACCCGATTCTGAGGTCGCCAAATGGGACACCCTCAACGCCCTGGCTCCGCCTAGAAATTCTGTCCATAAAAGTTAGGAACAGAATCGGTGACAAAGGGCAGCCCTGACGGAGTCCAACTCTCACCGGAAACGTATCCGACTTACTGCCGGCAATGCGGACCAAACTCTGGCACCGGTCATACAGAGACCGAACTGCCCCTATCAAGGGGTCCGGCACTCCATATTCCCGGAGCACCCCCCACAGGACTCCACGAGGGACACGGTCGAACGCTTTCTCCAAGTCCACAAAACACATGTAGACTGGTTGGGCGAACTCCCATGCACCCTCCAGGATCCTGCCGAGGGTATAGAGCTGGTCCACTGTTCCACGGCCAGGACGAAAGCCACACTGCATCTCCTGAATCCGAGGCTCGATTATCCGACGGATCCTCCTCTCCAATACCCCCGAATAGACCTTACCAGGGAGGCTGAGGAGTGTGATACCCCTATAGTTGGAACACACCCTCCGGTCCCCCTTTTTAAAGAGGGGGACCACCACCCCAATCTGCCAGTCCAGAGGCACTGTCCCCGATGTCAACGCGATACTGCAGAGGCGTGTCAGCCAAGACAGCCCTACAACATCCAGAGCCTTGAGAAACTCAGGACGGACCTCATCCACCCCCGGGGCCTTGCCACCGAGGAGCTTTTTAACCACCTCGGCAACCTCAGCCCCAGAAATGGGAGGCCCCGTCTCCGAGCTCTCCGACTGTGCCTCTTCCGAGCACGTGTTGGTAGGATTGAGGAGTTCCTCGAAGTACTCCCCCCACCGACTCACAACATCCCTAGTTGAGGTCAGCAAAGCCCCGTCCCCACTGTAAACAGTGTTGACTGTGAGCCGCTTCCCCCCCCCTGAGACGCCGGATGGTGGACCAGAATCTTTTCGAGGCCGTCCGGAAATCGTTCTCCATGGTCTCACCGAACTCCTCCCAGGCCCGAGTTTTTGCCTCACAACCGCCGAAGCCGTGGCCCGTCTGGCCCGTCGGTACCTATCAGCTTCTTCCAGGGTCCCACTGGCCAAAAAGGCCCGATAGGACTCCTTCTTCAGCTTGACGGCTTCCCTCACCACTGGTGTCCACCAGCAGGTTCGAGGGTTGCCGCCACGACAGGCACCGACCACCTTACGGCCACAACTCCGACCAGCTGCCTCGGCAATGGAGTCACGGAACATGGCCCATTCGGACTCAATGTCCCCCACCTCAAATATGGTTGAAGCTCTGCCGGAGGTGGGAGTTAAAGCTCCTTCTGACGGGGGATTCTGACAAACGCTCCCAGCAGACCCTCACAATACGTATGGGCCTGCCAGGTCTGATCGGCATCCTCCCCCACCAGCGGAGCCAACTCACCACCAGGTGGTGATCAGTTGACAGCTCCGCCCCTCTCTTCACCCGAGTGTCCAGGACATACGGCCGCAAGTCCGATGATACAACCACAAAGTCGATCATCGAACTGCGGCCAAGGGTGTCCTGGTGCCAAGTGCACATATGGACACCCTTATGCCTGAACATGGTGTTCGTTATGGACAGTCAATGACTGGCACAGAAGTCCAACAACATAACACAACTCTGATTCAGATCGGGGGGGCCGTTCCTCCCAATCACACCCCTCCAGGTCTCACTGTCATTGCCCACGTGAGCATTGAAGTCCCCCAGCAGAATGAGGGAGTCTCCGGTAGGAGCATTCTCCAGTGCCTCCCCCAGAGACTCCAAAAAGGGTAGGTACTCTGAACTGCTGTTTGGCGCATAGGCACAAACAACAGTCAGGACTCGTCCCCCCACCCAAAGGCGGAGGGAGGCTACCCTCTCGTTCACTGGGGTAAACCCCAATGTACTGGCACACAGCCGGGGGGCAATAAGTATGCCCACACCTGCTCTGCGCCTCTCACCACGGGCAACTCCAGAGTGGAAGAGAGTCCAACCCCTCTCAAGAGTACTGGTTCCAGATCCCAAGCCGTGCGTCGAGGTGAGTCCGACTATATCTAACGGTCTGATGAAGTTTCAACAATAAACAACAAACTTTGTATTATGAGAAAGAACCAGACTCATTCTTCAGGAATCCGAAAATAAGCTCTATTTTACGAGTTATGCACGAATTCGGATTCTCCTATAAAACGAATTCCTTAACTCAAACCATGTTAAGACTGCTTTGTCCTTCATATTTATTCATGTCTAATCAAGTTTCAATGATAAACAACGTTGTACTTTGTAGAATGAGAAAGAACTTCTTCAGCAATAAGCATCTCTCGACAAATGACGAAATAAAGATTTTGCTATAAAATTAATTGCTATCAGCCTGACTTAAAACTGTTTGTCTTCCTTATTTATCCACTTCAAATCAAGTTTCAACAATTAAAAAAATTTTGTAGTTTGAGAAAGAACAACTTAATCTTGAGCAATCAGTATAAAAAGAGGGTAAGCAAAGGTGCGAATGTCAAACCATACATGATCAAAACAGGGAGCGGAGGTGTTTGGCTGAGACAAGGTGTGTATGTCCACCCATAATTAATGAAAAGCGGGCAACAAGTAGGTTCGAATGCCCAACCATACATCATCAAAAGCAGGAGTGGATATGTTCGGCTACAAGAAGGTTTGAACGTCTGACCATAGTTTGTAAAAAGCGGGTAAGAAAAGGTTCGAATGCCCGAACATACACCATCAAAGGAGGGAGCGGAGGTGTTCCGCTGTAAGAAGGTGTGAATGTCCGACCATAGTTGGTAAAAAACGGGTAAGAAAAGGTTAAAATACCCGACTGTACACAATCAGTAGCGGGAGCGGAGTTGTTCGGCTACTAAAAGATGTGAAAGTCCGACTATGGTTTGTAAAAAGCGGGTAAGAAAAGGCTCGAAAGCCCGACTATACACCATCAAAAGCGGGAGCAGAGTGGTTCAGCTGCAAGAAGGTCTGAATGTCCATCAATAATTGCTTTAAAACATAAAAGAAAATTTTCGAATATCATCCGCACATGATCATAAGAAGGAGAGGAGGTGTTCAGCTGGAAGAAGGTGTGAATGTCCACCCATAATTCCTGAAAAATGGGTAAAAAAAGGTGCGAATGCCCAACCATACATTATCAAAAGCAGGTGTGAATGTCAGATCATAATTTGCAAAAAGCTGATGAGAAAGGGTGAGAATGCCCGACTATACACCATCAAATGCGGGAGCGGAGGTGTTCGGCTCTGAGTAGGTGTGAATGTCCGACCATAATTGCTGAAAAATGTGTTAGAAAAGGAAAGAATGCCGGACCATACATCATCAAAAGCGAGAGAGGTGGTGTTCGGCTGCAAAAAGGTGTAAATGTTCGACTAAAGTTTGTAAAAAGCGGGTAAGACATGGTGCGAATGCCTGACAAGGTATGATCAAAAGCAGGAGCGGAGGTGTTCAGCTGCAAGAAGGTCTAAATGTCCATCAATAATTGCTAGAAAACATGAAAGAAAATTTTCGAAAATCAAACCGCACATGATCATAAGTGGGAGAGGAGGTGTTCAGCTGCAAGAAGGAGTGAATGTCCACCCATTATTCCTGACAAATGGGTAAAAAAAAGGTGCGAATGCCCAACCATACATCATCAAAAGCAGGAGTGGATGTGTTCGGCTACAAGAAGGTGTGAACGTCCAACCAAAGTTTGTAAAAAGCAGTTAAGAAAAGGTTTGAATATCCAACCAAACATAATCAAAAGCGGGAGCATAGCTTTTCGACTGCAAGTAGGTGTGAATGTCAGATCATAATTTGCAAAAAGCTGATGAGAAAGGGTGAGAATGTCCGACTGCACACCATCAAATGCGGGAGCGGAGTTGTTCGGCTGTGAGTAGGTGTGAATCTCCGACCGTAATTTCTGAAAAATGTGTTAGAAAAGGTAAGAATGCCGGTCCATACATCATCAAAAGCGAGAGAGGTGGTGTTCGGCTGCAAGTAGGTGTGAATGTCCAGCCATAATTACTCACAAACGGGTAAGAAAAGGTAGTATTGCCAGACCATACATGATCAAAACAGGGAGCGGAGGTGGTTCAGCTGCAAGAATGTGTGAATGTCTCACTAAAGTTCAAATATATTAACAAAAGCGGGAGGAGAGGTCTTCGGATGAGAGTGGTTGAGAATTTCCAACCATAATCTATAAAATTCGGTGAAAAAAAGGTGTGATAGAACACTAAAAGGTGGAGCGGAAGTGTTCGGCTGCAAGAAGGTGTGAATGTCCGACTATATTTGGTGAAAAGCAGGTGAAGCAAGGTCTGAATGCCCAACCTTACATTATCAAAAGCGAGATCAGAGGTGTTTGGCTGCAAGAAGGCCATAGTTTGCCAAAAGCGGGTAAGCTGCGAATGACCAACTAAATATCAACAAAAGTGGGGGCGGAGGTCTTCGGATGCAACTGGGTGTGAACATCCCACCATACAAGTATGGTGGAGAGGAAGCTGTGAACAGCCGACCATAGTTTGCAAAAAGCGGGTGAGACAAGGTGCGAATGTCCAACCATACATGATCAAAACAGGGAGCGGAGGTGTTTGGCTGTGACAAGGTGTGAATGTCCACCCAAAATTAATGAAAAGCGGGCAAAAAGTAGGTTTGAATGCCCAAGCATACATCATCAAAAGCAGGAGTGGATGTGTTCGGCTACAAGAAGGTTTCAATATCCGAGCATAGTTTGTAAAAAGCGGGTAAGAAAAGGTTCGAATGCCCAAACATACACCATCAAAAGAGGGAGCGGAGGTGTTCCGCTGTAAGAAGGTGTGAATGTCCGACCATAGTTGGTAAAAAGTGGGTAAGAAAAGGTTAAAATACCCGACTGTACACAATCAATAGGGGGAGCGGAGTTGTTCGGCTACAAGAAGATGTGAAAGTCCAACCATGGTTTGTAAAAAGCTGGTAAGAAAAGGTTCGAATGCCCGAATATATACCATCAAAAGCGGAAGCGGAGGTGTTCGGCTGCAAGAAGGTGTGAACGTCCGACCAAAGTTTGTAAAAAGCAGTTAAGAAAAGGTTCGAATATCCAACCAAACATAATCAAAAGCGGGAGCAGAGCTGTTCGACTGCAAGTAGGTGTGAATGTCCAGCCATAATTACTCACAAAGGGGTAAGAAAAGGTAGTATTGCCAGACCATACATGATCAAAACAGGGAGCTGAGGTGGTTCAGCTGCAAGGTGTGAATGTCTGACTATAGTTTGTAAAAAGCGGGTAAGATAAGGTGCGAATGCCCGACAATGTATAATCAAAAGAGGGAGCAGAGGTTTTCGGCTACACGAAGATTTGAATGTCCGACCATAGTTTGTAAAAAGCGGGTAAGAAAAGGTTCAAATGCCTGACTATACACCATCAAAAGCGGGAGCGGAGATGTTCCGCTGTAAGACGGTGTGAATGTCCGACCATAGTTGGTAAAAAGCGGGTAAGAAAAGGTTAAAATACCCGACTGTACACAATCAATAGCGGGAGCGGAGTTGTTCGGCTACAAGAAGGTGTGAAAGTCCAACCATCGTTTGTAAAAAGCTGGTAAGAAAAGGTTCGAATGCCCGAATATATACCATCAAAAGCGGAAGCGGAGGTGTTCGGCTGCAAGAAGGTGTGAACGTCCGACCAAAGTTGGCAAAAAGCAGTAAAGAAAATGTTCGAATATCCAAACATAATTAAAGCGAGAGAGATTGTGTTCAGCTGCAAGTAGGTGTGAATATCCAGCCATAATTACTCACAAACGGGTAAGAAAATGTAGTATTGCCAGACCATACATGATCAAAACAGGGAGCGGAGGTGGCTTAGCTGCAAAAAGGGGTGAATGTCCAACTAAAGTTCAAATATATTAACAAAAGCGGGAGGAGAGGTCTTCGGATTAGAGTGGTTGAAATTTCCAACCATAATCTATAAAATGCGGTGAAAAAAAAAGGTGTGAAGGAATGAATTTTATAGCAAAATCCGAAATCATGCATAACTCCGCATAAGGAACGTATTGCTCAACCAAAGGGATGCTTCTTTCTCATTCAGGGTAATATGAGGAACTTTATGCTTGATACATTTTAGAAATGGATAACTATGAAGGAAAAAGCAATTTTAACTTGGTTTGAGCAAAGCAATTCATTTTATAGGAAAATCCGAAATCGTGCAGGACTCATGAAAGTAAGCTTATTCTCGGATTCCTGATCCTCCAGTGTTGCTCTTTCCTATACTGCAAAATACAGCCTTGTTCTTTGTTGAAATCGATATAGACATTGATAAATATGAAGGACAAAACAGTTTCCACTTTGTTTGAGTGAAGGAATTAATTTTATAGCAAAATCCCAAATCAAGCAGAACGCATGAAAATAAGCGTGTTTTCGGATTCCTGATCCTTCAGTGTTGCTATTTCTTCTACTGCAAAATACAATGTTGTTCTTTGTTGAAGTCAATCTAGACATTGATAAATATGAAGGACAAAGCAGTTTTAACATAGTTCGAGTAAAGGAATTCATTTTATACATAAAATCCCAAATCATGTGGAACGTATGAAAATAAGCTTATTCTCGGATTCCTGTTCCTTCAAGTGTTGCTCTTTCTACTACTGCAAAATACAATGTTGTTCTTTGTTGAAGTAAATCTAGACATTGATAAATATGAAGGACAAAGCAGTTTTCACTTGGTTTGAGTGAAGGAATTCATTTTATATATAAAATCCCAAATCATGCAGAACGTATGAAAAGAAGCTTATTCTCGGATTCCTGATCCTTCAGTGTTGCTTTTTCTTCTACTGCAAAATACAATGTTGTTCTTTGTTGAAGTCGATCTAGACATTGATAAATATGAAGGACAAAGCAGTTTTAACTTGGTTTGAGTGAAGGAATTCATTTTATACATAAAATCCCAAATCATGCAGAACGTATGAAAATAAGCTTATTCTCGGATTACTGATCCTTCAGTGTTGCTCTTTCTTCTACTGCAAAATCCAGTGTTGTTCTTTGTTGAAGTCAATCTAGACATTGATAAATATGAAGGACAAAGCAGTTTTAACATAGTTTGAGTGAAGACATTCATGTATAGTAAAATCAATAATCGTGCAGAACTCATGAAAATAAGCTTATTCTCGGATTCCTAAAACTTTTGATTTGCTCTTTCTTTACTGCAAAGTACAATGTTGTTCTTTGTTGAAGTCGATCTAGACATTGATAAATATGAAGGACAAAGCAGTTTTCACTTGGTTTGAGTGAAGGATTTGCAGCTGAAAACCTCCCGCTCCCGCTTTTGATTGTGTATAGTCGGAATTTCGAGCCTTTTCTTACCCGGTTTTTAGAAATTATGGTTGGACATTCAGACCTTGCAGCTGAACCACCTCAGCTCCCTGTTTTGATCATGTATGGTCTGGCAATACTACCTTTTCTTACCCGTTTGTGAGTAATTATGGCTGGACATTCACACCTACTTGCAGTCGAACACCTCCGCTCCCTCTTTTGATGGTGTATGTTTGGGCATTCGAACCTTTTCTTACCCGCTTTTTACAAACTATGCTCGGACATTCAAACCTTCTTGTAGCCGAACACATCCACTCCTGCTTTTGATGATGTATGGTTGGGCATTCAAACCTACTTGTTGCCCGCTTTTCATTAATTTTGGGTGGACATTCACACCTTGTCACAGCCAAACACCTCCGCTCCCTGTTTTGATCATGTATGGTTGGACATTCGCACCTTTTCTCACCCGCTTTTTGCCAACTATGGTCGGCTGTTCACAGCTTCCTCTCCACCATACTTGTATGGTGGGATATTCACACCCACTTGCATCCGAAGACCTTTTGTTGATATTTAGTCGGTCATTCGCAGCTTACCCGCTTTTGGCAAACTATGGCCTTCATGCAGCCAAACACCTCTGATCTCGCTTTTGATGATGTAAGGTTGGGCATTCAGACCTTGCTTCACCTGCTTTTCACCAAATATAGTCGGACATTCACACCTTCTTGCAGCCGAACACTTCCGCTCCACCTTTTAGTGTTCTATCACACCTTTTTTTTCACCGCATTTTATAGATTATGGTTGGAAATTCTCAACCACTCTCATCCGAAGACCACTCCTCCCGCTTTTGTTAATATATTTGAACTTTAGTCGGACATTCACACCTTCTTGCAGCTGAACCACCTCCGCTCCCTGTTTTGATCATGTATGGTATGGCAATACTACCTTTTCTTACCCGTTTGTGAGTAATTATGGCTGGACATTCACACCTACTTGCAGCCGAACACCACCTCTCCCGCTTTTGATGATGTATGGACCGGCATTCTTACCTTTTCTAACACATTTTTCAGCAATTATGGTTGGAGATTCACACTTACTCACAGCCGAACAACTCCGCTCACGCATTTGATGGTGTATAGTCGGGCATTCTCACCCTTTCTCATCAGCTTTTTGCAAATTATGATCTGACATTCACACTTGCTTTTGATAATGTATGGTTTGGCATTCGCACCTTTTCTTACCCATTTTTCAGTAATTATGGGTGGACATTCACACCTTCTTGCAGCTGAACACCTCCTTTCCCGCTATTGATTGTGTACAGTCGGGTATTTTAACCTTTTCTTACCCGCTTTTTACCAAATATGGTCGGACATTCACACCGTCTTACAGCGGAACACCTCTGCTCCCGCTTTTAATGGTGTATAGTCAGGCATTTGAACCTTTTCTTACCCGCTTTTTACAAACTATGGTCGGACATTCAAACCTTCTTGTAGCCGAAAACCTCCGCTCCCTCTTTTGATTATACATTGTTGGGCATTCGCACCTTATTTACAAACTATAGTCAGACATTCACACCTTGCAGCTGAGCCACCTCAGCTCCCTGTTTTGATAGTGTATGTTCGGGCATTCGAACCTATTCTTACCCCCTTTTTACAAACTATGCTCGGAGATTCACACCTACTCACAGCCGAACAACTCCGCTCCCGCATTTGATGATGTCTTGTCCGGCATTCTAGTCTCTTCTAACACATTTTTCAGCAATTATGGTTGGACATTCACACCTACTCACAGCCGAACACTTCCGCTCCCGCATTTTATGGTGTATAGCCGGGCATTCTCACCCTTTCTCATCAGCTTTTTGCAAATTATGATCTGACATTCACACCTACTTGCAGTCGAACAGCTCTGCTCCCGCTTTTGATTATGTTTGGTTGGATATTCGAACCTTTTCTTAACTGCTTTTTACAAACTTTGGTCGGACGTTCACACCTTCTTGCAGCCGAACACATCCACTTCCACTTTTGATGGTATATATTCGGGCATTCGAACCTTTTCTTACCCGCTTTTTACAAACCGTGGTCGGACTTTCACACCTTCTTGTAGCCAAACAACTCCGCTCCCCCTATTGATTGTGTACAGTCGGGTATTTTAACCTTTTCTTACCCGTTTTTTACCAACTATGGTCGGACATTTACACCTTCTTACAGCGGAACACCTCCGCTCCCTCTTTTGATGGTCTATGTTCGGGCATTCGAACCTTTTCTTACCCGCTTTTTACAAACTATGGTCGGACATTCAAACTTTCTTGTAGCCGAACACATCCACTCCTGCTTTTGATGATGTATGGTTGGGCATTTTCACCTTTTCTTACCCATTTTTCAGTAATTATGGGTGGACATTCACACCTTCTTGCAGCTGAACAACTCCTCTCCCGCTTATGATCATGTGCGGTTTGATATTCGAAAATTTTCTTTCATGTTTTAAAGCAATTATTGATGGACATTCAAATCTTCTTGTAGCCGAACACATCCACTCCTGCTTTTGATGATGTATGGTAACCTTTTCTTACCCGCTTTTTACAAACTATGGTCGGATATTCAAACCTTCTTGTAGCCAAAACCCTCCGCTCCCTCTTTTGATCATACATTGTCGGGCATTCGCACCTTATCTTACCCGCTTTTTACAAACTATAGTCAGACATTCACACCTTGCAGCTGAACCACCTCCGCTCCCTGTTTTGATCATGTATGGTCTGGCAATACTACCTTTTCTTACCCGTTTGTGAGTAATTAATCCCAAAATATTGAGCATAAAATAAGTCTTTATGCTGATGATGTATTACTTTTCCTTCAGAACTCACAGACGTCTCTCAGTCACACTATCACCCTCATAAATAAATTCTCAGCACTTTCTGACTACTCTATCAACTGGTCTAAGACCACAGTTCTGCCCATTAACTGTAGGGTCCATAATATACCTGCGATCACTTTACAGTCAGGAAATATTAGATATTTAGGCATAAACATTTCCTCCAGGCTCTCAGAGCTAACAAAGCTAAATTATGTGCAATTATTAAAGACAGTAGAGGACGATCTCTCGTTGGAAGTCCTTACCTATATCACTTATGGGGAGAGTTACATCCATTAAAATGATGATACTACCAAAAGTTAACTATTTGTTCTCAATGATCCCCATAAAACCATCTGCTACTTGGTTTAAGTAACTAGATTCATGCATCTCCAAATTTCTGTGGAAAAACAAACCACCACGTATTAGTTTAAAAACCCTACAGAAGACCAAGGACAGTGGTGGATTAGATTTACCTCATTTTCAGCACTATTCCTTAGACAATAGGTTACAATATATATCAAAATGGTTTAAACCTTGTTGTTGTCACAGTTCCCAGAGACGTTGTAATCGTTGAGGATTCTATATTCACCCCCTCATTAGAGGCACGTAATGCAGATTGATGACACTGAATCTTCTTCTCTGTTCATTGCTGGCATCATTCCCAGCATCGTAAGTATTCGTGGCATTGTTAGCCTCTTCTTCTGGATCTTGATATCGAGAATCCTTTTGTATTTCTGGTTTGTCAGTCCTCTGTCTTCGTTCACCGGAGTCTTTGTCTTTTTGTCCTTGAGTTTGGTGATTTTTTCTTCTTTTGATGCCTTGACACAATGTGACAGGTGATACCACGTGGGAGATCCTGTAACTTGGATTGCTGTCCCTGTGCTGCGAAATGGCTGTGCTGCTCAAATGGTCTCTCCTTCATCATGGTTACATGCTGCCATTCCGACATCTCGCCATTGCGACATGGGTCTCCAATTGTCGGAATGGCGACACTTAATTTTTTATCAAACGTCCCACCATTCCGACACTTTTTTCCTCCTATGGTCGGAATGGCGGTATGTTTTTTGTTTTTTTTAACATACCGCCATTCCGACAGTTCCTTTTAATAGCCTATTTTTTACCCAAAACATTTTGCACTAATGATATGCCGGCGCAAATACGCCCTAAAGTTTGGCGCACAAGCTTTGCACATGCAGAGGCCACAGCCTCGCAAACAAACTTTAATAATCTATTATCAAAATCCCCTGAATTTCAAATATAAAAATACAGATATTAATGTAACTCTGGCGAGACTGAAACTGATTAAGCAGAAATACAGTGTCAGTGAGCTGTCACAGCAGCCAGCTGGAGCGGAGCTCTCCACAGAGCCCATGCGTCTTTTGCACGCTGTCATCATATGCAAAAGTAATAATTGCAATTACAGATATCACGGCTACTGCACAGGACACAGTTGCGAGCACTCTGCCTTGCCTTGCCAAAAGGAGAAGATAGAAATGACAGCATAGAACGTATAAAACACAACAAAATGCAGTAAAAACGTTTATTCATGTTATTCACGTGATTTATGAGTACTCACTCCAATTTTGGGAAGCGCGGATGGGTTTTGCGCATTTGGCACAAACACACAGCCGCAACGGTTGTAGCTTTATACAGCCTGTTGATATCTTAAGGACCTAACTGGTCACACCTGGGACTAAATGTCATGTAGAGATTGTTTTTACATGAAATTACAGCTGAACATATAGCTTTCATCCACAAACCAACGTGGGAGAGCCCGAAGACGCATGTGCCAGACGCACATAGGCATGCGTAAAACCAATTTTGACCACTTCATACTGTTTATTTGCTTTCTTTTAGTTAACTTTCGTTTCTTTTGGATTCTTGTGCGTGTTATGGAGCCGTTTTGGTCCATGTTTGTAAGCCTTTTTTTCCTGGATTAAATTTTCGGAAGTTGAAACAAGTGGCATTGGAGTGTGTGATTGAAAACCACCGCGGACTGCTTCTCCTCCTCCAGTTGCCGAGACTTTGTGTTTTTAATAACGCTTGTCTATAAACATGTTAAACATATAAATTGCATGAACAGAAAGAAGGGACTCACCTGTTGAGTAACACACATTTCCTTATACGGAAAGCCTTGTCGGAATGGTGGGACATTTGAACGTCAGAATAGCGGGATGTCGCAATGGTGGGATGTCGGAATGGTGGGACGTTTGCATGTCGGAATGGTGGTATGTCGGAATGGTGGTATGTCGGAATGGCGGGATTTCGGAATGGGTGTTGCCACCCCCTTCATCATATACACAGTTATTTATACATCACCTTCCACCATGAAGCGTTGTCCCTTTTTGTTTCTCTCTTTGTTCTTAAAATGCTGTTATGCATGTCTAAACCAATCCATTAAATTAGATCATTTTGGCAGTAAAGCGATCTACAATGTGCTTGGTCGCAAAGCTGCTCATCTGTGGTAAACAGCTCTTCAGAAAGGCATTCTTCAATTGATTTCACTAATTCTATGTAATAATTTTGTGATTTCCTACAAAACTACACTTCTTCTCCCATCTGTCTGAGTATTTAATATTGTCTGGGTCCCGTTAAAACATGTATTTTTCCCATCTAATTCCTTGTTTGCTTTAAAACAAGTATTCCCCATTTTCTATCCCTTCAGTAGCCAACCAGTTTGTATGGAGTACACTGGAGCAACTTGACTGATCAGTAAAACACTGCTTTTGTTGTCACCGCAAGGCTTCCCCCGTCGGTTGTTTCACTGAGACACTACTGAGTAACTATAACTCAACACAGTTTATACACATAACATTCATATACATACTAACAAACAAACAAACAATTATTTATTATATATTGAACGTACACCCAGGTAAATATTCCTGTAGTCTTCTCATACCGACTATGGACCCATTCATTGTTTAACTTCACTGTTTTGCAAATCCTAATTGAATATTACACATTGACATTGAACTTTACTTGATAAGCAGGTCTTCATTGCATTCAGCAGCCTATATGTGAGCATCTATGTGTAAGCTGTTCTTCTTTGCATTTATCAGCAGCAAGCAATTCTTCATTGCACATGCATATGAAAATAGTAAAACAATTCCAATGCGTTAGCGAAACCTTCTATATCAGGAGTGTCCATCATGATGCTGGGAATAGAACCTCTTTCCTAGAATAGTTCAACCTTCATTACTCAACTGATCATAACTCCGCAATGAGCACATTTCAAAGTATCATTCCTCTACATATATTCAAAAATCTATGTGTAAATGTTTAATATTTCTTATATTTGTTGATGTCATTCTGTGTGCATGTGGCCTAAACCCAATCTCTGTGTAGCAATTTTAATTTAAACAAGTTGAACTCTGCCTCTGATCATTTAAAAAAGGTGTGTACCAATATCAACCTTTCTCAGGTAATTACAGATCCTACAAAACCAAAGAGATCCTTCAAGGTTGTCCCTGATTGGCTCAATCTTAACAAATCAAAGGTAGAAAATCCGCAGTATCTGAACTTGGTGTTAGTTATCACTGCTCAATAGCCTGTATCAGAATTGCAAAAATGAAAACATTAGGTCCACGCTTGGTATCCAGATCCTGAAACATCTCCATGAGCAGGCTTTTTTTTAACTGATCTGTTGAATAGTTATATGACACTGTTAAAATCCCAGATGAAGATCTAGCACTTGACCATTTTTGTAAATCTTCTAATTCCATAGTTGATAAACACGCCCCTTTTAAAAAGTATAGAACTTAGAACAGGTCTATCCCTGGCTTTCGGCAGAACTGTCTTCTTTACTTTTTTTTCCCCTTGTCCTGTTCAGCATTATGTCAGAAGAATTGTAGTCTGAATACCTTTGATGCCAAACAGATTTGTTTTGCCAAGGGAAGTTTTATAAATGTAAAGCTCCCCTTGATGCCCATTTATTTATTTCTGTTTACAATATATGACATGAACTGAACTGAACCGGACCGGGGGACAAGGAAAGATGAAGAGGAAAGAAGAGGAAACAGAACAAAAATAGAAACAAAAACCAGACAACCAGCTGCTACACCTGTAAAAAACAAAACAGACAACAATCCATGGCCTATGAGGGGAATCCAGCCTTAGCGCCACCAGGAGCACCTGAAAGCAGACAAGCAGAGAAAAAACAAACACACAAACAAACAAAAACAAGCACAAGAAGCGTCAATCGCATACAACACAGCTGTGGATATAGATGACCTGAGACGACATGATAATACATCAACTGCTTAGTGACCATGCTACTGGACTAATGAATGTGTGTGTGTGTGTGTGAGAACATGCAACACCCATGGCACAGGACCTACATGATAACCGTGCTTAGTTATGAGTGTATAAGCGTACAGGGCCGCAATCCACAGCCCCCCCCCAAGCAATCAGAAGCAGGCAGAGAGGGCCACAAGACCCAGGCCACCAGCAGCCCCCACAGAGCACAGAACCCAGGCAGCCCACCGCAGGGGCAACCACGCATCCACCCAGAAGACTGCAGAGGAAGCCCCCGGAAAGAGCCCCCATAAGCATAGGGCAGAGGCACTCCGGGAACCAGGGGCAACAGCCCACCGACCCCGCCAGGCCCCAGCCGCCCAGACATGGGCCGTGCACTGGACCTGGGCCCCAGGAGCCCGAGCGCCCCCAAACCCCCCGGCAGAGGCCCCACCCAATACCCAGGAGGGCCAAGCGCCCCAGACAGCCACAAAGTGGGTCAGCGCCTGCCCCAGCGCCCCTGGCCAAGTGCCCTGGGAGTCAAGACGTGCCCACAGGTGGGTGAAGTCGCGAGCAGTGGGGAGAGTCAACGCTGATGCCCCATCGGGAGAAACACAGGCAGGCCAGGCGACAGCAAGTCCCAGATCCAGGCCCAATCATTACCACACACACTTTCACGTCCCATACATCCACACATCCACACATCCTACCTCCCTCGACTCTGCTGGGGTGTATTGCAGCGGGCACACCAGGAGGCCAGCAACCCCCCAGACACCACAGACCCCGAACCAGCAGAACAATTAATTAATCCTCCTGGCCCCTCCTGCCCTGAGCAGACACCAGGAAGCAGGGGTGTGCGAAGAAGACCCCTCCCCTCACCCTTCTGGCTCTTCAATATTTTCTAATAGTGAGCAATTAAAATTGAGGGGCAGCCAAACTTGTAGAACTGGGAGCGCGGCACTCTGGGCAGCCTACATACCCAAAGAGCCCCGCCCACCAGATGCCACTCAGTGTAACCACCCCCCAAGACCTAATGTGTGTGTGTGAGTGTGTTTGATAAGTAGTAATGTCTAAGGTGTAATTAAAACAGGGGCAGGGAACTGCAGAGTGCAACCAAAGGGGACCACCTACGTGGCCCCATCCACTACACCCCACCGAACACACACGCCCCCAAAACCCTTCATGTGTGAGTGTGTGCTGTGTACAGGAGCCAGAAGGGAGAGGGGTATGGGGATATATACCGGGGGAGCTACTCTCCCCCAGAGAGGGCAGCCAGGGACTGGCTGCAATAGGCATCCCCGCTACCTGGGAGCCAACAATGGGCAGGAGGGCCTGATGTCCACCAGGCTCGGGGCCTGCAGCGACCATATTCCGGGAGCTACTGTACCCCCAGAAGGTACCCATCCCACCCCACCCCACTCAACCCAACCCCACCCAGGAAGACCTCTACAAAAAACAAACAAACAAACCACCTGGTCACACCAGTCGCAGTAGCCCGGGCCTGAGACCCACCATCACCCAGCAACCCACCACCACCACTATGTGATAAAACTAATCAGAGGGGACCAGAGAGAATGAAATTCAGCCAATTGATGTTTTGAGGAGGCAGACATTGTTTCCATGCTAATATAATCTAAAAGAAAATTTCTAAACTGGTTAATACACAGATTGTTTTTCGCTTTCCAGTTCATGAGAATAGTTTTCTTTGCGATACATAACACTGTGACAGCCATGTGTGCTGAGTTAATTTCCATGTTGATGTTGTCTAAGTCACCCAGTATGCACAGTGTGGGGCATGCAGGGATGCTACACTTTAGCCATGTTGATAGGTCCTCACAGACTTCAAGCCAGAACTTCTGGACAGGCGCAGAAAACCACAAAGCGTGTGCATAATCATCAGGTGTGTTATCTGTGCAATGTGAGCAGATGTTTGAGTGTGTTAGACCCATCCTGAACATCCTTTGTCCTGTATAGTGTGTTCTATGAAGGATTTTGAGGATGGAAGAGACATTGTGTCATCTATCTTAGACAATAATTTATATATTTTTGATAGTAGTTTTGGGGTACAGCTGCTTAGAAATTCTGCTACCCTAGTCGGGGGTTGTAAGTCTGGTTGGTGGAGGATATATCCATCCATCCATCCATCATCTGCCGCTTATCCGGGGGTCGGGTCGCGGGGGCAGCAGCTTGAGCAGAGAAACCCAGACGTCTCTGTCCCCGGCCACTTCCTCCAGCTCTTCCGGGGGGACCCCGAGGCGTTCCCAGGCCAGCCGAGAGACATAGTCTCTCCAACGTGTCCTGGGTCTCCTCCCAGTGGGACGTGCCCGGAACACCTCCCCAAGGAGGCGCCCAGGGGGCATCCTAACCAGATGCCCGAGCCACCTCATCTGACTCCTCTCAATGCGGAGGAGCAGCGGTTCTACTCCGAGCCCCTCCCGGATGACTGAGCTTCTCACCCTATCTCTAAGGGAGAGCCCAGACACCCTGCGGAGGAAACCCATTTTGGCCGCTTGTATTCGCGATCTTGTTCTTTCGGTCACTACCCACAACTCGTGACCATAGGTGAGGATGGGAACGTAGATTGACCAGTAAGTAGAGAGCTTCGCCTTCTGGCTCAGCTCCCTCTTCACAACGACGGGTCGGTGCAGAGCCTGCAACACTGCAGGCGCCGCACCGATCCGCCCGTCAATCTCCCGCTCCATTCGTCCGTCACTCGTGAACAAGACCCCGAGATACTTGAACTCCTCCTCTTGGGGAAGGATCTCATTCCCGCCCCGGAGAGAGCATTTTACCCTTTTCCGGCTGAGAACCATAGTCTCGGATTTGGAGGTGCTGATTCTCATCCCAGCCGCTTCACACTCGGCTGCGAATCACTCCAGTGAGAGCTGAAGGTCACGGCCTGACGACACTAACAGAACCACATCATCTGCAAAAAGCAGAGACCCGATTCTGAGGTCGCCAAATGGGACACCCTCAACGCCCTGGCTCCGCCTAGAAATTCTGTCCATAAAAGTTAGGAACAGAATCGGTGACAAAGGGCAGCCCTGACGGAGTCCAACTCTCACCGGAAACGTATCCGACTTACTGCCGGCAATGCGGACCAAACTCTGGCACCGGTCATACAGAGACCGAACGGCCCCTATCAAGGGGTCCGGCACTCCATATTCCCGGAGCACCCCCCACAGGACTCCACGAGGGACACGGTCGAACGCTTTCTCCAAGTCCACAAAACACATGTAGACTGGTTGGGCGAACTCCCATGCACCCTCCAGGATCCTGCCGAGGGTATAGAGCTGGTCCACTGTTCCACGGCCAGGACGAAAGCCACACTGCATCTCCTGAATCCGAGGCTCGATTATCCGACGGATCCTCCTCTCCAATACCCCCGAATAGACCTTACCAGGGAGGCTGAGGAGTGTGATACCCCTATAGTTGGAACACACCCTCCGGTCCCCCTTTTTAAAGAGGGGGACCACCACCCCAATCTGCCAGTCCAGAGGCACTGTCCCCGATGTCCACGCGATACTGCAGAGGCGTGTCAGCCAAGACAGCCCTACAACATCCAGAGCCTTGAGAAACTCAGGACGGACCTCATCCACCCCCGGGGCCTTGCCACCGAGGAACTTTTTAACCACCTCGGCAACCTCAGCCCCAGAAATGGGAGGCCCCGTCTCCGAGCTCTCCGACTCTGCCTCTTCCGAGCACGTGTTGGTAGGATTGAGGAGTTCCTCGAAGTACTCCCCCCACGACTCACAACATCCCTAGTTGAGGTCAGCAAAGCCCCGTCCGCACTGTAAACAGTGTTGACTGTGAGCCGCTTCCCCCCCCTGAGACGCCGGATGGTGGACCAGAATCTTTTCGAGGCCGTCCGGAAATCGTTCTCCATGGTCTCACCGAACTCCTCCCAGGCCCGAGTTTTTGCCTCAGCAACCGCCAAAGCCGCGGCCCGTCTGGCCCGTCGGTACCTATCAGCTTCTTCCAGGGTCCCACTGGCCAAAAAGGCCCGATAGGACTCCTTCTTCAGCTTGACGGCTTCCCTCACCACTGGTGTCCACCAGCAGGTTCGAGGGTTGCCGCCACGACAGGCACCGACCACCTTACGGCCACAACTCCGACCAGCTGCCTCGGCTTGGGCCACAATACGTTTGGGCCTGCCAGGTCTGATCGGCATCCTCCCCCACCAGCGGAGCCAACTCACCACCAGGTGGTGATCAGTTGACAGCTCCGCCCCTCTCTTCACCCGAGTGTCCAGGACATACGGCCGCAAGTCCGATGATACAACCACAAAGTCGATCATCGAACTGCGGCCAAGGGTGTCCTGGTGCCAAGTGCACATATGGACACCCTTATGCCTGAACATGGTGTTCGTTATGGACAGTCTATGACTGGCACAGAAGTCCAACAACATAACACCACTCTGATTCAGATCGGGGGGGCCGTTCCTCCCAATCACACCCCTCCAGGTCTCACTGTCATTGCCCACGTGAGCATTGAAGTCCCCCAGCAGAATGAGGGAGTCTCCGGTAGGAGCATTCTCCAGTGCCTCCCCCAGAGACTCCAAAAAGGGTAGGTACTCTGAACTGCTGTTTGGCGCATAGGCACAAACAACAGTCAGGACTCGTCCCCCCACCCAAGGCGGAGGGAGGCTACCCTCTCGTTCACTGGGGTAAACCCCAATGTACTGGCACACAGCCGGGGGGTAATAAGTATGCCCACACCTGCTCTGCGCCTCTCACCACGGGCAACTCCAGAGTGGAAGAGAGTCCAACCCCTCTCAAGAGTACTGGTTCCAGATTCCAAGCCGTGCGTCGAGGTGAGTCCGACTATATCTAACGGTCTGATGAAGTTTCAACAATAAACAACAAACTTTGTATTATGAGAAAGAACCAGACTCATTCTTTAGGAATCCGAAAATAAGCTCTATTTTACGAGTTATGCACGAATTCGGATTCTCCTATAAAACGAATTCCTTAACTCAAACCAAGTTAAGACTGCTTTGTCCTTCATATTTATTCATGTCTAATCAAGTTTCAATGATAAACAACGTTGTACTTTGTAGAATGAGAAAGAACTTCTTCAGCAATAAGCATCTCTCGACAAATGACGAAATACAGATTTTGCTATAAAATTAATTGCTATCAGCCTGACTTAAAACTGTTTGTCTTCCTTATTTATCCACTTCAAATCAAGGTTTCAACAATTAAAAAAATTTTGTAGTTTGAGAAGCTCTCTCCGGGTCGGGAATGAGATCCTTCCCCAAGAGGAGGAGTTCAAGTATCTCGGAGTCTTGTTCACGAGTGACGGACGAATGGAGCGGGAGATTGACGGGCGGATCGGTGCGGCGCCTGCAGTGTTGCAGGCTCTGCACCGACCCGTCGTTGTGAAGAGGGAGCTGAGCCAGAAGGCGAAGCTCTCTACTTACTGGTCAATCTACGTTCCCATCCTCACCTATGGTCACGAGTTGTGGGTAGTGACCGAAAGAACAAGATCGCGAATACAAGCGGCCGAAATGGGTTTCCTCCGCAGGGTGTCTGGGCTCTCCCTTAGAGATAGGGTGTACAAGCTCTCCCGCTTTTGATGATGTATGGACCGGCATTCTTACCTTTTCAGACCTGGCAGGCCCAAACGTATTGTGAGGGAGGGGTCTTCTTCGCACACCCCTGCTTCCTGGTGTCTGCTCGGGGCAGGAGGGGCCAGGAGGATTAATTAATTGTTCTGCTGGTTCGGGGTCTGTGGTGGCTGGGGGGTTGCTGGCCTCCTGGTGTGCCCGCTGCAATACACCCCAGCAGAGTCGAGGGAGGTAGGATGTGTGGATGTATGGGACGTGAAAGTGTGTGTGGTAATGATTGGGCCTGGATCTGGGACTTGCTGTCGCCTGGCCTGCCTGTGTTTCTCCCGATGGGGCATCAGCGTTGACTCTCCCCACTGCTCGCGACTTCACCCACCTGTGGGCACGTCTTGACTCCCAGGGCTCTTGGCCAGGGGCGCTGGGGCAGGCGCTGACCCACTTTGTGGCTGTCTGGGGCGCTTGGCCCTCCTGGGTATTGGGTGGGGCCTCTGCCGGGGGGTTTGGGGGCGCTCGGGCTCCTGGGGCCCAGGTCCAGTGCACGGCCCATGTCTGGGCGGCTGGGGCCTGGCGGGGTCGGTGGGCTGTTGCCCCTGGTTCCCGGAGTGCCTCTGCCCTATGCTTATGGGGGCTCTTTCCGGGGGCTTCCTCTGCAGTCTTCTGGGTGGATGCGTGGTTGCCCCTGCGGTGGGCTGCCTGGGTTCTGTGCTCTGTGGGGGCTGCTGGTGGCCTGGGTCTTGTGGCCCTCTCTGCCTGCTTCTGATTGCTTGGGGGGGGGCTGTGGATTGTGGCCCTGTACGCTTATACACTCATAACTAAGCACGGTTATCATGTAGGTCCTGTGCCATGGGTGTTGCATGTTCTCACACACACACACACACATTCATTAGTCCAGTAGCATGGTCACTAAGCAGTTGATGTATTATCATGTCGTCTCAGGTCATCTATATCCACAGCTGTGTTGTATGCGATTGACGCTTCTTGTGCTTGTTTTTGTTTGTTTGTGTGTTTGTTTTTTCTCTGCTTGTCTGCTTTCAGGTGCTCCTGGTGGCGCTAAGGCTGGATTCCCCTCATAGGCCATGGATTGTTGTCTGTTTTGTTTTTTACAGGTGTAGCAGCTGGTTGTCTGGTTTTTGTTTCTATTTTTGTTCTGTTTCCTCTTCTTTCCTCTTCTTCTTTCCTTGTCCCCCGGTCCGGTTCAGTTCAGTTCATGTCATATATTGTAAACAGAAATAAATAAATGGGCATCAAGGGGAGCTTTACATTTATAAAACTTCCCTTGGCAAAACAAATCTGTTTGGCATCAAAGGTATTCAGACTACAATTCTTCTGACATAATGCTGAACAGGACAAGGGGAAAAAAAAGTAAAGAAGACAGTTCTGCCGAAAGCCAGGGATAGACCTGTTCTAAGTTCTATACTTTTTAAAAGGGGCGTGTTTATCAACTATGGAATTAGAAGATTTACAAAAATGGTCAAGTGCTAGATCTTCATCTGGGATTTTAACAGTGTCATATAACTATTCAACAGATCAGTTAAAAAAAAGCCTGCTCATGGAGATGTTTCAGGATCTGGATACCAAGCGTGGACCTAATGTTTTCATTTTTGCAATTCTGATACAGGCTATTGAGCAGTGATAACTAACACCAAGTTCAGATACTGCGGATTTTCTACCTTTGATTTGTTAAGATTGAGCCAATCAGGGACAACCTTGAAGGATCTCTTTGGTTTTGTAGGATCTGTAATTACCTAAGGTTGATATTGGTACACACCTTTTTTAAATGATCAGAGGCAGAGTTCAACTTGTTTAAATTAAAATTGCCACACAGAGATTGGGTTTAGGCCACATGCACACAGAATGACATCAACAAATATAAGAAATATTAAACATTTACACATAGATTTTTGAATATATGTAGAGGAATGATACTTTGAAATGTGCTCATTGCGGAGTTATGATCAGTTGAGTAATGAAGGTTGAACTATTCTGGGAAAGAGGTTCTATTCCCAGCATCATGATGGACACTCCTGATATAGAAGGTTTCGCTAACGCATTGGAATTGTTTTACTATTTTCATATGCATGTGCAATGAAGAATTGCTTGCTGCTGATAAATGCAAAGAAGAACAGCTTACACATAGATGCTCACATATAGGCTGCTGAATGCAATGAAGACCTGCTTATCAAGTAAAGTTCAATGTCAATGTGTAATATTCAATTAGGATTTGCAAAACAGTGAAGTTAAACAATGAATGGGTCCATAGTCGGTATGAGAAGACTACAGGAATATTTACCTGGGTGTACGTTCAAACAGAGATGAGAAAATTGCGATAAATAATTGTTTGTTTGTTTGTTAGTATGTATATGAATGTTATGTGTATAAACTGTGTTGAGTTATAGTTACTCAGTAGTGTCTCAGTGAAACAACCGACGGGGGAAGCCTTGCGGTGACAACAAAAGCAGTGTTTTACTGATCAGTCAAGTTGCTCCAGTGTACTCCATACAAACTGGTTGGCTACTGAAGGGATAGAAAATGGGGAATACTTGTTTTAAAGCAAACAAGGAATTAGATGGGAAAAATACATGTTTTAACGGGACACAGACAATATTAAATACTCAGACAGATGGGAGAAGAAGTGTAGTTTTGTAGGAAATCACAAAATTATTACATAGAATTAGTGAAATCAATTGAAGAATGCCTTTCTGAAGAGCTGTTTACCACAGATGAGCAGCTTTGCGACCAAGCACATTGTAGATCGCTTTACTGCCAAAATGATCTAATTTAATGGATTGGTTTAGACATGCATAACAGCATTTTAAGAACAAAGAGAGAAACAAAAAGGGACAACGCTTCATGGTGGAAGGTGATGTATAAATAACTGTGTATATGATGAAGGGGGTGGCAACACCCATTCCGAAATCCCGCCATTCCGACATCCCGCTATTCCGACATCCCACCATTCCGACATACCACCATTCCGACATGCAAACGTCCCACCATTCCGACATCCCACCATTGCGACATCCCGCTATTCTGACGTTCAAATGTCCCACCATTCCGACAAGGCTTTCCGTATAAGGAAATGTGTGTTACTCAACAGGTGAGTCCCTTCTTTCTGTTCATGCAATTTATATGTTTAACATGTTTATAGACAAGCGTTATTAAAAACACAAAGTCTCGGCAACTGGAGGAGGAGAAGCAGTCCGCGGTGGTTTTCAATCACACACTCCAATGCCACTTGTTTCAACTTCCGAAAATTTAATCCAGGAAAAAAAGGCTTACAAACATGGACCAAAACGGCTCAATAACACGCACAAGAATCCAAAAGAAACGAAAGTTAACTAAAAGAAAGCAAATAAACAGTATGAAGTGGTCAAAATTGGTTTTACGCATGCCTATGTGCGTCTGGCACATGCGTCTTCGGGCTCTCCCACGTTGGTTTGTGGATGAAAGCTATATGTTCAGCTGTAATGTCATGTAAAAACAATCTCTACATGACATTTAGTCCCAGGTGTGACCAGTTAGGTCCTTAAGATATCAACAGGCTGTATAAAGCTACAACCGTTGCGGCTGTGTGTTTGTGCCAAATGCGCAAAACCCATCCGCGCTTCCCAAAATTGGAGTGAGTACTCATAAATCACGTGAATAACATGAATAAACGTTTTTACTGCATTTTTTTGTGTTTTATACGTTCTATGCTGTCATTTCTATCTTCTCCTATTGGCAAGGCAAGGCAGAGTGCTCGCAACTGTGTCCTGTGCAGTAGCCGTGATATCTGTAATTGCAATTATTACTTTTGCATATGATGACAGCGTGCAAAAGACGCATGGGCTCTGTGGAGAGCTCCGCTCCAGCTGGCTGCTGTGACAGCTCACTGACACTGTATTTCTGCTTAATCAGTTTCAGTCTCGCCAGAGTTACATTAATATCTGTATTTTTATATTTGAAATTCAGGGGATTTTGATAATAGATTATTAAAGTTTGTTTGCGAGGCTGTGGCCTGTGCATGTGCAAAGCTTGTGCGCCAAACTTTAGGGCGTATTTGCGCCGGCATATCATTAGTGCAAAATGTTTTGGGTAAAAAATAGGCTATTAAAAGGAACTGTCGGAATGGCGGTATGTTAAAAAAAACAAAAAACATACCGCCATTCCGACCATAGGAGGAAAAAAGTGTCGGAATGGTGGGACGTTTGGTAAAAAATTAAGTGTCGCCATTCCGACAATTGGAGACCCATGTCGGAATGGCGAGATGTCGGAATGGCAGCATGTAACCATGATGAAGGAGAGACCATTTGAGCAGCACAGCCATTTCGCAGCACAGGGACAGCAGTCCAAGTTACAGGATCTCCCACGTGGTATCACCTGTCACATTGTGTCAAGGCATCAAAAGAAGAAAAAATCACCAAACTCAAGGACAAAAAGACAAAGACTCCGGTGAATGAAGACAGAGGACTGACAAACCAGAAATACAAAAGGATTCTCGATATCAAGATCCAGAAGAAGAGGCTAACAATGCCACGAACACTTACGATGCTGGGAATGATGCCAGCAATGAACAGAGAAGAAGATTCAGTGTCATCAATCTGCATTACTTGCCTCTAATGAGGGGGTGAATATAGAATCCTCAACGATTACAACGTCTCTGGGAACTGTGACAACAACAAGGTTTAAACCATTTTGATATATATTGTAACCTATTGTCTAAGGAATAGTGCCGAAAATTAGGTAAATCTAATCCACCACTGTCCTTGGTCTCTGTAGGGTTTTTAAACTAATACGTGGTGGTTTGTTTTTCCACAGAAATTTGGAGATGCATGAATCTAGTGACTTAAACCAAGTAGCAGATGGTTTTATGGGGATCATTGAGAACAAACTTTTGGTAGTATCATCATTTTAATGGATGTAACTCTCCCCATAAGTGATATAGGTAAGGACATCCAACGAGAGATCGTCCTCTACTGTCTTTAATAATTGCACATAATTTAGCTTTGTTAGCTCTGAGAGCCTGGAGGAAATGTTTATGCCTAAATATCAAATATTTCCTGACTGTAAAGTGATCCCAGGTATATTATGGACCCTACAGTTAATGGGCAGATCTGTGGTCTTAGACCAGTTGATAGAGTAGTCAGAAAGTGCTGAGAATTTATTTAGGAGTGTGATCGTGTGACTGAGAGACGTCTGTGAGTTCTGAAGGAAAAGTAATACATCATCAGCATAAAGACTTATTTTATGCTCAATATTTTGGGATTAATTACTCACAAACGGGTAAGAAAAGGTAGTATTGCCAGACCATACATGATCAAAACAGGGAGCGGAGGTGGTTCAGCTGCAAGGTGTGAATGTCTGACTATAGTTTGTAAAAAGCGGGTAAGATAAGGTGCAAATGCCCGACAATGTAAGATCAAAAGAGGGAGCGGAGGTTTTCGGCTGCAAGAAGGTCTGAATGTCCACCCAAAATTCCTGAAAAATGGGTAAAAAAAGGGTGCGAATGCCAAACCATACATCATCAAAAGCAGGAGTGGATGTGTTCGGCTACAAGAAGATTTGAATGTCCATCAATAATTGCTTTAAAACATGAAAGAAAATTTTCGAATATCAAACCGCACATGATCATAAGCGGGAGAGGAGTTGTTCAGCTGCAAGAAGGTGTGAATGTCCACCCATAATTACTGAAAAATGGGTAAGAAAAGGTGAAAATGCCCAACCATACATCATCAAAAGCAGGAGTGGATGTGTTCGGCTACAAGAAGGTTTGAATGTCCGACCATAGTTTGTAAAAAGCGGGTAAGAAAAGGTTCGAATGCCCGAACATAGACCATCAAAAGAGGGAGCGGAGGTGTTCCGCTGTAAGAAGGTGTAAATGTCCGACCATAGTTGGTAAAAAGCGGGTAAGAAAAGGTTAAAATACCCGACTGTACACAATCAATGGCGGGAACGGAGTTGTTTGGCTACAAGAAGGTGTGAAAGTCCGACCACGGTTTGTAAAAAGCGGGTAAGAAAAGGTTCGAATGCCCGAATATATACCATCAAAAGTGGAAGTGGATGTGTTCGGCTGCAAGAAGGTGTGAATGTCCGACCAAAGTTTGTAAAAAGCAGTTAAGAAAAGGTTCGAATATCCAACCAAACATAATCAAAAGCGGGAGCAGAGCTGTTCGACTGCAAGTAGGTGTGAATGTCAGATCATAATTTGCAAAAAGCTGATGAGAAAGGGTGAGAATGCCCGGCTATACACCATCAAATGCGGGAGCGGAAGTGTTCGGCTGTGAGTAGGTGTGAATGTCCAACCATAATTGCTGAAAAATGTGTTAGAAGAGACTAGAATGCCGGACAAGACATCATCAAATGCGGGAGCGGAGTTGTTCGGCTGTGAGTAGGTGTGAATCTCCGAGCATAGTTTGTAAAAAGGGGGTAAGAATAGGTTCGAATGCCCGAACATACACTATCAAAACAGGGAGCTGAGGTGGCTCAGCTGCAAGGTGTGAATGTTTGACTATAGTTTGTAAATAAGGTGCGAATGCCCAACAATGTATAATCAAAAGAGGGAGCGGAGGTTTTCGGCTACAAGAAGGTTTGAATGTCCGACCATAGTTTGTAAAAAGCGGGTAAGAAAAGGTTCAAATGCCTGACTATACACCATCAAAAGCGGGAGCGGAGGTGTTCCGCTGTAAGACGGTGTGAATGTCCGACCATAGTTGGTAAAAAGCGGGTAAGAAAAGGTTAAAATACCTGACTGTACACAATCAATAGCAGGAGCGGAGTTGTTCGGCTACAAGAAGGTGTGAAAGTTCAACCATGGTTTGTAAAAAGCTGGTAAGAAAAGGTTCGAATGCCCGAATATATACCATCAAAAGCGGAAGCGGAGGTGTTCGGCTGCAAGAAGGTGTGAACGTCCGACCAAAGTTTGCAAAAAGCAGTTAAGAAAAGGTTCGAATGCCCGAATATATACAATCAAAAGCGGGAGCAGAGCTGTTCGACTGCAAGTAGGTGTGAATGTCCAGCCATAATTACTCACAAACGGGTAAGGAAAGGTAGTATTGCCAGACCATACATGATCAAAACAGGGAGCTGAGGTGGTTCAGCTGCAAGGTGTGAATGTCTGACTATAGTTTGTAAAAAGCGGGTAAGACAAGGTGCGAATGCCCGAGAATGTATGATCAAAAGAGGGAGTGGAGGTCTTCGGCTGCAAGGTCTGAATGTCCAACCATAATTTCTAAAAACCGGGTAAGAAAAGGCTCGAAATTCCGACTATACACAATCAAAAGCGGGAGCGGGAGGTTTTCAGCTGCAAATCCTTCACTCAAACTAAGTGAAAACTGCTTTGTCCTTCATATTTATCAATGTCTAGATCGACTTCAACAAAGAACAACATTGTACTTTGCAGTAAAGAAAGAGCAAATCAAAAGTTTTAGGAATCCGAGAATAAGCTTATTTTCATGAGTTCTGCACGATTATTGATTTTACTATAAATGAAGAAAGAGCAACACTGAAGGATCAGTAATCCGAGAATAAGCTTATTTTCATACGTTCTGCATGATTTGGGATTTTATGTATAAAATTAATTCCTTCACTCAAACCAAGTTAAAACTGCTTTGTCCTTCATATTTATCAATGTCTAGATTTACTTCAACAAATAACAACATTGTATTTTGCAGTAGAAGAAATAGCAACACTGAAGGATCAGTAATCCGAGAATAAGCTTATTTTCATACGTTCTGCATGATTTGGGATTTTATGTATAAAATGAATTCCTTCACTCAAACCAAGTTAAAACTGCTTTGTCCTTCATATTTATCAATGTCTAGATCGACTTCAACAAAGAACAACATTGTATTTTGCAGTAGAAGAAAAAGCAACACTGAAGGATCAGGAATCCGAGAATAAGCTTATTTTCATACGTTCTGCATGATTTGGGATTTTATGTATAAAATGAATTCCTTCACTCAAACCAAGTGAAAACTGCTTTGTCCTTCATATTTATCAATGTCTAGATTTACTTCAACAAATAACAACATTGTATTTTGCAGTAGAAGAAATAGCAACACTGAAGGATCAGGAATCCAAAAACAAGCTTATTTTCATACGTTCTGCTTGATTTGGGATTTTGCTATAAAATTAATTCCTTCACTCAAACAAAGTGGAAACTGCTTTGTCCTTCATATTTATCAATGTCTATATCGATTTCAACAAAGAACAACATTGTATTTTGCAGTATAGGAAAGAGCAACACTGGAGGATCAGGAATCCGAGAATAAGCTTACTTTCATGAGTCCTGCACGATTTCGGATTTTCCTATAAAATGAATTGCTTTGCTCAAACCAAGTTAAAATTGCATTGTCCTTCATAGTTATCCATGTCTAAAATGTATCAAGCATAAAGTTCCTCATATTACCCTGAATGAGAAAGAAGCATCCCTTTGGTTGAGCAATACGTTCCTTTTGCGGAGTTATGCATGATTTCGGATTTTTGAAATTCATTCCTTCACACCTTTTTTTTCACCGCATTTTATAGATTATGGTTGGAAATTCTCAACCACTCTAATCCGAAGACCTCTCCTCCCGCTTTTGTTAATATATTTGAACTTTAGTTGGACATTCACCCCTTTTTGCAGCTAAACCACCTCAGCTCCCTGTTGTATGGTCTGGCAATACTACATTTTCTTACCCGTTTGTGAGTAATTATGGCTGGATATTCACACCTACTTGCAGCTGAACACAATCTCTCTCGCTTTTGATTATGTTTGGTTGGATATTCGAACCTTTTCTTAACTGCTTTTTACAAACTTTGGTCGGACGTTCACACCTTCTTGCAGCCGAACACCTCCGCTTCCGCTTTTGATGGTATATATTCGGGCATTCGAACCTTTTCTTACCAGCTTTTTACAAACCATGGTTGGACTTTCACACCTTCTTGTAGCCGAACAACTCCGCTCCCGCTATTGATTGTGTACAGTCGGGTATTTTAACCTTTTCTTACCCGCTTTTTACCAACTATGGTCGGACATTCACACCGTCTTACAGCGGAACACCTCCGCTCCCGCTTTTGATGGTGTATAGTCAGGCATTTGAACCTTTTCTTACCCGCTTTTTACAAACTATGGTGGGACATTCAAACCTTCTTGTAGCCAAAAACCTCCGCTCCCTCTTTTGATCATACATTGTCGGGCATTCGCACCTTTTCTTACCCGTTTTTTACAAACCATGGTCGGACTTTCAAACCTTCTTGTAGCCCAACACATCCACTCCTGCTTTTGATGATGTATGTTTGGGCATTCGCACCTTTTCTTACCCATTTTTCAGTAATTTTGGGTGGACATTCACACGTTCTTGCAGCTGAACACCTCCTCTCCCGCTTATGATGGTGTATAGTCGGGCTTTCAAGCCTTTTCTTACCCGGTTTTTACAAATTATAGTTGGACATTCAGACCTTCTTACAGCCGAAAACCTCCACTCCCTCTTTTGATCATACATTGTCCGGCATTAGCACCTTTTCTTTCCCGCTTTTTACAAACCATAGTCGGACTTTCACATCTTTTAGTAGCCGAACAACTCCGCTCCCGCTATTGATTGTGTACAGTCGGGTATTTTAACCTTTTCTTACCCGCTTTTTACCAACTATGGTCGGACATTCACACCTTCTTACAGCGGAACACCTCCGCTCCCTCTTTTGATGGTGTATGTTCGGGCAGTCAAACCTTTTCTTACCTGCTTTTTACAAACTATGGTCAGACATTCAACCCTTCTTGGAGCCGAACACATCCACTCCTGCTTTTGATTATGTATAGTTAGGCATTCGCACCTTTTCTTACCCATTTTTCAGTAATTATGGGTGTACATTCACACCTTCTTGCAGCCGAACACCTCCGCTCCCTCTTTTGATCATACATTTTCGGGCATTCGCACCTTTTCTTACCCGCTTTTTACAAACCATGGTCGGACTTTCACACCTTTTAGTAGCCGAACAACTCCGCACCCGCTACTGATTGTGTACAGTCGGGTATTTTAACCTTTTCTTACCCGTTTTTTACCAACTATGGTCGGACGTTCAAACCTTCTTACAGCGGAACACCTCCGCTCCCTCCTTTGATGGTGTATGTTCGGGCATTCGAACCTTTTCTTACCCGCTTTTTACAAACTATGGTCAGACGTTCAAACCTTCTTGTAGCCGAACATATCCACTCCTGCTTTTGATGATGTATGGTTGGGCATTCGAACCTACTTGTTGCCCGCTTTTCATTAATTTTGGGTGGACATTCACACCTTGTCTCAGCCAAACACCTCCGCTCCCTGTTTTGATCATGTATGGTTTGACATTCGCACCTTTGCTTACCTTCTTTTTATACTGATTGCTCAAGATTAAGTTGTTCTTTCTCAAACTACAAAATTTTTTTAATTGTTGAAACTTGATTTGAAGTGGATAAATAAGGAAGACAAACAGTTTTAAGTCAGGCTGATAGCAATTAATTTTATAGCAAAATCTGTATTTCGTCATTTGTCGAGAGATGCTTATTGCTGAAGAAGTTCTTTCTCATTCTACAAAGTACAACGTTGTTTATCATTGAAACTTGATTAGACATGAATAAATATGAAGGACAAAGCAGTCTTAACTTGGTTTGAGTTAAGGAATTCGTTTTATAGGAGAATCCGAATTCGTGCATAACTCGTAAAATAGAGCTTATTTTCGGATTCCTAAAGAATGAGTCTGGTTCTTTCTCATAATACAAAGTTTGTTGTTTATTGTTGAAACTTCATCAGACCGTTAGATATAGTCGGACTCACCTCGACGCACGGCTTGGGATCTGGAACCAGTACTCTTGAGAGGGGTTGGACTCTCTTCCACTCTGGAGTTGCCCGTGGTGAGAGGCGCAGAGCAGGTGTGGGCATACTTATTGCCCCCCGGCTGTGTGCCAGTACATTGGGGTTTACCCCAGTGAACGAGAGGGTAGCCTCCCTCCACCTTGGGTGGGGGGACGAGTCCTGACTGTTGTTTGTGCCTATGCGCCAAACAGCAGTTCAGAGTACCTACCCTTTTTGGAGTCTCTGGGGGAGGCACTGGAGAATGCTCCTACCGGAGACTCCCTCATTCTGCTGGGGGACTTCAATGACAGTGAGACCTGGAGGGGTGTGATTGGGAGGAACGGCCCCCCCAATCTGAATCAGAGTGGTGTTATGTGTTATGTTGTTGGACTTCTGTGCCACTCATAGACTGTCCATAACGAACACCATGTTCAGGCATAAGGGTGTCCATATGTGCACTTGGCACCAGGACACCCTTGGCCGCAGTTCGATGATCGACTTTGTGGTTGTATCATCGGACTTGCGGCCGTATGTCCTGGACACTCGGGTGAAGAGAGGGGCGGAGCTGTCAATTGATCACCACCTGGTGGTGAGTTGGCTCCGCTGGTGGGGGAGGATGCCGATCAGACCTGGCAGGCCCAAACGTATTGTGAGGGTCTGCTGGGAGCGTTTGTCAGAATCCCCCGTCAGAAGGAGCTTTAACTCCCACCTCCGGCAGAGCTTCAACCATATTTGAGGTGGGGGACATTGAATGGGCCATGTTCCGTGACTCCATTGCCGAGGCAGCTGGTCGGAGTTGTGGCCGTAAGGTGGTCGGTGCCTGTCGTGACGGCAACCCTCGAACCTGCTGGTGGACACCAGTGGTGAGGGAAGCCGTCAAGCTGAAGAAGGAGTCCTATCGGGCCTTTTTGGCCAGTGGGACCCTGGAAGAAGCTGATAGGTACCGACGGGCCAGACGGGCCGCGGCTCAGGGGGGGGAAGCGGCTCACAGTCAACACTGTTTACAGTGGGGATGGGGCTTTGCTGACCTCAACTAGGGATGTTGTGAGTCGGTGGGGGGAGTACTTCGAGGAACTCCTCAATCCTACCAACACGTGCTCGGAAGAGGCAGAGTCGGAGAGCTCGGAGACGGGGCCTCCCATTTCTGGGGCTGAGGTTGCCGAGGTGGTTAAAAAGCTCCTCGGTGGCAAGGGGTGGATGAGGTCCGTCCTGAGTTTCTCAAGGCTCTGGATGTTGTAGGGCTGTCTTGGCTGACACGCCTCTGCAGTATCGCGTGGACATCGGGGACAGTGCCTCTGGACTGGCAGATTGGGGTGGTGGTCCCCCTCTTTAAAAAGAGGGACCGGAGGGTGTGTTCCAACTATAGGGGTATCACACTCCTCAGCCTCCCTGGTAAGGTCTATTCGGGGGTATTGGAGAGGAGGATCCGTCGGATAATCGAGCCTCGGATTCAGGAGATGCAGTGTGGCTTTCGTCCTGGCCGTGGAACAGTGGACCAGCTCTATACCCTCGGCAGGATCCTGGAGGGTGCATGGGAGTTCGCCCAACCAGTCTACATGTGTTTTGTGGACTTGGAGAAAGCGTTCGACCGTGTCCCTCGTGGAGTCCTGTGGGGGGTGCTCCGGGAATATGGAGTGCCGGACCCCTTGATAGGGGCCGTTCGGTCTCTGTATGACCGGTGCCAGAGTTTGGTCCGCATTGCCGGCAGTAAGTCGGATACGTTTCCGGTGAGAGTTGGACTCCGTCAGGGCTGCCCTTTGTCACCGATTCTGTTCCTAACTTTTATGGACAGAATTTCTAGGCGGAGCCAGGGCGTTGAGGGTGTCCCATTTGGCGACCTCAGAATCGGGTCTCTGCTTTTTGCAGATGATGTGGTTCTGTTAGCGTCGTCAGGCCGTGACCTTCAGCTCTCACTGGAGTGATTCGCAGCCGAGTGTGAAGCGGCTGGGATGAGAATCAGCACCTCCAAATCCGAGACTATGGTTCTCAGCCGGAAAAGGGTGGAATGCTCTCTCCGGGTCGGGAATGAGATCCTTCCCCAAGAGGAGGAGTTCAAGTATCTCGGGGTCTTGTTCACGAGTGACGGACGAATGGAGCGGGAGATTGACGGGCGGATCGGTGCGGCGCCTGCAGTGTTGCAGGCTCTGCACCGACCCGTCGTTGTGAAGAGGGAGCTGAGCCAGAAGGCGAAGCTCTCTACTTACTGGTCAATCTACGTTGGCCGGGGACAGAGACGTCTGGGTTTCTCTGCTCAAGCTGCTGCCCCCGTGACCCGACCCCCGGATAAGCGGCAGATGATGGATGGATGGATGGATATATCCTCCACCAACCAGACTTACAACCCCCGACTAGGGTAGCAGAATTTCTAAGCATCTGTACCCCAAAACTACTATCAAAAATATATAAATTATTGTCTAAGATAGATGACACAATGTCTCTTCCATCCTCAAAATGGGAGGCAGATTTATCCATCAGTTCTGGTCATAGCTTCTAACCACAAATATGTTTGAACACCTTCATAAAGACTCGAAATCCTAATTTACAGCTCATACAATACAAAATCCTTCATAGAACACACTATACAGGACAAAGGGTGTTCAGGATGGGTCTAACACACTCAAACATATCTGCTCACATTGCACAGATAACACACCTGATGATTATGCACACGCTTTGTGGTTTTCTGCGCCTGTCCAGAAGTTCTGGCTTGAAGTCTGTGAGGACCTATCAACATGGCTAAAGTGTAGCATCCCTGCATGCCCCACACTGTGCATACTGGGTGACTTAGACAACATCAACATGGAAATTAACTCAGCACACATGGTTGTCACAGTGTTATGTATCGCAAAGAAAACTATTCTCATGAACTGGAAAGCGAAGAACAATCTGTGTATTAACCAGTTTAGAAATTTTCTTTTAGATTATATGAGCATGGAAACAATGTCTGCCTCCTGAAAACATCAATTGGCTGAATTTCATTCTCTCTGGTCCCCTCTGATTAGTTTTATCACATAGTGGTGGTGGTGGGTTGCTGGGTGATGGTGGGTCTCAGGCCCGGGCTGCTGCGACTGGTGTGACCGGGTGGTTTGTTTGTTTGTTTTTTGTAGAGGTCCTCCTGGGTGGGGTTGGGTTGAGTGGGGTGGGGCGGGATGGGTACCTTCTGGGGGTACAGTAGCTCCCGGAATATGGTTGCTGCAGGCCCCGAGCCTGGTGGACATCAGGCCCTCCTGCCCATTGTTGGCTCCCAGGTAGCGGGGATGCCTATTGCAGCCAGTCCCTGGCTGCCCTCTCTGGGGGAGAGTAGCTCCCCCGGTATATATCCCCATACCCCTCTCCCTTCTGGCTCCTGTACACAGCACACACTCACACATGAAGGGTTTTGGGGGCGTGTGTGTTCGGTGGGGTGCAGTGGATGGGGCCACGTAGGTGGTCCCCTTTGGTTGCACTCTGCAGTTCCCTGCCCCTGTTTTAATTACACCTTAGACATTAGTACTTATCAAACACACTCACACACACACATTAGGTCTTGGGGGGTGGTTACACTGAGTGGCATCTGGTGGGCGGGGCTCTTTGGGTATGTAGGCTGCCCAGAGTGCCGCGCTCCCAGTTCTACAAGTTTGGCTGCCCCTCAATTTTAATTGCTCACTATTAGAAAATATTGAAGAGCCAGAAGGGTGAGGGGAGGGGTCTTCTTCGCACACCCCTGCTTCCTGGTGTCTGCTCGGGGCAGGAGGGGCCAGGAGGATTAATTAATTGTTCTGCTGGTTCGGGGTCTGTGGTGGCTGGGGGGTTGCTGGCCTCCTGGTGTGCCCGCTGCACTACACCCCAGCAGAGTCGAGGGAGGTAGGATGTGTGGATGTGTGGATGTATGGGACGTGAAAGTGTGTGTGGTAATGATTGGGCCTGGATCTGGGCCTGCCTGTGTTTCTCCCGATGGGGCATCAGTGTTGCCTCTCCCCACTGCTCGCGACTTCACCCACCTGTGGGCACGTCTTGACTCCCAGGGCACTTGGCCAGGGGCGCTGGGGCAGGCGCTGACCCACTTTGTGGCTGTCTGGGGCGCTTGGCACTCCTGGGTATTGGGTGGGGCCTCTGCCGGGGGGTTTGGGGGCGCTCGGGCTCCTGGGGCCCAGGTCCAGTGCACGGCCCATGTCTGGGCGGCTGGGGCCTGGCGGGGTAGGTGGGCTGTTGCCCCTGGTTCTCGGAGTGCCTCTGCCCTATGCTTATGGGGGCTCTTTCCGGGGGCTTCCTCTGCAGTCTTCTGGGTGGATGCGTGGTTGCCCCTGCGGTGGGCTGCCTGGGTTCTGTGCTCTGTGGGGGCTGCTGGTGGCCTGGGTCTTGTGGCCCTCTCTGCCTGCTTCTGATTGCTTGGGGGGGGGCTGTGGATTGTGGCCCTGTACGCTTATACACTCATAACTAAGCACGGTTATCATGTAGGTCCTGTGCCATGGGTGTTGCATGTTCTCTCACACACACACACACATTCAATAGTCCAGTAGCATGGTCACTAAGCAGTTGATGTATTATCATGTCGTCTCAGGTCATCTATATCCACAGCTGTGTTGTATGCGATTGCCGCTTCTTGTGCTTGTTTTTGTTTGTTTGTGTGTTTGTTTTTTCTCTGCTTGTCTGCTTTCAGGTGCTCCTGGTGGCGCTAAGGCTGGATTACCCTCATAGGCCATGGATTGTTGTCTGTTTTGTTTTTTACAGGTGTAGCAGCTGGTTGTCTGGTTTTTGTTTCTATTTTTGTTCTGTTTCCTCTTCTTTCCTCTTCTTCTTTCCTTGTCCCCCGGTCCGGTTCAGTTCAGTTCATGTCATATATTGTAAACAGAAATAAATAAATGGGCATCAAGGGGAGCTTTACATTTATAAAACTTCCCTTGGCAAAACAAATCTGTTTGGCATCAAAGGTATTCAGACTACAATTCTTCTGACATAATGCTGAACAGGACAAGGGGAAAAAAAAGTAAAGAAGACAGTTCTGCCGAAAGCCAGGGATAGACCTGTTCTAAGTTCTATACTTTTTAAAAGGGGCGTGTTTATCAACTATGGAATTAGAAGATTTACAAAAATGGTCAAGTGCTAGATCTTCATCTGGGATTTTAACAGTGTCATATAACTATTCAACAGATCAGTTAAAAAAAAGCCTGCTCATGGAGATGTTTCAGGATCTGGATACCAAGCGTGGACCTAATGTTTTCATTTTTGCAATTCTGATACAGGCTATTGAGCAGTGATAACTAACACCAAGTTCAGATACTGCGGATTTTCTACCTTTGATTTGTTAAGATTGAGCCAATCAGGGACAACCTTGAAGGATCTCTTTGGTTTTGTAGGATCAGTAATTACCTGAGAAAGGTTGATATTGGTACACACCTTTTTTAAATGATCAGAGGCAGAGTTCAACTTGTTTAAATTAAAATTGCCACACAGAGATTGGGTTTAGGCCACATGCACACAGAATGACATCAATATATAAGAAATATTAAACATTTACACATAGATTTTTGAATATATGTAGAGGAATGATACTTTGAAATGTGCTCATTGCGGAGTTATGATCAGTTGAGTAATGAAGGTTGAACTATTCTGGGAAAGAGGTTCTATTCCCAGCATCATGATGGACACTCCTGATATAGAAGGTTTCGCTAACGCATTGGAATTGTTTTACTATTTTCATATGCATGTGCAATGAAGAATTGCTTGCTGCTGATAAATGCAAAGAAGAACAGCTTACACATAGATGCTCACATATAGGCTGCTGAATGCAATCAAGACCTGCTTATCAAGTAAAGTTCAATGTCAATGTGTAATATTCAATTAGGATTTGCAAAACAGTGAAGTTAAACAATGAATGGGTCCATAGTCGGTATGAGAAGACTACAGGAATATTTACCTGGGTGTACGTTCAAACAGAGATGAGAAAATTGCAAACTGCTGTTTGTTAGTATGTATATGAATGTTATGTGTATAAACTGTGTTGAGTTATAGTTACTCAGTAGTGTCTCAGTGAAACAACCGACGGGGGAAGCCTTGCGGTGACAACAAAAGCAGTGTTTTACTGATCAGTCAAGTTGCTCCAGTGTACTCCATACAAACTGGTTGGCTACTGAAGGGATAGAAAATGGGGAATACTTGTTTTAAAGCAAACGAGGAATTAGATGGGAAAAATACATGTTTTAACAGGACCCAGACAATATTAAATACTCAGACAGATGGGAGAAGAAGTGTAGTTTTGTAGGAAATCACAAAATTATTACATAGAATTAGTGAAATCAATTAAAGAATGCCTTTCTGAAGAGCTGTTTACCACAGATGAGCAGCTTTGCGACCAAACACATTGTAGATCGCTTTACTGCCAAAATGATCTAATTTAATGGATTGGTTTAGACATGCATAACAGCATTTTAAGAACAAAGAGAGAAACAGAAAGGGACAACGCTTCATGGTGGAAGGTGATGTATAAATAACTGTGTATATGATGAAGGGGGTGGCAACACCCATTCCGAAATCCCGCCATTCCGACATCCCGCTATTCCGACATCCCACCATTCCGACATCCCACCATTCCGACATACCACCATTCTGACATGCAAACGTCCCACCATTCCGACATCCCACCATTGCGACATCCCGCTATTCTGACGTTCAAATGTCCCACCATTCCGACAAGGCTTTCCGTATAAGGAAATGTGTGTTACTCAACAGGTGAGTCCCTTCTTTCTGTTCATGCAATTTATATGTTTAACACATGTTTATAGACAAGCGTTATTAAAAACACAAAGTCTCGGCAACTGGAGGAGGAGAAGCAGTCCGCGGTGGTTTTCAATCACACACTCCAATGCCACTTGTTTCAACTTCCGAAAATTTAATCCAGGAAAAAAAGGCTTACAAACATGGACCAAAACGGCTCCATAACACGCACAAAATCCAAAAGAAACGAAAGTTAACTAAAAGAAAGCAAATAAACAGTATGAAGTGGTCAAAATTGGTTTTACGCATGCCTATGTGCGTCTGGCACATGCGTCTTCGGGCTCTCCCACGTTGGTTTGTGGATGAAAGCTATATGTTCAGCTGTAATGTCATGTAAAAACAATCTCTACATGACATTTACTCCCAGGTGTGACCAGTTAGGTCCTTAAGATATCAACAGGCTGTATAAAGCTACAACCGTTGCGGCTGTGTGTTTGTGCCAAATGCGCAAAACCCATCCACGCTTCCCAAAATTGGAGTGAGTACTCATAAATCACGTGAATAACATGAATAAACGTTTTTACTGCATTTTGTTGTGTTTTATACGTTCTATGCTGTCATTTCTCTCTTCTCCTATTGGCAAGGCAAGGCAGAGTGCTCGCAACTGTGTCCTGTGCAGTAGCCGTTATATCTGTAATTGCAATTATTACTTTTGCATATGATGACAGCGTGCAAAAGACGCATGGGCTCTGTGGAGAGCTCCGCTCCAGCTGGCTGCTGTGACACCTCACTGACACTGTATTTCTGCTTAATCAGTTTCAGTCTCGCCAGAGTTACATTAATATCTGTATTTTTATATTTGAAATTCAGGGGATTTTGATAATAGATTATTAAAGTTTGTTTGCGAGGCTGTGGCATCTGCATGTGCAAAGCTTGTGCGCCAAACTTTAGGGCGTATTTGCGCCGGCATATCATTAGTGCAAAATGTTTTGGGTAAAAAATAGGCTATTAAAAGGAACTGTCGGAATGGCGGTATGTTAAAAAAAACAAAAAACATACCGCCATTCCGACCATAGGAGGGAAAAAGTGTCGGAATGGTGGGACGTTTGATAAAAAATTAAGTGTCGCCATTCCGACAATTGGAAACCCATGTCGGAATGGCGAGATGTCGGAATGGCAGCATGTAACCATGATGAAGGAGAGACCATTTGAGCAGCACAGCCATTTCGCAGCACAGGGACAGCAATCCAAGTTACAGGATCTCCCACGTGGTATCACCTGTCACATTGTGTCAAGGCATCAAAAGAAGAAAAAATCACCAAACTCAAGGACAAAAAGACAAAGACTCCGGTGAACGAAGACAGAGGACTGACAAACCAGAAATACAAAAGGATTCTCGATATCAAGATCCAGAAGAAGAGGCTAACAATGCCACGAACACTTACGATGCTGGGAATGATGCCAGCAATGAACAGAGAAGAAGATTCAGTGTCATCAATCTGCATTACGTGCCTCTAATGAGGGGGTGAATATAGAATCCTCAACGATTACAACGTCTCTGGGAACTGTGACAACAACAAGGTTTAAACCATTTTGATATATATTGTAACCTATTGTCTAAGGAATAGTGCTGAAAATGAGGTAAATCTAATCCACCACTGTCCTTGGTCTTCTGTAGGGTTTTTAAACTAATACGTGGTGGTTTGTTTTTCCACAGAAATTTGGAGATGCATGAATCTAGTGACTTAAACCAAGTAGCAGATGGTTTTATGGGGATCATTGAGAACAAACTTTTGGTAGTATCATCATTTTAATGGATGTAACTCTCCCCATAAGTGATATAGGTAAGGACATCCAACGAGAGATCGTCCTCTACTGTCTTTAATAATTGCACATAATTTAGCTTTGTTAGCTCTGAGAGCCTGGAGGAAATGTTTATGCCTAAATATCAAATATTTCCTGACTGTAAAGTGATCGCAGGTATATTATGGACCCTACAGTTAATGGGCAGATCTGTGGTCTTAGACCAGTTGATAGAGTAGTCAGAAAGTGCTGAGAATTTATTTAGGAGTGTGATCGTGTGACTGAGAGACGTCTGTGAGTTCTGAAGGAAAAGTAATACATCATCAGCATAAAGACTTATTTTATGCTCAATATTTTGGGATTAATTACTCACAAACGGGTAAGAAAAGGTAGTATTGCCAGACCATACATGATCAAAACAGGGAGCGGAGGTGGTTCAGCTGCAAGGTGTGAATGTCTGACTATAGTTTGTAAAAAGCGGGTAAGATAAGGTGCAAATGCCCGACAATGTAAGATCAAAAGAGGGAGCGGAGGTTTTCGGCTGCAAGAAGGTCTGAATGTCCACCCAAAATTCCTGAAAAATGGGTAAAAAAAGGGTGCGAATGCCAAACCATACATCATCAAAAGCAGGAGTGGATGTGTTCGGCTACAAGAAGATTTGAATGTCCATCAATAATTGCTTTAAAACATGAAAGAAAATTTTCGAATATCAAACCGCACATGATCATAAGCGGGAGAGGAGTTGTTCAGCTGCAAGAAGGTGTGAATGTCCACCCATAATTACTGAAAAATGGGTAAGAAAAGGTGAAAATGCCCAACCATACATCATCAAAAGCAGGAGTGGATGTGTTCGGCTACAAGAAGGTTTGAATGTCCGACCATAGTTTGTAAAAAGCGGGTAAGAAAAGGTTCGAATGCCCGGACATAGACCATCAAAAGAGGGAGCGGAGGTGTTCCGCTGTAAGAAGGTGTAAATGTCCGACCATAGTTGGTAAAAAGCGGGTAAGAAAAGGTTAAAATACCCGACTGTACACAATCAATGGCGGGAACAGAGTTGTTTGGCTACAAGAAGGTGTGAAAGTCCGACCACGGTTTGTAAAAAGCGGGTAAGAAAAGGTTCGAATGCCCGAATATATACCATCAAAAGTGGAAGTGGATGTGTTCGGCTGCAAGAAGGTGTGAATGTCCGACCAAAGTTTGTAAAAAGCAGTTAAGAAAAGGTTCGAATATCCAACCAAACATAATCAAAAGCGGGAGCAGAGCTGTTCGACTGCAAGTAGGTGTGAATGTCAGATCATAATTTGCAAAAAGCTGATGAGAAAGGGTGAGAATGCCCGGCTATACACCATCAAATGCGGGAGCGGAAGTGTTCGGCTGTGAGTAGGTGTGAATGTCCAACCATAATTGCTGAAAAATGTGTTAGAAGAGACTAGAATGCCGGACAAGACATCATCAAATGCGGGAGCGGAGTTGTTCGGCTGTGAGTAGGTGTGAATCTCCAAGCATAGTTTGTAAAAAGGGGGTAAGAATAGGTTCGAATGCCCGAACATACACTATCAAAACAGGGAGCTGAGGTGGCTCAGCTGCAAGGTGTGAATGTTTGACTATAGTTTGTAAATAAGGTGCGAATGCCCAACAATGTATAATCAAAAGAGGGAGCGGAGGTTTTCGGCTACAAGAAGGTTTGAATGTCCGACCATAGTTTGTAAAAAGCGGGTAAGAAAAGGTTCAAGCGCCTGACTATACACCATCAAAAGCGGGAGCAGAGGTGTTCCGCTGTAAGACGGTGTGAATGTCCGACCATATTTGGTAAAAAGCGGGTAAGAAAAGGTTAAAATACCCGACTGTACACAATCAATAGCGGGAGAGGAGGTGTTCAGCTGCAAGAAGGTGTGAATGTCCACCCATAATTACTGAAAAATGGGTAAGAAAAGGTGCGAATGCCCAACCATACATTATCAAAAGCAGGTGTGAATGTCAGACCATAATTTGCAAAAAGCTGATGAGAAAGGGTGAGAATGCCCGACTATACACCATCAAATGCGGGAGCGGAGTTGTTCGGCTGTGAGTAAGTGTGAATCTCCGACCATAATTGCTGAAAAATGTGTTAGAAAAGGTAAGAATACCGGTCCATACATCATCAAAAGCGGGAGAGGTGGTGTTTGGCTGCAAGTAGGTGTGAACGTCCAGCCATAATTACTAACAAACGGGTAAAAAAAGGTAGTATTGCCATACCATATATGATCAAAACAGGGAGCGGAGGTGGTTCAGCTGCAAGAAGGTGTGAATGTCCGACTAAAGTTCAAATATATTAACAAAAGCGGGAGAAGAGGTCTTCGGATGAGAGTGGTTGAGAATTTCCAACCATAATCTATAAAATGCGGTGAAAAAAAGGTGTGATAGAACACTAAAAGGTGGAGCGGAAGTGTTCGGCTGCAAGAAGGTGTGAATGTCCTACTATATTCGGTGAAAAGCAGGTGAAGCAAGGTCTGAATGCCCAACCTTACATCATCAAAAGCGAGATCAGAGGTGTTTGGCTGCATGAAGGCCATAGTTTGCCAAAAGCGGGTAAGCTGCGAATGACCGACTAAATATCAACAAAAGGTCTTCGGATGCAAGTGGGTGTGAATATCCCACCATACAAGTATGGTGGAGAGGAAGCTGTGAACAGCCGACCATAGTTTGCAAAAAGCGGGTGAGAAAAGGTGCGAATGTCCAACCATACATGATCAAAACAGGGAGCGGAGGTGTTTAGCTGTGACAAGGTGTGAATGTCCACCCAAAATTAATGAAAAGTGGGCAACAAGTAGGTTTGAATGCCCAACCATACATCATCAAAAGCAGGACTGGATGTGTTCGGCTACAAGAAGGTTTGAATGTCCGAGCATAGTTTGTAAAAAGCGGGTAAGAAAAGGTTCGAATGCCCAAACATACACCATCAAAAGAGGGAGCGGAGGTGTTCCGCTGTAAGAAGGTGTGAATGTCCGACCATAGTTGGTAAAAAACGGGTAAGAAAAGGTTAAAATACCCGACTGTACACAATCAATAGCGGGAGCGGATGTGTTTGGCTACAAGAATGTGTGACAGTCCGACCATGGTTTGTAAAAAACGGGTAAGAAAAGGTGCGAATGCCCGACAATGTATGATCAAAAGAGGGAGCGGAGGTTTTCGGTTACAAGAAGGTTTGAATGTCCGACCATAGTTTGTAAAAAGCGGGTAAGAAAAGGTTCAAATGCCTGACTATACACCATCAAAAGCGGGAGCGGAGGTGTTCCGCTGTAAGACGGTGTGAATGTCCGACCATAGTTGGTAAAAAGCGGGTAAGAAAAGGTTAAAATACCTGACTGTACACAATCAATAGCAGGAGCGGAGTTGTTCGGCTACAAGAAGGTGTGAAAGTTCAACCATGGTTTGTAAAAAGCTGGTAAGAAAAGGTTCGAATGCCCGAATATATACCATCAAAAGCGGAAGCGGAGGTGTTCGGCTGCAAGAAGGTGTGAACGTCCGACCAAAGTTTGCAAAAAGCAGTTAAGAAAAGGTTCGAATGCCCGAATATATACAATCAAAAGCGGGAGCAGAGCTGTTCGACTGCAAGTAGGTGTGAATGTCCAGCCATAATTACTCACAAACGGGTAAGGAAAGGTAGTATTGCCAGACCATACATGATCAAAACAGGGAGCTGAGGTGGTTCAGCTGCAAGGTGTGAATGTCTGACTATAGTTTGTAAAAAGCGGGTAAGACAAGGTGCGAATGCCCGAGAATGTATGATCAAAAGAGGGAGTGGAGGTCTTCGGCTGCAAGGTCTGAATGTCCAACCATAATTTCTAAAAACCGGGTAAGAAAAGGCTCGAAAGCCCGACTATACACAATCAAAAGCGGGAGCGGGAGGTTTTCAGCTGCAAATCCTTCACTCAAACTAAGTGAAAACTGCTTTGTCCTTCATATTTATCAATGTCTAGATCGACTTCAACAAAGAACAACATTGTACTTTGCAGTAAAGAAAGAGCAAATCAAAAGTTTTAGGAATCCGAGAATAAGCTTATTTTCATGAGTTCTGCACGATTATTGATTTTACTATAAATGAAGAAAGAGCAACACTGAAGGATCAGTAATCCGAGAATAAGCTTATTTTCATACGTTCTGCATGATTTGGGATTTTATGTATAAAATTAATTCCTTCACTCAAACCAAGTTAAAACTGCTTTGTCCTTCATATTTATCAATGTCTAGATTTACTTCAACAAATAACAACATTGTATTTTGCAGTAGAAGAAATAGCAACACTGAAGGATCAGTAATCCGAGAATAAGCTTATTTTCATACGTTCTGCATGATTTGGGATTTTATGTATAAAATGAATTCCTTCACTCAAACCAAGTTAAAACTGCTTTGTCCTTCATATTTATCAATGTCTAGATCGACTTCAACAAAGAACAACATTGTATTTTGCAGTAGAAGAAAAAGCAACACTGAAGGATCAGGAATCCGAGAATAAGCTTATTTTCATACGTTCTGCATGATTTGGGATTTTATGTATAAAATGAATTCCTTCACTCAAACCAAGTGAAAACTGCTTTGTCCTTCATATTTATCAATGTCTAGATTTACTTCAACAAATAACAACATTGTATTTTGCAGTAGAAGAAATAGCAACACTGAAGGATCAGGAATCCAAAAACAAGCTTATTTTCATACGTTCTGCTTGATTTGGGATTTTGCTATAAAATTAATTCCTTCACTCAAACAAAGTGGAAACTGCTTTGTCCTTCATATTTATCAATGTCTATATCGATTTCAACAAAGAACAACATTGTATTTTGCAGTATAGGAAAGAGCAACACTGGAGGATCAGGAATCCGAGAATAAGCTTACTTTCATGAGTCCTGCACGATTTCGGATTTTCCTATAAAATGAATTGCTTTGCTCAAACCAAGTTAAAATTGCATTGTCCTTCATAGTTATCCATGTCTAAAATGTATCAAGCATAAAGTTCCTCATATTACCCTGAATGAGAAAGAAGCATCCCTTTGGTTGAGCAATACGTTCCTTTTGCGGAGTTATGCATGATTTCGGATTTTTGAAATTCATTCCTTCACACCTTTTTTTTCACCACATTTTATAGATTATGGTTGGAAATTCTCAACCACTCTAATCCGAAGACCTCTCCTCCCGCTTTTGTTAATATATTTGAACTTTAGTTGGACATTCACCCCTTTTTGCAGCTAAACCACCTCAGCTCCCTGTTGTATGGTCTGGCAATACTACATTTTCTTACCCGTTTGTGAGTAATTATGGCTGGATATTCACACCTACTTGCAGCTGAACACAATCTCTCTCGCTTTTGATTATGTTTGGTTGGATATTGGAACCTTTTCTTAACTGCTTTTTACAAACTTTGGTCGGACGTTCGCACCTTCTTGCAGCCGAACACCTCCGCTTCCGCTTTTGATGGTATATATTCGGGCATTCGAACCTTTTCTTACCAGCTTTTTACAAACCATTGTTGGACTTTCACACCTTCTTGTAGCCGAACAACTCCGCTCCCGCTATTGATTGTGTACAGTCAGGTATTTTAACCTTTTCTTACCCGCTTTTTACCAACTATGGTCGGACATTCACACCGTCTTACAGCGGAACACCTCCGCTCCCGCTTTTGATGGTGTATAGTCAGGCATTTGAACCTTTTCTTACCCGCTTTTTACAAACTATGGTCGGACATTCAAACCTTCTTGTAGCCAAAAACCTCCGCTCCCTCTTTTGATCATACATTGTCGGGCATTCGCACCTTATCTTACCCGCTTTTTACAAACTATAGTCAGACATTCACACCTTGGTGCTGAACCACCTCAGCTCCCTGTTTTAATCATGTATGGTCTGGCAATACTACCTTTTCTTACCCGTTTGTGATTAATTATGGCTGGACATTCACACCTACTTGCAGTCGAACAGCTCTGCTCCCGCTTTTGATTATGTTTGGTTGGATATTCGAACCTTTTCTTAACTGCTTTTCAAAAACTTTGGTCGTACGTTCACACCCTCTTGCAGCCGAACACCTCCGCTCCCTCTTTTGATCATACATTGTCGAGCATTCGCACCTTTTCTTACCCGCTTTTTACCAACTATGGTCGGACATTCACACCTTCTTACAGCGGAACACATCCACTCCTGCTTTTGATGATGTATGGTTGGGCATTTTCACCTTTTCTTACCCATTTTTCAGTAACTATGGTTGGACATTCACACCTTCTTGCAGCTGAACAACTCCTCTCCCGCTTATGATCATGTGCGGTTTGATATTCGAAAATTTTCTTTCATGTTTTAAAGCAATTATTGATGGACATTCAAATCTTCTTATAGCCGAACACATCCACTCCTGCTTTTGATGATGTATGGTTTGGCATTCGCACCTATTTTTTACCCATTTTTCAGGAATTTTGGGTGGACATTCAGACCTTCTTGCAGCCGAAAACCTCTGCTCCCTCTTTTGATCATACATTGTCGGGCATTCGCACCTTATCTTACCCGCTTTTTACAAACTATAGTCAGACATTCACACCTTGCAGCTGAACCACCTCCGCTCCCTGTTTTGATCATGTATGGTCTGGCAATATTACCTTTTCTTACCCGTTTGTGAGTAATTATGGCTGGACATTCACACCTACTTGCAGTCGAACAGCTCTGCTCCCGCTTTTGATTATGTTTGGTTGGATATTCGAACCTTTTCTTAACTGCTTTTTACAAACTTTGGTCGGACGTTCACACCTTCTTGCAGCCGAACACCTCCGCTTCCGCTTTTGATGGTATATATTCGGGCATTCGAACCTTTTCTTACCAGCTTTTTACAAACCATGGTTGGACTTTCACACCTTCTTGTAGCCGAACAACTCCGCTCCCCCTATTTATTGTGTACAGTCGGGTATTTTAACCTTTTCTTACCCGTTTTTTATCAACTATGGTCGGACATTCACACCGTCTTACAGCGGAACACCTCCGCTCCCGCTTTTGATGGTGTATAGTCAGGCATTTGAACCTTTTCTTACCCGCTTTTTACAAACTATGGTCGGACATTCAAACCTTCTTGTAGCCAAAAACCTCCGCTCCCTCTTTTGATCATACATTGTCGGGCATTCGCACCTTATCTTACCCGCTTTTTACAAACTATAGTCAGACATTCACACCTTGGTGCTGAACCACCTCAGCTCCCTGTTTTAATCATGTATGGTCTGGCAATACTACCTTTTCTTACCCGTTTGTGATTAATTATGGCTGGACATTCACACCTACTTGCAGTCGAACAGCTCTGCTCCCGCTTTTGATTATGTTTGGTTGGATATTCGAACCTTTTCTTAACTGCTTTTTACAAACTATGGTCGGACGTTCACACCTTCTTGCAGCCGAACACCTCCGCTTCCGCTTTTGATGGTATATATTCGGGCATTCGAACCTTTTCTTACCAGCTTTTTACAAACCATGGTTGGACTTTCACACCTTCTTGTAGCCGAACAACTCCGCTCCCCCTATTGATTGTGTACAGTCGGGTATTTTAACCTTTTCTTACCCGTTTTTTACCAACTATTGTCGGACATTCACACCGTCTTACAGCGGAACACCTCCGCTCCCGCTTTTGATGGTGTATTGTCAGGCATTTGAACCTTTTCTTACCCGCTTTTTACAAACTATGGTGGGACATTCAAACCTTCTTGTAGCCAAAAACCTCCGCTCCCTCTTTTGATCATACATTGTCGGGCATTCGCACCTTTTCTTACCCGTTTTTTACAAACCATGGTTGGACTTTCAAACCTTCTTGTAGCCCAACACATCCACTCCTGCTTTTGATGATGTATGTTTGGGCATTCGCACCTTTTCTTACCCATTTTTCAGTAATTTTGGGTGGACATTCACACGTTCTTGCAGCTGAACACCTCCTCTCCCGCTTATGATGGTGTATAGTCGGGCTTTCAAGCCTTTTCTTACCCGGTTTTTACAAATTATAGTTGGACATTCAGACCTTCTTACAGCCGAAAACCTCCACTCCCTCTTTTGATCATACATTGTCCGGCATTAGCACCTTTTCTTTCCCGCTTTTTACAAACCATAGTCGGACTTTCACATCTTTTAGTAGCCGAACAACTCCGCTCCCGCTATTGATTGTGTACAGTCGGGTATTTTAACCTTTTCTTACCCGCTTTTTACCAACTATGGTCGGACATTCACACCTTCTTACAGCGGAACACCTCCGCTCCCTCTTTTGATGGTGTATGTTCGGGCAGTCAAACCTTTTCTTACCTGCTTTTTACAAACTATGGTCAGACATTCAACCCTTCTTGGAGCCGAACACATCCACTCCTGCTTTTGATTATGTATAGTTAGGCATTCGCACCTTTTCTTACCCATTTTTCAGTAATTATGGGTGTACATTCACACCTTCTTGCAGCCGAACACCTCCGCTCCCTCTTTTGATCATACATTTTCGGGCATTCGCACCTTTTCTTACCCGCTTTTTACAAACCATGGTCGGACTTTCACACCTTTTAGTAGCCGAACAACTCCGCACCCGCTACTGATTGTGTACAGTCGGGTATTTTAACCTTTTCTTACCCGTTTTTTACCAACTATGGTCGGACGTTCAAACCTTCTTACAGCGGAACACCTCCGCTCCCTCCTTTGATGGTGTATGTTCGGGCATTCGAACCTTTTCTTACCCGCTTTTTACAAACTATGGTCAGACGTTCAAACCTTCTTGTAGCCGAACATATCCACTCCTGCTTTTGATGATGTATGGTTGGGCATTCGAACCTACTTGTTGCCCGCTTTTCATTAATTATGGGTGGACATTCACACCTTGTCTCAGCCAAACACCTCCGCTCCCTGTTTTGATCATGTATGGTTTGACATTCGCACCTTTGCTTACCTTCTTTTTATACTGATTGCTCAAGATTAAGTTGTTCTTTCTCAAACTACAAAATTTTTTTAATTGTTGAAACTTGATTTGAAGTGGATAAATAAGGAAGACAAACAGTTTTAAGTCAGGCTGATAGCAATTAATTTTATAGCAAAATCTGTATTTCGTCATTTGTCGAGAGATGCTTATTGCTGAAGAAGTTCTTTCTCATTCTACAAAGTACAACGTTGTTTATCATTGAAACTTGATTAGACATGAATAAATATGAAGGACAAAGCAGTCTTAACTTGGTTTGAGTTAAGGAATTCGTTTTATAGGAGAATCCGAATTCGTGCATAACTCGTAAAATAGAGCTTATTTTCGGATTCCTAAAGAATGAGTCTGGTTCTTTCTCATAATACAAAGTTTGTTGTTTATTGTTGAAACTTCATCAGACCGTTAGATATAGTCGGACTCACCTCGACGCACGGCTTGGGATCTGGAACCAGTACTCTTGAGAGGGGTTGGACTCTCTTCCACTCTGGAGTTGCCCGTGGTGAGAGGCGCAGAGCAGGTGTGGGCATACTTATTGCCCCCCGGCTGTGTGCCAGTACATTGGGGTTTACCCCAGTGAACGAGAGGGTAGCCTCCCTCCGCCTTGGGTGGGGGGACGAGTCCTGACTGTTGTTTGTGCCTATGCGCCAAACAGCAGTTCAGAGTACCTACCCTTTTTGGAGTCTCTGGGGGAGGCACTGGAGAATGCTCCTACCGGAGACTCCCTCATTCTGCTGGGGGACTTCAATGCTCACGTGGGCAATGACAGTGAGACCTGGAGGGGTGTGATTGGGAGGAACGGCCCCCCCGATCTGAATCAGAGTGGTGTTATGTTGTTGGACTTCTGTGCCAGTCATAGACTGTCCATAACGAACACCATGTTCAGGCATAAGGGTGTCCATATGTGCACTTGGCACCAGGACACCCTTGGCCGCAGTTCGATGATCGACTTTGTGGTTGTATCATCGGACTTGCGGCCGTATGTCCTGGACACTCGGGTGAAGAGAGGGGCGGAGCTGTCAATTGATCACCACCTGGTGGTGAGTTGGCTCCGCTGGTGGGGGAGGATGCCGATCAGACCTGGCAGGCCCAAACGTATTGTGAGGGTCTGCTGGGAGCGTTTGTCAGAATCCCCCGTCAGAAGGAGCTTTAACTCCCACCTCCGGCAGAGCTTCAACCATATTTGAGGTGGGGGACATTGAATGGGCCATGTTCCGTGACTCCATTGCCGAGGCAGCTGGTCGGAGTTGTGGCCGTAAGGTGGTCGGTGCCTGTCGTGGCGGCAACCCTCGAACCTGCTGGTGGACACCAGTGGTGAGGGAAGCCGTCAAGCTGAAGAAGGAGTCCTATCGGGCCTTTTTGGCCAGTGGGACCCTGGAAGAAGCTGATAGGTACCGACGGGCCAGACGGGCCGCGGCTCAGGGGGGGGAAGCGGCTCACAGTCAACACTGTTTACAGTGGGGACGGGGCTTTGCTGACCTCAACTCGGGATGTTGTGAGTCGGTGGGGGGAGTACTTCGAGGAACTCCTCAATCCTACCAACACGTGCTCGGAAGAGGCAGAGTCGGAGAGCTCGGAGACGGGGCCTCCCATTTCTGGGGCTGAGGTTGCCGAGGTGGTTAAAAAGTTCCTCGGTGGCAAGGCCCCGGGGGTGGATGAGGTCCGTCCTGAGTTTCTCAAGGCTCTGGATGTTGTAGGGCTGTCTTGGCTGACACGCCTCTGCAGTATCGCGTGGACATCGGGGACAGTGCCTCTGGACTGGCAGATTGGGGTGGTGGTCCCCCTCTTTAAAAAGAGGGACCGGAGGGTGTGTTCCAACTATAGGGGTATCACACTCCTCAGCCTCCCTGGTAAGGTCTATTCGGGGGTATTGGAGAGGAGGATCCGTCGGATAATCGAGCCTCGGATTCAGGAGATGCAGTGTGGCTTTCGTCCTGGCCGTGGAACAGTGGACCAGCTCTATACCCTCGGCAGGATCCTGGAGGGTGCATGGGAGTTCGCCCAACCAGTCTACATGTGTTTTGTGGACTTGGAGAAAGCGTTCGACCGTGTCCCTCGTGGAGTCCTGTGGGGGGTGCTCCGGGAATATGGAGTGCCGGACCCCTTGATGGGGCCGTTCGGTCTCTGTATGATCGGTGCCAGAGTTTGGTCCGCATTGCCGGCAGTAAGTCGGATACGTTTCCGGTGAGAGTTGTACTCCGTCAGGGCTGCCCTTTGTCACCGATTCTGTTCCTAACTTTTATGGACAGAATTTCTAGGCGGAGCCAGGGCGTTGAGGGTGTCCCATTTGGCGACCTCAGAATCGGGTCTCTGCTTTTTGCAGATGATGTGGTTCTGTTAGCGTCGTCAGGCCGTGACCTTCAGCTCTCACTGGAGTGATTCGCAGCCGAGTGTGAAGCGGCTGGGATGAGAATCGCACCTCCAAATCCGAGACTATGGTTCTCAGCCGGAAAAGGGTGGAATGCTCTCTCCGGGTCGGGAATGAGATCCTTCCCCAAGAGGAGGAGTTCAAGTATCTCGGGGTCTTGTTCACGAGTGACGGACGAATGGAGCGGGAGATTGACGGGCGGATCGGTGCGGCGCCTGCAGTGTTGCAGGCTCTGCACCGACCCGTCGTTGTGAAGAGGGAGCTGAGCCAGAAGGTGAAGCTCTCTACTTACTGGTCAATCTACGTTCCCATCCTCACCTATGGTCACGAGTTGTGGGTAGTGACCGAAAGAACAAGATCGCGAATACAAGCGGCCGAAATGGGTTTCCTCCGCAGGGTGTCTGGGCTCTCCCTTAGAGATAGGGTGAGAAGCTCAGTCATCCGGGAGGGGCTCCCTGGCTGCCCTCTCTGGGGGAGAGTAGCTCCCCCGGTATATATCCCCATACCCCTCTCCCTTCTGGCTCCTGTACACAGCACACACTCACACATGAAGGGTTTTGGGGGCGTGTGTGTTCGGTGGGGTGTAGTGGATGGGGCCACGTAGGTGGTCCCCTTTGGTTGCACTCTGCAGTTCCCTGCCCCTGTTTTAATTACACCTTAGACATTACTACTTATCAAACACACTCACACACACACATTAGGTCTTGGGGGGTGGTTACACTGAGTGGCATCTGGTGGGCGGGGCTCTTTGGGTATGTAGGCTGCCCAGAGTGCCGCGCTCCCAGTTCTACAAGTTTGGCTGCCCCTCAATTTTAATTGCTCACTATTAGAAAATATTGAAGAGCCAGAAGGGTGAGGGGAGGGGTCTTCTTCGCACACCCCTGCTTCCTGGTGTCTGCTCGGGGCAGGAGGGGCCAGGAGGATTAATTAATTGTTCTGCTGGTTCGGGGTCTGTGGTGGCTGGGGGGTTGCTGGCCTCCTGGTGTGCCCGCTGCACTACACCCCAGCAGAGTCGAGGGAGGTAGGATGTGTGGATGTGTGGATGTATGGGACGTCAAAGTGTGTGTGGTAATGATTGGGCCTGGATCTGGGACTTGCTGTCGCCTGGCCTGCCTGTGTTTCTCCCGATGGGGCATCAGCGTTGCCTCTCCCCACTGCTCGCGACTTCACCCACCTGTGGGCACGTCTTGACTCCCAGGGCACTTGGCCAGGGGCGCTGGGGCAGGCGCTGACCCACTTTGTGGCTGTCTGGGGCGCTTGGCCCTCCTGGGTATTGGGTGGGGCCTCTGCCGGGGGGTTTGGGGGCGCTCGGGCTCCTGGGGCCCAGGTACAGTGCACGGCCCATGTCTGGGCGGCTGGGGCCTGGCGGGGTCGGTGGGCTGTTGCCCCTGGGCCCCGGAGTGCCTCTGCCCTATGCTTATGGGGGCTCTTTCCGTTGGCTTCCTCTGCAGTCTTCTGCGTGGATGCGTGGTTGCCCCTGCGGTGGGCTGCCTGGGTTCTGTGCTCTGTGGGGGCTGCTGGTGGCCTGGGTCTTGTGGCCCTCTCTGCCTGCTTCTGATTGCTTGGGGGGGGGGGGGGGGGGGGGGGGGGGGGCTGTGGATTGTGGCCCTGTACGCTTATACACTCATAACTAAGCACGGTTATCATGTAGGTCCTGTGCCATGGGTGTTGCATGTTCTCACACACACACACACACATTCATTAGTCCAGTAGCATGGTCACTAAGCAGTTGATGTATTACCATGTCGTCTCAGGTCATCTATATCCACAGCTGTGTTGTATGCGATTGCCGCTTCTTGTGCTTGTTTTTGTTTGTTTGTGTGTTTGTTTTTTCTCTGCTTGTCTGCTTTCAGGTGCTCCTGGTGGCGCTAAGGCTGGATTCCCCTCATAGGCCATGGATTGTTGTCTGTTTTGTTTTTTACAGGTGTAGCAGCTGGTTGTCTGGTTTTTGTTTCTATTTTTGTTCTGTTTCCTCTTCTTTCCTCTTCTTCTTTCCTTGTCCCCCGGTCCGGTTCAGTTCAGTTCATGTCATATATTGTAAACAGAAATAAATAAATGGGCATCAAGGGGAGCTTTACATTTATAAAACTTCCCTTGGCAAAACAAATCTGTTTGGCATCAAAGGTATTCAGACTACAATTCTTCTGACATAATGCTGAACAGGACAAGGGGAAAAAAAAGTAAAGAAGACAGTTCTGCCGAAAGCCAGGGATAGACTTGTTCTAAGTTCTATACTTTTTAAAAGGGGCGTGTTTATCAACTATGAAATTAGAAGATTTACAAAAATGGTCAAGTGCTAGATCTTCATCTGGGATTTTAACAGTGTCATATAACTATTCAACAGATCAGTTAAAAAAAAGCCTGCTCATGGAGATGTTTCAGGATCTGGATACCAAGCGTGGACCTAATGTTTTCATTTTTGCAATTCTGATACAGGCTATTGAGCAGTGATAACTAACACCAAGTTCAGATACTGCGGATTTTCTACCTTTGATTTGTTAAGATTGAGCCAATCAGGGACAACCTTGAAGGATCTCTTTGGTTTTGTAGGATCAGTAATTACCTGAGAAAGGTTGATATTGGTACACACCTTTTTTAAATGATCAGAGGCAGAGTTCAACTTGTTTAAATTAAAATTGCCACACAGAGATTGGGTTTAGGCCACATGCACACAGAATGACATCAACAAATATAAGAAATATTAAACATTTACACATAGATTTTTGAATATATGTAGAGGAATGATACTTTGAAATGTGCTCATTGCGGAGTTATGATCAGTTGAGTAATGAATGTTGAACTATTCTGGGAAAGAGGTTCTATTCCCAGTATCATGATGGACACTCCTGATATAGAAGGTTTCGCTAACGCATTGGAATTGTTTTACTATTTTCATATGCATGTGCAATGAAGAATTGCTTGCTGCTGATAAATGCAAAGAAGAACAGCTTACACATAGATGCTCACATATAGGCTGCTGAATGCAATGAAGACCTGCTTATCAAGTAAAGTTCAATGTCAATGTGTAATATTCAATTAGGATTTGCAAAACAGTGAAGTTAAACAATGAATGGGTCCATAGTCGGTATGAGAAGACTACAGGAATATTTACCTGGGTGTACGTTCAAACAGAGATGAGAAAATTGCGATAAATAATTGTTTGTTTGTTTGTTAGTATGTATATGAATGTTATGTGTATAAACTGTGTTGAGTTATAGTTACTCAGTAGTGTCTCAGTGAAACAACCGACGGGGGAAGCCTTGCGGTGACAACAAAAGCAGTGTTTTACTGATCAGTCAAGTTGCTCCAGTGTACTCCATACAAACTGGTTGGCTACTGAAGGGATAGAAAATGGGGAATACTTGTTTTAAAGCAAACAAGGAATTAGATGGGAAAAATACATGTTTTAACGGGACCCAGACAATATTAAATACTCAGACAGATGGGAGAAGAAATGTAGTTTTGTAGGAAATCACAAAATTATTACATAGAATTAGTGAAATCAATTGAAGAATGCCTTTCTGAAGAGCTGTTTACCACAGATGAGCAGCTTTGCGACCAAGCACATTGTAGATCGCTTTACTGCCAAAATGATCTAATTTAATGGATTGGTTTAGACATGCATAACAGCATTTTAAGAACAAAGAGAGAAACAAAAAGGGACAACGCTTCATGGTGGAAGGTGATGTATAAATAACTGTGTATATGATGAAGGGGGTGGCAACACCCATTCCGAAATCCCGCCATTCCGACATCCCGCTATTCCGACATCCCACCATTCCGACATACCACCATTCCGACATACCACCATTCCGACATGCAAACGTCCCACCATTCCGACATCCCACCATTGCGACATTCCGCTATTCTGATGTTCAAATGTCCCACCATTCCGACAAGGCTTTCCGTATAAGGAAATGTGTGTTACTCAACAGGTGAGTCCCTTCTTTCTGTTCATGCAATTTATATGTTTAACATGTTTATAGACAAGCGTTATTAAAAACACAAAGTCTCGGCAACTGGAGGAGTAGAAGCAGTCCGCGGTGGTTTTCAATCACACACTCCAATGCCATTTGTTTCAACTTCCGAAAATTTAATCCAGGAAAAAAAGGCTTACAAACATGGACCAAAACGGCTCCATAACACGCACAAGAATCCAAAAGAAACGAAAGTTAACTAAAAGAAAGCAAATAAACAGTATGAAGTGGTCAAAATTGGTTTTACGCATGCCTATGTGCGTCTGGCACATGCGTCTTCGGGCTCTCCCACGTTGGTTTGTGGATGAAAGCTATATGTTCAGCTGTAATGTCATGTAAAAACAATCTCTACATGACATTTACTCCCAGGTGTGACCAGTTAGGTCCTTAAGATATCAACAGGCTGTATAAAGCTACAACCGTTGCGGCTGTGTGTTTGTGCCAAATGCGCAAAGCCCATCCGCGCTTCCCAAAATTGGAGTGAGTACTCATAAATCACGTGAATAACATGAATAAACGTTTTTACTGAATTTTGTTGTGTTTTATACGTTCTATGCTGTCATTTCTCTCTTCTCCTATTGGCAAGGCAAGGCAGAGTGCTCGCAACTGTGTCCTGTGCAGTAGCCGTGATATCTGTAATTGCAATTATTACTTTTGCATATGATGACAGCGTGCAAAAGACGCATGGGCTCTGTGGAGAGCTCCGCTCCAGCTGGCTGCTGTGACAGCTCACTGACACTGTATTTCTGCTTAATCAGTTTCAGTCTCGCCAGAGTTACATTAATATCTGTATTTTTATATTTGAAATTCAGGGGATTTTGATAATAGATTATTAAAGTTTGTTTGCGAGGCTGTGGCCTCTGCATGTGCAAAGCTTGTGCGCCAAACTTTAGGGCGTATTTGCGCCAGCATATCATTAGTGCAAAATGTTTTGGGTAAAAAATAGGCTATTAAAAGGAACTGTCGGAATGGCGGTATGTTAAAAAAAACAAAAAACATACCGCCATTCCGACCATAGGAGGAAAAAAGTGTCGGAATGGTGGGACGTTTGATAAAAAATTAAGTGTCGCCATTCCGACAATTGGACACCCATGTCGGAATGGCGAGATGTCGGAATGGCAGCATGTAACCATGATGAAGGAGAGACCATTTGAGCAGCACAGCCATTTCGCAGCACAGGGACAGCAATCCAAGTTACAGGATCTCCCACGTGGTATCACCTGTCACATTGTGTCAAGGCATCAAAAGAAGAAAAAATCACCAAACTCAAGGACAAAAAGACAAAGACTCCGGTGAACGAAGACAGAGGACTGACAAACCAGAAATACAAAAGGATTCTCGATATCAAGATCCAGAAGAAGAGGCTAACAATGCCACGAACACTTACGATGCTGGGAATGATGCCAGCAATGAACAGAGAAGAAGATTCAGTGTCATCAATCTGCATTACGTGCCTCTAATGAGGGGGTGAATATAGAATCCTCAACGATTACAACGTCTCTGGGAACTGTGACAACAACAAGGTTTAAACCATTTTGATATATATTGTAACCTATTGTCTAAGGAATAGTGCTGAAAATGAGGTAAATCTAATCCACCACTGTCCTTGGTCTTCTGTAGGGTTTTTAAACTAATACGTGGTGGTTTTGTTTTTCCACAGAAATTTGGAGATGCATGAATCTAGTGACTTAAACCAAGTAGCAGATGGTTTTATGGGGATCATTGAGAACAAATAGTTAACTTTTGGTAGTATCATCATTTTAATGGATGTAACTCTCCCCATAAGTGATATAGGTAAGGACTTCCAACGAGAGATCGTCCTCTACTGTCTTTAATATTTGCACATAATTTAGCTTTGTTAGCTCTGAGAGCCTGGAGGAAATGTTTATGCCTAAATATCTAATATTTCCTGACTGTAAAGTGATCGCAGGTACATTATGGACCCTACAGTTAATGGGCAGAACTGTGGTCTTAGACCAGTTGATAGAGTAGTCAGAAAGTGCTGAGAATTTATTTATGAGTGTGATCGTGTGACTGAGAGACGTCTGTGAGTTCTGAAGGAAAAGTAATACATCATCAGCATAAAGACTTATTTTATGCTCAATATTTTGGGATTAATTACTCACAAACGGGTAAGAAAAGGTAGTATTGCCAGACCATACATGATCAAAACAGGGAGCGGAGGTGGTTCAGCTGCAAGGTGTGAATGTCTGACTATAGTTTGTAAAAAGCGGGTAAGATAAGGTGCGAATGCCCGACAATGTATGATCAAAAGAGGGAGCGGAGGGTTTTGGCTACAAGAAGGTTTGAATGTCCGACCATAGTTTGTAAAAAGCGGGTAAGAAAAGGTTACCGTACATCATCAAAAGCAGGAGTGGATGTGTTCGGCTACAAGAAGATTTGAATGTCCATCAATAATTGCTTTAAAACATGAAAGAAAATTTTTTCGTCCCAGTGGGACGTGCCCGGAACACCTCCCCAGGGAGGCGCCCAGGGGGCATCCTAACCAGATGCCCGAGCCACCTCATCTGACTCCTCTCAATGCGGAGGAGCAGTGGTTCTACTCCGAGCCCCTCCCGGATGACTGAGCTTCTCACCCTATCTCTAAGGGAGAGCCCAGACACCCTGCGGAGGAAACCCATTTTGGCCGCTTGTATTCGCGATCTTGTTCTTTCGGTCACTACCCACAACTCGTGACCATAGGTGAGGATGGGAACGTAGATTGACCAGTAAGTAGAGAGCTTCGCCTTCTGGCTCAGCTCCCTCTTCACAACGACGGGTCGGTGCAGAGCCTGCAACACTGCAGGCGCCGCACCGATCCGCCCGTCAATCTCCCGCTCCATTCGTCCGTCACTCGTGAACAAGACCCCGAGATACTTGAACTCCTCCTCTTGGGGAAGGATCTCATTCCCGACCCGGAGAGAGCATTCCACCCTTTTCCGGCTGAGAACCATAGTCTCGGATTTGGAGGTGCTGATTCTCATCCCAGCCGCTTCACACTCGGCTGCGAATCACTCCAGTGAGAGCTGAAGGTCACGGCCTGACGACGCTAACAGAACCACATCATCTGCAAAAAGCAGAGACCCGATTCTGAGGTCGCCAAATGGGACACCCTCAACGCCCTGGCTCCGCCTAGAAATTCTGTCCATAAAAGTTAGGAACAGAATCGGTGACAAAGGGCAGCCCTGACGGAGTCCAACTCTCACCGGAAACGTATCCGACTTACTGCCGGCAATGCGGACCAAACTCTGGCACCGGTCATACAGAGACCGAACGGCCCCTATCAAGGGGTCCGGCACTCCATATTCCCGGAGCACCCCCCACAGGACTCCACGAGGGACACGGTCGAACGCTTTCTCCAAGTCCACAAAACACATGTAGACTGGTTGGGCGAACTCCCATGCACCTTCCAGGATCCTGCCGAGGGTATAGAGCTGGTCCACTGTTCCACGGCCAGGACGAAAGCCACACTGCATCTCCTGAATCCGAGGCTCGATTATCCGACGGATCCTCCTCTCCAATACCCCCGAATAGACCTTACCAGGGAGGCTGAGGAGTGTGATACCCCTATAGTTGGAACACACCCTCCGGTCCCCCTTTTTAAAGAGGGGGACCACCACCCCAATCTGCCAGTCCAGAGGCACTGTCCCCGATGTCCACGCGATACTGCAGAGGCGTGTCAGCCAAGACAGCCCTACAACATCCAGAGCCTTGAGAAACTCAGGACGGACCTCATCCACCCCCGGGGCCTTGCCACCGAGGAGCTTTTTAACCACCTCGGCAACCTCAGCCCCAGAAATGGGAGGCCCCGTCTCCGAGCTCTCCGACTCTGCCTCTTCCGAGCACGTGTTGGTAGGATTGAGGAGTTCCTCGAAGTACTCCCCCCACCGACTCACAACATCCCTAGTTGAGGTCAGCAAAGCCCCGTCCGCACTGTAAACAGTGTTGACTGTGAGCCGCTTCCCCCCCCTGAGACGCCGGATGGTGGACCAGAATCTTTTCGAGGCCGTCCGGAAATCGTTCTCCATGGTCTCACCGAACTCCTCCCAGGCCCGAGTTTTTGCCTCAGCAACCACCAAAGCCGCGGCCCGTCTGGCCCGTCGGTACCTATCAGCTTCTTCCAGGGTCCCACTGGCCAAAAAGGCCCGATAGGACTCCTTCTTCAGCTTGACGGCTTCCCTCACCACTGGTGTCCACCAGCAGGTTCGAGGGTTGCCGCCACGACAGGCACCGACCACCTTACGGCCACAACTCCGACCAGCTGCCTCGGCAATGGAGTCACGGAACATGGCCCATTCAATGTCCCCCACCTCAAATATGGTTGAAGCTCTGCTGGAGGTGGGAGTTAAAGCTCCTTCTGACGGGGGATTCTGACAAACGCTCCCAGCAGACCCTCACAATACGTTTGGGCCTGCCAGGTCTGATCGGCATCCTCCCCCACCAGCGGAGCCAACTCACCACCAGGTGGTGATCAGTTGACAGCTCCGCCCCTCTCTTCACCCGAGTGTCCAGGACATACGGCCGCAAGTCCGATGATACAACCACAAAGTCGATCATCGAACTGCGGCCAAGGGTGTCCTGGTGCCAAGTGCACATATGGACACCCTTATGCCTGAACATGGTGTTCGTTATGGACAGTCTATGACTGGCACAGAAGTCCAACAACATAACACCACTCTGATTCAGATCGGGGGGGCCGTTCCTCCCAATCACACCCCTCCAGGTCTCACTGTCATTGCCCACGTGAGCATTGAAGTCCCCCAGCAGAATGAGGGAGTCTCCGGTAGGAGCATTCTCCAGTGCCTCCCCCAGAGACTCCAAAAAGGGTAGGTACTCTGAACTGCTGTTTGGCGCATAGGCACAAACAACAGTCAGGACTCGTCCCCCCACCCAAGGCGGAGGGAGGCTACCCTCTCGTTCACTGGGGTAAACCCCAATGTACTGGCACACAGCCGGGGGGCAATAAGTATGCCCACACCTGCTCTGCGCCTCTCACCACGGGCAACTCCAGAGTGGAAGAGAGTCCAACCCCTCTCAAGAGTACTGGTTCCAGATCCCAAGCCGTGCGTCGAGGTGAGTCCGACTATATCTAACGGTCTGATGAAGTTTCAACAATAAACAACAAACTTTGTATTATGAGAAAGAACCAGACTCATTCTTTAGGAATCCGAAAATAAGCTCTATTTTACGAGTTATGCACGAATTCGGATTCTCCTATAAAACGAATTCCTTAACTCAAACCAAGTTAAGACTGTTTTGTCCTTCATATTTATTCATGTCTAATCAAGTTTCAATGATAAACAACGTTGTACTTTGTAGAATGAGAAAGAACTTCTTCAGCAATAAGCATCTCTCGACAAATGACGAAATACAGATTTTGCTATAAAATTAATTGCTATCAGCCTGACTTAAAACTGTTTGTCTTCCTTATTTATCCACTTCAAATCAAGTTTCAACAATTAAAAAAATTTTGTAGTTTGAGAAAGAACAACTTAATCTTGAGCAATCAGTATAAAAAGAAGGTAAGCAAAAGTGCGAATGTCAAACCATACATGATCAAAACAGGGAGCGGAGGTGTTTGGCTGAGACAAGGTGTGAATGTCCACCCATAATTAATGAAAAGCGGGCAACAAGTAGGTTCGAATGCCCAACCATACATCATCAAAAGCAGGAGTGGATATGTTCGGCTACAAGAAGGTTTGAACGTCTGACCATAGTTTGTAAAAAGCGGGTAAGAAAAGGTTCGAATGCCCGAACATACACCATCAAAGGAGGGAGCGGAGGTGTTCCGCTGTAAGAAGGTGTGAATGTCCGACCATAGTTTGTAAAAAACGGGTAAGAAAAGGTTAAAATACCCGACTGTACACAATCAGTAGTGGGTGCGGAGTTGTTCGGCTACTAAAAGGTGTGAAAGTCCAACCATGGTTTGTAAAAAGCGGGTAAGAAAAGGTGCGAATGCCCAAAAATGTATGATCAAAAGAGGGAGCGGAGGTGTTCGGCTGCAAGAAGGTGTGAATGTACACCCATAATTACTGAAAAATGGGTAAGAAAAGGTGCGAATGCCTAACTATACATAATCAAAAGCAAGAGTGGATGTGTTCGGCTCCAAGAAGGGTTGAATGTCTGACCATAGTTTGTAAAAAGCAGGTAAGAAAAGGTTTGACTGCCTGAATATACACCATCAAAAGAGGGAGCGGAGGTGTTACGCTGTAAGAAGGTTTGAATGTCCGACCATAGTTGGTAAAAAGCGGGTAAGAAAAGGTTAAAATACCCGACTGTACACAATCAATAGCGGGAGCGGAGTTGTTCGGCTACTAAAAGATGTGAAAGTCCGACTATGGTTTGTAAAAAGCGGGTAAGAAAAGGTGCTAATGCCCGACAATGTATGATCAAAAGAGGGAGTGGAGGTTTTCGGCTGTAAGAAGGTCTGAATGTCCAACTATAATTTGTAAAAACCGGGTAAGAAAAGGCTTGAAAGCCCGACTATACACCATCATAAGCGGGAGAGGAGGTGTTCAGCTGCAAGAAGGTGTGAATGTCCACCCATAATTACTGAAAAATGGGTAAGAAAAGGTGCGAATGCCCAAACATACATCATCAAAAGCAGGAGTGGATGTGTTGGGCTACAAGAAGGTTTGACAGTCCGACCATGGTTTGTAAAAAACGGGTAAGAAAAGGTGCGAATGCCCGACAACGTATGATCAAAAGAGGGAGCGGAGGTTTTTGGCTACAAGAAGGTTTGAATGTCCGACCATAGTTTGTAAAAAGCGGGTAAGAAAAGGTTAAAATGCCTGACAATACACCATCAAAAGCGGGAGCGGAGGTGTTCCGCTGTAAGACGGTGTGAATGTCCGACCATAGTTGGTAAAAAGCGGGTAAGAAAAGGTTAAAATACCCGACTGTACACAATCAATAGCGGTAGCGGAGTTGTTCGGCTACAAGAAGGTGTGAAAGTCCAACCATGGTTTGTAAAAAGCTGCTAAGAAAAGGTTCGAATGCCCGAATATATACCATCAAAAGCGGAAGCGGAGGTGTTTGGCTGCAAGAAGGTGTGAACGTCCGACCAAAGTTTGTAAAAAGCAGTTAAGAAAAAGTTCGAATATCCAACCAAACATAATCAAAAGCGGGAGCAGAGCTGTTCGACTGCAAGTAGGTGTGAATGTCCAGCCATAATTACTCACAAACGGGTAAGAAAAGGTAGTATTGCTAGACCATACATGATCAAAACAGGGAGCTGAGGTGGTTCAGCACCAAGGTGTGAATGTCTGACTATAGTTTGTAAAAAGCGGGTAAGATAAGGTGCGAATGCCCGACAATGTATGATCAAAAGAGGGAGCGGAGGTTTTTGGCTACAAGAAGGTTTGAATGTCCGACCATAGTTTGTAAAAAGCGGGTAAGAAAAGGTTCAAATGCCTGACTATACACCATCAAAAGCGGGAGCGGAGGTGTTCCGCTGTAAGACGGTGTAAATGTCCGACCATAGTTGATAAAAAGCGGGTAAGAAAAGGTTAAAATACCCGACTGTACACAATAAATAGGGGGAGCGGAGTTGTTCGGCTACAAGAAGGTGTGAAAGTCCAACCATGGTTTGTAAAAAGCTGGTAAGAAAAGGTTCGAATGCCCGAATATATACCATCAAAAGCGGAAGCGGAGGTGTTCGGCTGCAAGAAGGTGTGAACGTCCGACCAAAGTTTGTAAAAAGCAGTTAAGAAAAGGTTCGAATATCCAACCAAACATAATCAAAAGCGGGAGCAGAGCTGTTCGACTGCAAGTAGGTGTGAATGTCAGATCATAATTTGCAAAAAGCTGATGAGAAAGGTTGAGAATGCCCGGCTATACACCATCAAATGCGGGAGCGGAAGTGTTCGGCTGTGAGTAGGTGTGAATGTCCAACCATAATTGCTGAAAAATGTGTTAGAAGAGACTAGAATGCCGGACAAGACATCATCAAATGCGGGAGCGGAGTTGTTCGGCTGTGAGTAGGTGTGAATCTCCGAGCATAGTTTGTAAAAAGGGGGTAAGAATAGGTTCGAATGCCCGAACATACACTATCAAAACAGGGAGCTGAGGTGGCTCAGCTGCAAGGTGTGAATGTGTGACTATAGTTTGTAAATAAGGTGCGAATGCCCAACAATGTATAATCAAAAGAGGGAGCGGAGGTTTTCGGCTACAAGAAGGTTTGAATGTCCGACCATAGTTTGTAAAAAGCGGGTAAGAAAAGGTTCAAGCGCCTGACTATACACCATCAAAAGCGGGAGCAGAGGTGTTCCGCTGTAAGACGGTGTGAATGTCCGACCATATTTGGTAAAAAGCGGGTAAGAAAAGGTTAAAATACCCGACTGTACACAATCATTAGCGGGAGAGGAGGTGTTCAGCTGCAAGAAGGTGTGAATGTCCACCCATAATTACTGAAAAATGGGTAAGAAAAGGTGCGAATGCCCAACCATACATTATCAAAAGCAGGTGTGAATGTCAAATCATAATTTGCAAAAAGCTGATGAGAAAGGGTGAGAATGCCCGACTATACACCATCAAATGCGGGAGCGGAGTTGTTCGGCTGTGAGTAAGTGTGAATCTCCGACCATAATTGATGAAAAAAGTGTTAGAAAAGGTAAGAATGCCGGTCCATACATCATCAAAAGCGGGAGAGGTGGTGTTCGGCTGCAAGTAGGTGTGAATGTCCAGCCATAATTACTAACAAACGGGTAAAAAAAAGGTAGTATTGCCATACCATACATGATCAAAACAGGGAGCGGAGGTGGTTCAGCTGCAAGAAGGTGTGAATGTCCGACTAAAGTTCAAATATATTAACAAAAGCGGGAGGAGAGGTCTTCGGATGAGAGTGGTTGAGAATTTCCAAAAATAATCTATAAAATGCGGTGAAAAAAAAGGTGTGATAGAACACTAAAAGGTGGAGCGGAAGTGTTCGGCTGCAAGAAGGTGTGAATGTCCTACTATATTTGGTGAAAAGCAGGTGATGCAAGGTCTGAATGCCCAACCTTACATCATCAAAAGCGAGATCAGAGATCAAAAGCAGGAGTGGATGTGTTCGGCTACAAGAAGGTTTGAATGTCCGAGCATAGTTTGTAAAAAGCGGGTAAGAAAAGGTTCGAATGCCCAAACATACACCATCAAAAGAGGGAGAGGAGGTGTTCCGCTGTAAGAAGGTGTGAATGTCCGACCATAGTTGGTAAAAAACGGGTAAGAAAAGGTTAAAATACCCGACTGTACACAATCAATAGCGGGAGCGGATGTGTTTGGCTACAAGAATGTGTGACAGTCCGACCATGGTTTGTAAAAAACGGGTAAGAAAAGGTGCGAATGCCCGACAATGTATGATCAAAAGAGGGAGCGGAGGTTTTCGGCTACAAGAAGGTTTGAATGTCCGACCATAGTTAGTAAAAAGCGGGTAAGAAAAGCTTCAAATGCCTGACTATACACCATCAAAAGCGGGAGCGGAGGTGTTCCGCTGTAAGACGGTATGAATGTCCAACCATAGTTGGTAAAAAGCGGGTAAGAAAAGGTTAAAATACCTGACTGTACACAATCAATAGCGGGAGCGGAGTTGTTCGGCTACAAGAAGGTGTGAAAGTTCAACCATGGTTTGTAAAAAGTTGCTAAGAAAAGGTTCGAATGCCCGAATATATACCATCAAAAGCGGGAGCAGAGCTGTTCGACTGCAAGTAGGTGTGAATGTCCAGCCATAATTACTCACAAACGGGTAAGGAAAGGTAGTATTGCCAGACCATACATGATCTAAACAGGGAGCTGAGGTGGTTCAGCTGCAAGGTGTGAATGTCTGACTATAGTTTGTAAAAAGCGGGTAAGACAAGGTGCGAATGCCCGACAATGTATGATCAAAAGAGGGAGTGGAGGTCTTCGGCTGCAAGGTCTGAATGTCCAACCATAATTTCTAAAAACCGGGTAAGAAAAGGCTCGAAAGCCCGACTATACACAATCAAAAGCGGGAGCGGGAGGTTTTCAGCTGCAAATCCTTCACTCAAACCAAGTGAAAACTGCTTTGTCCTTCATATTTATTAATGTCTAGATCGACTTCAACAAAGAACAACATTGTACTTTGCAGTAAAGAAAGAGCAAATCAAAAGTTTTAGGAATCCGAGAATAAGCTTATTTTCATGAGTTCTGCACGATTATTGATTTTACTATAAATGAATGCCTTCACTCAAACTATGTTAAAACTGCTTTGTCCTTCATTTTATCAATGTCTAGATTGACTTCAACAAAGAACAACACTGGATTTTGCAGTAGAAGAAAGAGCAACACTGAAGGATCAGTAATCCGAGAATAAGCTTATTTTCATACGTTCTGCATGATTTGGGATTTTATGTATAAAATGAATTCCTTCACTCAAACCAAGTTAAAACTGCTTTGTCCTTCATATTTATCAATGTCTAGATCGACTTCAACAAAGAACAACATTGTATTTTGCAGTAGAAGAAAAAGCAACACTGAAGGATCAGGAATCCGAGAATAAGCTTATTTTCATACGTTCTGCATAATTTGGGATTTTATGTATAAAATGAATTCCTTCACTCAAACCAAGTGAAAACTTCTTTGTCCTTCATATTTATCAATGTCTAGATGTACTTCAACAAAGAACAACATTGTATTTTGCAGTAGAAGAAATAGCAACACTGAAGGATCAGGAATCCGAAAACAAGCTTATTTTCATACTTTCTGCTTGATTTGGGATTTTGCTATAAAATTAATTCCTTCACTCAAACAAAGTGGAAACTGCTTTGTCCTTCATATTTATCAATGTCTATATCAATTTCAACAAAGAACAAGGCTGTATTTTGCAGTATAGGAAAGAGCAACACTGGAGGATCAGGTTTCCGAGAATAAGCTTACTTTCATGAGTCCTGCACGATTTCGGATTTTCCTATAAAATGAATTGCTTTGCTCAAACCAAGTTAAAATTGCTTTGTCCTTCATAGTTATCCATGTCTAAAATGTATAAAGCATAAAGTTCCTCATATTACCCTGAATGAGAAAGAAGCATCCCTTTGGTTGAGCAATACGTTCCTTTTGCGGAGTTATGCATGATTTCGTATTTTGCTATAAAATTCATTCCTATTGATTGTGTACAGTCGGGTATTTTAACCTTTTCTTAACTGCTTTTTACCAACTATGGTCGGACATTCACACCGTCTTACAGCGGAACATCTCCGCTCCCGCTTTTGATGGTGTATAGTCAGGCATTTGAACCTTTTCTTACCCGCTTTTTACAAACTATGGTCGGACATTCAAACCTTCTTGTAGCCGAAAACCTCTGCTCCCTCTTTTGATTATACATTGTCGGGCATTCGCACCTTATCTTACCCGCTTTTTACAAACTATAGTCAGACATTCACACCTTGGTGCTGAACCACCTCAGCTCCCTGTTTTGATCATGTATGGTCTGGCAATACTACCTTTTCTTACCCGTTTGTGAGTAATTATGGCTGGACATTCACACCTACTTGCAGTCGAACAGCTCTGCTCCCGCTTTTGATGATGTTTGGTTGGATATTCGAACCTTTTCTTAACTGCTTTTTACAAACCATGGTTGGACTTTCACACCTTCTTGTAGCCGAACAACTCCGCTCCCCCTATTGATTGTGTACAGTCGGGTATTTTAACCTTTTCTTACCCGCTTTTTACCAACTATGGTTGGACATTCACACCGTCTTACAGCGGAACACCTCCGCTCCCGCTTTTGATGGTGTATAGTCAGGCATTTGAACCTTTTCTTACCCGCTTTTTACAAACTATGGTCGGACATTCAAACCTTCTTGTAGCCAAAAACCTCCGCTCCCTCTTTTGATCACACATTGTCGGGCATTCGCACCTTTTCTTACCCGTTTTTTACAAACCATGGTCGGACTTTCACACATTCTTGTAGCCAAACACATCCGCTCCCGCTATTGATTGTGTACAGTCGGGTATTTTAACCTTTTCTTACCCACTTTTTACCAACTATGGTCGGACATTCACACCGTCTTACAGCGGAACATCTCCGCTCCCGCTTTTGATGGTGTATAGTCAGGCATTTGAACCTTTTCTTACCCGCTTTTTACAAACTATGGTTGGACATTCAAACCTTCTTGTAGCCGAAAACCTCTGCTCCCTCTTTTGATTATACATTGTCGTGCATTCGCACCTTATCTTACCCGCTTTTTACAAACTATAGTCAGACATTCACACCTTGGTGCTGAACCACCTCAGCTCCCTGTTTTGATCATGTATGGTCTGGCAATACTACCTTTTCTTACCCGTTTGTGAGTAATTATGGCTGGACATTCACACCTACTTGCAGTCGAACAGCTCTGCTCCCGCTTTTGATGGTATATATTCGGGCATTCGAACCTTTTCTTAACTGCTTTTTGCAAACTTTGGTCGGACGTTCACACCTTCTTGCAGCCGAACACCTCCGCTTCCGCTTTTGATGGTATATATTCGGGCATTCGAACCTTTTCTTAGCAGCTTTTTACAAACAATGGTTGAACTTTCACACCTTCTTGTAGCCGAACACCTCCGCTCCCGCTTTTGATGGTGTATAGTCAGGCATTTGAACCTTTTCTTACCCGCTTTTTACAAACTATGGTCGGACATTCAAACCTTCTTGTAGCCGAAAACCTCCGCTCCCTCTTTTGATCATACATTGTCGGGCATTCGCACCTTTTCTTACCCGTTTTTTACAAACCATGGTCGGACTGTCACACATTCTTGTAGCCAAACACATCCGCTTAAAAAAATTTTGTAGTTTGAGAAAGAACAACTTAATCTTGAGCAATCAGTATAAAAAGAAGGTAAGCAAAAGTGCGAATGTCAAACCATACATGATCAAAACAGGGAGCGGAGGTGTTTTGCTGAGACAAGGTGTGAATGTCCACCCATAATTAATGAAAAGCGGGCAACAAGTAGGTTTGAATGCCCAACCATACATCATCAAAAGCAGGAGTGGATGTGTTCGGCTACAAGAAGGTTTGAATGTCCGAGCATAGTTTGTAAAAAGCGGGTAAGAAAAGGTTCGAATGCCCAAACATACACCATCAAAAGAGGGAGAGGAGGTGTTCCGCTGTAAGAAGGTGTGAATGTCCGACCATAGTTGGTAAAAAACGGGTAAGAAAAGGTTAAAATACCCGACTGTACACAATCAATAGCGGGAGCGGATGTGTTTGGCTACAAGAATGTGTGACAGTCCGACCATGGTTTGTAAAAAACGGGTAAGAAAAGGTGCGAATGCCCGACAATGTATGATCAAAAGAGGGAGCGGAGGTTTTCGGCTACAAGAAGGTTTGAATGTCCGACCATAGTTAGTAAAAAGCGGGTAAGAAAAGGTTCAAATGCCTGACTATACACCATCAAAAGCGGGAGCGGAGGTGTTCCGCTGTAAGACGGTATGAATGTCCAACCATAGTTGGTAAAAAGCAGGTAAGAAAAGGTTAAAATACCTGACCGTACACAATCAATAGCGGGAGCGGAGTTGTTCGGCTACAAGAAGGTGTGAAAGTTCAACCATGGTTTGTAAAAAGTTGCTAAGAAAAGGTTCGAATGCCCGAATATATACCATCAAAAGCGGGAGCAGAGCTGTTCGACTGCAAGTAGGTGTGAATGTCCAGCCATAATTACTCACAAACGGGTAAGGAAAGGTAGTATTGCCAGACCATACATGATCTAAACAGGGAGCTGAGGTGGTTCAGCTGCAAGGTGTGAATGTCTGACTATAGTTTGTAAAAAGCGGGTAAGACAAGGTGCGAATGCCCGACAATGTATGATCAAAAGAGGGAGTGGAGGTCTTCGGCTGCAAGGTCTGAATGTCCAACCATAATTTCTAAAAACCGGGTAAGAAAAGGCTCGAAAGCCCGACTATACACAATCAAAAGCGGGAGCGGGAGGTTTTCAGCTGCAAATCCTTCACTCAAACCAAGTGAAAACTGCTTTGTCCTTCATATTTATCAATGTCTAGATCGACTTCAACAAAGAACAACATTGTACTTTGCAGTAAAGAAAGAGCAAATCAAAAGTTTTAGGAATCCGAGAATAAGCTTATTTTCATGAGTTCTGCACGATTATTGATTTTACTATAAATGAATGCCTTCACTCAAACTATGTTAAAACTGCTTTGTCCTTCATTTTATCAATGTCTAGATTGACTTCAACAAAGAACAACACTGGATTTTGCAGTAGAAGAAAGAGCAACACTGAAGGATCAGTAATCCGAGAATAAGCTTATTTTCATACGTTCTGCATGATTTGGGATTTTATGTATAAAATGAATTCCTTCACTCAAACCAAGTTAAAACTGCTTTGTCCTTCATATTTATCAATGTCTAGATCGACTTCAACAAAGAACAACATTGTATTTTGCAGTAGAAGAAAAAGCAACACTGAAGGATCAGGAATCCGAGAATAAGCTTATTTTCATACGTTCTGCATAATTTGGGATTTTATGTATAAAATGAATTCCTTCACTCAAACCAAGTGAAAACTTCTTTGTCCTTCATATTTATCAATGTCTAGATGTACTTCAACAAAGAACAACATTGTATTTTGCAGTAGAAGAAATAGCAACACTGAAGGATCAGGAATCCGAAAACAAGCTTATTTTCATACTTTCTGCTTGATTTGGGATTTTGCTATAAAATTAATTCCTTCACTCAAACAAAGTGGAAACTGCTTTGTCCTTCATATTTATCAATGTCTATATCGATTTCAACAAAGAACAAGGCTGTATTTTGCAGTATAGGAAAGAGCAACACTGGAGGATCAGGAATCCGAGAATAAACTTACTTTCATGAGTCCTGCACGATTTCGGATTTTCCTATAAAATGAATTGCTTTGCTCAAACCAAGTTAAAATTGCTTTGTCCTTCATAGTTATCCATGTCTAAAATGTATAAAGCATAAAGTTCCTCATATTACCCTGAATGAGAAAGAAGCATCCCTTTGGTTGAGCAATACGTTCCTTTTGCGGAGTTATGCATGATTTCGTATTTTGCTATAAAATTCATTCCTATTGATTGTGTACAGTCGGGTATTTTAACCTTTTCTTAACTGCTTTTTACCAACTATGGTCGGACATTCACACCGTCTTACAGCGGAACATCTCCGCTCCCGCTTTTGATGGTGTATAGTCAGGCATTTGAACCTTTTCTTACCCGCTTTTTACAAACTATGGTCGGACATTCAAACCTTCTTGTAGCCGAAAACCTCCGCTCCCTCTTTTGATTATACATTGTTGGGCATTCGCACCTTATTTACAAACTATAGTCAGATATTCACACCTTGCAGCTGAGCCACCTCAGCTCCCTGTTTTGATAGTGTATGTTCGGGCATTCGAACCTATTCTTACCCCCTTTTTACAAACTATGGTCGGAGATTCACACCTACTCACAGCCGAACAACTCCGCTCCCGCATTTGATGATGTCTTGTCCGGCATTCTAGTCTCTTCTAACACATTTTTCAGCAATTATGGTTGGACATTCACACCTACTCACAGCCGAACACTTCCGCTCCCGCATTTGATGGTGTATAGCCGGGCATTCTCACCCTTTCTCATCAGCTTTTTGCAAATTATGATCTGACATTCACACCTACTTGCAGTCGAACAGCTCTGCTCCCGCTTTTGATTATGTTTGGTTGGATATTCGAACCTTTTCTTAACTGCTTTTTACAAACTTTGGTCGGACGTTCACACCTTCTTGCAGCCGAACACATCCACTTCCACTTTTGATGGTATATATTCGGGCATTCGAACCTTTTCTTACCCGCTTTTTACAAACCGTGGTCGGACTTTCACACCTTCTTGTAGCCAAACAACTCCGCACCCGCTACTGATTGTGTACAGTCGGGTATTTTAACCTTTTCTTACCCGTTTTTTACAAACTATGGTCGGACATTCACACCGTCTTACAGCGGAACATCTCCGTTCCCGTTTTTGATGGTGTATTGTCAGGCATTTGAACCTTTTCTTACCCGCTTTTTATAAACTATGGTCGGACATTCAAACCTTCTTGTAGCCGAAAACCTCTGCTCCCTCTTTTGATTATACATTGTTGGGCATTCGCACCTTATCTTACCCGCTTTTTACAAACTATAGTCAGACATTCACACCTTGGTGCTGAACCATCTCAGCTCCCTGTTTTGATCATGTATGGTCTTGCAATACTACCTTTTCTTACCCGTTTGTGAGTAATTATGGCTGGACATTCACACCTACTTGCAGTCGAACAGCTCTGCTCCCGCTTTTGATTATGTTTGGTTGGATATTCGAACCTTTTCTTAACCGCTTTTTACAAACTTTGGTCGGACGTTCACACCTTCTTGCAGCCGAACACCTCCGCTTCCGCTTTTGATGGTATATATTCGGGCATTCGAACCTTTTCTTACAAGCTTTTTACAAACCATGGTTGGACATTCACACCTTCTTACAGCGGAACACCTCCGCTCCCTCTTTTGATGGTGTATGTTTGGGCATTCGAACCTTTTCTTACCCGCTTTTTACAAACTATGCTCGGACATTCAAACCTTCTTGTAGCCGAACACATCCACTCCTGCTTTTGATGATGTATGGTTGGGCATTTTCACCTTTTCTTACCCATTTTTCAGTAATTATGGGTGGACATTCACACCGTCTTGCAGCTGAACAACTCCTCTCCCGCTTATGATCATGTGCGGTTTGATATTCGAAAATTTTCTTTCATGTTTTAAAACAATTATTGATGGACATTCAAATCCTCTTGTAGCCAAACACATCCACTCCTGCTTTTGATGATGTATGGTTTGGCATTCGCACCCTTTTTTTACCCATTTTTCAGGAATTTTGGGTGGACATTCAGACCTTCTTGCAGCCGAAAACCTCCGCTCCCTCTTTTGATCATACATTGTCGGGCATTCGCACCTTATCTTACCCGGTTTTTACAAACTATAGTCAGACATTCACACCTTGCAGCTGAACCACCTCCGCTCCCTGTTTTGATCATGTATGGTCTGGCAATACTACCTTTTCTTACCCGTTTGTGAGTAATTAATCCCAAAATATTGAGCATAAAATAAGTCTTTATGCTGATGATGTATTACTTTTCCTTCAGAACTCACAGACGTCTCTCAGTCACACGATCACACTCATAAATAAATTAACTGTAGGGTCCATAATATACCTGCGATCACTTTACAGTCAGGAAATATTAGATATTTAGGCATAAACATTTCCTCCAGGCTCTCAGAGCTAACAAAGCTAAATTATGTGCAATTATTAAAGACAGTAGAGGACGATCTCTCGTTGGAAGTCCTTACCTATATCACTTATGGGGAGAGTTACATCCATTAAAATGATGATACTACCAAAAGTTAACTATTTGTTCTCAATGATCCCCATAAAACCATCTGCTACTTGGTTTAAGTCACTAGATTCATGCATCTCCAAATTTCTGTGGAAAAACAAACCACCACGTATTAGTTTAAAAACCCTACAGAAGACCAAGGACAGTGGTGGATTAGATTTACCTCATTTTCAGCACTATTCCTTAGACAATAGGTTACAATATATATCAAAATGGTTTAAACCTTGTTGTTGTCACAGTTCCCAGAGACGTTGTAATCGTTGAGGATTCTATATTCACCCCCTCATTAGAGGCACGTAATGCAGATTGATGACACTGAATCTATTTCTCTGTTCATTGCTGGCATCATTCCCAGCATGTTCGTGGCATTGTTAGCCTCTTCTTCTGGATCTTGATATCGAGAATCCTTTTGTATTTCTGGTTTGTCAGTACTCTCTCTTCGTTCACCGGAGTCTTTGTCTTTTTGTCCTTGAGTTTGGTGATTTTTTCTTCTTTTGATGCCTTGACACAATGTGACAGGTGATACCACGTGGGAGATCCTGTAACTTGGACTGCTGTCCCTGTGCTGCGAAATGGCTGTGCTGCTCAAATGGTCTCTCCTTCATCATGGTTACATGCTGCCATTCCGACATCTCGCCATTCCGACATGGGTCTCCAATTGTCGGAATGGCGACACTTAATTTTTTATCAAACGTCCCACCATTCCGACACTTTTTTCCTCCTATGGTCGGAATGGCGGTATGTTTTTTGTTTTTTTTAACATACCGCCATTCCGACAGTTCCTTTTAATAGCCTATTTTTTACCCAAAACATTTTGCACTAATGATATGCCGGCGCAAATACGCCCTAAAGTTTGGCGCACAAGCTTTGCACATGCAGAGGCCACAGCCTCGCAAACAAACTTTAATAATCTATTATCAAAATCCCCTGAATTTCAAATATAAAAATACAGATATTAATGTAACTCTGACGAGACTGAAACTGATTAAGCAGAAATACAGTGTCAGTGAGCTGTCACAGCAGCCAGCTGGAGCGGAGCTCTCCACAGAGCCCATGCGTCTTTTGCACGCTGTCATCATATGCAAAAGTAATAATTGCAATTACAGATATCACGGCTACTGCACAGGACACAGTTGCGAGCACTCTGCCTTGCCTTGCCAATAGGAGAAGAGAGAAATGACAAAATAGAACGTATAAAACACAACAAAATTCAGTAAAAACGTTTATTCATGTTATTCACGTGATTTATGAGTACTCACTCCAATTTTTGGAAGCGTGGATGGGCTTTGCGCATTTGGCACAAACACACAGCCGCAACGGTTGTAGCTTTATACAGCCTGTTGATATCTTAAGGACCTAACTGGTCACATAATGTCATGTAGAGATTGTTTTTACATGACATTACAGCTGAACATATAGCTTTCATCCACAAACCAACGTGGGAGAGCCCGAAGACGCATGTGCCAGACGCACATAGGCATGCGTAAAACCAATTTTGACCACTTCATACTGTTTATTTGCTTTCTTTTAGTTAACTTTCGTTTCTTTTGGATTCTTGTGCGTGTTATATGGAGCCGTTTTGGTCCATGTTTGTAAGCCTTTTTTTCCTGGATTAAATTTTCGGAAGTTGAAACAAGTGGCATTGGAGTGTGTGATTGAAAACCACCGCGGACTGCTTCTCCTCCTCCAGTTGCCGAGACTTTGTGTTTTTAATAACGCTTGTCTATAAACATGTGTTAAACATATAAATTGCATGAACAGAAAGAAGGGACTCACCTGTTGAGTAACACACATTTCCTTTTACGGAAAGCCTTGTCGGAATGGTGGGACATTTGAACGTCAGAATAGCGGGATGTCGCAATGGTGGGATGTCGGAATGGTGGGACGTTTGCATGTCGGAATGGTGGTATGTCGGAATGGTGGTATGTCAGAATGGTGGGATGTCGGAATAGCGGGATGTCGGAATGGCGGGATTTCGGAATGGGTGTTGCCACCCCCTTCATCATATACACAGTTATTTATACATCCCCTTCCACCATGAAGCGTTGTCCCTTTTTGTTTCTCTCTTTGTTCTTAAAATGCTGTTATGCATGTCTAAACCAATCCATTAAATTAGATCATTTTGGCAGTAAAGCGATCTACAATGTGCTTGGTCGCAAAGCTGCTCATCTGTGGTAAACAGCTCTTCAGAAAGGCATTCTTCAATTGATTTCACTAATTCTATGTAATAATTTTGTGATTTCCTACAAAACTACACTTCTTCTCCCATCTGTCTGAGTATTTAATATTGTCTGGGTCCCGTTAAAACATGTATTTTTCCCATCTAATTCCTTGTTTGCTTTAAAACAATTATTCCCCATTTTCTATCCCTTCAGTAGCCAACCAGTTTGTATGGAGTACACTGGAGCAACTTGACTGATCAGTAAAACACTGCTTTTGTTGTCACCGCAAGGCTTCCCCCGTCGGTTGTTTCACTGAGACACTACTGAGTAACTATAACTCAACACAGTTTATACACATAACATTCATATACATACTAACAAACAAACAAACAATTATTTATCGCAATTTTCTCATCTCTGTTTGAACGTACACCCAGGTAAATATTCCTGTAGTCTTCTCATACCGACTATGGACCCATTCATTGTTTAACTTCACTGTTTTGCAAATCCTAATTGAATATTACACATTGACATTGAACTTTACTTGATAAGCAGGTCTTCATTGCATTCAGCAGCCTATATGTGAGCATCTATGTGTAAGCTGTTCTTCTTTGCATTTATCAGCAGCAAGCAATTCTTCATTGCACATGCATATGAAAATAGTAAAACAATTCCAATGCGTTAGCGAAACCTTCTATATCAGGAGTGTCCATCATGATGCTGGGAATAAAACCTCTTTCCTAGAATAGTTCAACCTTCATTACTCAACTGATCATAACTCCGCAATGAGCACATTTCAAAGTATCATTCCTCTACATGTATTCAAAAATCTATGTGTAAATGTTTAATATTTCTTATATTTGTTGATGTCATTCTGTGTGCATGTGGCCTAAACCCAATCTCTGTGTGGCAATTTTAATTTAAACAAGTTGAACTCTGCCTCTGATCATTTAAAAAAGGTGTGTACCAATATCAACCTTTCTCAGGTAATTACTGATCCTACAAAACCAAAGAGATCCTTCAAGGTTGTCCCTGATTGGCTCAATCTTAACATATCAAAGGTAGAAAATCCGCAGTATCTGAACTTGGTGTTAGTTATCACTGCTCAATAGCCTGTATCAGAATTGCAAAAATGAAAACATTAGGTCCACGCTTGGTATCCAGATCCTGAAACATCTCCATGAGCAGGCTTTTTTTTAACTGATCTGTTGAATAGTTATATGACACTGTTAAAATCCCAGATGAAGATCTAGCACTTGACCATTTTTGTAAATCTTCTAATTCCATAGTTGATAAACACGCCCCTTGTAAAAAGTATAGAACTTAGAACAGGTCTATCCCTGGCTTACGGCAGAACTGTCTTCTTTACTTTTTTTTCCCCTTGTCCTGTTCAGCATTATGTCAGAAGAATTGTAGTCTGAATACCTTTGATGCCAAACAGATTTGTTTTGCCAAGGGAAGTTTTATAAATGTAAAGCTCCCCTTGATGCCCATTTATTTATTTCTGTTTACAATATATGACATGAACTGAACTGAACCGGACCGAGGGACAAGGAAAGAAGAAGAGGAAAGAAGAGGAAACAGAACAAAAATAGAAACAAAAACCAGACAACCAGCTGCTACACCTGTAAAAAACAAAACAGACAACAATCCATGGCCTATGAGGGGAATCCAGCCTTAGCGCCACCAGGAGCACCTGAAAGCAGACAAGCAGAGAAAAAACAAACACACAAACAAACAAAAACAAGCACAAGAAGCGGCAATCGCATACAACACAGCTGTGGATATAGATGACCTGAGACGACATGATAATACATCAACTGCTTAGTGACCATGCTACTGGACTAATGAATGTGTGTGTGTGTGTGTGAGAACATGCAACACCCATGGCACAGGACCTACATGATAACCGTGCTTAGTTATGAGTGTATAAGCGTACAGGGCCACAATCAACAGCCCCTCCCCCCCCAAGCAATCAGAAGCAGGCAGAGAGGGCCACAAGACCCAGGCCACCAGCAGCCCCCACAGAGCACAGAACCCAGGCAGCCCATTGCAGGGGCAACCACGTATCCACCCAGAAGACTGCAGAGGAAGCCCCCGGAAAGAGCCCCCATAAGCATAGGGCAGAGGCACTCCGGGAACCAGGGGTAACAGCCCACCGACCCCGCCAGGCCCCAGCCGCCCAGACATGGGCCGTGCACTGGACCTGGGCCCCAGGAGCCCGAGCGCCCCCAAACCCCCCGGCAGAGGCCCCACCCAATACCCAGGAGGGCCAAGCGCCCCAGACAGCCACAAAGTCGGTCAGCGCCTGCCCCAGCGCCCCTGGCCAAGTGCCCTGGGAGTCAAGACGTGCCCACAAGTGGGTGAAGTCGCAAGCAGTGGGGAGAGGCAACGCTGATGCCCCATCGGGAGGCCAGGCGACAGCAAGTCCCAGATCCAGGCCCAATCATTACCACACACACTTTCACGTCCCATACATCCACACATCCACACATCCTACCTCCCTCGACTCTGCTGGGGTGTATTGCAGCGGGCACACCAGGAGGCCAGCAACCCCCCAGCCACCACAGACCCCGAACCAGCAGAACAATTAATTAATCCTCCTGGCCCCTCCTGCCCCAAGCAGACACCAGGAAGCAGGGGTTCTATGAAGGATTTTGTATTGTATGAGCTGTAAATTAGGATTTCGAGTCTTTATGAAGGTGTTCAAACATATTTGTGGTTAGAAGCTATGACCAGAACTGATGGATAAATCTGCCTCCCATTTTGTGGATGGAAGAGACATTGTGTCATCTATCTTAGACAATAATTTATATATTTTTGATAGTAGTTTTGGGGTACAGCTGCTTAGAAATTCTGCTACCCTAGTCGGGGGTTGTAAGTCTGGTTGGTGGAGGATATATCCATCCATCCATCCATCATCTGCCGCTTATCCGGGGGTCGGGTCGCGGGGGCAGCAGCTTGAGCAGAGAAACCCAGACGTCTCTGTCCCCGGCCACTTCCTCCAGCTCTTCCGGGGGGACCCCGAGGCGTTCCCAGGCCAGCCGAGAGACATAGTCTCTCCAACGTGTCCTGGGTCTCCCCCGGGGTCTCCTCCCAGTGGGACGTGCCCGGAACACCTCCCCAGGGGGCATCCTAACCAGATGCCCGAGCCACCTCATCTGACTCCTCTCAATGCGGAGGAGCAGCGGTTCTACTCCGAGCCCCTCCCGGATGACTGAGCTTCTCACCCTATCTCTAAGGGAGAGCCCAGACACCCTGTGGAGGAAACCCATTTCGGCCGCTTGTATTCGCGATCTTGTTCTTTCGGTCACTACCCACAACTCGTGACCATAGGTGAGGATGGGAACGTAGATTGACCAGTAAGTAGAGAGCTTCGCCTTCTGGCTCAGCTCCCTCTTCAATACGACGGGTCGGTGCAGAGCCCGCAACACTGCAGGCGCCGCACCGATCCGCCCGTCAATCTCCCGCTCCATTCGTCCGTCACTCGTGAACAAGATCCCGAGATACTTGAACTCCTCCACTTGGGGAAGGATCTCATTCCCGACCCGGAGAGAGCATTCCACCCTTTTCCGGCTGAGAACCATAGTCTCGGATTTGGAGGTGCTGATTCTCATCCCAGCCGCTTCACACTCGGCTGCGAATCGCTCCAGTAAGAGCTGAAGGTCACGGCCTGACGACGCTAAAAGAACCATATCATCTGCAAAAAGCAGAGACCCGATTCTGAGGTCGCCAAATGGGACACCCTCAATGCCCTGGCTCCGCCTAGAAATTCTGTCCATAAAAGTTAGGAACAGAATCGGTGACAAAGGGCAGCCCTGACGGAGTACAACTCTCACCGGAAACGTATCCGACTTACTGCCGGCAATGCGGACCAAAATCTGGCACCGGTCATACAAAGACCGAACGGCCCCTATCAAGGGGTCCGGCACTCCATATTCCCGGAGCACCCCCCACAGGACTCCACGAGGGACACGGTCGAACGCTTTCTCCAAGTCCACAAAACACATGTAGACTGGTTGGGCGAACTCCCATGCACCCTCCAGGATCCTGCCGAGGGTATAGAGCTGGTCCACTGTTCCACGGCCAGGACGAAAGCCACACTGCATCTCCTGAATCCGAGGCTCGATTATCCGACGGATCCTCCTCTCCAATACCCCCGAATAGACCTTACCAGGGAGGCTGAGGAGTGTGATACCCCTATAGTTGGAACACACCCTCCGGTCCCCCTTTTTAAAGAGGGGGACCACCACCCCAATCTGCCAGTCCAGAGGCACTGTCCCCGATGTCCACGCGATACTGCAGAGGCGTGTCAGCCAAGACAGCCCTACAACATCCAGAGCCTTGAGAAACTCAGGACGGACCTCATCCACCCTTGCCTTGCCACCGAGGAGCTTTTTAACCACCTCGGCAACCTCAGCCCCAGAAATGGGAGGCCCCGTCTCCGAGCTCTCCGACTCTGCCTCTTCCGAGCACGTGTTGGTAGGATTGAGGAGTTCCTCGAAGTACTCCCCCCACCGACTCACAACATCCCTAGTTGAGGTCAGCAAAGCCCCGTCCGCACTGTAAACAGTGTTGACTGTGAGCCGCTTCCCCCCCCTGAGACGCCGGATGGTGGACCAGAATCTTTTCGAGGCCGTCCGGAAATCGTTCTCCATGGTCTCACCGAACTCCTCCCAGGCCCGAGTTTTTGCCTCAGCAACCGCCGAAGCCGCGGCCCGTCTGGCCCGTCGGTACCTATCAGCTTCTTCCAGGGTCCCACTGGCCAAAAAGGCCCGATAGGACTCCTTCTTCAGCTTGACGGCTTCCCTCACCACTGGTGTCCACCAGCAGGTTCGAGGGTTGCCGCCACGACAGGCACCGACCACCTTACGGCCACAACTCCGACCAGCTGCCTCGGCAATGGAGTCACGGAACATGGCCCATTCAATGTCCCCCACCTCAAATATGGTTGAAGCTCTGCCGGAGGTGGGAGTTAAAGCTCCTTCTGACAGGGGATTCTGACAAACGCTCCCAGCAGACCCTCACAATACGTTTGGGCCTGCCAGGTCTGATCGGCATCCTCCCCCACCAGCGGAGCCACCTCACCACCAGGTGGTGATCAGTTGACAGCTCCGCCCCTCTCTTCACCCGAGTGTCCAGGACATACGGCCGCAAGTCCGATGATACAACCACAAAGTCGATCATCGAACTGCGGCCAAGGGTGTCCTGGTGCCAAGTGCACATATGGACACCCTTATGCCTGAACATGGTGTTCGTTATGGACAGTCTATGACTGGCACAGAAGTCCAACAACATAACACCACTCTGATTCAGATCGGGGGGGCCGTTCCTCCCAATCACACCCCTCCAGGTCTCACTGTCATTGCCCACGTGAGCATTGAAGTCCCCCAGCAGAATGAGGGAGTCTCCGGTAGGAGCATTCTCCAGTGCCTCCCCCAGAGACTCCAAAAAGGGTAGGTACTCTGAACTGCTGTTTGGCGCATAGGCACAAACAACAGTCAGGACTCGTCCCCCCACCCAAGGCGGAGGGAGGCTACCCTCTCGTTCACTGGGGTAAACCCCAATGTACTGGCACACAGCCGGGGGGCAATAAGTATGCCCACACCTGCTCTGCGCCTCTCACCACGGGCAACTCCAGAGTGGAAGAGAGTCCAACCCCTCTCAAGAGTACTGGTTCCAGATCCCAAGCCGTGCGTCGAGGTGAGTCCGACTATATCTAACGGTCTGATCAAGTTTCAACAATAAACAACAAACTTATTATGTAAGTATTATGAGAAAGAACCAGACTCATTCTTTAGGAATCCGAAAATAAGCTCTATTTTACGAGTTATGCACGAATTCGGATTCTCCTATAAAACGAATTCCTTAACTCAAACCAAGTTAAGACTGCTTTGTCCTTCATATTTATTCATGTCTAATCAAGTTTCAATGATAAACAACGTTGTACTTTGTAGAATGAGAAAGAACTTCTTCAGCAATAAGCATCTCTCGACAAATGACGAAATACAGATTTTGCTATAAAATTAATTGCTATCAGCCTGACGTAAAACTGTTTGTCTTCCTTATTTATCCACTTCAAATCAAGTTTCAACAATTAAAAAAATGTTGTAGTTTGAGAAAGAACAACTTAATCTTGAGCAATCAGTATAAAAAGAAGGTAAGCAAAGGTGCGAATGTCAAACCATACATGATCAAAACAGGGAGCGGAGGTGTTTGGCTGAGACAAGGTGTGAATGTCCACCCATAATTAATGAAAAGCGGGCAACAAGTAGGTTCGAATGCCCAACCATACATAATCAAAAGCAGGAGTGGATGTTTTCGGCTCCAAGAAGGGTTGAATGTCTGACCATAGTTTGTAAAAAGCAGGTAAAAAAAGGTTTGACTGCCCGAACATACACCATCAAAAGAGGGAGCGGAGGTGTTCCGCTGTAAGAAGGTGTGAATGTCCGACCATAGTTGGTAAAAAGCGGGTAAGAAAAGGTTAAAATACCCGACTGTACACAATCAATAGCGGGAGCGGAGTTGTTCGGCTACTAAAAGATGTGAAAGTCCGACTATGGTTTGTAAAAAGCGGGTAAGAAAAGGTGCTAATGCCCGACAATGTATGATCAAAAGAGGGAGTGGAGGTTTTCGGCTGTAAGAAGGTCTGAATGTCCAGCTATAATTTGTAAAAACCGGGTAAGAAAAGGCTTGAAAGCCCGACTATACACCATCATAAGCGGGAGAGGAGGTGTTCAGCTGCAAGAAGGTGTGAATGTCCACCCATAATTACTGAAAAATGGGTAAGAAAAGGTGCGAATGCCCAAACATACATCATCAAAAGCAGGAGTGGATGTGTTGGGCTACAAGAAGGTTTGAAAGTCCGACCATGGTTTGTAAAAAACGGGTAAGAAAAGGTGCGAATGCCCGACAATGTATGATCAAAAGATGGAGCGGAGGTTTTTGGCTACAAGAAGGTTTGAATGTCCGACCATAGTTTGTAAAAAGCAGGTAAGAAAAGGTTCAAATGCCTGACAATACACCATCAAAAGCGGGAGCGGAGGTGTTCCGCTGTAAGACGGTGTGAATGTCCGACCATAGTTGGTAAAAAGCGGGTAAGAAAAGGTTAAAATACCCGACTGTACACAATCAATAGCGGGAGCGGAGTTGTTCGGCTACAAGAAGGTGTGAAAGTCCAACCATGGTTTGTAAAAAGCTGCTAAGAAAAGGTTCGAATGCCCGAATATATACCATCAAAAGCGGAAGCGGAGGTGTTCGGCTGCAAGAAGGTGTGAACGTCCGACCAAAGTTTGTAAAAAGCAGTTAAGAAAAGGTTCGAATATCCAACCAAACATAATCAAAAGCGGGAGCAGAGCTGTTCGACTGCAAGTAGGTGTGAATGTCCAGCCATAATTACTCACAAACGGGTAAGAAAAGGTAGTATTGCCTGACCATACATGATCAAAACAGGGAGCTGAGGTGGTTCAGCACCAAGGTGTGAATGTCTGACTATAGTTTGTAAAAAGCGGGTAAGATAAGGTGCGAATGCCCGACAATGTATGATCAAAAGAGGGAGCAGAGGTTTTCAGCTGCAAGAAGGTCTGAATGTCCACCCAAAATTCCTGAGAAATGGGTAAAAAATAGGTGCGAATGCCAAACCATACATCATGAAAAGCAGGAGTGGATGTGTTCGGCTACAAGAAGATTTGAATGTCCATCAATAATTGCTTTAAAACATGAAAGAAAATTTTCGAATATCAAACCGCACATGATCATAAGCGGGAGAGGAGTTGTTCAGCTGCAAGAAGGTGTGAATGTCCACCCATAATTACTGAAAAATGGGTAAGAAAAGGTGAATGCCCAACCATACATCATCAAAAGCAGGAGTGGATGTGTTCGGCTACAAGAAGGTTTGAATGTCCGAGCATAGTTTGTAAAAAACTGGTAAGAAAAGGTTAAAATACCCGACTGTACACAATCAATAGCGGGAGCGGATGTGTTTGGCTACAAGAATGTGTGACAGTCCGACCATGGTTTGTAAAAAACGGGTAAGAGAAGTTGCGAATGCCCGACAATGTATGATCAAAAGAGGGAGCGGAGGTTTTCGGCTACAAGAAGGTTTGAATGTCCGACCATAGTTTGTAAAAAGCGGGTAAGAAAAGGTTAAAATACCTGACTGTACATAATCAATAGCGGGAGCGGAGTTGTTCGGCTACAAGAAGGTGTGAAAGTTCAACCATGGTTTGTAAAAAGCTGCTAAGAAAAGGTTCGAATGCCCGAATATATACCATCAAAAGCGGAAGCGGAGGTGTTCGGCTGCAAGAAGGTGTGAACGTCCGACCAAAGTTTGCAAAAAGCAGTTAAGAAAAGGTTCGAATGCCCGAATATATACCATCAAACGTTCACACCTTCTTGCAGCCGAACACCTCCGCTTCCGCTTTTGATGGTATATATTCGGGCATTCGAACCTTTTCTTACCAGCTTTTTACAAACTTTCACACCTTCTTGTAGCCGAACAACTCCGCTCCCCCTATTGATTGTGTACAGTCGGGTATTTTAACCTTTTCTTACCCGCTTTTTACCAACTATGGTCGGACATTCACACCGTCTTACAGCGGAACACCTCCGCTCCCGCTTTTGATGGTATATATTCGGGCATTCGAACCTTTTCTTACCAGCTTTTTACAAACCATGGTTGGACTTTCACACCTTCTTGTAGCCGAACAACTCCGCTCCCCCTATTGATTGTGTACAGTCGGGTATTTTAACCTTTTCTTACCCGCTTTTTACAAACTATGCTCGGACATTCAAACCTTCTTGTAGCCGAACACATCCACTCCTGCTTTTGATGATGTATGGTTGGGCATTCTTACCTTTTCTAACACATTTTTCAGCAATTATGGTCGGAGATTCACACTTACTCATAGCCGAACAACTCCGCTCCCGCATTTGATGGTGTATAGTCGGGCATTCTCACCCTTTCTCATCAGCTTTTTGCAAATTATGATCTGACATTCACACCTGCTTTTGATAATGTATGGTTGGGCATTCACACCTTTTCTTACCCATTTTTCAGTAATTATGGGTGGACATTCACACCTTCTTGCAGCTGAACACCTCCTCTCCCGCTATTGATTGTGTACAGTCGGGTATTTTAACCTTTTCTTACCCGCTTTTTACCAAATATGGTCGGACATTCACACCGTCTTACAGCGGAACACCTCCGCTCCCGCTTTTGATGGTGTATAGTCAGGCACTTGAACCTTTTCTTACCCGCATTTTACAAACTATGGTCGGACATTCAAACCTTCTTGTAGCCGAAAACCTCCGCTCCCTCTTTTGATTATACATTGTTGGGCATTCGCACCTTATTTACAAACTATAGTCAGACATTCACACCTTGCAGCTGAGCCACCTCAGCTCCCTGTTTTGATAGTGTATGTTCGGGCATTCGAACCTATTCTTACCCCCTTTTTACAAACTATGGTCGGAGATTCACACCTACTCACAGCCGAACAACTCCGCTCCCGCATTTGATGATGTCTTGTCCGGCATTCTAGTCTCTTCTAACACATTTTTCAGTAATTATGGTTGGACATTCACACCTACTCACAGCCGAACACTTCCGCTCCCGCATTTGATGGTGTATAGCCGGGCATTCTCACCCTTTCTCATCAGCTTTTTACAAATTATGATCTGACATTCACACCTACTTGCAGTCGAACAACTCCGCTCCCGCTATTGATTGTGTACAGTCGGGTATTTTAACCTTTTCTTACCTGCTTTTTACCAACTATGGTCGGACATTCACACCGTCTTACAGCGGAACACCTCCGCTCCCGCTTTTGATGGTGTATAGTTAGGCATTTGAACCTTTTCTTACCCGCTTTTTACAAACTATGGTCGGACATTCAAACCTTCTTGTAGCCAAAAACCTCCGCTCCCTCTTTTGATTATACATTGTCGGGCATTCGCACCTTATCTTACCCGCTTTTTACAAACTATAGTTTAGACATTCACACCTTGGTGCTGAACCACCTCAGCTCCCTGTTTTGATCATGTATGGTCTGGCAATACTACCTTTTCTTACCCGTTTGTGAGTAATTATGGCTGGACATTCACACCTACTTGCAGTCGAACAGCTCTGCTCCCGCTTTTGATGATGTTTGGTTGGATATTCGAACCTTTTCTTAACTGCTTTTTACAAACTTTGGTCGGACGTTCACACCTTCTTGCAGCCGAACACCTCCGCTTCCGCTTTTGATGGTATTTATTCGGGCATTCGAACCTTTTCTTAGCAGCTTTTTACAAACCATGGTTGGACTTTCACACCTTCTTGTAGCCGAACAACTCCGCTCCCGCTATTGATTGTGTACAGTCAGGTATTTTAATCTTTTCTTACCCGCTTTTTACCAACTATGGTCGGACATTCACACCGTCTTACAGCGGAACACCTCCGCTCCCGCTTTTGATGGTGTATTGTCAGGCATTTGAACCTTTTCTTACCCGCTTTTTACAAACTATGGTCGGACATTCAAACCTTCTTGTAGCCAAAAATCTCCGCTCCCTCTTTTGATCATACATTGTCGGGCATTCGCACCTTTTCTTACCCGTTTTTTACAAACCATGGTCGGACTTTCAAACCTTCTTGTAGCCCAACACATCCACTTCTTCTTTTGATGATGTATGTTTGGGCATTCGCACCTTTTCTTACCCATTTTTCAGTAATTATGGGTGGACATTCACACCTTCTTGCAGCTGAACACCTCCTCTCCCGCTTATGATGGTGTATAGTCGGGCTTTCAAGCATTTTCTTACCCGGTTTTTACAAATTATAGTTGGACATTCAGACCTTCTTACAGCCGAAAACCTCCACTCCCTCTTTTGATCATACATTGTCGGGCATTAGCACCTTTTCTTACCCGCTTTTTACAAACCATAGTCGGACTTTCACATCTTTTAGTAGCCGAACAACTCCGCTCCCGCTATTGATTGTGTACAGTCGGGTATTTTAACCTTTTCTTACCCGCTTTTTACCAACTATGGTTGGACATTCACACCTTCTCACAGCGGAACACCTCCGCTCCCTCTTTTGATCATACATTTTCGGGCATTCGCACCTTTTCTTACCCGCTTTTTACAAACCATGGTCGGACTTTCACACCTTTTAGTAGCCGAACAACTCCGCACCCGCTACTGATTGTGTACAGTCGGGTATTTTAACCTTTTCTTACCCGTTTTTTACCAACTACGGGCGGACATTCACACCTTCTTACAGCGGAACACCTCCGCTCCCTCCTTTGATGGTGTATGTTCGGGCATTCGAACCTTTTCTTACCCGCTTTTTACAAACTATGGTCAGACGTTCAAACCTTCTTGTAGCCGAACATATCCACTCCTGCTTTTGATGATGTATGGTTGGGCATTCGAACCTACTTGTTGCCCGCTTTTCATTAATTATGGGTGGACATTCACACCTTGTCTCAGCCAAACACCTCCGCTCCCTGTTTTGATCATGTATGGTTTGACATTCGCACCTTTGCTTACCCTCTTTTTATACTGATTGCTCAAGATTAAGTTGTTCTTTCTCAAACTACAAAATTTTTTTAATTGTTGAAACTTGATTTGAAGTGGATAAATAAGGAAGACAAACAGTTTTAAGTCAGGCTGATAGCAATTAATTTTATAGCAAAATCTGTATTTCGTCATTTGTCGAGAGATGCTTATTGCTGAAGAAGTTCTTTCTCATTCTACAAAGTACAACGTTGTTTATCATTGAAACTTGATTAGACATGAATAAATATGAAGGACAAAGCAGTCTTAACTTGGTTTGAGTTAAGGAATTCGTTTTATAGGAGAATCCGAATTCGTGCATAACTCGTAAAATAGAGCTTATTTTCGGATTCCTGAAGAATGAGTCTGGTTCTTTCTCATAATACAAAGTTTGTGGTTTATTGTTGAAACTTCATCAGACCGTTAGATATAGTCGGACTCATCTCGACGCACGGCTTGGGATCTGGAACCAGTACTCTTGAGAGGGGTTGGACTCTCTTCCACTCTGGAGTTGCCCGTGGTGAGAGGCGCAGAGCAGGTGTGGGCATACTTATTGCCCCCCGGCTGTGTGCCAGTACATTGGGGTTTACCCCAGTGAACGAGAGGGTAGCCTCCCTCCGCCTTGGGTGGGGGGACGAGTCCTGACTGTTGTTTGTGCCTATGCGCCAAACATCAGTTCAGAGTACCTACCCTTTTTGGAGTCTCTGGGGGAGGCACTGGAGAATGCTCCTAACGGAGACTCCCTCATTCTGCTGGGGGACTTCAATGCTCACGTGGGCAATGACAGTGAGACCTGGAGGGGTGTGATTGGGAGGAACGGCCCCCCCGATCTGAATCAGAGTGGTGTTATGTTGTTGGACTTCTGTGCCAGTCATAGACTGTCCATAACGAACACCATGTTTAGGCATAAGGGTGTCCATATGTGCACTTGGCACCAGGACACCCTTGGCCGCAGTTCGATGATCGACTTTGTGGTTGTATCATCGGACTTGCGGCCGTATGTCCTGGACACTCGGGTGAAGAGAGGGGCGGAGCTGTCAACTGATCACCACCTGGTGGTGAGGTGGCTCCGCTGGTGGGGGAGGATGCCGATCAGACCTGGCAGGCCCAAACGTATTGTGAGGGTCTGCTGGGAGCGTTTGTCAGAATCCCCCGTCAGAAGGAGCTTTAACTCCCACCTCCGGCAGAGCTTCAACCATATTTGAGGTGGGGGACATTGAATGGGCCATGTTCCGTGACTCCATTGCCGAGGCAGCTGGTCGGAGTTGTGGCCGTAAGGTGGTCGGTGCCTGTCGTGGCGGCAACCCTCGAACCTGCTGGTGGACACCAGTGGTGAGGGAAACCGTCAAGCTGAAGAAGGAGTCCTATCGGGCCTTTTTGGCCAGTGGGACCCTGGAAGAAGCTGATAGGTACCGACGGGCCAGACGGGCCGCGGCTTCGGCGGTTGCTGAGGCAAAAACTCGGGCCTGGGAGGAGTTCGGTGAGACCATGGAGAGCGATTTCCGGACGGCCTCGAAAAGATTCTGGTCCACCATCCGGCGTCTCAGGGGGGGGAAGCGGCTCACAGTCAACACTGTTTACAGTGGGGACGGGGCTTTGCTGACCTCAACTCGGGATGTTGTGAGTCGGTGGGGGGAGTACTTCGAGGAACTCCTCAATCCTACCAACACGTGCTCGGAAGAGGCAGAGTCGGAGAGCTCGGAGACGGGGCCTCCCATTTCTGGGGCTGAGGTTGCCGAGGTGGTTAAAAAGCTCCTCGGTGGCAAGGCAAGGGTGGATGAGGTCCGTCCTGAGTTTCTCAAGGCTCTGGATGTTGTAGGGCTGTCTTGGCTGACACGCCTCTGCAGTATCGCGTGGATATCGGGGACAGTGCCTCTGGACTGGCAGATTGGGGTGGTGGTCCCCCTCTTTAAAAAGGGGGACCGGAGGGTGTGTTCCAACTATAGGGGTATCACACTCCTCAGCCTCCCTGGTAAGGTCTATTCGGGGGTATTGGAGAGGAGGATCCGTCGGATAATCGAGCCTCGGATTCAGGAGATGCAGTGTGGCTTTCGTCCTGGCCGTGGAACAGTGGACCAGCTCTATACCCTCGGCAGGATCCTGGAGGGTGCATGGGAGTTCGCCCAACCAGTCTACATGTGTTTTGTGGACTTGGAGAAAGCGTTCGACCGTGTCCCTCGTGGAGTCCTGTGGGGGGTGCTCCGGGAATATGGAGTGCCGGACCCCGTTCTGTTAGCGTCGTCAGGCCGTGACCTTCAGCTCTCACTGGAGTGATTCGCAGCCGAGTGTGAAGCGGCTGGGATGAGAATCAGCACCTCCAAATCCGAGACTATGGTTCTCAGCCGGAAAAGGGTGGAATGCTCTCTCCGGGTCGGGAATGAGATCCTTCCCCAAGAGGAGGAGTTCAAGTATCTCGTGGTCTTGTTCACGAGTGACGAACGAATGGAGCGGGAGATTGACGGGCGGATCGGTGCGGCGCCTGCAGTGTTGCAGGCTCTGCACCGACCCGTCGTTGTGAAGAGGGAGCTGAGCCAGAATGCGAAGCTCTCTACTTACTGGTCAATCTACGTTCCCATCCTCACCTATGGTCACGAGTTGTGGGTAGTGACCGAAAGAACAAGATCGCGAATACAAGCGGCCGAAATGGGTTTCCTCCGCAGGGTGTCTGGGCTCTCCCTTAGAGATAGGGTGAGAAGCTCAGTCATCCGGGAGGGGCTCGGAGTAGAACCGCTGCTCCTCCGCATTGAGAGGAGTCAGATGAGGTGGCTCGGGCATCTGGTTAGGATGCCCCCTGGGCGCCTCCCTGGGGAGGTGTTCCGGGCACGTCCCACTGGGAGGAGACCCCGGGGGAGACCCAGGACACGTTGGAGAGACTATGTCTCTCGGCTGGCCTGGGAACGCCTCGGGGTCCCCCCGGAAGAGCTGGAGGAAGTGGCCGGGGACAGAGACGTCTGGGTTTCTCTGCTCAAGCTGCTGCCCCCGCGACCCGACCCCCGGATAAGCGGCAGATGATGGATGGATGGATGGATATATCCTCCACCAACCAGACTTACAACCCCCGACTAGGGTAGCAGAATTTCTAAGCATCTGTACCCCAAAACTACTATCAAAAATATATAAATTATTGTCTAAGATAGATAACGTGATGTAGTGGATGGGGCCACGTAGGTGGTCCCCTTTGGTTGCACTCTGCAGTTCCCTGCCCCTGTTTTAATTACACCTTAGACATTACTACTTATCAAACACACTCACACACACACATTAGGTCTTGGGGGGTGGTTACACTGAGTGGCATCTGGTGGGCGGGGCTCTTTGGGTATGTAGGCTGCCCAGAGTGCCGCGCTCCCAGTTCTACAAGTTTGGCTGCCCCTCAATTTTAATTGCTCACTATTAGAAAATATTGAAGAGCCAGAAGGGTGAGGGGAGGGGTCTTCTTCGCACACCCCTGCTTCCTGGTGTCTGCTCGGGGCAGGAGGGGCCAGGAGGATTAATTAATTTTTCTGCTGGTTCGGGGTCTGTGGTGGCTGGGGGGTTGCTGGCCTCCTGGTGTGCCCGCTGCACTACACCCCAGCAGAGTCGAGGGAGGTAGGATGTGTGGATGTGTGGATGTATGGGACGTGAAAGTGTGTGTGGTAATGATTGGGCCTGGATCTGGGACTTGCTGTCGCCTGGCCTGCCTGTGTTTCTCCCGATGGGGCATCAGCGTTGCCTCTCCCCACTGCTCGCGACTTCACCCACCTGTGGGCACGTCTTGACTTGACACTTGGCCAGGGGCGCTGGGGCAGGCGCTGACCCACTTTGTGGCTGTCTGGGGCGCTTCGCCCTCCTGGGTATTGGGTGGGGCCTCTGCCGGGGGGTTTGGGGGCGCTCGGGCTCCTGGGGCCCAGGTCCCGGAGTGCCTCTGCCCTATGCTTATGGGGGCTCTTTCCGGGGGCTTCCTCTGCAGTCTTCTGGGTGGATGCGTGGTTGCCCCTGCGGTGGGCTGCCTGGGTCACAAGCACAAGACCCAGGCTGCTGGTGGCCTGGGTCTTGTGGCCCTCTCTGCCTGCTTCTGATTGCTTGGGGGGGGGCTGTGGATTGTGGCCCTGTACGCTTATACACTCATAACTAAGCACGGTTATCATGTAGGTCCTGTGCCATGGGTGTTGCATGTTCTCACACACACACACACACATTCATTAGTCCAGTAGCATGGTCACTAAGCAGTTGATGTATTATCATGTCGTCTCAGGTCATCTATATCCACAGCTGTGTTGTATGCGATTGCCGCTTCTTGTGCTTGTTTTTGTTTGTTTGTGTGTTTGTTTTTTCTCTGCTTGTCTGCTTTCAGGTGCTCCTGGTGGCGCTAAGGCTGGATTCCCCTCATAGGCCATGGATTGTTGTCTGTTTTGTTTTTTACAGGTGTAGCAGCTGGTTGTCTGGTTTTTGTTTCTATTTTTGTTCTGTTTCCTCTTCTTTCCTCTTCTTCTTTCCTTGTCCCCCGGTCCGGTTCAGTTCAGTTCATGTCATATATTGTAAACAGAAATAAATAAATTGGCATCAAGGGGAGCTTTACATTTATAAAACTTCCCTTGGCAAAACAAATCTGTTTGTCATCAAAGGTATTCAGACTACAATTCTTCTGACATAATGCTGAACAGGACAAGGGGAAAAAAAAATAAAGAAGACAGTTCTGCCGAAAGCCAGGGATAGACCTGTTCTAAGTTCTACACTTTTTAAAAGGGGCGTGTTTATCAACTATGGAATTAGAAGATTTACAAAAATGGTCAAGTGCTAGATCTTCATCTGGGATTTTAACAGGGTCATATAACTATTCAACAGATCAGTTTAAAAAAAGCCTGCTCGTGGAGATGTTTCAGGATCTGGATACCAAGCGTGGACCTAATGTTTTCATTTTTGCAATTCTGATACAGGCTATTGAGCAGTGATAACTAACACCAAGTTCAGATACTGCGGATTTTCTACCTTTGATTTGTTAAGATTGAGCCAATCAGGGACAACCTTGAAGGATCTCTTTGGTTTTGTAGGATCAGTAATTACCTGAGAAAGGTTGATATTGGTACACACCTTTTTTAAATGATCAGAGGCAGAGTTCAACTTGTTTAAATTAAAATTGCCATGGGTTTAGGCCACATGCACACAGAATGACATCAACAAATATAAGAAATATTAAACATTTACACATAGATTTTTGAATATATGTAGAGGAATGATACTTTGAAATGTGCTCATTGCGGAGTTATGATCAGTTGAGTAATGAAGGTTGAACTATTCTGGGAAAGAGGTTCTATTCCCAGCATCATGATGGACACTCCTGATATAGAAGGTTTTGCTAACGCATTGGAATTGTTTTACTATTTTCATATGCATGTGCAATGAAGAATTGCTTGCTGCTGATAAATGCAAAGAAGAACAGCTTACACATAGATGCTCACCTATAGGCTGCTGAATGCAATGAAGACCTGCTTATCAAGTAAAGTTCAATGTCAATGTGTAATATTCAATTAGGATTTGCAAAACAGTGAAGTTAAACAATGAATGGGTCCATAGTCGGTATGAGAAGACTACAGGAATATTTACCTGGGTGTACGTTCAAACAGAGATGAGAAAATTGCGATAAATAATTGTTTGTTTGTTTGTTAGTATGTATATGAATGTTATGTGTATAAACTGTGTTGAGTTATAGTTACACAGTAGTGTCTCAGTGAAACAACCGACGGGGGAAGCCTTGCGGTGACAACAAAAGCAGTGTTTTACTGATCAGTCAAGTTGCTCCAGTGTACTCCATACAAACTGGTTGGCTACTGAAGGGATAGAAAATGGGGAATACTTGTTTTAAAGCAAACAAGGAATTAGATGGGAAAAATACATGTTTTAACGGGACCCAGACAATATTAAATACTCAGACAGATGGGAGAAGAAGTGTAGTTTTGTAGGAAATCACAAAATTATTACATAGAATTAGTGAAATCAATTGAAGAATGCCTTTCTGAAGAGCTGTTTACCATAGATGAGCAGCTTTGCGACCAAGCACATTGTAGATCGCTTTACTGCCAAAATGATCTAATTTAATGGATTGGTTTAGACATGCATAACAGCATTTTAAGAACAAAGAGAGAAACAAAAAGGGACAACGCTTCATGGTGGAAGGTGATGTATAAATAACTGTGTATATGATGAAGGGGGTGGCAACACCCATTCCGAAATCCAGCCATTCCGACATCCCGCTATTCCGACATCCCACCATTCCGACATACCACCATTCCGACATACCACCATTCCGACATGCAAACGTCCCACCATTCCGACATCCCACCATTGCGACATCCCGCTATTCTGACGTTCAAATGTCCCACCATTCCGACAAGGCTTTCCGTATAAGGAAATGTGTGTTACTCAACAGGTGAGTCCCTTCTTTCTGTTCATGCAATTTATATGTTTAACACATGTTTATAGACAAGCGTTATTAAAAACACAAAGTCTCAGCAACTGGAGGAGGAGAAGCAGTCCGCGGTGCTTTTTAATCACACACTCCAATGCCACTTGTTTCAACTTCCGAAAATTTAATCCAGGAAAAAAAGGCTTACAAACATGGACCAAAACGGCTCCATAACACGCACAAGAATCCAAAAGAAACGAAAGTTAACTAAAAGAAAGCAAATAAACAGTATGAAGTGGTCAAAATTGGTTTTACGCATGCCTATGTGCGTCTGGCACATGCGTCTTCGGGCTCTCCCACGTTGGTTTGTGGATGAAAGCTATATGTTCAGCTGTAATGTCATGTAAAAACAATCTCTACATGACATTTACTCCCAGGTGTGACCAGTTAGGTCCTTAAGATATCAACAGGCTGTATAAAGCTACAACCGTTGCGGCTGTGTGTTTGTGCCAAATGCGCAAAACCCATCCGCGCTTCCCAAAATTGGAGTGAGTACTCATAAATCACGTGAATAACATGAATAAACGTTTTTACTGCATTTTGTTGTGTTTTATACGTTCTATGCTGTCATTTCTCTCTTCTCCTATTGGCAAGGCAAGGCAGAGTGCTCGCAACTGTGTCCTGTGCAGTAGCCGTGATATCTGTAATTGCAATTATTACTTTTGCATATGATGACAGCGTGCAAAAGACGCATGGGCTCTGTGGAGAGCTCCGCTCCAGCTGGCTGCTGTGACAGCTCACTGACACTGTATTTCTGCTTAATCAGTTTCAGTCTCGCCAGAGTTACATTAATATCTGTATTTTTATATTTGAAATTCAGGGGATTTTGATAATAGATTATTAAAGTTTGTTTGCGAGGATGTGGCCTCTGCATGTGCAAAGCTTGTGCGCCAAACTTTAGGGCGTATTTGCGCCGGCATATCATTAGTGCAAAATGTTTTTGGTAAAAAATAGGCTATTAAAAGGAACTGTCGGAATGTTAAAAAAAAAAAAAAAACATACCGCCATTCCGACCATAGGAGGAAAAAAGTGTCGGAATGGTGGGACGTTTGATAAAAAATTAAGTGTCGCCATTCCGACAATTGGAGACCCATGTCGGAATGGCGAGATGTCGGAATGGCAGCATGTAACCATGATGAAGGAGAGACCATTTGAGCAGCACAGCCATTTCGCAGCACAGGGACAGCAATCCAAGTTACAGGATCTCCCACGTGGTATCACCTGTCACATTGTGTCAAGGCATCAAAAGAAGAAAAAATCACCAAACTCAAGGACAAAAAGACAAAGACTCCGGTGAACGAAGACAGAGGACTGACAAACCAGAAATACAAAAGGATTCTCGATATCAAGATCCAGAAGAAGAGGCTAACAATGCCACGAACACTTACGATGCTGGGAATGATGCCAGCAATGAACAGAGAAGAAGATTCAGTGTCATCAATCTGCATTACGTGCCTCTAATGAGGGGGTGAATATAGAATCCTCAACGATTACAACGTCTCTGGGAACTGTGACAACAACAAGGTTTAAACCATTTTGGTATATATTGTAACCTATTGTCTAAGGAATAGTGCTGAAAATGAGGTAAATCTAATCCACCACTGTCCTTGGTCTTCTGTAGGGTTTTTAAACTAATACGTGGTGGTTTGTTTTTCCACAGAAATTTGGAGATGCATGAATCTAGTGACTTAAACCAAGTAGCAGATGGTTTTATGGGGATCATTGAGAACAAATAGTTAACTTTTGGTAGTATCATCATTTTAATGGATGTAACTCTCCCCATAAGTGATATAGGTAAGGACTTCCAACGAGAGATCGTCCTCTACTGTCTTTAATAATTGCACATAATTTAGCTTTGTTAGCTCTGAGAGCCTGGAGGAAATGTTTATGCCTAAATATCTAATATTTCCTGACTGTAAAGTGATCGCAGGTATATTATGGACCCTACAGTTAATGGGCAGAACTGTGGTCTTAGACCAGTTGATAGAGTAGTCAGAAAGTGCTGAGAATTTATTTATGAGTGTGATCGTGTGACTGAGAGACGTCTGTGAGTTCTGAAGGAAAAGTAATACATCATCAGCATAAAGACTTATTTTATGCTCAATATTTTGGGATTAATTACTCACAAACGGGTAAGAAAAGGTAGTATTGCCAGACCATACATGATCAAAACAGGGAGCGGAGGTGGTTCAGCTGCAAGGTGTGAATGTCTGACTATAGTTTGTAAAAAGCGGGTAAGATAAGGTGCGAATGCCCGACAATGTATGATCAAAAGAGGGAGCGGAGGGTTTTGGCTACAAGAAGGTTTGAATGTCCGACCATAGTTTGTAAAAAGCGGGTAAGAAAAGGTTACCATACATCATCAAAAGCAGGAGTGGATGTGTTCGGCTACAAGAAGATTTGAATGTCCATCAATAATTGCTTTAAAACATGAAAGAAAATTTTCGAATATCAAACCGCACATGATCATAAGCGGGAGAGGAGTTGTTCCGCTGCAAGAAGGTGTGAATATCCACCCATAATTACTGAAAAATGGGTAAGACAAGGTGAAAATGCCCAACCATACATCATCAAAAGCAGGAGTGGATGTGTTCGGCTACAAGAAGGTTTGAATGTCCGACCATAGTTTGTAAAAAGCGGGTAAGAAAAGGTTCGAATGCCCGAACATACACCATCAAAAGAGGGAGCGGAGGTGTTCCGCTGTAAGAAGGTGTAAATGTCCGACCATAGTTGGTAAAAAGCGGGTAATAAAAGGTTAAAATACCCGACTGTACACAATCAATAGCGGGAGCGGAGTTGTTTGGCTACAAGAAGGTGTGAAAGTCCGACCACGGTTTGTAAAAAGCGGGTAAGAAAAGGTTAAAATACCCGACTGTACACAATCAATAGCGGGAGCGGAGTTGTTTGGCTACAAGAAGGTGTGAAAGTCCGACCACGGTTTGTAAAAAGCGGGTAAGAAAAGGTTCGAATGCCCGAATATATACCATCAAAAGTGGAAGTGGATGTGTTCGGCTGCAAGAAGGTGTGAACGTCCGACCAAAGTTTGTAAAAAGCAGTTAAGAAAAGGTTCGAATATCCAACCAAACATAATCAAAAGCGGGAGCAGAGCTGTTCGACTGCAAGTAGGTGTGAATGTCAGATCATAATTTGCAAAAAGCTGATGAGAAAGGGTGAGAATGCCCGGCTATACACCATCAAATGCGGGAGCGGAAGTGTTCGGCTGTGAGTAGGTGTGAATGTCCGACCATAATTGCTGAAAAATGTGTTAGAAGAGACTAGAATGCGGGACAAGACATCATCAAATGCGGGAGCGGAGTTGTTCGGCTGTGAGTAGGTGTGAATCTCCGAGCATAGTTTGTAAAAAGGGGGTAAGAATAGGTTCGAATGCCCGAACATACACTATCAAAACAGGGAGCTGAGGTGGCTCAGCTGCAAGGTGTGAATGTCTGACTATAGTTTGTAAATAAGGTGCGAATGCCCAACAATGTATAATCAAAAGAGGAAGCGGAGGTTTTCGGCTACAAGAAGGTTTGATTGTCCCACCATAGTTTGTAAAAAGCGGGTAAGAAAAGGTTCAAATGCCTGACTATACACCATCAAAAGCGGGAGCAGAGGTGTTCCGCTGTAAGACGGTGTGAATGTCCGACCATATTTGGTAAAAAGCGGATAAGAAAAGGTTAAAATACCCGACTGTACACAATCAATAGCGGGAGAGGAGGTGTTCAGCTGCAAGAAGGTGTGAATGTCCACCCATGATTACTGAAAAATGGGTAAGAAAACGTGCGAATGCCCAACCATACATTATCAAAAGCAGGTGTGAATGTCGGATCATAATTTGCAAAAAGCTGATGAGAAAGGGTGAGAATGCCCGACTATACACCATCAAATGCGGGAGCGGAGTTGTTCGGCTGTGAGTAAGTGTGAATCTCCGACCATAATTGCTGAAAAATGTGTTAGAAAGGGTAAGAATGCCGGTCCATACATCATCAAAAGCAGGAGAGGTGGTTTTCGGCTGCAAGTAGGTGTGAATGTCCAGCCATAATTACTAACAAACGGGTAAGAAAAGGTAGTATTGCCAGACCATACATGATCAAAACAGGGAGCGGAGGTGGTTCAGCTGCAAGAAGGTGTGAATGTCCGACTAAAGTTCAAATATATTAACAAAAGCGGGAGGAGAGGTCTTCGGATGAGAGTGGTTGAGAATTTCCAACCATAATCTATAAAATGCGGTGAAAAAAAAGGTGTGATAGAACACTAAAAGGTGGAGCGGAAGCTGTGAACAGCCGACCATAGTTGGCAAAAAGCGGGTGAGAAAAGGTGCGAATGTCCAACCATACATGATCAAAACAGGGAGCGGAGGTGTTTGGCTGTGACAAGGTGTGAATGTCCAACCAAAATTAATGAAAAGCAGGCAACAAGTAGGTTTGAATGCCCAACCATACATCATCAAAAGCAGGAGTGGATGTGTTCGGCTACAAGAAGGTTTGAATGTCCGACCATAGTTTGTAAAAAGCGGGTAAGAAAAGGTTCGAATGCCCGAACATAGACCATCAAAAGAGGGAGCGGAGGTGTTCCGCTGTAAGATCGTGTAAATGTCCGACCATAGTTGGTAAAAAGCGGGTAAGAAAAGGTTAAAATACCCGACTGTACACAATCAATAGCGGGAGCGGAGTTGTTTGGCTACAAGAAGGTGTGAAAGTCCGACCACGGTTTGTAAAAAGCGGGTAAGAAAAAGTTAAAATACCCGACTGTACACAATCAATAGCGGGAGCGGAGTTGTTTAGCTACAAGAAGGTGTGAAAGTCCGACCACGGTTTGTAAAAAGCGGGTAAGAAAAGGTTCGAATGCCCGAATATATACCATCAAAAGTGGAAGTGGATGTGTTCGGCTGCAAGAAGGTGTGAACGTCCGACCAAAGTTTGTAAAAAGCAGTTAAGAAAAGGTTCGAATATCCAACCAAACATAATCAAAAGCGGGAGCAGAGCTGTTCGACTGCAAGTAGGTGTGAATGTCAGATCATAATTTGCAAAAAGCTGATGAGAAAGGGTGAGAATGCCCGGCTATACACCATCAAATGCGGGAGCGGAAGTGTTCGGCTGTGAGTAGGTGTGAATGTCCGACCATAATTGCTGAAAAATGTGTTAGAAGAGACTAGAATGCCGGACAAGACATCATCAAATGCGGGAGCGGAGTTGTTCGGCTGTGAGTAGGTGTGAATCTCCGAGCATAGTTTGTAAAAAGGGGGTAAGAATAGGTTCGAATGCCCGAACATACACTATCAAAACAGGGAGCTGAGGTGGCTCAGCTGCAAGGTGTGAATGTCTGACTATAGTTTGTAAATAAGGTGCGAATGCCCAACAATGTATAATCAAAAGAGGAAGCGGAGGTTTTCGGCTACAAGAAGGTTTGATTGTCCGACCATAGTTTGTAAAAAGCGGTTAAGAAAAGGTTCAAATGCCTGACTATACACCATCAAAAGCGGGAGCAGAGGTGTTCCGCTGTAAGACGGTGTGAATGTCCGACCATATTTGGTAAAAAGCGGATAAGAAAAGGTTAAAATACCCGACTGTACACAATCAATAGCGGGAGAGGAGGTGTTCAGCTGCAAGAAGGTGTGAATGTCCACCCATAATTACTGAAAAATGGGTAAGAAAAGGTGCGAATGCCCAACCATACATTATCAAAAGCAGGTGTGAATGTCAGATCATAATTTGCAAAAAGCTGATGAGAAAGGGTGAGAATGCCCGACTATACACCATCAAATGCGGGAGCGGAGTTGTTCGGCTGTGAGTAAGTGTGAATCTCCGACCATAATTGCTGAAAAATGTGTTAGAAAAGGTAAGAATGCCGGTCCATACATCATCAAAAGCGGGAGAGGTGGTGTTCGGCTGCAAGTAGGTGTGAATGTCCAGCCATAATTACTGAAAAATGGGTAAGAAAAGGTGCGAATGCCCAACCATACATTATCAAAAGCAGGTGTGAATGTCAGATCATAATTTGCAAAAAGCTGATGAGAAAGGGTGAGAATGCCCGACTATACACCATCAAATGCGGGAGCGGAGTTGTTCGGCTGTGAGTAAGTGTGAATGTCCGACCATAATTGCTGAAAAATGTGTTAGAAAAGGTAAGAATGCCGGTCCATACATCATCAAAAGCGGGAGAGGTGGTGTTCGGCTGCAAGTAGGTGTGAATGTCCAGCCATAATTACTAACAAACGGGTAAGAAAAGGTAGGATTGCCAGACCATACATGATCAAAACAGGGAGCGGAGGTGGTTCAGCTGCAAGAAGGTGTGAATGTCCGACTAAAGTTCAAATATATTAACAAAAGCGGGAGGAGAGGTCTTCGGATGAGAGTGGTTGAGAATTTCCAACCATAATCTATAAAATGCGGTGAAAAAAAAGGTGTGATAGAACACTAAAAGGTGGAGCGGAAGTGTTCGGCTGCAAGAAGGTGTGAATGTCCGACTATATTTGGTGAAAAGCAGGTGAAGCAAGGTCTGAATGCCCAACCTTACATCATCAAAAGCGAGATCAGAGGTGTTTGGCTGCATGAAGGCCATAGTTTGCCAAAAGCGGGTAAGCTGCGAATGACCGACTAAATATCAACAAAAGGTCTTCGGATGCAAGTGGGTGTGAATATCCCACCATACAAGTATGGTGGAGAGGAAGCTGTGAACAGCCGACCATAGTTGGCAAAAAGCGGGTGAGAAAAGGTGCGAATGTCCAACCATACATGATCAAAACAGGGAGCGGAGGTGTTTGGCTGTGACAAGGTGTGAATGTCCACCCAAAATTAATGAAAAGCAGGCAACAAGTAGGTTTGAATGCCCAACCATACATCATCAAAAGCAGGAGTGGATGTGTTCGGCTACAAGAAGGTTTGAATGTCCGAGCATAGTTTGTAAAAAGCGGGTAAGAAAAGGTTCGAATGCCCAAACATACACCATCAAAAGAGGGAGCGGAGGTGTTCCGCTGTAAGAAGGTGTGAATGTCCGACCATAGTTGGTAAAACACGGGTAAGAAAAGGTTAAAATACCCGACTGTACACAATCAATAGCGGGAGAGGAGGTGTTTGGCTACAAGAATGTGTGACAGTCCGACCATGGTTTGTAAAAAACGGGTAAGAAAAGGTGCGAATGCCCGACAATGTATGATCAAAAGAGGGAGCGGAGGTTTTCGGCTACAAGAAGGTTTGAATGTCCGACCATAGTTTGTAAAAAGCGGGTAAGAAAAGGTTCAAATGCCTGACTATACACCATCAAAAGCGGGAGCGGAGGTGTTCGGCTACAAGAAGGTGTGAAAGTTCAACCATGGTTTGTAAAAGGCTGGTAAGAAAAGGTTCGAATGCCCGAATATATACCATCAAAAGCGGAAGCGGAGGTGTTCGGCTGCAAGAAGGTGTGAACGTCCGACCAAAGTTTGTAAAAAGCAGTTAAGAAAAGGTTCGAATGCCCGAATATATACCATCAAAAGCAGGAGCAGAGCTGTTCGACTGCAAGTAGGTGTGAATGTCCAGCCATATTTACTCACAAACGGGTAAGAAAAGGTAGTATTGCCAGACCATACATGATCAAAACAGGGAGCTGAGGTGGTTCAGCTGCAAGGTGTGAATGTCTGACTATAGTTTGTAAAAAGCGGGTAAGACAAGGTGCGAATGCCCGACAATGTATGATCAAAAGAGGGAGTGGAGGTCTTCGGCTGCAAGGTCTGAATGTCCAACCATAATTTCTAAAAACCGGGTAAGAAAAGGCTCGAAAGCCCGACTATACACAATCAAAAGCGGGAGCGGGAGGTTTTCAGCTGCAAATCCTTCACTCAAACCAAGTGAAAACTGCTTTGTCCTTCATATTTATCAATGTCTAGATCGACTTCAACAAAGAACAACATTGTACTTTGCAGTAAAGAAAGAGCAAATCAAAAGTTTTAGGAATCCGAGAATAAGCTTATTTTCATGAGTTCTGCACGATTATTGATTTTACTATAAATGAATGCCTTCACTCAAACTATGTTAAAACTGCTTTGTCCTTCATATTTATCAATGTCTAGATCGACTTCAACAAAGAACAACATTGTATTTTGCAGTAGAAGAAAAAACAACACTGAAGGATCAGGAATCCGAGAATAAGCTTCTTTTCATACGTTCTGCATGATTTGGGATTTTATGTATAAAATTAAATCCTTCACTCAAACCAAGTGAAAACTGCTTTGTCCTTCATATTTATCAATGTCTAGATTTACTTCAACAAAGAACAACATTGTATTTTGCAGTAGTAGAAAGAGCAACACTGAAGGATCAGGAATTCGAGAATAAGCTTATTTTCATACGTTCTGCATGATTTGGGATTTTATGTATAAAATGAATTCCTTTACTCAAACTATGTTAAAACTGCTTTGTCCTTCATATTTATCAATGTCTAGATTGACTTCAACAAAGAACAACATTGTATTTTGTAGTAGAAGAAATATTAACACTGAAGGATCAGGAATCCGAAAACAAGCTTATTTTCATACGTTCTGCATGATTTGGGATTTTGCTATAAGATTAATTCCTTCACTCAAACAAAGTGGAAACTGCTTTGTCCTTCATATTTATCAATGTCTATATCGATTTCAACAAAGAACAAGGCTGTATTTTGCAGTATAGGAAAGAGCAACACTGGAGGATCAGGAATCCGAGAATAAGCTTACTTTCATGAGTCCTGCACGATTTCGGATTTTCCTATAAAATGAATTGCTTTGCTCAAACCAAGTTAAAATTGCTTTGTCCTTCATAGTTATCCATGTCTAAAATGTATCAAGCATAAAGTTCCTCATATTACCCTGAATGAGAAAGAAGCATCCCTTTGGTTGAGCAATACGTTCCTTTTGCGGAGTTATGCATGATTTCGGATTTTGCTATAAAATTCATTCCTTCACACCTTTTTTTTCCACCTCATTTTATAGATTATGGTTGGAAATTTCAACCACTCTAATCCGAAGACCTCTCCTCCCGCTTTTGTTAATATATTTGAACTTTAGTTGGACATTCACCCCTTTTTGCAGCTAAACCACCTCCGCTCCCTGTTTTGATCATGTATGGTCTGGCAATACTACATTTTCTTACCCGTTTGTGAGTAATTATGGCTGGATATTCACACCTACTTGCAGCTGAACACAATCTCTCTCGCTTTTAATTATGTTTGGATATTCGAACCTTTTCTTTACTGCTTTATGACAACTTTGGTCGGACGTTCACACCTTCTTGCAGCCGAACACCTCCGCTTCCGCTTTTGATGGTATATATTCGGGCATTCGAACCTTTTCTTACCAGCTTTTTACAAACGATGGTTGGACTTTCACACCTTCTTGTAGCCGAACAACTCCGCTCCCGCTATTGATTGTGTACAGTCGGATATTTTAACCTTTTCTTACCCGCTTTTTACCAACTATGGTCGGACATTCACACCGTCTTACAGCGGAACATCTCCGCTCCCGCTTTTGATGGTGTATAGTCAGGCATTTGAACCTTTTCTTACCCGCTTTTTACAAACTATGGTCGGACATTCAAACCTTCTTGTAGCCGAAAACCTCTGCTCCCTCTTTTGATTATACATTGTCGGGCATTCGCACCTTATCTTACCCGCTTTTTACAAACTATAGTCAGACATTCACACCTTGGTGCTGAACCACCTCAGCTCCCTGTTTTGATCATGTATGGTCTGGCAATACTACCTTTTCTTACCCGTTTGTGAGTAATTATGGCTGGACATTCACACCTACTTGCAGTCGAACAGCTCTGCTCCCGCTTTTGATTATGTTTGGTTGGATATTCGAACCTTTTCTTAACTGCTTTTTACAAACTTTGGTCGGACGTTCACACCTTCTTGCAGCCGAACACCTCCACTTCCGCTTTTGATGGTATATATTCGGGCATTCGAACCTTTTCTTACCAGCTTTTTACAAACCATGGTTGGACTTTCACACCTTCTTGTAGCCGAACAACTCCGCTCCCCCTATTGATTGTGTACAGTCGGGTATTTTAACCTTTTCTTACCCACTTTTTACCAACTATGGTCGGACATTCACACCTTCTTACAGCGGAACACCTCCGCTCCCTCTTTTGATGGTGTATGTTTGGGCATTCGAACCTTTTCTTACCCGCTTTTTACAAACTATGCTAGGACATTCAAACCTTCTTGTAGCCGAACACATCCACTCCCGCTATTGATTGTGTACAGTCAGGTATTTTAACCTTTTCTTACCCGCTTTTTACCAACTATGGTCGGACATTCACACCGTCTTACAGCGGAACATCTCCGCTCCCGCTTTTGATGGTGTATAGTCAGGCATTTGAACCTTTTCTTACCCGCTTTTTACAAACTATGGTCGGACATTCAAACCTTCTTGTAGCCGAAAACCTCTGCTCCCTCTTTTGATTATACATTGTCGGGCATTCGCACCTTATCTTACCCGCTTTTTACAAACTATAGTCAGACATTCACACCTTGGTGCTGAACCACCTCAGCTCCCTGCTTTGATCATGTATGGTCTGGCAATACTACCTTTTCTTACCCGTTTGTGAGTAATCATGGCTGGACATTCACAACTACTTGCAGTCGAACAGCTCCGCTCCCGCTTTTGATTATGTTTGGTTGGATATTCGAACCTTTTCTTAACTGCTTTTTACAAACTTTGGTCGGACGTTCACACCTTCTTGCAGCCGAACACCTCCACTTCCGCTTTTGATGGTATATATTCGGGCATTCGAACCTTTTCTTACCAGCTTTTTACAAACCATGGTTGGACTTTCACACCTTCTTGTAGCCGAACAACTCCACTCCCCCTATTGATTGTGTACAGTCGGGTATTTTAACCTTTTCTTACCCACTTTTTACCAACTATGGTCGGACATTCACACCTTCTTACAGCGGAACACCTCCGCTCCCTCTTTTGATGGTGTATGTTTGGGCATTCGAACCTTTTCTTACCCGCTTTTTACAAACTATGGTCGGACATTCAAACCTTCTTGTAGCCGAACACATCCACTCCTTCTTTTTATGATGTATGCTTGGGCATTCAAACCTACTTTTTGCCCGATTTTCATTAATTTTGGGTGGACATTCACACCTTGTCACAGCCAAACACCTCCGCTCCCTGTTTTGATCATGTATGGTTGGACATTCGCACCTTGTCTCACCCGCTTTTTGCAAACTATGGTCGGCTGTTCACAGCTTCCTCTCCACCATACTTGTATGGTGGGATATTCACACCCACTTGCATCCGAAGACCTTTTGTTGATATTTAGTCGGTCATTCGCAGCTTACCCGCTTTTGGCAAACTATGGCCTTCATGCAGCCAAACACCTCTGATCTCGCTTTTGATGATGTAAGGTTGGGCATTCAGACCTTGCTTCACCTGCTTTTCACCAAATATAGTCGGACATTCACACCTTCTTGCAGCCGAACACTTCCGCTCCACCTTTTAGTGTTCTATCACACCTTTTTTTTCACCGCATTTTATAGATTATGGTTGGAAATTCTCAACCACTCTCATCCGAAGACCTCTCCTCCCGCTTTTGTTAATATATTTGAACTTTAGTCGGACATTCACACCTTCTTGCAGCTGAACCACCTCCGCTCCCTGTTTTGATCATGTATGGTCTGGCAATCCTACCTTTTCTTACCCGTTTGTTAGTAATTATGGCTGGACATTCACACCTACTTGCAGCCGAACACCACCTCTCCCGCTTTTGATGATGTATGGACCGGCATTCTTACCTTTTCTAACACATTTTTCAGCAATTATGGTCGGAGATTCACACTTACTCACAGCCGAACAACTCCGCTCCCGCATTTGATGGTGTATAGTCGGGCATTCTCACCCTTTCTCATCAGCTTTTTGCAAATTATGATCTGACATTCACACCTGCTTTTGATAATGTATGGTTGGGCATTCGCACCTTTTCTTACCCATTTTTCAGTAATTATGGGTGGACATTCACACCTTCTTGCAGCTGAACACCTCCTCTCCCGCTATTGATTGTGTACAGTCGGGTATTTTAACCTTTTCTTACCCGCTTTTTACCAAATATGGTCGGACATTCACACCGTCTTACAGTGGAACACCTCTGCTCCCGCTTTTGATGGTGTATAGTCAGGCATTTGAACCTTTTCTTACCCGCTTTTTACAAACTATGGTCGGACATTCAAACCTTCTTGTAGCCGAAAACCTCCGCTCCCTCTTTTGATTATACATTGTTGGGCATTCGCACCTTATTTACAAACTATAGTCAGACATTCACACCTTGCAGCTGAGCCACCTCAGCTCCCTGTTTTGATAGTGTATGTTCGGGCATTCGAACCTATTCTTACCCCCTTTTTACAAACTATGCTCGGAGATTCACACCTACTCACAGCCGAACAACTCCGCTCCCGCATTTGATTATGTATTGTCCGGCATTCTAGTCTCTTCTAACACATTTTTCAGCAATTATGGTCGGACATTCACACCTACTCACAGCCGAACACTTCCGCTCCCGCATTTGATGGTGTATAGCCGGGCATTCTCACCCTTTCTCATCAGCTTTTTGCAAATTATGATCTGACATTCACACCTACTTGCAGTCGAACAGCTCTGCTCCCGCTTTTGATTATGTTTGGTTGGATATTCGAACCTTTTCTTAACTGCTTTTTACAAACGTTGGTCGGACGTTCACACCTTCTTGCAGCCGAACACATCCACTTCCACTTTTGATGGTATATATTCGGGCATTCGAACCTTTTCTTACCCGCTTTTTACAAACCGTGGTCGGACTTTCACACCTTCTTGTAGCCAAACAACTCCGCTCCCGCTATTGATTGTGTACAGTCGGGTATTTTAACCTTTTCTTACCCGCTTTTTACCAACTATGGTCGGACATTTACACCTTCTTACAGCGGAACACCTCCGCTCCCTCTTTTGATGGTCTATGTTCGGGCATTCGAACCTTTTCTTACCCGCTTTTTACAAACTATGGTCGGACATTCAAATCTTCTTGTAGCCGAACACATCCACTCCTGCTTTTGATGATGTATGGTTGGGCATTTTCACCTTTTCTTACCCATTTTTCAGTAATTATGGGTGGACATTCACACCTTCTTGCAGCTGAACAACTCCTCTCCCGCTTATGATCATGTGCGGTTTGATATTCGAAAATTTTCTTTCATGTTTTAAAGCAATTATTGATGGACATTCAAATCTTCTTGTAGCCGAACACATCCACTCCTGCTTTTGATGATGTATGGTTTGGCATTCGCACCCTTTTTTTACCCATTTTTCAGGAATTTTGGGTGGACATTCAGACCTTCTTGCAGCCGAAAACCTCCGCTCCCTCTTTTGATCATACATTGTCGGGCATTCGCACCTTATCTTACCCGCTTTTTACAAACTATAGTCAGACATTCACACCTTGCAGCTGAACCACCTCCGCTCCCTGTTTTGATCATGTATGGTCTGGCAATACTACCTTTTCTTACCCGTTTGTGAGTAATTAATCCCAAAATATTGAGCATAAAATAAGTCTTTATGCTGATGATGTATTACTTTTCCTTCAGAACTCACAGACGTCTCTCAGTCACACGATCACACTCATAAATAAATTCTCAGCACTTTCTGACTACTCTATCAACTGGTCTAAGACCACAGTTCTGCCCATTAACTTTAGGGTCCATAATATACCTGCGATCACTTTACAGTCAGGAAATATTAGATATTTAGGCATAAACATTTCCTCCAGGCTCTCAGAGCTAACAAAGCTAAATTATGTGCAATTATTAAAGACAGTAGAGAACGATCTCTCGTTGGAAGTCCTTACCTATATCACTTATGGGGAGAGTTACATCCATTAAAATGATGATACTACCAAAAGTTAACTATTTGTTCTCAATGATCCCCATAAAACCATCTGCTACTTGGTTTAAGTCACTAGATTCATGCATCTCCAAATTTCTGTGGAAAAACAAACCACCACGTATTAGTTTAAAAACCCTACAGAAGACCAAGGACAGTGGTGGATTAGATTTACCTCATTTTCAGCACTTTTCCTTAGACAATAGGTTACAATATATATCAAAATGGTTTAAACCTTGTTGTTGTCACAGTTCCCAGAGACGTTGTAATCGTTGAGGATTCTATATTCACCCCCTCATTAGAGGCACGTAATGCAGATTGATGACACTGAATCTTCTTCTCTGTTCATTGCTGGCATCATTCCCAGCATCGTAAGTGTTCGTGGCATTGTTAGCCTCTTCTTCTGGATCTTGATATCGAGAATCCTTTTGTATTTCTGGTTTGTCAGTCCTCTGTCTTCGTTCACCGGAGTCTTTGTCTTTTTGTCCTTGAGTTTGGTGATTTTTTCTTCTTTTGATGCCTTGACACAATGTGACAGGTGATACCACGTGGGAGATCCTGTAACTTGGACTGCTGTCCCTGTGTTGCAAAATGGCTATGCTGCTCAAATGGTCTCTCCTTCATCATGGTTACATGCTGACACTTAATTTTTTATCAAACGTCCCACCATTCCGACACTTTTTTCCTCCTATGGTCGGAATGGCGGTATGTTTTTTGTTTTTTTTTAACATTCCGACAGTTCCTTTTAATAGCCTATTTTTTACCCAAAACATTTTGCACTAATGATATGCCGGCGCAAATACGCCCTAAAGTTTGGCGCACAAGCTTTGCACATGCAGAGGCCACAGCCTCGCAAACAAACTTTAATAATCTATTATCAAAATCCCCTGAATTTCAAATATAAAAATACAGATATTAATGTAACTCTGGCGAGACTGAAACTGATTAAGCAGAAATACAGTGTCAGTGAGCTGTCACAGCAGCCAGCTGGAGCGGAGCTCTCCACAGAGCCCATGCGTCTTTTGCACGCTGTCATCATATGCAAAAGTAATAATTGCAATTACAGATATCACGGCTACTGCACAGGACACAGTTGCGAGCACTCTGCCTTGCCTTGCCAATAGGAGAAGAGAGAAATGACAGCATAGAACGTATAAAACACAACAAAATTCAGTTAAAACGTTTATTCATGTTATTCACGTGATTTATGAGTACTCACTCCAATTTTGGGAAGCGCGGATGGGCTTTGCGCATTTGGCACAAACACACAGCCGCAACGGTTGTAGCTTTATACAGCCTGTTGATATCTTAAGGACCTAACTGGTCACACCTGGGAGTAAATGTCATGTAGAGATTGTTTTTACATGACATTACAGCTGAACATATAGCTTTCATCCACAAACCAACGTGGGAGAGCCCGAAGACGCATGTGCCAGACGCAAATAGGCATGCGTAAAACCAATTTTGACCACTTCATACTGTTTATTTGCTTTCTTTTAGTTAACTTTCGTTTCTTTTGGATTCTTGTGCGTGTTATGGAGCCGTTTTGGTCCATGTTTGTAAGCCTTTTTTTCCTGGATTAAATTTTCGGAAGTTGAAACAAGTGGCATTGGAGTGTGTGATTGAAAACCACCGCGGACTGCTTCTCCTCCTCCAGTTGCCGAGACTTTGTGTTTTTAATAACGTTTGTCTATAAACATGTGTTAAACATATAAATTGCATGAACAGAAAGAAGGGACTCACCTGTTGAGTAACACACATTTCCTTATACGGAAAGCCTTGTCGGAATGGTGGGACATTTGAACGTCAGAATAGCGGGATGTCGCAATGGTGGGATGTCGGAATGGTGGGACGTTTGCATGTCGGAATGGTGGTATGTCGGAATGGTGGTATGTCGGAATGGTGGGATGTCGGAATAGCGGGATGTCGGAATGGCGGGATTTCGGAATGGGTGTTGCCACCCCCTTCATCATATACACAGTTATTTATACATCCCCTTCCACCATGAAGCGTTGTCCCTTTTTGTTTCTCTCTTTGTTCTTAAAATGCTGTTATGCATGTCTAAACCAATCCATTAAATTAGATCATTTTGGCAGTAAAGCGATCTACAATGTGCTTGGTCGCAAAGCTGCTCATCTGTGGTAAACAGCTCTTCAGAAAGGCATTCTTCAATTGATTTCACTAATTCTATGTAATAATTTTGTGATTTCCTACAAAACTACACTTCTTCTCCCATCTGTCTGAGTATTTAATATTGTCTGGGTCCCGTTAAAACATGTATTTTTCCCATCTAATTCCTTGTTTGCTTTAAAACAAGTATTCCCCATTTTCTATCCCTTCAGTAGCCAACCAGTTTGTATGGAGTACACTGGAGCAACTTGACTGATCAGTAAAACACTGCTTTTGTTGTCACCGCAAGGCTTCCCCCGTCGGTTGTTTCACTGAGACACTACTGAGTAACTATAACTCAACACAGTTTATACACATAACATTCCTATACATACTAACAAACAAACAAACAATTATTTATCGCAATTTTCTCATCTCTGTTTGAACGTACACCCAGGTAAATATTCCTGTAGTCTTCTCATACCGACTATGGACCCATTCATTGTTTAACTTCACTGTTTTGCAAATCCTAATTGAATATTACACATTGACATTGAACTTTACTTGATAAGCAGGTCTTCATTGCATTCAGCAGCCTATATGTGAGCATCTATGTGTAAGCTGTTCTTCTTTGCATTTATCAGCAGCAAGCAATTCTTCATTGCACATGCATATGAAAATAGTAAAACAATTCCAATGCGTTAGCGAAACCTTCTATATCAGGAGTGTCCATCATGATGCTGGGAATAGAACCTCTTTCCCAGAATAGTTCAACCTTCATTACTCAACTGATCATAACTCCGCAATGAGCACATTTCAAAGTATCATTCCTCTACATATATTCAAAAATCTATGTGTAAATGTTTAATATTTCTTATATTTGTTGATGTCATTCTGTGTGCATGTGGCCTAAACCCAATCTCTTTGTGGCAATTTTAATTTAAACAAGTTGAACTCTGCCTCTGATCATTTAAAAAAGGTGTGTACCAATATCAACCTTTCTCAGGTAATTACAGATCCTACAAAACCAAAGAGATCCTTCAAGGTTGTCCCTGATTGGCTCAATCTTAACAAATCAAAGGTAGAAAATCCGCAGTATCTGAACTTGGTGTTAGTTATCACTGCTCAATAGCCTGTATCAGAATTGCAAAAATGAAAACATTAGGTCCACGCTTGGTATCCATATCCTGAAACATCTCCATGAGCAGGCTTTTTTTTAACTGATCTGTTGAATAGTTATATGACACTGTTAAAATCCCAGATGAAGATCTAGCACTTGACCATTTTTGTAAATCTTCTAATTCCATAGTTGATAAACACGCCCCTTTTAAAAAGTATAGAACTTAGAACAGGTCTATCCCTGGCTTTCGGCAGAACTGTCTTCTTTACTTTTTTTTCCCCTTGTCCTGTTCAGCATTATGTCAGAAGAATTGTAGTCTGAATACCTTTGATGCCAAACAGATTTGTTTTGCCAAGGGAAGTTTTATAAATGTAAAGCTCCCCTTGATGCCAATTTATTTATTTCTGTTTACAATATATGACATGAACTGAACTGAACCGGACCGGGGGACAAGGAAAGAAGAAGAGGAAAGAAGAGGAAACAGAACAAAAATAGAAACAAAAACCAGACAACCAGCTGCTACACCTGTAAAAAACAAAACAGACAACAATCCATGGCCTATGAGGGGAATCCAGCCTTAGCGCCACCAGGAGCACCTGAAAGCAGACAAGCAGAGAAAAAACAAACACACAAACAAACAAAAACAAGCACAAGAAGCGGCAATCGCATACAACACAGCTGTGGATATAGATGACCTGAGACGACATGATAATACATCAACTGCTTAGTGACCATGCTACTGGACTAATGAATGTGTGTGTGTGTGTGTGTGTGAGAACATGCAACACCCATGGCACAGGACCTACATGATAACCGTGCTTAGTTATGAGTGTATAAGCGTACAGGGCCACAATCCACAGCCCCCCCCCCAAGCAATCAGAAGCAGGCAGAGAGGGCCACAAGACCCAGGCCACCAGCAGCCCCCACAGAGCACAGAACCCAGGCAGCCCACCGCAGGGGCAACCACGCATCCACCCAGAAGACTGCAGAGGAAGCCCCCGGAAAGAGCCCCCATAAGCATAGGGCAGAGGCACTCCGGGAACCAGGGGCAACAGCCCACCGACCCCGCCAGGCCCCAGCCGCCCAGACATGGGCCGTGCACTGGACCTGGGCCCCAGGAGCCCGAGCGCCCCCAAACCCCCCGGCAGAGGCCCCACCCAATACCCAGGAGGGCCAAGCGCCCCAGACAGCCACAAAGTGGTTCAGCGCCTGCCCCAGCGCCCCTGGCCAAGTGCCCTCGGAGTCAAGACGTGCCCACAAGTGGGTGAAGTTGTGAGCAGTTGGGAGAGGCAACGCTGATGCCCCATCGGGAGAAACACAGGCAGGCCAGGCGACAGCAAGTCCCAGATCCAGGCCCAATCATTACCACACACACTTTCACGTCCCATACATCCACACATCCCTCGACTCTGCTGGGGTGTAGTGCAGCGGGCACACCAAGAGGCCAGCAACCCCCCAGCCACCACAGCCCCCAACCAGCAGAACAATTAATTAATCCTCCTGGCCCCTCCTGCCCCGAGCAGACACCAGGAAGCAGGGGTGTGCGAAGAAGACCCCTCCCCTCACCCTTCTGGCTCTTCAATATTTTCTAATAGTGAGCAATTAAAATTGAGGGGCAGCCAAACTTGTAGAACTGGGAGCGCGGCACTCTGGGCAGCCTACATACCCAAAGAGCCCCGCCCACCAGATGCCACTCAGTGTAACCACCCCCCAAGACCTAATGTGTGTGTGTGAGTGTGTTTGATAAGTAGTAATGTCTAAGGTGTAATTAAAACAGGGGCAGGGAACTGCAGAGTGCAACCAAAGGGGACCACCTACGTGGCCCCATCCACTACACCCCACCGAACACACACGCCCCCAAAACCCTTCATGTGTGAGTGTGTGCTGTGTACAGGAGCCAGAAGGGAGAGGGGTATGGGGATATATACCGGGGGAGCTACTCTCCCCCAGAGAGGGCAGCCAGGGACTGGCTGCAATAGGCATCCCCGCTACCTGGGAGCCAACAATGGGCAGGAGGGCCTGATGTCCACCAGGCTCGGGGCCTGCAGCGACCATATTCCGGGAGCTACTGTACCCCCAGAAGGTACCCATCCCGCCCCACCCCACTCAACCCAACCCCACCCAGGAGGACCTCTACAAAAAACAAACAAACAACATCAAAAAACAAACAAACAAACCACCCGGTCACACCAGTCGCAGCAGCCCGGGCCTGAGACCCACCATCACCCAGCAACCCACCACCACCACTATGTGATAAAACTAATCAGAGGGGACCAGAGAGAATGAAATTCAGCCAATTGATGTTTTGAGGAGGCAGACATTGTTTCCATGCTAATATAATCTAAAAGAAAATTTCTAAACTGGTTAATACACAGATTGTTCTTCGCTTTCCAGTTCATGAGAATAGTTTTCTTTGCGATACATAACACTGTGACAACCATGTGTGCTGAGTTAATTTCCATGTTGATGTTGTCTAAGTCACCCAGTATGCACAGTGTGGGGCATGCAGGGATGCTACACTTTAGCCATGTTGATAGGTCCTCACAGACTTCAAGCCAGAACTTCTGGACAGGCGCAGAAAACCACAAAGCGTGTGCATAATCATCAGGTGTGTTATCTGTGCAATGTGAGCAGATGTTTGAGTGTGTTAGACCCATCCTGAACATCCTTTGTCCTGTATAGTGTGTTCTATGAAGGATTTTGTATTGTATGAGCTGTAAATTAGGATTTCGAGTCTTTATGAAGGTGTTCAAACATATTTGTGGTTAGAAGCTATGACCAGAACTGATGGATAAATCTGCCTCCCATTTTGAGGATGGAAGAGACATTGTGTCATCTATCTTAGACAATAATTTATATATTTTTGATAGTAGTTTTGGGGTACAGATGCTTAGAAATTCTGCTACCCTAGTCGGGGGTTGTAAGTCTGGTTGGTGGAGGATATATCCATCCATCCATCCATCATATGCCGCTTATCCGGGGGTCGGGTCGCGGGGGCAGCAGCTTGAGCAGAGAAACCCAGACGTCTCTGTCCCCGGCCACTTCCTCCAGCTCTTCCGGGGGGACCCCGAGGCGTTCCCAGGCCAGCCGAGAGACATAGTCTCTCCAACGTGTCCTGGGTCTCCCCCGGGGTCTCCTCCCAGTGCGACGTGCCCGGAACACCTCCCCAGGGAGGCGCCCAGGGGGCATCCTAACCAGATGCCCGAGCCACCTCATCTGACTCCTCTCAATGCGGAGGAGCAGCGGTTCTACTCCGAGCCCCTCCCGGATGACTGAGCTTCTCACCCTATCTCTAAGGGAGAGCCCAGACACCCTGCGGAGGAAACCCATTTCGGCCGCTTGTATTCGCGATCTTGTTCTTTCGGTCACTACCCACAACTCGTGACCATAGGTGAGGATGGGAACGTAGATTGACCAGTAAGTAGAGAGCTTTGCCTTCTGGCTCAGCTCCCTCTTCACAACGACGGGTCGGTGCAGAGCCTGCAACACTGCAGGCGCCGCACCGATCCGCCCGTCAATCTCCCGCTCCATTCGTCCGTCACTCGTGAACAAGACCCCGAGATACTTGAACTCCTCCTCTTGGGGAAGGATCTCATTCCCGACCCGGAGAGAGCATTCCACCCTTTTCCGGCTGAGAACCATAGTCTCGGATTTGGAGGTGCTGATTCTCATCCCAGCCGCTTCACACTCGGCTGCGAATCACTCCAGTGAGAGCTGAAGGTCACGGCCTGACGACGCTAACAGAACCACATCATCTGCAAAAAGCAGAGACCCGATTCTGAGGTCGCCAAATGGGACACCCTCAACGCCCTGGCTCCGCCTAGAAATTCTGTCCATAAAAGTTAGGAACAGAATCGGTGACAAAGGGCAGCCCTGACGGAGTCCAACTCTCACCGGAAACGTATCCGACTTACTGCCGGCAATGCGGACCAAACTCTGGCACCGGTCATACAGAGACCGAACGGCCCCTATCAAGGGGTCCGGCACTCCATATTCCCGGAGCACCCCCCACAGGACTCCACGAGGGACACGGTCGAACGCTTTCTCCAAGTCCACAAAACACATGTAGACTGGTTGGGCGAACTCCCATGCACCCTCCAGGATCCTGCCGAGGGTATAGAGCTGGTCCACTGTTCCACGGCCAGGACGAAAGCCACACTGCATCTCCTGAATCCGAGGCTCGATTATCCGACGGATCCTCCTCTCCAATACCCCCGAATAGACCTTACCAGGGAGGCTGAGGAGTGTGATACCCCTATAGTTGGAACACACCCTCCGGTCCCACTTTTTAAAGAGGGGGACCACCACCCCAATCTGCCAGTCCAGAGGCACTGTCCCCGATGTCCACGCGATACTGCAGAGGCGTGTCAGCCAAGACAGCCCTACAACATCCAGAGCCTTGAGAAACTCAGGACGGACCTCATCCACCCCCGGGGCCTTGCCACCGAGGAGCTTTTTAACCACCTCGGCAACCTCAGCCCCAGAAATGGGAGGCCCCGTCTCCGAGCTCTCCGACTCTGCCTCTTCCGAGCACGTGTTGGTAGGATTGAGGAGTTCCTCGAAGTACTCCCCCCACCGAAACTCACAACATCCCTAGTTGAGGTCAGCAAAGCCCCGTCCCCACTGTAAACAGTGTTGACTGTGAGCCACTCCCCCCCCCCTGAGACGCCGGATGGTGGACCAGAATCTTTTCGAGGCCGTCCGGAAATCATTCTCCATGGTCTCACCGAACTCCTCCCAGGCCCGAGTTTTTGCCTCAGCAACCACCGAAGCGGTTGCCCGTCTGGCCCGTCGGTACCTATCAGCTTCTTCCAGGGTCCCACTGGCCAAAAAGGCCCGATAGGACTCCTTCTTCAGCTTGACGGCTTCCCTCACCACTGGTGTCCACCAGCAGGTTCGAGGGTTGCCGCCACGACAGGCACCGACCACCTTACGGCCACAACTCCGACCAGCTGCCTCGGCAATGGAGTCACGGAACATGGCCCATTCGGACTCAATGTCCCCCACCTCAAATATGGTTGAAGCTCTGCCGGAGGTGGAAGTTAAAGCTCCTTCTGACGGGGGATTCTGACAAACGCGCCCAGCAGACCCTCACAATACGTTTGGGCCTGCCAGGTCTGATCGGCATCCTCCCCCACCAGCGGAGCCAACTCACCACCAGGTGGTGATCAGTTGACAGCTCCGCCCCTCTCTTCACCCGAGTGTCCAGGACATACGGCCGCAAGTCCGATGATACAACCACAAAGTCGATCATCGAACTGCGGCCAAGGGTGTCCTGGTGCCAAGTGCACATATGGACACCCTTATGCCTGAACATGGTGTTCGTTATGGACAGTCTATGACTGGCACAGAAGTCCAACAACATAACACCACTCTGATTCAGATCGGGGGGGCCGTTCCTCCCAATCACACCCCTCCAGGTCTCACTGTCATTGCCCACGTGAGCATTGAAGTCCCCCAGCAGAATGAGGGAGTCTCCGGTAGGAGCATTCTCCAGTGCCTCCCCCAGAGACTCCAAAAAGGGTACTGGGGTAAACCCCAATGTACTGGCACACAGCCGGGGGGCAATAAGTATGCCCACACCTGCTCTGCGCCTCTCACCACGGGCAACTCCAGAGTGGAAGAGAGTCCAACCCCTCTCAAGAGTACTGGTTCCAGATCCCAAGCCGTGCGTCGAGGTGAGTCCGACTATATCTAATGGTCTGATGAAGTTTCAACAATAAACAACAAACTTTGTATTATGAGAAAGAACCAGACTCATTCTTCAGGAATCCGAAAATAAGCTCTATTTTACGAGTTATGCACGAATTCGGATTCTCCTATAAAACGAATTCCTTAACTCAAACCAAGTTAAGACTGCTTTGTCCTTCATATTTATTCATGTCTAATCAAGTTTCAATGATAAACAACGTTGTACTTTGTAGAATGAGAAAGAACTTCTTCAGCAATAAGCATCTCTCGACAAATGACGAAATACAGATTTTGCTATAAAATTAATTGCTATCAGCCTGACTTAAAACTGTTTGTCTTCCTTATTTATCCACTTCAAATCAAGTTTCAACAATTAAAAAAATTTTGTAGTTTGAGAAAGAACAGCTTAATCTTGAGCAATCAGTATAAAAAGAGGGTAAGCAAAGGTGCGAATGTCAAACCATACATGATCAAAACAGGGAGCGGAGGTGTTTGGCTGAGACAAGGTGTGAATGTCCACCCATAATCAATGAAAAGCGGGCAACAAGTAGGTTCGAATGCCCAACCATACATCATCAAAAGCAGGAGTGGATATGTTCGGCTACAAGAAGGTTTGAACGTCTGACCATAGTTTGTAAAAAGCGGGTAAGAAAAGGTTCGAATGCCCGAACATACACCATCAAAGGAGGGAGCGGAGGTGTTCCGCTGTAAGAAGGTGTGAATGTCCGACCATAGTTGGTAAAAAACGGGTAAGAAAAGGTTAAAATACCCGACTGTACACAATCAGTAGCGGGTGCGGAGTTGTTCGGCTACTAAAAGGTGTGAAAGTCCGACCATGGTTTGTAAAAAGCGGGTAAGAAAAGGTGCGAATGCCCGAAAATGTATGATCAAAAGAGGGAGCGGAGGTGTTCCGCTGTGAGAAGGTGTGAATGTACACCCATAATTACTGAAAAATGGGTAAGAAAAGGTGCGAATGCACAACTATACATAATCAAAAGCAGGAGTGGATGTGTTCGGCTACAAGAAGGTTTGAATGTCCGACCATAGTTTGTAAAAAGCGGGTAAGAAAAGGTTTGAATGCCCGAACATACACCATCAAAAGAGGGAGCGGAGGTGTTCCGCTGTAAGAAGGTGTGAATGTCCGACCATAGTTGGTAAAAAGCGGGTAAGAAAAGGTTAAAATACCCGACTGTACACAATCAATAGCGGGAGCGGAGTTGTTCGGCTACAAGAAGGTGTGAAATTCCAACCATCGTTTGTAAAAAGCTGGTAAGAAAAGGTTCGAATGCCCGAATATATACCATCAATAGCGGATGCGGAGGTGTTCGGCTGCAAGAAGGTGTGAACGTCCGACCAAAGTTGGCAAAAAGCAGTAAAGAAAAGGTTCGAATATCCAAACATAATTAAAAGCGAGAGAGATTGTGTTCAGCTGCAAGTAGGTGTGAATATCCAGCCATAATTACTCACAAACGGGTAAGAAAATGTAGTATTGCCAGACCATACATGATCAAAACAGGGAGCGGAGGTGGTTTAGCTGCAAAAAGGGGTGAATGTCCAACTAAAGTTCAAATATATTAACAAAAGCGGGAGGAGAGGTCTTCGGATTAGAGTGGTTGAAATTTCCAACCATAATCTATAAAATGCGGTGAAAAAAAAAAGTGTGAAGGAATGAATTTTATAGCAAAATCCGAAATCATGCATAACTCCGCAAAAGGAACGTATTGCTCAACCAAAGGGATGCTTCTTTTCTCATTCAGGGTAATATGAGGAACTTTATGCTTGATACATTTTAGACATGGATAACTATGAAGGACAAAGCAATTTCAACTTGGTTTGAGCAAAGCAATTCATTTTATAGGAAAATCCGAAATCGTGCAGGACTCATGAAAGTAAGCTTTTTCTCGGATTCCTGATCCTCCAGTGTTGCTCTTTCCTATACTGCAAAATAAAGCCTTGTTCTTTGTTGAAATCGATATAGACATTGATAAATATGAAGGACAAAGCAGTTTCCACTTTGTTTGAGTGAAGGAATTAATTTTATAGCAAAATCCCAAATCAAGCAGAACGTATGAAAATAAGCTTGTTTTCGGATTCCTGATCCTTCAGTGTTGCTATTTCTTCTACTACAAAATACAATGTTGTTCTTTGTTGAAGTCAATCTAGACATTGATAAATATGAAGGACAAAGCAGTTTTAACATAGTTTGAGTAAAGGAATTCATTTTATACATAAAATCCCAAATCATGCAGAACGTATGAAAATAAGCTTATTCTCGGATTCCTGTTCCTTCAAGTGTTGCTCTTTCTACTACTGCAAAATACAATGTTGTTCTTTGTTGAAGTAAATCTAGACATTGATAAATATGAAGGACAAAGCAGTTTCCACTTTGTTTGAGTGAATGAATTAATTTTATAGCAAAATCCCAAATCAAGCAGAACGTATGAAAATAAGCTTGTTTTCGGATTCCTGATCCTTCAGTGTTGCTATTTCTTCTACTGCAAAATACAATGTTGTTCTTTGTTGAAGTCAATCTAGACATTGATAAATATGAAGGACAAAGCAGTTTTAACATAGTTTGAGTAAAGGAATTCATTTTATACATAAAATCCCAAATCATGCAGAACGTATGAAAATAAGCTTATTCTCGGATTCCTGTTCCTTCAAGTGTTGCTCTTTCTACTACTGCAAAATACAATGTTGTTCTTTGTTGAAGTCGATCTAGACATTGATAAATATGAAGGACAAAGCAGTTTTCACTTGGTTTGAGTGAAGGATTTGCAGCTGAAAACCTCCCGCTCCCGCTTTTGATTGTGTATAGTCGGGCTTTCGAGCCTTTTCTTACCCGGTTTTTAGAAATTATGGTTGGACATTCAGACCTTGCAGCCGAAGACCTCCACTCCCTCTTTTGATCATACATTGTCGGGCATTCGCACCTTGTCTTACCCGCTTTTTACAAACTATAGTCAGACATTCACACCTTGGTGCTGAACCACCTCAGCTCCCTGTTTTGATCATGTATGGTCTGGCAATACTACCTTTTCTTACCCGTTTGTGAGTAATTATGGCTGGACATTCACACCTACTTGCAGTCGAACAGCTCTGCTCCCGCTTTTGATGGTATATATTCGGGCATTTGAACCTTTTCTTACCCGCTTTTTACAAACTATGGTCGGACATTCAAACCTTCTTGTAGCCGAAAACCTCCGCTCCCTCTTTTGATCATACATTGTCGGGCATTCGCACCTTTTCTTTGTTGAAATCGATATAGACATTGATAAATATGAAGGACAAAGCAGTTTCCACTTTGTTTGAGTGAAGGAATTAATTTTATAGCAAAATCCCAAATCAAGCAGAACGTATGAAAATAAGCTTGTTTTCGGATTCCTGATCCTTCAGTGTTGCTATTTCTTCTACTACAAAATACAATGTGTTTCTTTGTTGAAGTCAATCTAGACATTGATAAATATGAAGGACAAAGCAGTTTTAACATAGTTTGAGTAAAGGAATTCATTTTATACATAAAATCCCAAATCATGCAGAACGTATGAAAATAAGCTTATTCTCGGATTCCTGTTCCTTCAAGTGTTGCTCTTTCTACTACTGCAAAATACAATGTTGTTCTTTGTTGAAGTAAATCTAGACATTGATAAATATGAAGGACAAAGCAGTTTCCACTTTGTTTGAGTGAATGAATTAATTTTATAGCAAAATCCCAAATCAAGCAGAACGTATGAAAATAAGCTTGTTTTCGGATTCCTGATCCTTCAGTGTTGCTATTTCTTCTACTGCAAAATACAATGTTGTTCTTTGTTGAAGTCAATCTAGACATTGATAAATATGAAGGACAAAGCAGTTTTAACATAGTTTGAGTAAAGGAATTCATTTTATACATAAAATCCCAAATCATGCAGAACGTATGAAAATAAGCTTATTCTCGGATTCCTGTTCCTTCAAGTGTTGCTCTTTCTACTACTGCAAAATACAATGTTGTTCTTTGTTGAAGTCGATCTAGACATTGATAAATATGAAGGACAAAGCAGTTTTCACTTGGTTTGAGTGAAGGATTTGCAGCTGAAAACCTCCCGCTCCCGCTTTTGATTGTGTATAGTCGGGCTTTCGAGCCTTTTCTTACCCGGTTTTTAGAAATTATGGTTGGACATTCAGACCTTGCAGCCGAAGACCTCCACTCCCTCTTTTGATCATACATTGTCGGGCATTCGCACCTTGTCTTACCCGCTTTTTACAAACTATAGTCAGACATTCACACCTTGGTGCTGAACCACCTCAGCTCCCTGTTTTGATCATGTATGGTCTGGCAATACTACCTTTTCTTACCCGTTTGTGAGTAATTATGGCTGGACATTCACACCTACTTGCAGTCGAACAGCTCTGCTCCCGCTTTTGATGGTATATATTCGGGCATTTGAACCTTTTCTTACCCGCTTTTTACAAACTATGGTCGGACATTCAAACCTTCTTGTAGCCGAAAACCTCCGCTCCCTCTTTTGATCATACATTGTCGGGCATTCGCACCTTTTCTTACCCGTTTTTTACAAACCATGGTCGGACTGTCACACATTCTTGTAGCCAAACACATCCGCCCCCGCTATTGATTGTGTACAGTCGGGTATTTTAACCTTTTCTTACCCGTTTTTTACAAACTATGCTCGGACATTCAAACCTTCTTGTAGCCGAACACATCCACTCTTGCTTTTGATGATGTATGGTTGGGCATTCAAACCTACTTGTTGCCCGCTTTTCATTAATTTTGGGTGGACATTCACACCTTGTCACAGCCAAACACCTCCGCTCCCTGTTTTGATCATGTATGGTTGGACATTCGCACCTTTTCTCACCCGCTTTTTGCCAACTATGGTCGGCTGTTCACAGCTTCCTCTCCACCATACTTGTATGGTGGGATATTCACACCCACTTGCATCCGACGACCTTTTGTTGATATTTAGTCGGTCATTCGCAGCTTACCCGCTTTTGGCAAACTATGGCCTTCATTCAGCCAAACACCTCTGATCTCGCTTTTGATGATGTAAGGTTGGGCATTCAGACCTTGCTTCACCTGCTTTTCACCAAATATAGTCGGACATTCACACCTTCTTGCAGCCGAACACTTCCTTTCCACCTTTTAGTGTTCTATCACACCTTTTTTTTCACCGCATTTTATAGATTATGGTTGGAAATTCTCAACCACTCTCATCCGAAGACCTCTCCTCCCGCTTTTGTTAATATATTTGAACTTTAGTCGGACATTCACACCTTCTTGCAGCTGAACCACCTCCGCTCCCTGTTTTGATCATGTATGGTCTGGCAATCCTACCTTTTCTTACCCGTTTGTTAGTAATTATGGCTGGACATTCACACCTACTTGCAGCCGAACACCACCTCTCCCGCTTTTGATGATGTATGGACCGGCATTCTTACCTTTTCTAACACATTTTTCAGCAATTATGGTCGGACATTCACACTTACTCACAGCCGAACAACTCCGCTCCCGCATTTGATGGTGTATAGTCGGGCATTCTCACCCTTTCTCATCAGCTTTTTGCAAATTATGATCTGACATTCACACCTGCTTTTGATAATGTATGGTTGGGCATTCGCACCTTTTCTTACCCATTTTTCAGTAATTATGGGTGGACATTCACACCTTCTTGCAGCTGAACACCTCCTCTCCCGCTATTGATTGTGTACAGTCGGGTATTTTAACCTTTTCTTACCCGCTTTTTACCAAATATGGTCGGACATTCACACCGTCTTACAGCGGAACACCTCTGCTCCCGCTTTTGATGGTGTATAGTCAGGCATTTGAACCTTTTCTTACCCGCTTTTTACAAACTATGGTCGGACATTCAAACCTTGTTGTAGCCGAAAACCTCCGCTCCCTCTTTTGATTATACATTGTTGGGCATTCGCACCTTATTTACAAACTATAGTCAGACATTCACACCTTGCAGCTGAGCCACCTCAGCTCCCTGTTTTGATAGTGTATGTTCGGTCATTCGAACCTATTCTTACCCCCTTTTTACAAACTATGCTCGGAGATTCACACCTACTCACAGCCGAACAACTCCGCTCCCGCATTTGATTATGTATTGTCCGGCATTCTAGTCTCTTCTAACACATTTTTCAGCAATTATGGTCGGACATTCACACCTACTCACAGCCGAACACTTCCGCTCCCGCATTTGATGGTGTATAGCCGGGCATTCTCACCCTTTCTCATCAGCTTTTTGCAAATTATGATCTGACATTCACACCTACTTGCAGTCGAACAGCTCTGCTCCCGCTTTTGATTATGTTTGGTTGGATATTCGAACCTTTTCTTAACTGCTTTTTACAAACGTTGGTCGGACGTTCACACCTTCTTGCAGCCGAACACATCCACTTCCACTTTTGATGGTATATATTCGGGCATTCGAACCTTTTCTTACCCGCTTTTTACAAACTGTGGTCGGACTTTCACACCTTCTTGTAGCCAAACAACTCCGCTCCCGCTATTGATTGTGTACAGTCGGGTATTTTAACCTTTTCTTACCCGCTTTTTACCAACTATGGTCGGACATTTACACCTTCTTACAGCGGAACACCTCCGCTCCCTCTTTTGATGGTCTATGTTCGGGCATTCGAACCTTTTCTTACCCGCTTTTTACAAACTATGGTCGGACATTCAAATCTTCTTGTAGCCGAACACATCCACTCCTGCTTTTGATGATGTATGGTTGGGCATTTTCACCTTTTCTTACCCATTTTTCAGTAATTATGGGTGGACATTCACACCTTCTTGCAGCTGAACAACTCCTCTCCCGCTTATGATCATGTGCGGTTTGATATTCGAAAATTTTCTTTCATGTTTTAAAGCAATTATTGATGGACATTCAAATCTTCTTGTAGCCGAACACATCCACTCCTGCTTTTGATGATGTATGGTTTGGCATTCGCACCCTTTTTTTACCCATTTTTCAGGAATTTTGGGTGGACATTCAGACCTTCTTGCAGCCGAAAACCTCCGCTCCCTCTTTTGATCATACATTGTCGGGCATTCGCACCTTATCTTACCCGCTTTTTACAAACTATAGTCAGACATTCACACCTTGCAGCTGAACCACCTCCGCTCCCTGTTTTGATCATGTATGGTCTGGCAATACTACCTTTTCTTACCCGTTTGTGAGTAATTAATCCCAAAATATTGAGCATAAAATAAGTCTTTATGCTGATGATGTAATACTTTTCCTTCAGAACTCACAGACGTCTCTCAGTCACACGATCACACTCATAAATAAATTCTCAGCACCTTCTGACTACTCTATCAACTGGTCTAAGACCACAGTTCTGCCCATTAACTGTAGGGTCCATAATATACCTGCGATCACTTTACAGTCAGGAAATATTAGATATTTAGGCATAAACATTTCCTCCAGGCTCTCAGAGCTAACAAAGCTAAATTATGTGCAATTATTAAAGACAGTAGAGAACGATCTCTCGTTGGAAGTCCTTACCTATATCACTTATGGGGAGAGTTACATCCATTAAAATGATGATACTACCAAAAGTTAACTATTTGTTCTCAATGATCCCCATAAAACCATCTGCTACTTGGTTTAAGTCACTAGATTCATGCATCTCCAAATTTCTGTGGAAAAACAAACCACCACGTATTAGTTTAAAAACCCTACAGAAGACCAAGGACAGTGGTGGATTAGATTTACCTCATTTTCAGCACTATTCCTTAGACAATAGGTTACAATATATACCAAAATGGTTTAAACCTTGTTGTTGTCACAGTTCCCAGAGACGTTGTAATCGTTGAGGATTCTATATTCACCCCCTCATTAGAGACACGTAATGCAGATTGATGACACTGAATCTTCTTCTCTGTTCATTGCTGGCATCATTCCCAGCATCGTAAGTGTTCGTGGCATTGTTAGCCTCTTCTTCTGGATCTTGATATCGAGAATCCTTTTGTATTTCTGGTTTGTCAGTCCTCTGTCTTCGTTCACCGGAGTCTTTGTCTTTTTGTCCTTGAGTTTGGTGATTTTTTCTTCTTTTGATGCCTTGACACAATGTGACAGGTGATACCACGTGGGAGATCCTGTAACTTGGATTGCTGTCCCTGTGCTGCGAAATGGCTGTGCTGCTCAAATGGTCTCTCCTTCATCATGGTTACATGCTGCCATTCCGACATCTCGCCATTCCGACATGGGTCTCCAATTGTCGGAATGGCGACACTTAATTTTTTATCAAACGTCCCACCATTCCGACACTTTTTTCCTCCTATGGTCGGAATGGCGGTATGTTTTTTGTTTTTTTTTAACATTCCGACAGTTCCTTTTAATAGCCTATTTTTTACCCAAAACATTTTGCACTAATGATATGCCGGCGCAAATACGCCCTAAAGTTTGGCGCACAAGCTTTGCACATGCAGAGGCCACAGCCTCGCAAACAAACTTTAATAATCTATTATCAAAATCCCCTGAATTTCAAATATAAAAATACAGATATTAATGTAACTCTGGCGAGACTGAAACTGATTAAGCAGAAATACAGTGTCAGTGAGCTGTCACAGCAGCCAGCTGGAGCGGAGCTCTCCACAGAGCCCATGCGTCTTTTGCACGCTGTCATCATATGCAAAAGTAATAATTGCAATTACAGATATCACGGCTACTGCACAGGACACAGTTGCGAGCACTCTGCCTTGCCTTGCCAATAGGAGAAGAGAGAAATGACAGCATAGAACGTATAAAACACAACAAAATTCAATAAAAACGTTTATTCATGTTATTCACGTGATTTATGAGTACTCACTCCAATTTTGGGAAGCGCGGATGGGCTTTGCGCATTTGGCACAAACACACAGCCGCAACGGTTGTAGCTTTATACAGCCTGTTGATATCTTAAGGACCTAACTGGTCACACCTGGGAGTAAATGTCATGTAGAGATTGTTTTTACATGACATTACAGCTGAACATATAGCTTTCATCCACAAACCAACGTGGGAGAGCCCGAAGACGCATGTGCCAGACGCAAATAGGCATGCGTAAAACCAATTTTGACCACTTCATACTGTTTATTTGCTTTCTTTTAGTTAACTTTCGTTTCTTTTGGATTCTTGTAAGTGTTATGGAGCCGTTTTGGTCCATGTTTGTAAGCCTTTTTTTCCTGGATTAAATTTTCGGAAGTTGAAACAAGTGGCATTGGAGTGTGTGATTGAAAACCACCGCGGACTGCTTCTCCTCCTCCAGTTGCCGAGACTTTGTGTTTTTAATAACGCTTGTCTATAAACATGTGTTAAACATATAAATTGCATGAACAGAAAGAAGGGACTCACCTGTTGAGTAACACACATTTCCTTATACGGAAAGCCTTGTCGGAATGGTGGGACATTTGAACGTCAGAATAGCGGGATGTCGCAATGGTGGGATGTCGGAATGGTGGGACGTTTGCATGTCGGAATGGTGGTATGTCGGAATGGTGGTATGTCGGAATGGTGGGATGTCGGAATAGCGGGATGTCGGAATGGCGGGATTTCGGAATGGGTGTTGCCACCCCCTTCATCATATACACAGTTATTTATACATCCCCTTCCACCATGAAGCGTTGTCCCTTTTTGTTTCTTTCTTTGTTCTTAAAATGCTGTTATGCATGTCTAAACCAGTCCATTAAATTAGATCATTTTGGCAGTAAAGCGATCTACAATGTGCTTGGTCGCAAAGCTGCTCATCTGTGGTAAACAGCTCTTCAGAAAGGCATTCTTCAATTGATTTCACGAATTCTATGTAATAATTTTGTGATTTCCTACAAAACTACACTTCTTCTCCCATCTGTCTGAGTATTTAATATTGTCTGGGTCCCGTTAAAACATGTATTTTTCCCATCTAATTCCTTGTTTGCTTTAAAACAAGTATTCCCCATTTTCTATCCCTTCAGTAGCCAACCAGTTTGTATGGAGTACACTGGAGCAACTTGACTGATCAGTAAAACACTGCTTTTGTTGTCACCGCAAGGCTTCCCCCGTCGGTTGTTTCACTGAGACACTACTGAGTAACTATAACTCAACACACATAACATTCCTATACATACTAACAAACAAACAAACAATTATTTATCGCAATTTTCTCATCTCTGTTTGAACGTACACCCAGGTAAATATTCCTGTAGTCTTCTCATACCGACTATGGACCCATTCATTGTTTAACTTCACTGTTTTGCAAATCCTAATTGAATATTACACATTGACATTGAACTTTACTTGATAAGCAGGTCTTCATTGCATTCAGCAGCCTATATGTGAGCATCTATGTGTAAGCTGTTCTTCTTTGCATTTATCAGCAGCAAGCAATTCTTCATTGCACATGCATATGAAAATAGTAAAACAATTCCAATGCGTTAGCGAAACCTTCTATATCAGGAGTGTCCATCATGATGCTGGGAATAGAACCTCTTTCCCAGAATAGTTCAACCTTCATTACTCAACTGATCATAACTCCGCAATGAGCACATTTCAAAGTATCATTCCTCTACATATATTCAAAAATCTATGTGTAAATGTTTAATATTTCTTATATTTGTTGATGTCATTCTGTGTGCATGTGGCCTAAACCCAATCTCTGTGTGGCAATTTTAATTTAAACAAGTTGAACTCTGCCTCTGATCATTTAAAAAAGGTGTGTACCAATATCAACCTTTCTCAGGTAATTACAGATCCTACAAAACCAAAGAGATCCTTCAAGGTTGTCCCTGATTGGCTCAATCTTAACAAATCAAAGGTAGAAAATCCGCAGTATCTGAACTTGGTGTTAGTTATCACTGCTCAATAGCCTGTATCAGAATTGCAAAAATGAAAACATTAGGTCCACGCTTGGTATCCAGATCCTGAAACATCTCCATGAGCAGGCTTTTTTTTAACTGATCTGTTGAATAGTTATATGACACTGTTAAAATCCCAGATGAAGATCTAGCACTTGACCATTTTTGTAAATCTCCTAATTCCATAGTTGATAAACACGCCCCTTTTAAAAAGTATAGAACTTAGAACAGGTCTATCCCTGGCTTTCGGCAGAACTGTCTTCTTTACTTTTTTTCCCCCTTGTCCTGTTCAGCATTATGTCAGAAGAATTGTAGTCTGAATACCTTTGATGCCAAACAGATTTGTTTTGCCAAGGGAAGTTTTATAAATGTAAAGCTCCCCTTGATGCCAATTTATTTATTTCTGTTTACAATATATGACATGAACTGAACTGAACCGGACCGGGGGACAAGGAAAGAAGAAGAGGAAAGAAGAGGAAACAGAACAAAAATAGAAACAAAAACCAGACAACCAGCTGCTACACCTGTAAAAAACAAAACAGACAACAATCCATGGCCTATGAGGGGAATCCAGCCTTAGCGCCACCAGGAGCACCTGAAAGCAGACAAGCAGAGAAAAAACAAACACACAAACAAACAAAAACAAGCACAAGAAGCGGCAATCGCATACAACACAGCTGTGGATATAGATGACCTGAGACGACATGATAATACATCAACTGCTTAGTGACCATGCTACTGGACTAATGAATGTGTGTGTGTGTGTGTGAGAACATGCAACACCCATGGCACAGGACCTACATGATAACCGTGCTTAGTTATGAGTGTATAAGCGTACAGGGCCACAATCCACAGCCCCCCCCCCAAGCAATCAGAAGCAGGCAGAGAGGGCCACAAGACCCAGGCCACCAGCAGCCCCCACAGAGCAGAGAACCCAGGCAGCCCACCGCAGGGGCAACCACGCATCCACCCAGAAGACTGCAGAGGAAGCCCCCGGAAAGAGCCCCCATAAGCATAGGGCAGAGGCACTCCGGGAACCAGGGGCAACAGCCCACCGACCCCGCCAGGCCCCAGCCGCCCAGACATGGGCCGTGCACTGGACCTGGGCCCCAGGAGCCCGAGCGCCCCCAAACCCCCCGGCAGAGGCCCCACCCAATACCCAGGAGGGCCAAGTGCCCCAGACAGCCACAAAGTGGTTCAGCGCCTGCCCCAGCGCCCCTGGCCAAGTGCCCTCGGAGTCAAGACGTGCCCACAAGTGGGTGAAGTCGTGAGCAGTGGGGAGAGGCAACGCTGATGCCCCATCGGGAGAAACACAGGCAGGCCAGGCGACAGCAAGTCCTAGATCCAGGCCCAATCATTACCACACACACTTTCACGTCCCATACATCCACACATCCTACCTCCCTCGACTCTGCTGGGGTGTAGTGCAGCGGGCACACCAAGAGGCCAGCAACCCCCCAGCCCTGTGGTGGCCACCACAGACCCTGAACCAGCAGAACAATTAATTAATCCTCCTGGCCCCTCCTGCCCCGAGCAGACACCAGGAAGCAGGGGTGTGCGAAGAAGACCCCTCCCCTCACCCTTCTGGCTCTTCAATATTTTCTAATAGTGAGCAATTAAAATTGAGGGGCAGCCAAACTTGTAGAACTGGGAGCGCGGCACTCTGGGCAGCCTACATACCCAAAGAGCCCCGCCCACCAGATGCCACTCAGTGTAACCACCCCCCAAGACCTAATGTGTGTGTGTGAGTGTGTTTGATAAGTAGTAATGTCTAAGGTGTAATTAAAACAGGGGCAGGGAACTGCAGAGTGCAACCAAAGGGGACCACCTACGTGGCCCCATCCACTACACCCCACCGAACACACACGCCCCCAAAACCCTTCATGTGTGAGTGTGTGCTGTGTACAGGAGCCAGAAGGGAGAGGGGTATGGGGATATATACCGGGGGAGCTACTCTCCCCCAGAGAGGGCAGCCAGGGACTGGCTGCAATAGGCATCCCCGCTACCTGGGAGCCAACAATGGGCAGGAGGGCCTGATGTCCACCAGGCTCGGGGCCTGCAGCGACCATATTCCGGGAGCTACTGTACCCCCAGAAGGTACCCATCCCGCCCCACCCCACTCAACCCAACCCCACCCAGGAGGACCTCTACAAAAAACAAACAAACAACATCAAAAAACAAACAAACAAACCACCCGGTCACACCAGTCGCAGCAGCCCGGGCCTGAGACCCACCATCACCCAGCAACCCACCACCACCACTATGTGATAAAACTAATCAGAGGGGACCAGAGAGAATGAAATTCAGCCAATTGATGTTTTGAGGAGGCAGACATTGTTTCCATGCTAATATAATCTAAAAGAAAATTTCTAAACTGGTTAATACACAGATTGTTCTTCGCTTTCCAGTTCATGAGAATAGTTTTCTTTGCGATACATAACACTGTGACAACCATGTGTGCTGAGTTAATTTCCATGTTGATGTTGTCTAAGTCACCCAGTATGCACAGTGTGGGGCATGCAGGGATGCTACACTTTAGCCATGTTGATAGGTCCTCACAGACTTCAAGCCAGAACTTCTGGACAGGCGCAGAAAACCACAAAGCGTGTGCATAATCATCAGGTGTGTTATCTGTGCAATGTGAGCAGATGTTTGAGTGTGTTAGACCCATCCTGAACATCCTTTGTCCTGTATAGTGTGTTCTATGAAGGATTTTGTATTGTATGAGCTGTAAATTAGGATTTCGAGTCTTTATGAAGGTGTTCAAACATATTTGTGGTTAGAAGCTATGACCAGAACTGATGGATAAATCTGCCTCCCATTTTGAGGATGGAAGAGACATTGTGTCATCTATCTTAGACAATAATTTATATATTTTTGATAGTAGTTTTGGGGTACAGATGCTTAGAAATTCTGCTACCCTAGTCGGGGGTTGTAAGTCTGGTTGGTGGAGGATATATCCATCCATCCATCCATCATATGCCGCTTATCCGGGGGTCGGGTCGCGGGGGCAGCAGCTTGAGCAGAGAAACCCAGACGTCTCTGTCCCCGGCCACTTCCTCCAGCTCTTCCGGGGGGACCCCGAGGCGTTCCCAGGCCAGCCGAGAGACATAGTCTCTCCAACGTGTCCTGGGTCTCCCCCGGGGTCTCCTCCCAGTGCGACGTGCCCGGAACACCTCCCCAGGGAGGCGCCCAGGGGGCATCCTAACCAGATGCCCGAGCCACCTCATCTGACTCCTCTCAATGCGGAGGAGCAGCGGTTCTACTCCGAGCCCCTCCCGGATGACTGAGCTTCTCACCCTATCTCTAAGGGAGAGCCCAGACACCCTGCGGAGGAAACCCATTTCGGCCGCTTGTATTCGCGATCTTGTTCTTTCGGTCACTACCCACAACTCGTGACCATAGGTGAGGATGGGAACGTAGATTGACCAGTAAGTAGAGAGCTTTGCCTTCTGGCTCAGCTCCCTCTTCACAACGACGGGTCGGTGCAGAGCCTGCAACACTGCAGGCGCTGCACCGATCCGCCCGTCAATCTCCCGCTCCATTCGTCCGTCACTCGTGAACAAGACCCCGAGATACTTGAACTCCTCCTCTTGGGGAAGGATCTCATTCCCGACCCGGAGAGAGCATTCCACCCTTTTCCGGCTGAGAACCATAGTCTCGGATTTGGAGGTGCTGATTCTCATCCCAGCCGCTTCACACTCGGCTGCGAATCACTCCAGTGAGAGCTGAAGGTCACGGCCTGACGACGCTAACAGAACCACATCATCTGCAAAAAGCAGAGACCCGATTCTGAGGTCGCCAAATGGGACACCCTCAACGCCCTGGCTCCGCCTAGAAATTCTGTCCATAAAAGTTAGGAACAGAATCGGTGACAAAGGGCAGCCCTGACGGAGTCCAACTCTCACCGGAAACGTATCCGACTTACTGCCGGCAATGCGGACCAAACTCTGGCACCGGTCATACAGAGACCGAACGGCCCCTATCAAGGGGTCCGGCACTCCATATTCCCGGAGCACCCCCCACAGGACTCCACGAGGGACACGGTCGAACGCTTTCTCCAAGTCCACAAAACACATGTAGACTGGTTGGGCGAACTCCCATGCACCCTCCAGGATCCTGCCGAGGGTATAGAGCTGGTCCACTGTTCCATGGCCAGGACGAAAGCCACACTGCATCTCCTGAATCCGAGGCTCGATTATCCGATGGATCCACCTCTCCAATACCCCCGAATAGACCTTACCAGGGAGGCTGAGGAGTGTGATACCCCTATAGTTGGAACACACCCTCCGGTCCCCCTTTTTAAAGAGGGGGACCACCACCCCAATCTGCCAGTCCAGAGGCACTGTCCCCGATGTCCACGCGATACTGCAGAGGCGTGTCAGCCAAGACAGCCCTACAACATCCAGAGCCTTGAGAAACTCAGGACGGACCTCATCCACCCCCGGGGCCTTGCCACCGAGGAGCTTTTTAACCACCTCGGCAACCTCAGCCCCAGAAATGGGAGGCCCCGTCTCCGAGCTCTCCGACTCTGCCTCTTCCGAGCACGTGTTGGTAGGATTGAGGAGTTCCTCGAAGTACTCCCCCCACCGAAACTCACAACATCCCTAGTTGAGGTCAGCAAAGCCCCGTCCCCACTGTAAACAGTGTTGACTGTGAGCCACTCCCCCCCCCCTGAGACGCCGGATGGTGGACCAGAATCTTTTCGAGGCCATCCGGAAATCATTCTCCATGGTCTCACCGAACTCCTCCCAGGCCCGAGTTTTTGCCTCAGCAACCACCGAAGCCGTTGCCCGTCTGGCCCGTCGGTACCTATCAGCTTCTTCCAGGGTCCCACTGGCCAAAAAGGCCTGATAGGACTCCTTCTTCAGCTTGACGGCTTCCCTCACCACTGGTGTCCACCAGCAGGTTCGAGGGTTGCCGCCACGACAGGCACCGACCACCTTACGGCCACAACTCCGACCAGCTGCCTCGGCAATGGAGTCACGGAACATGGCCCATTCGGACTCAATGTCCCCCACCTCAAATATGGTTGAAGCTCTGCCGGAGGTGGAAGTTAAAGCTCCTTCTGACGGGGGATTCTGACAAACGCGCCCAGCAGACCCTCACAATACGTTTGGGCCTGCCAGGTCTGATCGGCATCCTCCCCCACCAGCGGAGCCAACTCACCACCAGGTGGTGATCAGTTGACAGCTCCGCCCCTCTCTTCACCCGAGTGTCCAGGACATACGGCCGCAAGTCCGATGATACAACCACAAAGTCGATCATCGAACTGCGGCCAAGGGTGTCCTGGTGCCAAGTGCACATATGGACACCCTTATGCCTGAACATGGTGTTCGTTATGGACAGTCTATGACTGGCACAGAAGTCCAACAACATAACACCACTCTGATTCAGATCGGGGGGGCCGTTCCTCCCAATCACACCCCTCCAGGTCTCACTGTCATTGCCCACGAGAGCATTGAAGTCCCCCAGCAGAATGAGGGAGTCTCCGGTAGGAGCATTCTCCAGTGCCTCCCCCAGAGACTCCAAAAAGGGTACTGGGGTAAACCCCAATGTACTGGCACACAGCCGGGGGGCAATAAGTATGCCCACACCTGCTCTGCGCCTCTCACCACGGGCAACTCCAGAGTGGAAGAGAGTCCAACCCCTCTCAAGAGTACTGGTTCCAGATCCCAAGCCGTGCGTCGAGGTGAGTCCGACTATATCTAATGGTCTGATGAAGTTTCAACAATAAACAACAAACTTTGTATTATGAGAAAGAACCAGACTCATTCTTCAGGAATCCGAAAATAAGCTCTATTTTACGAGTTATGCACGAATTCGGATTCTCCTATAAAACGAATTCCTTAACTCAAACCAAGTTAAGACTGCTTTGTCCTTCATATTTATTCATGTCTAATCAAGTTTCAATGATAAACAACGTTGTACTTTGTAGAATGAGAAAGAACTTCTTCAGCAATAAGCATCTCTCGACAAATGACGAAATACAGATTTTGCTATAAAATTAATTGCTATCAGCCTGACTTAAAACTGTTTGTCTTCCTTATTTATCCACTTCAAATCAAGTTTCAACAATTAAAAAAATTTTGTAGTTTGAAAAAGAACAGCTTAATCTTGAGCAATCAGTATAAAAAGAGGGTAAGCAAAGGTGCGAATGTCAAACCATACATGATCAAAACAGGGAGCGGAGGTGTTTGGCTGAGACAAGGTGTGAATGTCCACCCATAATCAATGAAAAGCGGGCAACAAGTAGGTTCGAATGCCCAACCATACATCATCAAAAGCAGGAGTGGATATGTTCGGCTACAAGAAGGTTTGAACGTCTGACCATAGTTTGTAAAAAGCGGGTAAGAAAAGGTTCGAATGCCCGAACATACACCATCAAAGGAGGGAGCGGAGGTGTTCCGCTGTAAGAAGGTGTGAATGTCCGACCATAGTTGGTAAAAAACGGGTAAGAAAAGGTTAAAATACCCGACTGTACACAATCAGTAGCGGGTGCGGAGTTGTTCGGCTACTAAAAGGTGTGAAAGTCCGACCATGGTTTGTAAAAAGCGGGTAAGAAAAGGTGCGAATGCCCGAAAATGTATGATCAAAAGAGGGAGCGGAGGTGTTCGGCTGCAAGAAGGTGTGAATGTACACCCATAATTACTGAAAAATGGGTAAGAAAAGGTGCGAATGCACAACTATACATAATCAAAAGCAGGAGTGGATGTGTTCGGCTACAAGAAGGTTTGAATGTCCGACCATAGTTTGTAAAAAGCGGGTAAGAAAAGGTTTGAATGCCCGAACATACACCATCAAAAGAGGGAGCGGAGGTGTTCCGCTGTAAGAAGGTGTGAATGTCCGACCATAGTTGGTAAAAAGCGGGTAAGAAAAGGTTAAAATACCCGACTGTACACAATCAATAGCGGAAGCGGAGTTGTTCGGCTACTAAAAGATGTGAAAGTCCGACTATGGTTTGTAAAAAGCGGGTAAGAAAAGGTGCTAATGCCCGACAATGTATGATCAAAAGAGGGAGCGGAGGTGTTCGGCTGCAAGAAGGTCTGAATGTCCAACCATAATTTGTAAAAACCGGGAAGGAAAGGCTCGAAAGCCCGACTATACACCATCAAAAGCGGGAGCGGAGTGGTTCAGCTGCAAGAAGGTCTGAATGTCCATCAATAATTGCTTTAAAACATGAAAGAAAATTTTCGAATATCATCCGCACATGATCTTAAGAAGGAGAGGAGGTGTTCAGCTGCAAGAAGGTGTGAATGTCCACCCATAATTCCTGAAAAATGGGTAAAAAAAGGTGCGAATGCCCAACCATACATTATCAAAAGCAGGTGTGAATGTCAGATCATAATTAGCAAAAAGCTGATGAGAAAAGGTGAGAATGCCCGACTATACACCATCAAATGCGGGAGCGGAGGTGTTCGGCTCTGAGTAGGTGTGAATGTCCGACCATAATTGATGAAAAATGTGTTAGAAAAGGAAAGAATGCCGGACCATACATCATCAAAAGCGAGAGAGGTGGTGTTCGGCTGCAAAAAGGTGTAACTGTTCGACTAAAGTTTGTAAAAAGCGGGTAAGACATGGTGCGAATGCCTGACAAGGTATGATCAAAAGCAGGAGCCGAGGTGTTCAGCTGCAAGAAGGTTTAAATGTCCATCAATAATTGCTAGAAAACATGAAAGAAAATTTTCGAAAATAAAACCGCACATGATCATAAGTGGGAGAGGTGTTCAGCTGCAAGAAGGTGTGAATGTCCACCCATTATTCCTGACAAATGGGTAAAAAAAAGGTGCGAATGCCCAAGCATACATCATCAAAAGCAGGAGTGGATGTGTTCGGCTACAAGAAGGTGTGAACGTCCAACCAAAGTTTGTAAAAAGCAGTTAAGAAAAGGTTTGAATATCCAACCAAACATAATCAAAAGCGGGAGCATAGCTTTTCGACTGCAAGTAGGTGTGAATGTCAGATCATAATTTGCAAAAACCTGATGAGAAAGGGTGAGAATGTCCGACTGCACACCATCAAATGCGGGAGCGGAGTTGTTTCGGCTGTGAGTAAGTGTGAATCCCCGACCGTAATTTCTGAAAAATGTTTTACAAAAAGGTAAGAATGCCGGTCCATACATCATCAAAAGCGAGAGAGGTGGTGTTCGGCTGCAAAAAGGTGTAAATGTTCGACCATAGTTTGCAAAAAGCGGGTGAGACAAGGTGCGAATGTCCAACCATACATGATCAAAACAGGGAGCGGAGGTGTTTGGCTGTGACAAGGTGTGAATGTTCACCCAAAATAAATGAAAAGCGGGCAAAAAGTAGGTTTGAATTCCCAAGCATACATCATCAAAAGAAGGAGTGGATGTGTTCGGCTACAAGAAGGTTTGAATGTCCGAGCATAGTTTGTAAAAAGTGGGTAAGAAAAGGTTAAAATACCCGACTGTACACAATCAATAGGGGGAGCGGAGTTGTTCGGCTACAAGAAGGTGTGAAAGTCCAACCATGGTTTGTAAAAAGCTGGTAAGAAAAGGTTCGAATGCCCGAATATATACCATCAAAAGCGGAAGTGGAGGTGTTCGGCTGCAAGAAGGTGTGAACGTCCGACCAAAGTTTGTAAAAAGCAGTTAAGAAAAGGTTCGAATATCCAACCAAACATAATCAAAAGCGGGAGCAGAGCTGTTCGACTGCAAGTAGGTGTGAATGTCCAGACATAATTACTCACAAACGGGTAAGAAAAGGTAGTATTGCCAGACCATACATGATCAAAAAAGGGAGCTGAGGTGGTTCAGCACCAAGGTGTGAATGTCTGACTATAGTTTGTAAAAAGCGGGTAAGATAAGGTGCGAATGCCCGACAATGTATAATCAAAAGAGGGAGCAGAGGTTTTCGGCTACAAGAAGGTTTGAATGTCCGACCATAGTTTGTAAAAAGCGGGTAAGAAAAGGTTCAAATGCCTGACTATACACCATCAAAAGCGGGAGCGGAGATGTTCCGCTGTAAGACGGTGTGAATGTCCAACCATTGTTGGTAAAAAGCTGGTAAGAAAAGGTTAAAATACCCGACTGTACACAATCAATAGCGGGAGTGGAGTTGTTCGGCTACAAGAAGGTGTGAAATTCCAACCATCGTTTGTAAAAAGCTGGTAAGAAAAGGTTCGAATGCCCGAATATATACCATCAAAAGCGGATGCGGAGGTGTTCGGCTGCAAGAAGGTGTGAACGTCCGACCAAAGTTGGCAAAAAGCAGTAAAGAAAAGGTTCGAATATCCAAACATAATTAAAAGCGAGAGAGATTGTGTTCAGCTGCAAGTAGGTGTGAATATCCAGCCATAATTACTCACAAACGGGTAAGAAAATGTAGTATTGCCAGACCATACATGATCAAAACAGGGAGCGGAGATGGTTTAGCTGCAAAAAGGGGTGAATGTCCAACTAAAGTTCAAATATATTAACAAAAGCGGGAGGAGAGGTCTTCGGATTAGAGTGGTTGAAATTTCCAACCATAATCTATAAAATGCGGTGAAAAAAAAAAGTGTGAAGGAATGAATTTTATAGCAAAATCCGAAATCATGCATAACTCCGCAAAAGGAACGTATTGCTCAACCAAAGGGATGCTTCTTTTCTCATTCAGGGTAATATGAGGAACTTTATGCTTGATACATTTTAGACATGGATAACTATGAAGGACAAAGCAATTTTAACTTGGTTTGAGCAAAGCAATTCATTTTATAGGAAAATCCGAAATCGTGCAGGACTCATGAAAGTAAGCTTATTCTCGGATTCCTGATCCTCCAGTGTTGCTCTTTCCTATACTGCAAAATAAAGCCTTGTTCTTTGTTGAAATCGATATAGACATTGATAAATATGAAGGACAAAGCAGTTTCCACTTTGTTTGAGTGAAGGAATTAATTTTATAGCAAAATCCCAAATCAAGCAGAACGTATGAAAATAAGCTTGTTTTCGGATTCCTGATCCTTCAGTGTTGATATTTCTTCTACTACAAAATACAATGTTGTTCTTTGTTGAAGTCAATCTAGACATTGATAAATATGAAGGACAAAGCAGTTTTAACATAGTTTGAGTAAAGGAATTCATTTTATACATAAAATCCCAAATCATGCAGAACGTATGAAAATAAGCTTATTCTCGGATTCCTGTTCCTTCAAGTGTTGCTCTTTCTACTACTGCAAAATAAAGCCTTGTTCTTTGTTGAAGTAAATCTAGACATTGATAAATATGAAGAACAAAGCAGTTTCCACTTTGTTTGAGTGAAGGAATTAATTTTATAGCAAAATCCCAAATCAAGCAGAACGTATGAAAATAAGCTTGTTTTCGGATTCCTGATCCTTCAGTGTTGCTATTTCTTCTACTGCAAAATACAATGTTGTTCTTTGTTGAAGTCAATCTAGACATTGATAAATATGAAGGACAAAGCAGTTTTAACATAGTTTGAGTAAAGGAATTCATTTTATACATAAAATCCCAAATCATGCAGAACGTATGAAAATAAGCTTATTCTCGGATTCCTGTTCCTTCAAGTGTTGCTCTTTCTACTACTGCAAAATAAAGCCTTGTTCTTTGTTGAAGTAAATCTAGACATTGATAAATATGAAGGACAAAGCAGTTTCCACTTTGTTTGAGTGAAGGAATTAATTTTATAGCAAAATCCCAAATCAAGCAGAACGTATGAAAATAAGCTTGTTTTCGGATTCCTGATCCTTCAGTGTTGCTATTTCTTCTACTGCAAAATACAATGTTGTTCTTTGTTGAAGTCAATCTAGACATTGATAAATATGAAGGACAAAGCAGTTTTCACTTGGTTTGAGTGAAGGATTTGCAGCTGAAAACCTCCCGCTCCCGCTTTTGATTGTGTATAGTCGGGCTTTCGAGCCTTTTCTTACCCGGTTTTTAGAAATTATGGTTGGACATTCAGACCTTGCAGCCGAAGACCTCCGCTCCCTCTTTTGATCATACATTGTCGGGCATTCGCACCTTGTCTTACCCGCTTTTTACAAACTATAGTCAGACATTCACACCTTGCAGCTGAACCACCTCAGCTCCCTGTTTTGATCATGTATGGTCTGGCAATACTACCTTTTCTTACCCGTTTGTGAGTAATTATGGCTGGACATTCACACCTACTTGCAGTCGAACAGCTCTGCTCCCGCTTTTGATGGTATATATTCGGGCATTCGAACCTTTTCTTAGCAGCTTTTTACAAACCATGGTTGAACTTTCACACCTTCTTGTAGCCGAACACCTCCGCTCCCGCTTTTGATGGTGTATAGTCAGGCATTTGAACCTTTTCTTACCCGCTTTTTACAAACTATGGTCGGACATTCAAACCTTCTTGTAGCCGAAAACCTCCGCTCCCTCTTTTGATCATACATTGTCGGGCATTCGCACCTTTTCTTACCCGTTTTTTACAAACCATGGTCGGACTGTCACACATTCTTGTAGCCAAACACATCCTCTCCCGCTATTGATTGTGTACAGTCGGGTATTTTAACCTTTTCTTACCCGTTTTTTACCAACTATGGTCGGACATTCACACCTTCTTACAGCGGAACACCTCCGCTCCCTCTTTTGATGGTGTATGTTTGGGCATTCGAACCTTTTCTTACCCGCTTTTTACAAACTATGCTCGGACATTCAAACCTTCTTGTAGCCGAACACATCCACTCTTGCTTTTGATGATGTATGGTTGGGCATTCAAACCTACTTGTTGCCCGCTTTTCATTAATTTTGGGTGGACATTCACACCTTGTCACAGCCAAACACCTCCGCTCCCTGTTTTGATCATGTATGGTTGGACATTCGCACCTTTTCTCACCCGCTTTTTGCCAACTATGGTCGAATGTTCACAGCTTCCTCTCCACCATACTTGTATGGTGGGATATTCACACCCACTTGCATCCGACGACCTTTTGTTGATATTTAGTCGGTCATTCGCAGCTTACCCGCTTTTGGCAAACTATGGCCTTCATGCAGCCAAACACCTCTGATCTCGCTTTTGATGATGTAAGGTTGGGCATTCAGACCTTGCTTCACCTGCTTTTCACCAAATATAGTCGGACATTCACACCTTCTTGCAGCCGAACACTTCCGCTCCACCTTTTAGTGTTCTATCACACCTTTTTTTTCACCGCATTTTATAGATTATGGTTGGAAATTCTCAACCACTCTCATCCGAAGACCTCTCCTCCCGCTTTTGTTAATATATTTGAACTTTAGTCGGACATTCACACCTTCTTGCAGCTGAACCACCTCCGCTCCCTGTTTTGATCATGTATGGTCTGGCAATACTACCTTTTCTTACCCGTTTGTTAGTAATTATGGATGGACATTCACACCTACTTGCAGCTGAACACCACCTCTCCCGCTTTTGATGATGTATGGACCAGCATTCTTACCTTTTCTAACACATTTTTCAGCAATTATGGTCGGAGATTCACACTTACTCACAGCCGAACAACTCCGCTCCCGCATTTGATGGTGTATAGTCGGGCATTCTCACCCTTTCTCATCAGCTTTTTGCAAATTATGATCTGACATTCACACCTGCTTTTGATAATGTATGGTTGGGCATTCGCACCTTTTCTTACCCATTTTTCAGTAATTATGGGTGGACATTCACACCTTCTTGCAGCTGAACACCTCCTCTCCCGCTATTGATTGTGTACAGTCGGGTATTTTAACCTTTTCTTACCCGCTTTTTACCAAATATGGTTGGACATTCACACCGTCTTACAGCGGAACACCTCTGCTCCCGCTTTTGATGGTGTATAGTCAGGCATTTGAACCTTTTCTTACCCGCTTTTTACAAACTATGGTCGGACATTCAAACCTTCTTGTAGCCGAAAACCTCCGCTCCCTCTTTTGATTATACATTGTTGGGCATTCGCACCTTATTTACAAACTATAGTCAGACATTCACACCTTGCAGCTGAGCCACCTCAGCTCCCTGTTTTGATAGTGTATGTTCGGGCATTCGAACCTATTCTTACCCCCTTTTTACAAACTATGCTCGGAGATTCACACCTACTCACAGCCGAACAACTCCGCTCCCGCATTTGATGATGTCTTGTCCGGCATTCTAATCTCTTCTAACACATTTTTCAGCAATTATGGTCGGACATTCACACCTACTCACAGCCGAACACTTCCGCTCCCGCATTTGATGGTGTATAGCCGGGCATTCTCACCTTTTCTCATCAGCTTTTTGCAAATTATGATCTGACATTCACACCTACTTGCAGTCGAACAGCTCTGCTCCCGCTTTTGATTATGTTTGGTTGGATATTCGAACCTTTTCTTAACTGCTTTTTACAAACTTTGGTCGGACGTTCACACCTTCTTGCAGCCGAACACATCCACTTCCACTTTTGATGGTATATATTCGGGCATTCGAGCCTTTTCTTACCCGCTTTTTACAAACCGTGGTCGGACTTTCACACCTTCTTGTAGCCAAACAACTCCGCTCCCGCTATTGATTGTGTACAGTCGGGTGTTTTAACCTTTTCTTACCCGCTTTTTACCAACTATGGTCGGACATTTACACCTTCTTACAGCCGAACACATCCACTTCCACTTTTGATGGTATATATTCGGGCATTCAAACCTTTTCTTACCCGCTTTTTACAAACTATGGTCGGATATTCAAACCTTCTTGTAGCCGAACACATCCACTCCTGCTTTTGATGATGTATGGTTGGGCATTTTCATCTTTTCTTACCTATTTTTCAGTAATTATGGGTGGACATTCACACCTTCTTGCAGCTGAACAACTCCTCTCCCGCTTATGATCATGTGCGGTTTGATATTCGAAAATTTTCTTTCATGTTTTAAAGCAATTATTGATGGACATTCAAATCTTCTTGTAGCCGAACACATCCACTCCTGCTTTTGATGATGTATGGTTTGGCATTCGCACCCTTTTTTTCCCATTTTTCAGGAATTTTGGGTGGACATTCAGACCTTCTTGCAGCCGAAAACCTCCGCTCCCTCTTTTGATCATACATTGTCGGGCATTCGCACCTTATCTTACCCGCTTTTTACAAACTATAGTCAGACATTCACACCTTGCAGCTCCCTGTTTTGATCATATATGGTCTGGCAATACTAACTTTTCTTACCCGTTTGTGAGTAATTAATCCCAAAATATTGAGCATAAAATAAGTCTTTATGCTGATGATGTATTACTTTTCCTTCAGAACTCACAGACGTCTCTCAGTCACACGATCACACTCATAAATAAATTCTCAGCACTTTCTGACTACTCTATCAACTGGTCTAAGACCACAGTTCTGCCCATTAACTGTAGGGTCCATAATATACCTGCGATCACTTTACAGTCAGGAAATATTAGATATTTAGGCATAAATATTTCCTCCAGGCTCTCAGAGCTAACAAAGCTAAATTATGTGCAATTATTAAAGACAGTAGAGGACGATCTCTCGTTGGAAGTCCTTACCTATATCACTTATGGGGAGAGTTACATCCATTAAAATGATGATTCTACCAAAAGTTAACTATTTGTTCTCAATGATCCCCATAAAACCATCTGCTACTTGGTTTAAGTCACTAGATTCATGCATCTCCAAATTTCTGTGGAAAAACAAACCACCACGTATTAGTTTAAAAACCCTACAGAAGACCAAGGACAGTGGTGGATTAGATTTACCTCATTTTCAGCACTATTCCTTAGACAATAGGTTACAATATATATCAAAATGGTTTAAACCTTGTTGTTGTTACAGTTCCCAGAGACGTTGTAATCGTTGAGGATTCTATATTCACCCCCTCATTAGAGGCACGTAATGCAGATTGATGACACTAAATCTTCTTCTCTGTTCATTGCTGGCATCATTCCCAGCATCGTAAGTGTTCGTGGCATTGTTAGCCTCTTCTTCTGGATCTTGATATCGAGAATCCTTTTATATTTCTGGTTTGTCAGTCCTCTGTCTTCGTTCACCGGAGTCTTTGTCTTTTTGTCCTTGAGTTTGGTGATTTTTTCTTCTTTTGATGCCTTGACACAATGTGACAGGTGATACCACGTGGGAGATCCTGTAACTTGGATTGCTGTCCCTGTGCTGCGAAATGGCTGTGCTGCTCAAATGGTCTCTCCTTCATCATGGTTACATGCTGCCATTCCGACATCTCGCCATTCCGACATGGGTCTCCAATTGTCGGAATGGCGACACTTAATTTTTTATCAAACGTCCCACCATTCCGACACTTTTTTCCTCCTATGGTCGGAATGGCGGTATGTTTTTTGTTTTTTTTAACATACCGCCATTCCGACAGTTCCTTTTAATAGCCTATTTTTTACCCAAAACATTTTGCACTAATGATATGCCGGCGCAAATACGCCCTAAAGTTTGGCGCACAAGCTTTGCACATGCAGAGGCCACAGCCTCGCAAACAAACTTTAATAATCTATTATCAAAATCCCCTGAATTTCAAATATAAAAATACAGATATTAATGTAACTCTGGCGAGACTGAAACTGATTAAGCAGAAATACAGTGTCAGTGAGCTGTCACAGCAGCCAGCTGGAGCGGAGCTCTCCACAGAGCCCATGCGTCTTTTGAAAACCACCGCGGACTGCTTCTCCTCCTCCAGTTGCCGAGACTTTGTGTTTTTAATAACGCTTGTCTATAAACATGTGTTAAACATATAAATTGCATGAACAGAAAGAAGGGACTCACCTGTTGAGTAACACACATTTCCTTATACGGAAAGCCTTGTCGGAATGGTGGGACATTTGAACGTCAGAATAGCGGGATGTCGCAATGGTGGGATGTCGGAATGGTGGGACGTTTGCATGTCGGAATGGTGGTATGTCGGAATGGTGGGATGTCGGAATGGTGGGATGTCGGAATAGCGGGATGTCGGAATGGCGGGATTTCGGAATGGGTGTTGCCACCCCCTTCATCATATACACAGTTATTTATACATCACCTTCCACCATGAAGCGTTGTCCCTTTTTGTTTCTCTCTTTGTTCTTAAAATGCTGTTATGCATGTCTAAACCAATCCATTAAATTAGATCATTTTGGCAGTAAAGCGATCTACTATGTGCTTGGTCGCAAAGCTGCTCATCTGTGGTAAACAGCTCTTCAGAAAGGCATTCTTCAATTGATTTCACTAATTCTATGTAATAATTTTGTGATTTCCTACAAAACTACACTTCTTCTCCCATCTGTCTGAGTATTTAATATTGTCTGGGTGCCGTTAAAACATGTATTTTTCCCATCTAATTCCTTGTTTGCTTTAAAACAAGTATTCCCCATTTTCTATCCCTTCAGTAGCCAACCGGTTTGTATGGAGTACACTGGAGCAACTTGACTGATCAGTAAAACACTGCTTTTGTTGTCACCGCAAGGCTTCCCCCGTCGGTTGTTTCACTGAGACACTACTGAGTAACTATAACTCAACAAAGTTTATACACATAACATTCATATACATACTAACAAACAAACAAACAATTATTTATCGCAATTTTCTCATCTCTGTTTGAACGTACACCCAGGTAAATATTCCTGTAGTCTTCTCATACCGACTATGGACCCATTCATTGTTTAACTTCACTGTTTTGCAAATCCTAATTGAATATTACACATTGACATTGAACTTTACTTGATAAGCAGGTCTTCATTGCATTCAGCAGCCTATATGTGAGCATCTATGTGTAAGCTGTTCTTCTTTGCATTTATCAGGAGCAAGCAATTCTTCATTGCACATGCATATGAAAATAGTAAAACAATTCCAATGCGTTAGCGAAACCTTCTATATCAGGAGTGTCCATCATGATGCTGGGAATAGAACCTCTTTCCCAGAATAGTTCAACCTTCATTACTCAACTGATCATAACTCCGCAATGAGCACATTTCAAAGTATCATTCCTCTACATATATTCAAAAATCTATGTGTAAATGTTTAATATTTTTTATATTTGTTGATGTCATTCTGTGTGCATGTGGCCTAAACCCAATCTCTGTGTGGCAATTTTAATTTAAACAAGTTGAACTCTGCCTCTGATCATTTAAAAAAGGTGTGTACCAATATCAACCTTTCTCAGGTAATTACTGATCCTACAAAACCAAAGAGATCCTTCAAGGTTGTCCCTGATTGGCTCAATCTTAACAAATCAAAGGTAGAAAATCCGCAGTATCTGAACTTGGTGTTAGTTATCACTGCTCAATAGCCTGTATCAGAATTGCAAAAATGAAAACATTAGGTCCACGCTTGGTATCCAGATCCTGAAACATCTCCATGAGCAGGCTTTTTTTTAACTGATCTGTTGAATAGTTATATGACACTGTTAAAATCCCAGATGAAGATCTTTCTTTCTTTTTTTTTTTTTTTTTTTTTTTTTTTTTCCCCCCTTGTCCTGTTCAGCATTATGGCAGCAGAATTGTAGTCTGAATACCTTTGATGCCAAACAGATTTGCTTTGCCAAGGGAAGAATGTAAAGCTCCCCTTGATGCCCATTTATTTATTTTTGTTTACAATATATAACATGTAATAGAACTGAACCGGACCGGGGGACAAGGAAAGAAGAAGAGGAAAGAAGAGGAAACAGAACAAAAATAGAAACAAAAACCAGACAACCAGCTGCTACACCTGTAAAAAACAAAACAGACAACAATCCATGGCCTCTGAGGGGAATCCAGCCTTAGCGCCACCAGGAGCACCTGAAAGCAGACAAGCAGAGAAAAAACAAACACACAAACAAACAAAAACAAGCACAAGAAGCGGTAATCGCATACAACACAGCTGTGGATAGATGACCTGAGACGACATGATAACACATCAACTGCTTAGCGAGCATGCTACTGGGCTAATGAATGTGTGTGTGTGTGTGTGTGTGTGTGTGTGTGTGTGTGTGTGTGTGTGTGTGTGAGAACATGCAACACCCATGGCACAGGATCTACATGGTAACCGTGGTTAGTTATGAGTGTATAAGTGTACAGGGCCACAATCCACAGCCCCCCCCCCCAGCAATCAGAAGCAGGCAGAGAGGGCCACAAGACCCAGGCCACCAGCAGCCCCCACGGAGCACAGAACCCAGGAAGCCCACCGCAGGGACAACCACGCATCCACCCAGAAGACTGCAGAGGAAGCCCCCGGATAGAGCTCCCATAAGCATAGGGCAGAGGCCCTCAGAGAGCCAGGGGCAACAGCCCACTGACCCCGCCAGGTCCCAGCCGCCCAGACATGGGCCGTGCACTGGACCCGGGCCCCGGGAGCCCAAGCGCCCCCAAACCCCCCGGCAGAGGCCCCACCCAATACCCAGGAGGGCCAAGTGCCCCAGACAGCCACGCAGTGGGTCAGCGCCTGCCCCAGCGCCCCTGGCCAAGTGCCCTGGGAGCCAAGACGTGCCCACAGGTGGGTGAAGTCGCGAGCAGCGGAGAGAGGCAATCGGGAGAAGCACAGGCAGGCCAGGCCAGGCCAGGCCAGGCGACAGCAAGTCCCAGATCCAGGCCCAATCATTACCACACACACTTTCACGTCCCATACATCCACACGTCCTCCCTCCCTCGACTCCGCTGGGGTGTAGCGCAGCGGGCACACCAGGGGGCCAGCAGCCCCCCAGCCACCACAGACCCCGAACCAGCAGAACAATTAATTAATCCTCTTGGCCCCTCCCGCCTCGAGCAGCAACCAGGAAGCAGGGCTGTGGGAAGAAGACCCCTCCCCTCACCCTTCTGGCTCTTCAATATTTTCTAATAGTGAGCGATTAAAATTGAGGGGCAGCCAAACTTGTAGGACTGGGAGCGCGGCCCTCTGGGCAGCCTACATACCCAAAGAGCCCTGCCCACCAGATGCCACTCAGTGTAACCACCCCCCAAGACCTAATGTGTGTGTGTGAGTGTGTGTTTGATAAGTAGTAATGTCTAAGGTGTAATTAAAACAGGGGCGGGGAACTGCAGAGTGCAACCAAAGGGGACCACCTACGTGGCCCCATCCACTACACCCCACCGAACACACACGGCCCCAAAACCCTTCATGTGTGAGTGTGTGCTGTGTACAGGAGCCAGAAGGGAGAGGGGTATGGGGATATACACCGGGGGGAGCTACTCTCCCCCGGAGAAGGCAGCCAGGGACTGGCTGCAATAGGCATCCCCGCTACCTGGGAGCCAACACAGGGCAGGAGGGGCTGATGTCCACCAGGCTCGGGGCCTGCAGCGACCATATTGCGGGAGCTACTGTACCCCCAGAAGGTACCCATCCCGCCCCACCCCACCCCACCCCACCCCACCCCGGAGGACCTCTACAAAAAACAAACAAACAACAACAAAAAACAAACAGACAAACAAACAAACCACCCGGTCACACCAGTCGCAGCAGCCCGGGCCTGAGACCCACCATCACCCAGACCATCACCCAGGCCCCCCCACCCACCCCCCCAACAGGGGAAAAGCACCGCCCCCCCCACCGCACGCCCCAACACCCTGAAAAAAAAAACAACCATCTGCGGACACCTTGGAGGTCCCAGAGCAACAAGCCCGGCACCAGGACCTGCACCAACCCACCCATACTGTGGCGCGTCCAGGACAACCCAGCCCCCCCAGGCACACGCAGGGCCCCCCCCCCCGGGCGCAAGGCAGCGCCCAGCCACCAGGGCCCAGGCCCAGCACCACCACCCATGCCGGAGCGGCCCAGCCACCCGGCATAGAGCCAGCAGCCACCACCCCAAGGCCTCTAAGGGACCCCGCCCCACACCGCAAGACAGCCCCACCCGCAAGCCCCCAAAACTGCCCTCCAAGCCCGACACACAGTCCCCCCCAGCAATGACCAACCCGGTCCCCACGACCCGAGAGACCACCAGACGCCTGAAGCCACACAGCCCCCCCCAGCACACACCCAACCGCCCAGAGCGACGGGACAGCAACCCACCACCACCACTAAGTGATAAAGCTAATCAGCGGGAACCAGAGAGAATTAAATTCAGCCAATTGATGTTTTGAGGAGGCAGACATTGTTTCCATGCTAATATAATCTAAAAGAAAATTTCTAAACTGGTTAATACACAGATTGTTCTTCGCTTTCCAGTTCATGAGAATAGTTTTCTTTGCGATACATAACACTGTGAGAACCATGTGTGCTGAGTTAATTTCCATGTTGATGTTGTCTAAGTCACCCAGTATGCACAGTGTGGGGCATGCAGGGATGCTACACTTTAGCCATGTTGATAGGTCCGCACAGACTTCAAGCCAGAACTTCTGGACAGGCGCACAGAACCACAAAGCGTGTGCATAATCATCAGGTGTGTTATCTGTGCAATGTGAGCAGATGTTTGAGTGTGTTAGACCCATCCTGAACATCCTTTGTCCTGTATAGTGTGTTCTATGAAGGATTTTGTATTGTATGAGCTGTAAATTAGAATTCTGAGTCATTCTAAAGGTGTTCAAACATATTTGTGGCCAGAAGCTATGACTAGAACTGATGGATAAATCTGCCTCCCATTTTGAGGACGGTAGAGACATTGTGTCATCTATTTTAGACAATAATTTATATATTTTTGATAGTAGTTTTGGGGTGCAGATGCTTAGAAATTCTGCTACCCTAGTCGGGAGTTGTAAGTCTGGTTGGTGGGGGATATATTTCTTTGTTATTATAGACTTAAGTTGTTGATATTCTAGGAATTTATTGCTGCCTATCTCATGTTGTGATATGAGCTCATCAAATGAAATAAAATTTCCATTTTGGATTATATGTTCCAGATGTTTGATTCCTTTGATCTTCCACAGAGTAAAGTTTAGCATTTTTTTGTTTTGCAGTATGTCAGGATTGTTCCAGATGGGTGTAAGCTTACATGGGACAATTGAAGACTTTGTTATTTTAAGAAATTCCCACCAGGCTGTCAGAGAGGTGCTGATGTTAATGCTTTTGAAACATTTGTGATGTTTTACGTTTTGACTAATAAGTGGCAGGTCAGAGATTTCCAGATTATCACACAATGCTTGTTCTACATTTATCCATGGTTCATCTATTGGGCTAGGTTTAAACCATTTTGATATATACTGTAACCTATTGGCTAAGGAATAGTGCTGAAAATTAGGTAAATCTAATCCACCACAGTCCTTGGTCTTCTGTAGGGTTTTTAAACTAATACGTGGTGGTTTGTTTTTCCACAGAAATTTGGAGATGCAAGAATCTAGTGACTTAAACCAAGTAGCAGATGGTTTTATGGGGATCATTGAGAACAAATAATTAACTTTTGGTAGTATCATCATTTTAATGGTTGTAACTCTCCCCATAAGTGATATAGGTAAGGACTTCCAACGAGAGAGATCGTCCTCTACTGTCTTTAATAATTGCACATAATTTAGCTTTGTTAGCTCTGAGAGCCTGGAGGAAATGTTTATGCCTAAATATCTGATATTTCCTGACTGTAAAGTGATTGCTGGTATATTCTGGACTCTGCAGTTAATGGGCAGAACTGTGGTCTTAGACCAATTGATAGAGTAGTCAGAAAGTGCTGAGAATTTATTTATGAGTGTGATCGTGTGAGTGAGAGACGTTTGAGAGTTCTGAAGGAAAAGTAAAACATCATCAGCATAAAGACTTATTTTATGCTCAATATTTTGGGGTTGGATGCCTTTAATATTTCTTTCTTGTCTGATAGCAGCTGCTAAAGGTTCGATGAAAATAGCAAAAAGTGAGGGAGAAAGTGGGCAACCCTGTCTTGTACCTCTCTGCAGACTGAAGTTTGGAGAGGTTTGATCATTTGTCCTCACACACGCATTTGGGGAGCTATATAATATCCTTATCCAGTTGATGAAGTGTGACCCAAACCCAAATTTGTTTAATGCTGCGAATAAAAATTTCCAGTTCACTCGATCAAATGCTTTTTCTGCATCTAGAGAGACTATTGTGGTTTCCAGGTTGTTGATGTTAGAATAGTCTATGAGATTAATTAGCCTGCGAGTGTTAGTGGATGAGTGTCTACCCTTTATGAAACCTGTCTGGTCAGGATGTATTATAAGTGGAGTTATTTTTTCTATTCTTTTGGCGAGGGCTTTACAAATTATTTTGAGGTCTGCATTTATTAGAGATATTGGGCGGTAGCTGGATGGAAGTATGGGGTCTTTTCCTGGTTTCTGTAGCAAGATAATGTTAGCAGAGTTCATGTGTGGGGATAATCTGCCATTCTGCTTAACTTGTAATACCATTTTGTGAAATGCAGGTGCCAAAACAGTCCAAAATTCTTTGTAGAACTCTGCTGGAAAACCATCTGGTCCCGGGGCTTTGTTACTAGGCATATGTTGAAGGGCTTCATGGAGTTCTCCTATTGAAAGAGGTGAATCCAGAGCCATTGCCTGTTCGGTTTGTAATTTTGGAAGGTTGATATTACTAAGAAACTGATCTATGTTACTATCTGATGGATCATTTTGAGATGAATATAAGGTTTTATAGAAGTCCCTAAAAGCATTGTTGATTACATCGGGGTCATGGGTGACATTTCCTTTTGAGTCTTTAACAGAAGTGATTGTTGTTTTCTCTTTGTTTCTCTTTAGTTGGTTAGCTAGGAACCTTCCAGATTTATTGCCGTGCTCAAAGTTCTCCAAGCGAAGTCTTTGTATGAGAAACTGTGTTTGTTTATCAATAATTTTGTTTAATTCAAGTTTAGCTTTTCTTAATTCATTCAGTGTGTGTTCCTCTTTGGAGGTACTGTAGACAATTTCTAATGATTTAATCCTGAGTTCTAAATCTGATATCCCTGAACTATCCCTCTTTTTCTTATTTGATGAAAAAGAGATTATTTTGCCTCTCATAACTGCTTTTCCGGCTTCCCAAAGAGTACAAGCTGACATTCCTGGCAGGTCATTATTTTCTAAATATACAGACCATTCCCTTTTGAAATAATTAATAAAATCAGGGTCTTTTAGTAATGATGTATTAAATCTCCAATTCCTAGCTGGTGGTGTAACTCTGTTATTCTTCAGTGTGATAGAAACTGGAGCGTGATCACTGATAGTGATGGGGTGGATTTTGGTGTCTGAAATATCCCTCAACAAGGAACTGCTAACTAACAAATAATCTATTCTTGAGTATGAGTGGTGTACCGGTGAGAAGAAGGTGTATTCTCTAAGAGTGGGGTGGTGGGAGCGCCAAGCATCACAAAGACCAAAATCTTTCATATACTGTTTAACAATATTCGTGGACTGCCAGTTCCGCTGACTTCCTGAAGTACTGAGTCTGTCTAGCCCTGAGTCTAATACCATGTTAAAGTCCCCTCCTATGATGAGTGTGTTATCTGAGTGATCAGAGAGTGAAGTGAAAAAGGAGTGAAAAAATGAGGGGTCATCCACATTTGGACCATATATATTTGCAATGCATAAATTCATATTTTGAACAGATAAATTAACTATTAGAAATCTACCTTCTGGATCTATAACTGTGTTGTTTACGGTGAAATTTACTCTTCTATTTATCAGAATGGCTACACCTCTTTGTCTGGAGTTGTAACAGGCTGAGTACACATGAGGAAACTGTGCTGTGGTGAGAACATCAGCTACAGTCTTTGATAAATGAATCTCCTGTAATAAAACAATGTCCGCCTGTAAATCCTTCAATTTATTGGAGATTTTTAATCTCTTCTCCCTGGACCCAGCTCCATGCACATTCCATGAGATAAACCTCAGTGTGGACATGCTCAGACTAATGCAGTGAGTGCTGGATGCTTGCTAAAAGCATCCCGTGCGTGTGTGTGCATATATGCTTCCATGAACATGCCATTGTTGGTGTTTCAGTTGTCAGTATGAGCTTGCTACAATATGTACTTGCGCTGTCGATGCTGTGTGGAACTTGATTATGTGCTCTGCTCAAAACTCTATGTGCGCCGTGCTTGTTAACATTACTTATTAAGGTGGAAACGCAGCGGGTTGGGGAAGAAAGACAGAATAGAAAAACAGTGCAAAAGAGTGGAAGTGTGAGATAGAAAAAGGAAAAACAAAAACAAAAAAACATACCCAAATAAACAAATATGAGCTGCATATATCCTATGCTGCTGAGACTGGCAGTGAGCTATATATTTTGCCTTGATAGATAACTAGATATGAATTGGATAGACTATTTCAGAGTTACTTATGTACCATCTATGGTGATATGAATTATACAAGTTAACGAATACAGATCACCTGGAGTTTAGAAGAGCCAAGATGCCAGATGAAGATCTAGCACTTGACCATTTTTGTAAATCTTCTAATTCCATAGTTGATAAACACGCCCCTTTTAAAAAGTATAGAACTTAGAACAGGTCTATCCCTGGCTTTCGGCAGAACTGTCTTCTTTACTTTTTTTTCCCCTTGTCCTGTTCAGCATTATGTCAGAAGAATTGTAGTCTGAATACCTTTGATGCCAAACAGATTTGTTTTGCCAAGGGAAGTTTTATAAATGTAAAGCTCCCCTTGATGCCCATTTATTTATTTCTGTTTACAATATATGACATGAACTGAACTGAACCGGACCGGGGGACAAGGAAAGAAGAAGAGGAAAGAAGAGGAAACAGAACAAAAATAGAAACAAAAACCAGACAACCAGCTGCTACACCTGTAAAAAACAAAACAGACAACAATCCATGGCCTATGAGGGGAATCCAGCCTTAGCGCCACCAGGAGCACCTGAAAGCAGACAAGCAGAGAAAAAACAAACAGACAAACAAACAAAAACAAGCACAAGAAGCGGCAATCGCATACAACACAGCTGTGGATATAGATGACCTGAGACGACATGATAATACATCAACTGCTTAGTGACCATGCTACTTGACTAATGAATGTGTGTGTGTGTGTGTGAGAACATGCAACACCCATGGCACAGGACCTACATGATAACCGTGCTTAGTTATGAGTGTATAAGCGTACAGGGCCACAATCCACAGCCCCCCCCCCCAAGCAATCAGAAGCAGGCAGAGAGGGCCAAAAGACCCAGGCCACCAGCAGCCCCCACAGAGCACAGAACCCAGGCAGCCCACCGCAGGGGCAACCACGCATCCACCCAGAAGACTGCAGAGGAAGCCCCCGGAAAGAGCCCCCATAAGCATAGGGCAGAGGCACTCCGGGAACCAGGGGCAACAGCCCACCTACCCCGCCAGGCCCCAGCCGCCCAGACATGGGCCGTGCACTGGACCTGGGCCCCAGGAGCCCGAGCGCCCCCAAACCCCCCGGCAGAGGCCCCACCCAATACCCAGGAGGGCCAAGCGCCCCAGACAGCCACAAAGTGGGTCAGCGCCTGCCCCAGCGCCCCTGGCCAAGTGCCCTGGGAGTCAAGACGTGCCCACAGGTAGGTGAAGTCGCGAGCAGTGGGGAGAGGCAACGCTGATGCCCCATCGGGAGAAACACAGGCAGGCCAGGCGACAGCAAGTCCCAGATCCAGGCCCAATCATTACCACACACACTTTCACGTCCCATACATCCACACATCCACACATCCTACCTCCCTCGACTCTGCTGGGGTGTAGTGCAGCGGGCACACCAGGAGGCCAGCAACCCCCCAGCCACCACAGACCCCGAACCAGCAGAACAATTAATTAATCCTCCTGGCCCCTCCTGCCCCGAGCAGACATCAGGAAGCAGGGGTGTGCGAAGAAGACCCCTCCCCTCACCCTTCTGGCTCTTCAATATTTTCCCACCCCACTCAACCCAACCCCACCCAGGAGGACCTCTACAAAAAACAAACAAACAATAGTGAGAATAGTTTTCTTTGCGATACATAACACTGTGACAACCATGTGTGCTGAGTTAATTTCCATGTTGATGTTGTCTAAGTCACCCAGTATGCACAGTGTGGGGCATGCAGGGATGCTACACTTTAGCCATGTTGATAGGTCCTCACAGACTTCAAGCCAGAACTTCTGGACAGGCGCAGAAAACCACAAAGCGTGTGCATAATCATCAGGTGTGTTATCTGTGCAATGTGAGCAGATGTTTGAGTGTGTTAGACCCATCCTGAACATCCTTTGTCCTGTATAATGTGTTCTATGAAGGATTTTGTATTGTATGAGCTGTAAATTAGGATTTCGAGTCTTTATGAAGGTGTTCAAACATATTTGTGGTTAGAAGCTATGACCAGAACTGATGGATAAATCTGCCTCCCATTTTGAGGATGGAAGAGACATTGTGTCATCTATCTTAGACAATAATTTATATATTTTTGATAGTAGTTTTGGGGTACAGATGCTTAGAAATTCTGCTACCCTAGTCGGGGGTTGTAAGTCTGGTTGGTGGAGGATATATCCATCCATCCATCCATCATCTGCCGCTTATCCGGGGGTCGGGTCGCGGGGGCAGCAGCTTGAGCAGAGAAACCCAGACGTCTCTGTCCCCGGCCACTTCCTCCAGCTCTTCCGGGGGGACCCCGGGGCGTTCCCAGGCCAGCCGAGAGACATAGTCTCTCCAACGTGTCCTGGGTCTCCCCCGGGGTCTCCTCCCAGTGCGACGTGCCCGGAACACCTCCCCAGGGAGGCGCCCAGGGGGCATCCTAACCAGATGCCCGAGCCACCTCATCTGGCTCCTCTCAATGCGGAGGAGCAGCGGTTCTACTCCGAGCCCCTCCCGGATGACTGAGCTTCTCACCCTATCTCTAAGGGAGAGCCCAGACACCCTGCGGAGGAAACCCATTTCGGCCGCTTGTATTCGCGATCTTGTTCTTTCGGTCACTACCCACAACTCGTGACCATAGGTGAGGATGGGAACGTAGATTGACCAGTAAGTAGAGAGCTTCGCATTCTGGCTCAGCTCCTTCTTCACAACGACGGGTCGGTGCAGAGCCTGCAACACTGCAGGCGCCGCACCGATCCGCCCGTCAATCTCCCGCTCCATTCGTCCGTCACTCGTGAACAAGACCCCGAGATACTTGAACTCCTCCTCTTGGGGAAGGATCTCATTCCCGACCCGGAGAGAGCATTCCACCCTTTTCCGGCTGAGAACCATAGTCTCGGATTTGGAGGTGCTGATTCTCATCCCAGCCGCTTCACACTCGGCTGCGAATCACTCCAGTGAGAGCTGAAGGTCACGGCCTGACGACGCTAACAGAACCACATCATCTGCAAAAAGCAGAGACCCGATTCTGAGGTCGCCAAATGGGACACCCTCAACGCCCTGGCTCCGCCTAGAAATTCTGTCCATAAAAGTTAGGAACAGAATCGGTGACAAAGGGCAGCCCTGACGGAGTCCAACTCTCACCGGAAACGTATCCGACTTACTGCCGGCAATGCGGACCAAACTCTGGCACCGGTCATACAGAGACCGAACGGCCCCTATCAAGGGGTCCGGCACTCCATATTCCCGGAGCACCCCCCACAGGACTCCACGAGGGACACGGTCGAACGCTTTTTCCAAGTCCACAAAACACATGTAGACTGGTTGGGCGAACTCCCATG